>NC_059144.1:1200000-1800000 GCF_020740605.2 Lemur catta | reverse complement strand
CGGCCGTTTTATGCGCCTCATCTTTACCGCCTCTTATCCCGGGGCCCAGGCCAGCGGCTCTCGGGGAGCTAGCGGAGGTGACTGGCAGCTCACCGGGATAGGCCATTCTAATCTCCAGGAAACACGGGGTTGCCGCGGCCATTTAGGGGTAATTATCCGAGTGCAGAGGGACAGCGAATCCTCTCGCCTTTTTACTGGGCGCAATAAAAGCTGTAGATTAGGGGCGTCCAGATTAAGGAAAATGAATTGCTAGAGCGGGAACTTTATTACCCCGACCACGTCCGGGGTCTGGCAGCAGGGGTCCGGCTGCGCACGCCTGAGCTATGGGTAGCTTCGCATCTGTCCACAGGCCCCTGAGATATGTTAAGGCCTTTGGGAAGGTTCCAGAATACTCGCTTGTATGACATTTATGTCTGCTCTCCAGGTTCTTACGAACCCAAGACTGCGACTCAGGCACTGGGCAGGGCTTGGGGCCTCTAGCTCGGTGGGGCCGGCTGGACGCGCGGTGCACGGGGGATCCCAGAGGTTTGCCTGAGGGTTCGAGGATAGAAGACCGTACGACCCAATTGTAAAGCTGAACGAACTGGGGAGCCACAAGGCCGTAGGCCAAACACCTTGCTAGCAGCCCAGCTGGGACCGCGAATTTCTATTGCTCGCATTTCTAATTAAATTCTCGCCAGAACAACCCCCTCCGCAGCCCAGCCAGAATCTCACTCCGGTTAAAGGGCGATAGGAAACAAAGGACTATCCGCTTTTTTAGGTCAACATTTTTAAAGCGAGTAGTGTGTCTTTCGGACGAATCTTGGCTTTGTTCCACCCTCGTCCCCATCTCCAAATGTTTGGCTCCCAGATCGCTTTAAGAATCTGCTACAGCTAAGAACTTTCTCCCTAGAAAAATGCACATCAGCAAAAACACATTACACGCAACTGTGCAATTTCAGGGGCTCTGGACCCACTCGGAGTCTGCCAGTCAAGAAGCCTGCTTCAGTGTTGAGCTGGGGCTCGAACCCGAGCGCGGAGCCTCACGGAGCAAAGGAGGCTCGTGCTGGGTTCACGGCTGTAGCGGGCAACGAGCGCAGCGAGGCCTGGACTCGGGCCGGGGGCTCGGGCGGCTTGAGAAGGGCCGCATCGCTAATTGCGGGGATAAACAATCTGTCACGATCCCTCAGGGCGCCTAATAGGCAGACGAGGATGTTGTTTTTAGGCGCCAGCGGCGGCCGGATCAAAGGCTGCAGCCGGCGCATGGGCCCTTGAAGTCGCGCGCCCCCCAACCCCCGCCTCCAGGGATCAAACCGCTGGGCCCGCAGCCCCTGCCCTGCAGCCCGCCCCTCGGCTGCCCGAGCCGGGTCCTGAATCCCACCCGGTCTTCTTTTCTGATTCAGTCTGTGTTCCTGTCTGCTCCTGCCTCGCGCAGCGGGTTAACCGCGTGCAGACGTTGCAAGGCGAGCGGAGTGCGTCTGCAGAGGGCGAGCAGTTCAGGCTGGATTTGTGTCAGAGTAGCGCGGGGCTCTCCCACTGGTCTGCCACTGGGCTGCGAGGGAAAGGTGCCCGCGGACTCGGAGAAGCGAGTTCGAGAAAGGAAAGAAAATGTCTGTCTCCTCCCGGGCGTGCTGTTCTTACCCCGGGAGGAAGGGCACGAGTTTGGGGGCAGTGAAAGGGAGCATGCTCTGCGTTCATTTTTGTCTGGGCCTTTACAGATTTCCTGGCTCCTGGATTCAGAGAGCTGACAGGCCCCGAGCTGCGCCTGTTATCTCGCCGCCAGCACTAACCTCGAGGCGCTTCTGCCCAGGCATTTCTCCGCGCGCCGCTGCAGCCGAGAAAGCCGGGCTGTAATTCATGCCTGGCAAGGGCAGGGCTGGCCCGCTACAGATAAAGCTCTGCACTGGCGCTCCGCTTCCATCCTCGCCGACTTCCCTCCCCTCCCCCTCGCTCCATCTCCCCTCTTCTCCTGCATCCTAAAGCACTCCCTGCCCCTCAACAAAGCGCCTCTGAATTTCAGATCCTAAAGATGGATTGTCCTTCGTCCACTTTCTGGGCAAATAGACTGGTGGTGGGTTTGGATTTTTTCCGAATATGCCTATTTTACCGGGGTGTGCGGTGGTGGGGGAAGTGTGGTGATGTTGCTAGATATCACCCCCAAACATTAATTTTTAGAGGGACCTCGTCTAAAAGGTGGTTGTCACTATCTGGGTGTTGCCGCACAGATTGGAAGAGCTGCAGGCTGGCCCCTCACTTCAGCATTGGTTGTCCTCTAGGTCAGGTTTTTGTTTACCCCCTCCCCCATTTTCTAATGCATTTTGTGGCCTGGGCCCAGGAATCCCGCGTGCATTTTTGAAAATGTTCAGCTCAGTGGGATCCCCCGGCAATTAGCGAGCCCCAAACAGTCCTCTTTAATAGAATGAATGTGCTATGAAAACCGATTACCCGGAACGATTTATTTTGGTGGGAATTCACCAATCGCCAGGAGGGCGGCAAAGGGGGAGAGAGAGGAGGTATTTTGTGCCGGGAGGGGTTGAGGGTTGACAGGCAAATAGCAAGCGCCGTCACGGGGTCTCCGAATCTATGGAAGGGCCCTCCCGGACTCTGCCATCTCCACTCTTCTGGTCTCTATCGCCAGGAAGAGAGGTGCTAGGAGTTAGGTTTGGGAAACTGGAGTCACTAATTCTGGGAGGATTTCACAGCTTTCCCGAGAACCCCGGGGAGTCCTCGGCTACTGGCTGAAGATCCGCAGCACAGACTCGGAGCAAAACGCTTCCTGCCTTCCTGGGACCTGGGCAGAACTTGTGCCTTTTAAGAGTTTTGGCGCCCTTTTTAAAAGGCGAAGTCAAAAACTGTTTGTAAAAGTGTTTTCTCCTTCTTGCTAATTCCTCTGCTAAGTGGGCCCAACCTGTGCGTGGGCACTGTCCGAGCACGGTGGGTTTCACCCCGCGCCAGGGAGAAATTGACAAGCCCTACTCCCCGGCTTCTTACCCCTTCCTCCCTCCCCCTGCTGGCTTCTCCCTGCCGCCCAGGCCTGGGCTTCCTTGTGCCTTTAAATTCGGAAGGGGGGTGGGGGGCGAAGGATCCATGGGGGAACGAGAGCCCCCTTTCAAATGGCCCAAGTTAATGTGATCGCGACTTGAGGGTGCACTTGGGGAAGATGAAAGCGGTGGCCGGCCGGCTCCTCCTAGAGCTCTATAATTATAGATAATATATCCCATTTCAAAGCAATTAGACCAATCAGGCGTAACGAACCACTTTGCTGCCGACGAATAACAAAGGCGCACGGTTATTTAAGCCTGGAGATGTCAGGCAGACCTGAGGCTCCAGGGTCGACCAAACGTCTTCCATGCCGCTCTGCCCACCCCCGGCGGAGGAAGGCTCGCGCTTCTCCCCTGGGTTCTGCCCAGCCCGCGGCGGCCCGTCTCAGTTCCGGCAAGGGGCAGGAAGGAATGCCCGGAGGAGACCTGCCATAGTGAACTGGGCGGCAGACCTCTTGTCAGAGGTTTCACAAACTTTGTCTGATTTAATCCTCTCTACTCTAGGAGATAGGCATTATTATCCGCTTTTGTTTTCTAGGCGAAAGAACAGAATCAGAGAGGTTAAGTGTCTTGCTCAGGGTCACACAGCTAGTTAGCAGTGGCGCCAGGGTCTGGACGCAGGTGGGTCTGAAACCCTGAAATTCACTCCTTCCACTTCCGGGAGCAGCCTCTCACGCAGCGCTTGCGAAAGACAAAATGGGTTAAAATAGAGCGGATGCTTGCAGGGTTTGGCGGAACCGCCTCCCATCCAGGAAATGGGTCTTCATCCAGTTTTTACTACCCTTCTCTCCTGCTCGTCCCCTCCCGCCCACCACCTACTTGACAGCCGGAACACCCTCGGGTTTTTCCACAAATTTATCAAATGTGGAGGACCTCAGGTCTCTTTGAGAAAAAAACAAACCCAGGCTGTGAACCGAAGGCCAAGGGCCAATTTTTCTGAGTCTTGGTTTGTTGGCTTTAAACTGGGCGGAGAAGGGCAGGAACTGTGAGTGAGCAAGAGCCACAGGAAGGCAGAGCTGTCCTGCAGAGGCAGCAAGCTGGAGAGCTGGGGAAGGTCCTTCGTGGAGACAGGGACGCTGAGAACCCAAGATCCTCCGTCTTGCCAAGAAAGGCCTGAGCTGAGACTGGAAAACAGGGGACTTGAGGGGAACCCAGAGAGAGACTGTCCCCTGGAAAGGCAGCCTGTGCCTCACCGTCGGGGACAGCTGGTGGGGTGGCTGAGCTGGGGGCCACCCCTTCCTGACCAGGCGGCCCCACGGACTGGAGAGGGATAGGGAGCCGGTGCCTGGGGAGGGGGAGCGGGGCTGCCCCTGGTCCCCTCTCACTGAGACTACCCCCCCACACACACCCCCTCTTCTTTCTTTAGGACTCTGTCACTCCCAGCTTTGGACGTTCCTTCCTTGTATCCTCCTGTCTGTCTGACTCTGCGTCTCTGGGAGGCGGGTCTCTGTCTCAGAGCTTCTCTCTTGGTCTCCAGGTGGATCTTGCAGCTGCTGCCCTGCTGTGTCGTTCTCTTCTCTTCCTTAGGTGCCTCTTTCCCTCCCTGCCTTTCATTTGCTTTCTTTCGAAGTCTCTCCCACCTCCTCCTCCCCCTTCCGTAATTATGTCGGAATCTGCCCTCAAGTGACTCCGAAGCTATTGCAAGTTCCTTCTGGAGGCAGTTTGCAATTCCTGGAGCAGCCGGCGCACCTTCGGCACCTCCGCAGCGGCAGTGAGCGACCGCCCCACCCTGGTCCCTGCTGCTCGAAGCTCGTAACTTCTCCTTTGGGCCCTTTCCCCACATCTGGGGATCTGCAGAGTGTATTACTACCTTCCCCCAGGGCCGTCGTGAGGACCGAAAAGGAGTGTGGCAAAGGCCAAAGTAGGCGGGGCAGAGCTAGGAGATGCCACCTTAGAGACCTTCACCCCTGCCACCAGAACCTGAATGGAAGTGGCGTTTGAATGCAGAGCATCCCGGGGATGGAGGGAGGAGGGTGGGAACCGTCGGGAGCAGAGCAGTGCCTTTGTTCTGAAGAGGCAGTTGGGCCAGCACAGGACACCTAGGCTGGATGCCAGCCAGTTCCCTCCTGGCAGCTCACTTCCCTCTTAAGGGCTTAGAAATCAATGACCTCCTGCCACCCGGAGTCTGCACCCTCTTGGCTAACCCTTCAGACCTCAGGCCAAGGGAAGGCAGCACCCTGCCTACACCCTATCCCCTGCTCCCCTGCCCTCCAGCCTTTGCCAGCCTTGGGGCTGGCTGAGTGACAAGCAGGGGTGCTCACCAAGTGAAATGACCGAGGAGTGTTCACCCTAGGGTGGAGCGGGAGTCCAGAGGAGACAGTGGCAGGGAAACCTCCAGCATGCACCCATGCTCAGTCAGTGCTGAGGATGAAGGGAGGAAGGGGGGGGTGTGGAGTTTGCCTTTCAGACGAAAATCAACAGTGATTTTCCGTGGGAAAGTTGGGGAGGTTGAGAATCAATGACCCAGTATCACTCAGTGAGACCCTGGACAAGTCCCTTCCCTCCCTCCGTCTCCTTTCCCCAGCCCCCCACGCATCCCCCCACCCACCACCAACTTGGGCTCACTGTGGGGAAAGGGCAGTCCCCAGCCTGGGTGTGGGGGTGCTGTGTGACCCTTCTTGCACTTTTCTGAGCCCAGGTCAGCCCACAGCCACAGAAGCTGCTGAGACCAAGCAGAGGGATTGGTGAGGGGAGGAGGAGGAATGTTGACACTGAAGCCCCCACAGGCTTTCCTCTGGGTCCAGAAGAAAACTCCACGGCTGCAAGAGACTAGGAAGTTGGTGCAACACCCATGTTCCGTAGGTGAGGAAACCGAGGCCCAAAGAGGACCCATTTCCCAGGTCTCTAAGCCAGAAACTGGCAGAACTGGTCCTAAATTCAGGTTGTCTGATCCCAATCCAGTGCTCACCCTTCCTCATCTCCAGAATGGTCAAGGAACCCGAGCCATCCTCCTAAGCCGTGCCACCTGTGACCGGTGGCTTGCTCCTTTGCCAACTCCATGTCCACTTGTTAGGAATGGGGACGCAAAAGACTCTATGGTGTGGGGCTCCCTGGAGCACTCGCCCTGGTAGGTTGGCAGGGCACCTGTTCTCCCTTCTCAGTGAGGGCAGGGTGGGGAGCAGGCCAGGCATTCCGTGCTTGGAGCTGGTAGGGGGGCTGGAGGGAACCCGCTTTGACTGAGCACCTACTACGCGCTAGGTACTTGAAATGCACCCCCACAGTTAATTCTCATAACGGTCCCCGAGGTGAGCACCCCACTTTCCAGAAGAGGGAAAGGACACTCCAAGAGTTGCAGCAGAGTCCGGGTGCTCTGGCCTGGGCTGGAATCAGGGCTGGAACCAGCCACTGCCACTGTGCAGGTTCAGCCACGGCGTGTGCGCTGGAGGGTCCCTGGCTCTGGCCTTGCAGCCTCGGCATAGGGTGAAGGGGCCGTGAGCGTTGCAAATGCCGCACGCTTTGTTTCTGTTTCTCCCGGGACCGCGAGCGGGCCTGGTGCTGGAAGGTCGGGTCCGCTGGACCTGTCCCAGTCCCTCCCTCCGGCCCCGAATGCGCCCAAACCCGAGAGCGGCGGACGGGGCGGGGCCGCGACTCCTCGCAAAGCCCCGCCCTCGCCCCGCCCCGCCCCGGGTTCCACCTGGACCCGGGCCAGACGCTGCATCCTGGTGATGGAGGAGCCAAGCCCGCTGTGTGTTCCTTCCTGCACCTGTGCGAGGAGGTCTGAGTCTGAGGAGACTGGAACTGGGGAGCCAAATACCAGGATGGGGAATAATATTTCCCGTTAATAACAGTTAACACGTATTAAACAATTATTCTATTGCCGAGCACTGTTCTGAGCTCTTAGCGTGTCATTTAGTCTTGACGGCAACTCTATTTCACCCCTAGTGTATACATGGGGAAACTGGAGTTAGTTTGCACGAGGAAAAGCAAATATTAAAACTGTTTTGAGATGCCTCTGGCACCCCCACGTGATTTCCAGCAAGCTTCACTGCATGGCTGGCGCTTGGGAGGCTCCAGCTGTGGCCTCCCCCACCGGGAAAGGCAGAGAAAGTTGCATCCGATGCCACAGCTTCAATCCCCGTGCGTGGCCGTGGGCGTGGCTCGGCAGCCTTCTTGCCAGCAGCGGTTCTCCAGAGCCTTTGTGTGTCCCCAAGACAAGTACAGAGCCTGGCATAAAGAGGGGACATCAGAGGGGAGGTGACTGCCAGGCAATGTCACTAGTCCACGTGGGCTCTAACCAAGAACACTCTCTCCTGGGCCTGCTGCCCTGGGTTGGGATTAGGGCTGGAGGGCAGAGCCGTGGGGTCAAGGATAAGGACAGTCCATGGAATGTTGGTGATATATTTCTTGAACGACATTTTAAAAAGAAAGCTGAAGTCACAACCCTTGGCTGCTTGTTCTGCTGTTTAAATCTCCTTTGAACTTGGGTTGTAGCAACCCCTTCCTCCACAGATAGGGAAGCTGAGGCCCAGAGAGGTGGTTCAGAAAGGTGCGTGTGGCCTCCAAGTCCAGTGGCTGTCTCCACCAAGCTGGCCTGCCCCCACTCCTGCGTGCTCCCTGGGCTGCTTGTGTCCCCGAGTGTGTTGTCCAGAGACAGGCTGTGGGGAGTGGGGAGTGGGCTGGGGGGACACCGGGACCATGTGGTGGTGGAATATCCAGAGGCCCCCCTTTCTGGGAGTGCTGAGTTTCCCTCTCTGGGTTTTCTGGCAGAGAAGAGGGAATTATTCTCCTGACAGTCTCCTCCCCAACTTTTCCCTGCAGGACGCCTCCTCAGACTAGGGTGCTCCCATCCCCCTTTGGCTTCTCCTGTCTCAGCCAGGGCTGCAGGACCACCCAAGTGATGGGGATCATTGCATCCCTGGGGAGACCCCCTATCTGATCAAACAGCGGTCCTTGTTGCAGTCCAATTAAGTGAAAGTAGATCCTGCTAGATCCTGCCTTATCAGGTTTGGGCTGTAGTCCTGTGGTGGTCCCCTCAGCAGCCAGAGGGTCCCTGTCTATTTGATTTTCCTGCTCAGCCACACTTGTTTAAACAGACCCTCAGGGTCCTCAGTAACCTGAGCTAGCCCCAAGCATGTTTGCCAGGTAAGGGTGGCTGTGAGCACAGAGGTGAGAAAGGTGGCATGGGGAGAGAGCAGGAAGAAGCCATTCTTAGAACACAGAGGAGATTCCAGAGTTTGCTCTGTGAGTCCAAATCCTGGCTGCAGCCTGTCATCTTTGTGGCCTCCAACAAGTTACCGACCTTCTCTGGGCCTTGGTTTTTCATTATGTTGGGGATTAAATTAGTAAGAACACCTCTAAAGTTCTGGAAGCTGTGCCAGCACAGCCCAAGGGCTCAGCGATCTGACAGTCTGGATGCCCAGTGAGTCATTTCTGCTGTCCCAGCAACCCTGAGAGGTGGGCAGACTGCTGGTTCACAGGTGAGAAAGGCGGGCTCCAGAAAGGCAAAGTGACTTAGATGGGCCAATGTCTGGAGACGGAATCCTAACCCCACCTCGTGGCCCCATGCCAGTGTCTTTCCACCCGCCACACCCTGTGGATGGCTCCTAGCTTGGGATCATCTGCCCAGCAAAGGGAGGACACGGCACAGTGCATCTGGGGCTATGGCTTAGCAATCTCCTTGGTACCCCAGTCCCAAAGTCGTGACCGGGGCCTGCAGGCCTCTACAGGGTCTGTTCTCCTTCTCCCACATCTCCCAGCATGGTCTCCCATTCCTTCCAACTCCACCACCAATCCTGGCTCAATCTGACAGTCACACTGGGCTCCTTGCAATTGACCAAACATGCCCAGTATACCCCTGCCTCAGGACACCAGCCCTGGCTGTTCCTCTGCCTGGCATGCCCTTCCTCAGATACTCTGATGGTCCCTCACTTCCTTCAGAGTCTCTGCTCGAAGGTTGGCTCCTCGGAGAAGGCTTCTTGCCCACCTTCTCTAAAACAATAGACACCTTCCTACCACCCCACAATCGTTTCTGAAATCCTGCTTTATTTGGCCTTAGAGGGAGCATTCCCCCCCAGCATTGCATTGTTATCTGCTTACTTATTTCTTATCTGTCTGTCTCCACTAGAACTTCAGCCCCCAAATGGCAGGTGCTTTGTTTTGCTCCTGGGGGAACAGCACGTAGCCCTTAGCGTAGAGCCCAGCACATAGCAGCTGCCCAATAAATACCTCTGAACGACTGAATAAATTGCTCTCAGACTCACTGTGACTTTAGGAACATTACCGAACTCTCTATGGCTGTTTTCTCATCCATAAAATGGCCCTAATAAGTCTATTCACCCTATGCTGTTGTGAGGAGCAAACCAGGTAACACATGTGAAGTGCTGGCACGATGCCCAGCACTGAGAAAGCCACCAGGAAAAGGTTTTCCTGACTAAAAGGGGTCAGTGGACTTTCCAGAAGATTCCTGCTATCAAATGGAGTGATGCAACAGGAACAGCCTTGCTTCCAGGTTTTTATAGCACACCCCAGAAGATAAAGCCACTTCCCATTCCATGTTTTATCTGAGCCTTTAGATGACTCTCTGGTTAGGTCTTTTTGCAAGTGGAATTACAAAGCCCAGAGAGGTCAAGACACTTCCCTGGAGGTCACACAGCTAGCGAGCTCTTTCACATTCCTGAGAGAGCTCTCTCTGTCTGCTCTAAATCCCCATCCAGGCCCTGACAGCCTTGGACCTTTCCACGCTGCCATCTTAGGCAGGTCCAAATAGAGTGGCTTCTTAGCAGGGACAGCTGCCAGGCAGTTTCCCTCAGCAGGACACTGGGCTAAGGGTGGCGCTGCAGGGTGGGCCTGGAGGAAGTGTCAGTGTTTGGACGTGGCTGGTGGAGGATAAGCCCATCCAGAGGGAAGGAACAGCAAGGGCAAAGGCAGGGAGGCGGGAAGGTTCGGGGAGTGCAGGGCGGGAGGGGACCCCGAGGCTCTGGCAGCGGACCCTGCCTTCTGGCATTTCCAGATACTCTGAGCTTTGGGTCCAAGAAGAGCAGGAGGCAGCTTTGGGTTTCCCCAGCAACAACCGCTGCTCCAGCTGCCCTCCCCAGCCCTCACTGTCCTGCTTACAGCCCTTCCAGAAACAGAGTAGGCCCAGCACGCCCCTCCCACTGCACAGGCAGAAGTAGCACTTGGACTGTCGCAGTGCAGAGAGGAAATCCCGCCCCAGGGCTGGGCAGCCATGCTGTAGCCTTTGGTTGCCTGTGGAGTGTGTTGTGGAGTTTCCCTCTTGAAAGGCAAGTTTGAAAGAAGGATTTCGGCTGACATTTAGACTTTAGCCTCACAACACAGAGAAGGGCAGTGAGGATAGAAGGCAGAGAAGGGACGCTGGCTCTGTGTGAGCACTTTCCTTATCTTACTGAGTGTGCTGACAACTCTCATACCCAGGCACTATGAGCCCTTTCAACAGGTGACAAAACAGAGGCACGAGAGGCACACTGTGGTCTATGGCGAGCAGCTTGGTGAATGGTGTTTGCTTCTCACTTGCCAGGCACATGGAGAAAATTAATGGCATAATAGTCACCACCATGAGCTTGCCCAACACCTACTACAGGCTGGCTCTTCTAACACATTACCCAGCTAGTCCTCCCAGCCACGTGGGGTTAGCGCTGTGGTCTCCATTTGGCAGGTGGGGACAATGACAGGAGCGACTATTAACTTCCCCAAGGTCATTCTACTACTGGAGGGCCAGGGAGGACTTCAGCCTCTGAAAGTCTCCTCAGAGGGGAATCTGCCACTTTGCCGGGGAGGCTGGGAGGCTCCTGAAACCAGCGTGGAAGGAAACCCGTTTTTCGTTTTCGTTGCCTTTCTTCCCAGGCAGAAAAATCCCCAGGATTGCCCCCTCCCTGCGTGTGCAAGGACATCAAAGGTGGGGCAGAACTGTTCTGAAATCCCAAGCCAGCCAGGTCCCAGCTAGGGAGGGAGCCAGGATGAAAGGGAGAGAGGGAGGAAAGGAGCGGGAAGGAGGAAACGAGGGCGCAGCAAAGCTGCCCTCTCTCCCGCCCGCCCAGGCTGGCTGCGGGGTGGGGGGCGGGGGGACCAGGCCCTCACACAGGAGCCTTCAAGGAACTCGGCCAACTTCTAGTGGATGCGGGGCCCTGAGACGGGAGATTTGGGGCTTTCCAATGCGAACTTGAAAAATCAGTGCCTGTAATAACGCCATGGCATAAAAGATCTCACCAGTGCTCTTCACTGACTAGGGGCCATGCACTCCTCACCCAGCCTGCACGGCCGGCGTCGTGGGCCTGTATCTCTGGGAGCGTGGTCAGGTGACTTGCTGAAGGCCATTCAACAAAGTGGCACCCCCACTGCAGGCACTGCTCGTCAGGGTCTGTGTGAGTCCGGGCACACGGGACTTTGAATGGGCGCTGTCCTATTAGGAGGTGTGTTCGTTTCCTACGGTGACCATAACAAAGCACCACAAATCAGATGTCTTAAAACAACAGAAATGTGACTTCCCACAGTCTAGAGGCCAGAAGTCTGAAACCAAGGCGTTGGCAGGGCCGTGTCTCTCTGGGAAGACGCCTTGCTTGCCTCTCCTGGCTTCAGTGGTTGCCTGCGAGCCTTGGTTTCCCCTGGCTTGCGGCAGCATCACTCCGATCTCTGCCTCTGCCTCCCGTGGTGCCCGTGTGTATGTCTTCATATCACCTTCCCTGTGTGTGTCTGGGTCCAAATTTCTGTCTTCTTCTAAGGACACCAGTCACATTGGATTAAGGGCCCATCCTCCTCCAATGTGACCTTATCGCAATTGATTACTTCTGTGAAGACCCCATTTCCAAATAAGGTCACATTCACTGGTAGCAGGAGTTAGGACACCAGCATGTCTCTTCTTTTGGGAAGGGACACAATTCAAGCCATAACAGGGCGTATGTGTCTCCTCTTCTGCTCACAGGGAGCTCCACAATGCTGCCGGAGACGCGGCTCCGAGAGCAGCCGGCTCAGGGCAGAATGGTGGTAACAATGTATGCACCTCCTTGTGCAAAGACCTCATCTGATTTCGTGTTTTAGCTGGACTGGCATGATTACCTCCATTTTACAGGCGAGGAAGTTAAGTTTAGAAAGGTTCAGTAGCAAAGCTTAAATCTGAAACAGTATCTGTCTGAATCCAAACCCAGCCACCATCACCTCCCTGGCCAGGGCTTGGGGCAGGCAGGCAAGGGTTAAGGCTGCGGCGCGGCAGGCGGGTGTCCAGGCTCTGCTGACTCACTGAGGGCAATGCCACCACTCCCACCCCATCCGTTGCCTGGGAGCTGATTAAGATGTCACAGAAGATTATGCTGTCAGGTGCAAGAATCACGCTCCAGGAGGGGTGACGACCAGGCTGGGAGGGAGGTTACCCTGGCAACGGAAATGGGACATCCATGTAGAGCAGTGTCATAGCCTAGTGAGAGGGGCTTGGGGTTCAGGGTCACCTGTCCCAGATACAAAATCTGGCCCCTGGGCTCTGTAGCTAGGGGACCTTGGGTGAAACGGCTCACCTTTCTGAACTGCTGGTTCATCATCTCCAAGTGGGGGAGAATAATTCCACCTCTGTGTGGCTCAAATGGGATGGCCCAAGAAATCCGCCATGTCTGCAAGCCTCTGCCGGGTAGGGGTCCCCAGGGAACCCCAGACAGGCATTAGCTTCAGAGCTGAGGCTCAGGTGTGGGCAGGCTTGCCCAGGGGTGGCAAAGAAATGGTGCCAAGCCACTTCCCTGCCAAGTGCAGGGGCCGCTGATGTCGTGGGCTCACCTGGCGCTGAGGACCCTGGCAGCAGCCTTTTTTATGCCAACAAGGGAGCAGCTCTCCTAAACTTTCTCTCAAATAGTGCTGACCACAGCACATGTTCACTGTCTGTTCATTTGTCACTTTCCCAATCCAGCCCCAAACCCTCTCTTCAGTTCCCGAAACCCAGCATTCTGCTGAATAAAGGTTAAAATGCACGAAAGGATGAATGAAGATGTTCCCCAAACTCCCCCTCTGCTCCTCAGAACCAGCTCCTCCTGTCTTTGAGGCAGAAATAGTCCTTCAGTCCTTCTTCTCTGCAAAGCTACCCCTTCCCTGTGCCCTCATTCCCGATGCTCTCGTTTCCCCAAGTCCTGGCTTCACTCACCCACCTTTCTGTGCCCCCACCTGTTTACCCACCTGTCCACCCGTCCAGGCAGCATCCGTCACATCTCCGAGCCATGTCCCATGCTGGGTCTGCAGGGTCACGCCAGACTGGGCCCCTGACCCTCACGAGTCCCCTCCCAGTCTTGCAGGGGTGAAGGATGTGAGCCCACCGTGGATACACAGAGCAGGAGCAGGCCGTCTGAGGGCAGAAGACACTGCAGAGAAAGAATGGTGTCTGTGTGGGAGTCAGGGAAGGCCCCTGCGGGGGAGAGGACAGTGCGGGCACAAGGTGGGCAGGGAGGCAATTGGGAAGCACCTCACTTGCCCACGGCCCCACCATGTGCTGATGCCTCCTCCCCTTTTCAAGCTTTCACATAGGTTCAGAGAGGTCAAGTAGCTTCCTCCAAGTCACGCAGCTCATAAGTGGCAAAGCTGATTTGAGAAGCTCAAATGTCAGTTCAGAAGAGCCTTCCTGACCACCTCTGTGTGTCTCAGCCTGTTTTTTGTCACTCTGGTCCTATCCGTGTCTGTTGTCTCTCTCCCCTGCTGGAGGGCCTGCTCCCCGTGAACGGGGCCTGGCTTGCCGCTTCTGTGTCTCTAGCACCTGGAACGCAGTAGGTGCCCAGAGACATCTTTCCTCAGATGCTGTGGATGCACCCATCCCTGGCTCTGGGCCAGGGGACTGCCACCTGGTCCCCAATCTCATTTTTGCTCCTGGAACCCCTCTCCTCGAGGGTCTGCTCTGCCCTCACTGCTCAGCTACCTTTGCCCATCTTTGAGGTGCGAGAGGCTGACGTGCAGGCACGGCACCTCCAGGCCAGGGCTGGCATCCCTGCCGCGCATTTCTGATCATCTTAGGAGCTGCGCACCTTGCAAGCAGATAATTGAAAAGATTACTCTGAGATGAGACTCGTGGGAGGTTGATTTACTGTGCGTCATCCCTACTTCAGCATTTTTATTAGAAATTGAAGAATGGCCTCCCAACTTGAGGCTGCGTTTAACCTCCACCAGCCCTGCAAGCCCGTGCTGCTCCCGGCGTCTGCAGTCACTGAGCACAGAGCTCTCGATGTGACCCGTGACAGCAGCAGCAGCCATGAGCTTCTCACCCCAGAAATGGAGCCCTCCCCTTCTCCTCCTCTCCTCCGCCCTCCCTCCTTTCATTTCTCACTCCCCTGTCCCACCCTCCTCTCCGTTCTTGGGGGCATTGAGGGGAGTTAAGAGCAGGTGCTCTGGGGCTAGGCTGTCTAGTCAGGGGGACACAGAGGCGGATGTGCTTGCAGTGGGGTGAAGATTACACCTTGCAGCCTTGGCCATCCTCTCGGGTCCAGCTCAAGGCTCCCCCTCCAGGAGGCCCTCCTGATTCAGCTCCTTCCTATCTGGAAGTGCTGGTTCCCATGTTTCCAGACGGCTCGGTAGGTGCCTCTGTGTGTCCTGCCTGCCTGGCACTGGAGTGGCTGTGTTCACGCTCAGTCTGTCCCATCTCCTCAGGGCAGAGGCTCATGGTCTGCGGGGCAGGATGGCAGGCACTGGAGGGGTAGCGGGTAATGTGTTGCAGGCCAATGGGAAGATCAGCTGGCGACTGGCGCCATAATCTAAGGGCAGTTGCTACACAGCTGAGCACAGCGCTTAACAGCTGCGTGGCTTTGGGCAAATCGCTTGACCTCTCTGAACCTGTCCTTCTTCCTTCCAACTGTGGTGATGATAATAGCCCCCTTCCTGGACCAACAGCCTTGGGATCACCTGCCAGCTGTGAGAAACGCAAACCTGCAGGCCCCACCCCTGGCCTGCTGAATCAGGACCGCATGGGTCCAGCAATCTGTGCTCTGGCAAGCACGGTTACGGCCCGTGCCGAGGCTGCAATCCCTGCCTGAGAGCACTGCTGAGAGCGCCGCAGGAGCCGATGTGGGTGGAGCACACCGGATTGCGGGGTCCCTTCCTCTCCACTGCGGTGCTGAGGCCACTAGTACGTTCTGCTGGGGAAGACGCTGGCCAGCAGAAAGTGTGCTCTGCAGCCCCGGGGCAGGGCCAGCAGCATCGGGCTGTCAGGTCAGCAGAATGCTCCCGACCGTCCCCAGGCATGTCCGGGGCTCGTGGAAGGAAACAAGGAAACACAGCCCCATGGGAGGGGGCCTGGGGGGAGTCATGTAGTTGGTGATCTGCCCCCTCCACGTCCGATTCAGTTCCCTTTTGCCCACTGGGTCTCCTGCCCTCGGAGAGGGGGCCAGGGTGCACTTCCTGCCCTTGCAGGGCTGGGCCGGGAGTTGTGCAATCAGCTGACACCAGGCGCCTGGGTGAGGGGAGGGAAGGACTGTCTCTGAGTCCCCACTGTGGACTAGAGACACAGGGAGAAGGCCACGTGATGACGGAGGCAGAGGTTGGAGTGGTGTGGCCACAAGCCAAGGAACACCAAGAATTGCCAGCAGCCACCAGAAGCCAGGAGAGAGGCATGGCGTGACCCTCCCCTAGAGCCTCAGGGAGATCATGGCCTGGCTGACACCTCGATTTTGGACTTCTGGCCTCCAGGACTAGGAGAGAATAATTCTCTGTTGTTTAAAGCTACCTAGTTTATGGTACTTTGTTATGTCGTCCCTAAGAAACTAATGTAGATGTTGTTTCAGCCCTTGAAGGATCGCCATAAATAGGGTATATTATTCCCCATTACACAGATGAGAAGACCAAGGCTCAGGAAGATTAAGTGCCTTCCCCAGGGTCACTCAGCACCAAGGGGTCACCAGGATCCCAAACCGGACGTGTCTACATCCAAACAGTGCATGTTCCAGGGGTGACTGTGGCCAGTAGTCTCCTAAGATCCTGACACTATCTTCCTCTTCATCTTCACTCCTTCCTGCTTCCCAGGGTATTTCTCAGGGGGTGCTTTTGTACTTCAGCATCCTTTCAGGTTGTATAACCTGAAAAAGCCATCCTTAGACTGGAATGGTTCCAGTCCTTCGCACGGCTCAGCTCTTGCTGCTCAGACTGGGGTCCCCAAAGCAGCAGTAGCCTCTCCTGGCAATTAGCTGGGAGTGGTCAGAATCCCAAGGCCCTCCCAGATCTCCTGAAACAGAGTGGACATTTTAACACCATCCCCAAGTAGCCTGCCTGCTCCCTGGAGTCTAAGAAGCAAAGGCTGCAGAGCCCTGGGACAACCGTGGTCCCCTTGGTGTTGGGGCCGGCCCAGCCTATGGCTCGGGAAGGGCAGTGGGGGGCAAGGTCAGGATGAAGGGTTATGTCTTCTCCAAGTGGAGTCCTGGTTTGACTCTGGTTCTGCCACTCTGGCTGTGTGACTTCAGGTCAGTTTCTCAACCTCTCTGAGTCACACGTCCACATTGACAGGTAAGAGAACCAAGCTCCTTCACAGTGTGGCTATGAACACTCAGTGGCTTCATTCAGGTGACAGCTGAGTGCCCCAAAGTGTGGCCTTCATAGAGGCAGCGGTTGAGCTGGAGAAGTTCCTGGGACCTGTAGGGAGGTGTCCTCAAGTCCTCCCCCCACCACCTCACAGACATCCTCCTTCACTGTGTCCAGTGAGGTGCCCCGAGGCCTGGGTGCCATGTGCCCAGCCAAGGGGGGGGTGCCATCCAGTCCTCGCCTCTGTGCTCCGCAGCTTCACGGCCCATCCCCCCGTGCCCATGTGCCTCTTCCTCAGTCTGGTCTCCACCCTCTGGGCCCCCTCCTCCTTCCCCGCCTTTGCTTCCCGTGCCCCTGTCCCCTGTCCGTCCCCCACCCTATCTCAGGAGACACATGGCTGGGCTGGCGCTGGGGTGGTGGCCTGGGGTGGGCACGATCCCTGGCGAGGCCTGTGGCTCCCCGCCTCCTTGCAGGTGTGGCTGGAGCCTTGAGGCCCACTGCCTCCTGCCGCCTTTTGCCCCGTCCTAACGAGCACCAGGCCAGCGCATCTGCCGACAGGGCGGCGCCCGTGCAGGTGCCTGTCCACCTCAGCCCTCTGCCCTGCGCTCCCCAAACCGTGTCTCTCTGTGTCTGTCTGTCTCCAAGTCGCTCCCTCCTCTGCCTTGGAGACGGATTTTAATTCTGGCCTCATCCCGCAGCTAAGCCGTGCGGAGTGAGAAGCTTTGTTTCCCTCCTGAGGACAGAGGCTGGGGTGTGCCCTGCAGCCCCCCAAACGGGCAGCCTGTGGTGCCCTTTCCCACCCCCAGGGTGGAGGAGGGAGGGAGGGAGGGCGGCGGGATCCAGGCGGTCTCCTAGGCCCGGGCGGCCCTGACCTGGGCTTGGGGCTGCGCTTCCTCTCCTTGGGCCTCTCATCCGCAGTGACAGTCCCGGCTCTGGGAAGGAGGGAGTGGGGACCGCCGCCCTGAAAGCCTGTTCCCTGATCCCTGCTCGGCTCCACGGAGACAGAGACACAGCTGGGGTGGCTCGGTCTGGCCTCTCTCATCGGCCTGCGCTTGTCCCTCTCCGTCCCTGCTCCCAGGGACAGCCCTGCTGCCACGCAGCCCCACGCACGAAGGCCGTCTCCCTCAGTGCCTCACGCAGCTCTGAGGCTCAGTGAGCCGGGGTTAGGGTCTCCGAGACAGGGGTAAGTTCACCTGGGTTAAAAGGCTTGACTAAGGCATAGAGGAAAAGAGGTGCAGTGTTTCTTGCCCCGGCTCCAGGTCTTAAAATGAATGTTTTCATTCTAATCCCAAGTCAATCAGCCACAATCTTGGTTTGCAACCTCCAATCCTATTGTTGGATACCCTCCTCCTTAGCACACGCTCACACCCGTGACAGGCATGCACAGACACATGCAGTCACGTACACATGCATACACAACTCACTCGCACGCTCATGCACACACAGCCATCCGCTCCCATAGCTACTGCGGCACCACACACACACTCTCACCCAGCCGCACACTCACATTCATTCACTCAAATGCACACGCTCACAAACACCACATACATACAAAACCTTGAAACACACACTCACGCGCACTCACATACACATACATACAGGATTCCCCTGGCTATATACAAACATACAACTTACACACACGGACACACGGAGAATTTCCCTGGCTCTGACTGAGTGCATAACAGATTTCCAAGATTGCTAACACTGCGGGGAGCCTCAGAGGCCCCCTGGCCCAGGGATGCCAAGCTCACTTGCCCCAGGGGCAGGTTGACATGGGCCGGGTGGGACTCTGCTGACTGGAACAAGACTGGGGAAGGAGACAGCCAACTGTCAGCACAGCCGTTGGGTGGTGTAGGAGTCCTGACCTGGGCTCACCCATCCTGCTGATGTGTTAAGAGAAGCTGGAGACCTGAATTTTTATTAGAAATACCCCAATTTTAAAATGATGGCGATTAATTCAACTAACAGCAATAGCAATGGCTCTTCCAGCTATATCTTTCCTTGGGGCAGCTAATTTAGGACCTCTTAGTAGGGCCAGTATGCCCATTTCAAGGGTAGGGAAACTGAGATTCAGAAAGGAAAGTGCCTTTTCCAGGTTGCTCAGGAAAATATTGACACAATGAGGGATAGAGCAAAGATCTTTTGGGATTTCTCAACAATTTGAATCTGGTAAGTCTAGATTATTCACCAAATAAATAGAGAAAGTTTATAGAAGCAGTTGCCTTAACAACAGCTCAAATGTCACTTACCCGAACTGCTCCATCTCAGTGAGCTCCCTGCACTTGGCACCCCATCTCTTCTTAGCCCGCAAACTCGTCTTAGTTTCTTCAAAGCAGTTCTTGTGATCGTAGGTGATCTTCGTTTGCCAGCAGTTTACTTTTTATGGCAGGCAATAGCACTGTTCTCTCTGCAGCTAGTCAGGGAACGGGAGGACAACCGTTCCTCGTCCCCTGTGGGTGGATTCAGCCATGTGACTGTGAGCAGAAGTAACTCATGTCACTTACAGGTGAAAGATTTAATAGCTGCTGTGAGATCCTCCGGAACACAGGCGTGGTGACCAGCAATGTTTGAGAGGTGGCTACTGTAGCAGTCTGGTCCTCGAATGATGAGCAGAGGCTCCCGGTGACCCTAGGTAGATGTGCAGCGTGAGCAAGAAATACATTTTTGTTACTTTAAGCATAGAGATTGATGGGTTCTTTGTTACTGCAGCATAACCTATCCTATCTTGACAGATACAGTTTTTTAAAAAAAATTAAAGACAATAATTTTTGGTTCACAGCAAAATTGAAAAGAAGGTGCAGAACTATCCCATATGCCCCCTGTACCTGCATGTCTTGCCCTCCCCCATCAACATCCCCCACCAGAGTGGTACATTTGTTATAATCAATGAACCTACACTGACGCGTCATTGTCATTCAAAGTCCTTGCTTTACATGCGAGTTCACTCTTGGTGTTGTGCATTCTATGGGTTTGGGGAAATATATAATGACATGCACCCACAACTGTAGTATCATACAGAGTATTTTCACTGCCCCTCTCACCCCTGGAGCCTCTCATCTCTTTACTGTCTCCATAGTTTTGCCTTTTCTAGAACGTCAAACAGTTAGGATCATATGGTGTGGACTATTCAGACTGGCTTCTTTCACATAGTAATGTGTATTTAGGTTTCCTCCATGTCTTTTCACGGCTTGATAGCTCATTTGTTTTAGTGCTGAGTAACATTCCATTGCCTGGATGTTTCACAGTTTATTTATCCATTCACTTACTGAAGGACATCCTGGTTGCTTCTAAGTTTTAGCAATTATGAGTATAGCAGCTATAAACATCTGTTTGAGGGGTTTTGAGTGGACACAAATTTTCAACTCCACCTTGATTGCTGGATTATGTGGTAAGAGTATGTCCAGGTCACTGCCAAACTTCTTCAGCAAATGGCTGTCCATTTTGCATTCCCACCAACAATAAACGAGAGTTCCCGTGGCTCTACAACCTCACTGGCGTCTGGTGTTGTCCATGTTGTGAATTCTGGCCGTTCTAATAGATAAATGGTGGTATCTTATTGTTCTGATTTACATTTCCACAATAACGTTATGATGTGCAGCATCTTTCATATGCTTATTTGCTGTCTGTGTATCTTCTTTGGGGAGATGTCTATTAAGGCCTTTGGACCATTTTTAGTCAGGTGGTTTATTTTCTTACTGTTGAGTTTTAAGAGTTCTTTGTATTTTTGGATAACAGCTTTTATCAGATATGTCTCTTACAAATATTTTCTCTGAGCCCGTGGTTTGTCTTTTCATTGCCTTAACTATCACTTGCAGAGCAGAAATTTTTTACTGTAATGAAGTCCAATTTATTAATTCTTTCTTTTATGGGTCATGCCTTTGGTGTTATATCTAAAAAGTCATCACCAAACCCAAGGCCATCTAGGTTTTCTCCTAAGTTATCTCCTAGGAGTTTTATAGTTTTGCGTTTTATAATATATTTAGGTCTGTTACACATTTTGAATTAATTTTTGTGAAGTCTTTCTCTAGATTCATCTTTTTTTTTGTGTGGATGACCAGTTGTTCCAGCACCAGTTGCTGAAAAGACTGTCTTTTCTCTGTAATATTGCTTTTGCTCCTTTGTCAAAGATCAGTTGGCTGTATTTATGTGGGTCTATTTCTGGACTCACTTTTCTGTTCCATTGATCTATTTGTTCATTCTTTCACCAGTACCACCCCGTCTTGACTACTGTAGCTTTGTAGCAATCTTGAAGCTCAGCAGTGTCAGTCCTTCGACTTTGTTCTTCTCTTTCAATATTGTATTGGCTATTCTGGTCTCTTGTCTCTCCATATAAACTTTAGAATCAATTTGTCAATATCTACGAAAAAAATTCCTGGGACTTTGATTGAGAATGAATAGAATCTACAGATTTATTTGGGAAGAACCGATATTTCGACAATATTGCATTTTTATCCAGGAACATGGGATATCTCTCCATTTATTTAGTTCTTCTTTGATGTCTTTTATCAAAGTTTTATAGTTTTTCTCATAAGGATTTTGTATATGTTTTGTTAGATTTATGCCTAATATTTCATTTCTGGAGATGCAAATGTAAATGGTTTTATGTTTTTGATTTTGAATTCCACTTGTTTGTCGCTGGTATGGAAGAAAGTGATTGACTTTTGTGTATTAATTAACCTTGTATCCTGCAACCTTGCTTATTAGTTCTAGGAGGTATTTTTGTTTGTTTGTTTGGTTTTTGTTTTCTTTTTGTGGACTAATACATACTTTAAATGCCCATTTCCCACTCCTGCAACATGGGGAGAGACTGTGCCGATTTGTTAACTACTGTTTATTAGCACAACAAATTTGGTCTAGGCACTTAGTAAATGCCGGATGTTTAGTAAATATTTAATAAATATTGGTTGAATGAACAGATGCATAAACTAGAGTAGCGACTAACAGCACAGTCTTTCAAAACAAGACAGACTTAGCTTGAAAACCCAGCTCTGCAGTGAAAATTTGAGCAAGTGACTTGTCTGAGCCTCACTTTTATCTTCTGTAAAAGGGGGACACTGTGAGACCTCACACGGATGTCACATGAATATATTGAGATCATTCTCAATGTATTCTCAGCACCGTGCCTGGGCTGGGTAAATGCTCATAAACAGGAGTGACAGTCTCATTAATGTAATTAATGTGATTGATTTAGCCCAGGGGAGGTAGTTCTCAGTGTCTCTCCAGGTGCATGTTCCAGTGCCCACTCCAAGGCCCCAATCCGAGAGTCTAATTCAGTACATCTGGCCCAGAGCCCTTTGATTCGCATTTTGAACAAGACTCCTGAGTGATTCTGCAAGGGCTGGGCTTTGAGAAAGCTGGCCTAAGTTTTCATTGAGAAGACTGACGGCCAGTTCAGGAAGGGTAGAAGGCTTGATCTGACTAGGCCTTAGTTTGGCATCTGACAAGGCCTCATAATTTCCTCATGTTAGTAACGCTGAAAGCAGACAGTTTCAAGCACTTCTCATTCACCAAGCTCTCTGCTGAAGTGGCTAACAAGCCTCAGCTCATAGCAACCCAAGAGAAAGGTATCACCATCCCCAATTTACAGATGAAGAAACTGAGGCTCAGAGAGGGAAGGGAGTTGCCCAGACACACCCAGCTAGGGAGGGGCAGAGCCTCTCTGGGCAGCTCAGCCCTGAGTACTGTGGCCTAATAAATGACCCAGCCTGTAAATGTCACTGACACAGATGAGGAGGGTCTCAGGTAAAATTCTGCAGGGATCCCCAAAGATTCTGACTGGTAGGACGGGCTTATCAAGATGAAATAGGGTGCAATTCAGTTTAAACATGGATATTTACCTTAAAAAAAGGTTTACTGAAATATAATCAAATACAATAAAACATATATTTAAAGTGTACAACTTGTTACATTTTGACAAATGTGAACACCCATGAAACCTTCGACATAACCCAAATCATGGACATGATGTTTATCTGTATCTGCTCCTGTGGCAAATACAACTGACTGGTGGTTTAACTAACAGAAATTTATTTCCTCACAGTATGGAGGCCAAGGAGTCCAAGGTCGAGATGCCAGCAGGGTGGGTTCCTGGGGAGGGCCCTCTTCTTGGCTGGCAGACAGGTGCCAGCCTGCCTTGCTGTGTGCCCACATGGCCTGCACTCGAGCGCTCTCTCTTTCTCTTCTGCTAGGGACGCCAGTCCTGTGGGATTAGGACCCAGCCCTTCCGACTTTATTTAACCCTAATTGCCTCCACAAAGCCCCTGTCTCTAGATACAGTCACATTGAGGGTTAGGGCCTCAACATATGAATTTTGGGGAGACACAAGTCATTTCATAGCAATATTTAACTTTCAATACTTAATTGCTTATCCAAGTATGGATAGAAATTTTTGCCCATAAAAGTTTATTGTGGAATTACTATCATAGCGCAAAATCAAAGCCATGTAAGTGCCTAACCACGGGCGAAAGGAAATTATGGAGCCTCTGTGTAGTAAATTGTGCAGTAAAATCTCTGCGTAGTAAAATCTGCCTTTAGAACACTACCTGACAATAAATGCTTAATAAAAAAGTTAAAAAACTATGTTTGTGAAGAGTTTCTAATGCTGTGGAGAAATGCTGAAGACATGGTATTGAGTGAGAAAAAGCAGTATTTAAAATGGCATTAGAAACCTAATTCTAACCACTTATACAGCAAATATAAACACAGAGAAAAGACTAGAAAATATAACTATTTTAACAGAAGTCCTACAGTGATGGGATTATATAATAATAGAAAGTATACTTGTTATTTTAAATACATTTCTTTAGTTTCTTGATTCTCTAAAATGAACACGTGCTCCTTTTATAATGAGGGAAACTCATTTTTGCAAATAAGCAGCAGCGTTGGAAAACTCATTCACACAAGAGTGAGAGAAGAGGCACCTGGCAGGTCAGAGGTTCATGACAACTACCACAACTAATTAGAAGAATAAGACAGATGTGGGTTTGAATCACAGATTCAAATACATATGTAATGCTGGGGCAATTCAGTTAGACTTCTCTGGGCCTCAGTTTCTACATCTGTAAAATGGGTGCTGTAATGAGTATGTTGGGAGCACGCTTTGAGCTTTAATCGAGTGTAGTTTTGTCCTTGCGTTTCCGTCTCCATCTTCCCTGCTTTCTGTCTTGCATCTTTTGTCTGTTCTTTATGTTACTGAGCATTTCTCTCATTTACCCAATCAGTATTTACCAACACACTTTGTTCCAGGCTCAGACTAGCTCCTGAGGTTGCAGCGATAAATCAGACATTTTCCTTTAGCCCCTGAGGAGGAGGAAGGGTCCACAGTGGGCCAGGACAGCCCGGGACTCTTGGGGCCAACCACTTCTCATCACGGTGCCGGGAACACTCGCTGCCAGGAGGACCCCAGGGAAAGTGAGTTGGGGGCCACAGAGCCCTCTCCTGGCGAGATCCGTCCTGCTTCCACCCAGGGGGCTAGGCACGCTGCAGAGGGAGCACAACTCTGAGGCCGGAGGGCTCTGGAAGGGGCAGACGTCTGATCTGGGTCTGGAAGGCTAACAGGGGCTTCATTAACTGGGAAAATGCAGGGAAGAGGGAACAGCATTTTCAAAGGCTTGGGGTTTGGGCCTGCATCGTGTGCAGTGAAACTCATTCTGGATGGAGTGGAACAGAGGACACAAGGGCAGCACTTGGGGACGGCTAGGGTCGGGGGGCCTAGAGATAGGGTCAGGAGCCACTTCCCAAAGTGCTTTGTTGATGGGACTGAACAACCAGTTCTTTAGCCCAAAGGCCACGGGGAGCCATGAGACTGTCTCAGGCAGAGACACCCAGGCTCAGGGACAGGCCGGGCTGGGGGACAGAAAGGAAGCTGTGCTGTCGCAGGGAGGCAGTGTGGGTGGGGGAGGGGAGCTCCGGCAGAGGCAGAGAAGGAAGGACTGGCAAGGCCTGGTGATGAGCTGGCGCAGGGGCAGCCACTGGGCGAGGGGGCCCCCTGCAAGCCAGGGAAGGGTAGAGGAGGGAGAGAGGAAGGAGTGGGAGGGGTCGATTTCCTCCTGGGGGGTGGGACTCGGCCTGGAGAGGTGGGAGCCTCTTCTCTGTGCCCTCGGCAGCCTTAAGGTCCTGCCAGGCTTAATAAAGGCCTGCGATGTGTGGAGACCATCAATTACGGAGATGAGTCTGTTTTGAAGCCCAAGATAGGAATGGCTGTGTCTCAGCCAGGTATGTGTTTACACCTCCAGGCCAGTGAGGCCAGAAGTAAACATTTTGTCTCGGCCTCAGAGCGGAGCCCTGGGTCCTGGGGAGGAGAACACACATTTCTGGGGCCCCTACGTGCCCGGCAGTGCTAAGCACCGGGGTGAATGCGGGGGGACTCGGTCCCAGAGACCCGCGCCGTCGGAGGGGGGGTGGAGGGCGACAGGGGCAGCCGTGATAGGCCGGTGGCCAGTGTTGAGACAGGGGGGAGACTGGGGCAGGGCAGCCCGAGGGAGGCTCCCCAGAGGGCTGGCGTCCTGCTGAGGGCTGGAAGGGGTCCGTCTGTCCCACGCTGTGAGCAGGAGCCCGGGGGAGCTGCGTGTGCAGGTGTCCTCTGGCTGCTGGGACTCACAGCCGCAGACAGCGAGGCTTCGCACAGCAAAAATGGTTTTCTCCCTTCACAGTTCTGGAGCCTGGACGTCCAAAGCCGAGGTGTCGGCAGGGCCACTCTCCCTCGGAAGGACCTCGGGAAGGGCCCTGGCTCGCCTCTTCCAGTGCCGGTGGATGCGGACGCGTCGCTCCCTCTCCACCCTCGTCTTCACGTGGCCGTCTTGTCCCTGCACGTCTGTGTCGCTTCTTTCCTTGTAAGGACACCCGTCATCCAGCTTGGCCTCATCTGGATTACATCTGCAGAGACCCTCCTGCCAAATAGGGTCACACTCACAGGCTCTGGGTGGACATGAAGGTGGCGGTGGGGCAGCACACTGCGGACAGCCGGTGTGACAGAGACTCGTGTCAGGTGGGGACGGGGTGCTGCAATGCAGCGGGTGGGCACCAGTCTCGATTCCCGGGCCTCTGTAGGCATCGGGCTCATCCTTGCTGACATGTCTACAGCCCCCTGATGCCCTACAGACTTATTCCTCAGCGGCAATTAAAACGGAAAAGCGTGGTGCAGCCAGAGGCAGCTTTTTCCCTGCTGTCTGGGATGGTTTTTCTTCTTCCTACAGAGGATCTGTCTCCGAGAGACCATAAGGCCCCTGCTCTCACCCCAGGGAGACCCCTGCCTCTGTCATCCTGGGCCTGGTTCTCGCAGGGGATGTGTGGTCATTCGTGACACCAGGCTCCTAAGATCAGCGTCTCCTTCGGGAGGCTGGGAGTCCTGTGCATTTTTCTTACCTTCCGGTGCCAAGCCCTGTGCTCAGCACTTCAAATTCATACGTGGTTTGAAGTCTGCCACCTCGGCGTGCCCCGCAGACGTGGTTCTCCCCGTTTCATAGAGGGGGATGCTGAAGCTTGCCCAGCTCTTCAGCCAGTAGGCCTGGCAAGGGTTAATTTTCTGCGCCAACTATTCTAGGCTGGGGTACCTGCTTGTTTGGGCGAACACTGGACTAGCTGCGGCGGTGAAGATACGTTGTAGATGAGATCAACATTTAGAATGAGGGATTTTGAGTGAAGCAGATTGCCCTCCATAATGTGGGCTGGCCACATCCAGTCAGCTGAGGGCCTAAGAATAGAGACTGACCTTTTGCCGGGCATGGTGGGGCACACCCGCAGTCCCAGCTACTCGGGAGGCTGAGGCAGGAGGATTGGTTAAGCCCGGGAGTCGGAGCTTGCAGTGAGCTGTGATGACACGGCTGCATTCCAGCCTGGAGGACAGAGACAGACCCTGTCTCTAAAAAGAAAGAAAGAAAGAAAAAAAGAATAGACACTGGGGTTTCCCAAAAAAGAAGGAGTTTCAAGATTGCAACCTAGAAAGACTGCTTTGGGTTTCCAGCTTGCAGATTTTGGACTGGAGGCTACGACATCAACTCTTCCCTGAATCACAGCCTGCCAGCCTGCTTCATGGAGTTCAGACTTGCCAGCCCCCACAGTCACTTGTGCCGAGTCCTCAAAATCTCCTTCTCTTTCCAGGCTGCAGATTTTGATAAATAGATGGATGGATGGATGGATGGATGGATGGAAAGAGGGGGCGAGGGAAAGTGAGATAGGTGAATGGATACATACATACATACACAGGCGAGGGGTAAGTGGATGGACGGGAGAGGGGAGGGTGGGGTGGATGAGCAGATAGATAAGGAGACGCACACATAGGTGAGTGCGTGAGTGGGTGGACGGTTAGGTAGGCGAGTGAGCGGGTAGATAGACAGACAGGTAGATAGACAGGTGGATAGACAGATAATCTCCCATTGGTTCTGTTTCTCTGCAGAACCCTGACTAACTCAAACAGCCAAGGCAGTGATTGAGACTCAGGGCTGTCTGACACCAGGCTTCTGTCACAGCCCCTCTGCCACGTGGGCCTCCGAGTGAGACAAGGTGGGCACACGGGCTGTCTGAGTGCACGCCATGCTCGGGGTGGCTGCCTGGGAGCTGACCAGACATGCAGAGGCTCAGGGCCCAGCAGCCTCACTGAGGCAGCAGCAGCGTTTAACCAGCCCTGGCCACTCCTGCTACCTACCTAGGCGGGACCCTCCACTCCCTGTCCCAGCTGGCCTGCTCTTGCCCACAGAGTAGGCACGGAATCAATTCAGTGGGCTGCTTAGTTGATCTATGCCTTGCCCTGATATTTAGAATTAGCTCTTCCACCCGCTGTATATTTTATTTCCTGTCCAGACATCATTTTATTGTGGTAAAATATATATAACCTAAAATTTACCATTTAACCATTTTATATGTACCATTCAGTGGCATTAAGTACATTCACATTATTATGTAACTATCACTACCGTCCATCTCCAGAACTTTCTTACATTTTCCCAATGGAAACTCTGTCCCCGTTAAATACTGACTTCCTATCTTTGCCCCTCCAGCTCCTAGCACCCCCGTTCCATTTTCCCTCTCTATGAATTCGAGAGCTCTAGGCACCCCTCGCAAGTGGAATCACACAAACGTGTTCTTTCACGCCTAGCTTGTGTCACTGAGCATAATGTCCTCACGGTTCATCCATGTTGTAGCATGTGCCATGGTTTCCTTCCTAAGGCTTGTGACATCCAGGCGTGTGTGTGTGTGTGTGTGTGTGTGTGTGTGTGTGTGTGTGTGTGTTACATTGTACTTATCCATTCCTGTCCACGGACACTTGGGTTGTTTCCATCCTTTGGTTATTGTGAATAACGAGCACAAGCATACACACATCTGTTTGAGTCCCTGCTTGGAATTCTCTGGGTGTATCCAGAAGTGAGATTTCTGCATCACATGTTAATTCTATGCTCAACTGTCTGTGGCACTGTCATACTGTTTCCCACAGTGACTGCACGGGTTTCCATTCCTTCCTGCAGCACACGGCTTTGCAGCTTACCCACACCCTTGCCAACAGCACCAGCTGCTGTCTGTTCTTTTCAGAGTGGCCATCCTGACATGCGAGGTGCCGTTCCGTGTGGTTTTGCCGCACTGGGAAGGGAACCGTGTTTCATTTCCCTGCATGCCCAGTCCTGGCACAATACCACACAGAGTAGGAACCCAACAACAGTGTCCTGAATGGATGAGTGAATTGAGCGATTTTCGGATGAACTCAGGAATCCGACGTCAGCTAAGAGCGCTCCACCGGATCAAATGCCTCTGCCCTCTGCAGCTCACACAGCTCCAGGCTGGAGGAGCAAACTGCATCTCCTTCCATCTCCTGGAAGCCTGGAGGAGCCCAGGGCGGGAGAGGCTGGTGGCCAGCTCCTACGGTCAGCCAGCGTAGTACTCCAGCGAAGGCTCTGATTCAGAGAGGGTTTTTCCCTCCCTATTGTAATTTTTTCCCAATGGACCCATAATTTCAGCAGCATTTCATGACATATGGCAGGCTGTGTGTGCACACATGCACATGTGTGTGATGTGTTTGCCATTCCCCATAGCAGCTCACAGTGGAAAGCTCCTGGTCTTTGGATTAAGACAAGCCGGGATGTAACTTGCAGCAGTGAGACTGGGTCACAGCACACAGAGGCATCCGACCTCCGAGAGCCTTGGGTTCCTACTGTGTGGATTACAGCACCAGAAACTTCCTCGTCTGATAGTTGAGTACACTGAATCTTAATAAATGTTTATTAACTACGTTAGTGCTTTGCAGCTGTTGATTTGAGTTGAGTGCTATTATCTCTATTTTGCAGATGAAGAAACTGAGGCTTGAGAGGACAGGTGACTGGCCCAAGGTCATGAAGCTAGAGCGTGGCAGAGCTGGAGTTTGTACCCCGATGATTCGGTCCCAGAGCCTGCACACTTGAGCTCCTTGTGGACCTTGGGACAGGAGCCCGCAGCTTCCCAGCACACCTGTGCGGTGGCAGTGGTTATGATCCACGGTTAACACGCGTGTCTGAGACTCAAGAGAGGTGGAGTGACTTTGCTCAAGGTTACACGGCTGGTGGGGGATTCAACACAGGTCCCTCGGATGCAAGGCCTGAGCTCTTGGCACTGTGCAAGGGCCGAGACAGTGAGCAATAAACTGGCCGTTATTGTTCGGAAATGTCACCCCCGTTGCTCTTCCATCACCTTTAAGAACATGTTGCTGGACTAACTGCATGGGCTGTTGGCTTCCCGGCTGCTCTCCCAGGTTCTACCTTCACCAAGGCCTCCGCGGTTGGAGGCAGTGGGGGCCCGCGGGTTGAGGTGCTTACTGTGCAGAGAGCCCTCTGCTAAGCGTCCCCGGTGGGATTAGCCCTGCTCCGGGCTGGCACGCCTGGAGCCTTCCACAGCCAACAGCCAGCCGCCCTCCCTCGCCGCCTCCGCCCTCTGGGGCAGTTGCCACAGCAACCACCTGGGCATCTCGAAGGCGTCGCCTTCCATAATCTGTGCGTCTGATCTCCGGCGGGCCGGTAATGAAGGGACAGTTTGCTAGTGCCGACACAAACACGGGAACTCGAGCCGCCTAGAACACGCCATCTAAGAGGCCAGCTAGTTCAGCCTGCCGACAGCCAAGCAAACTATGAAGACATTTGTCGTTCAGCTTCCTCGGGTGAAATCTATGTGTGTAGGGCCAGGCTTTTTTGTAGGTTTTTTGTTTTTATTTTTGGTGAGAAAAAAACAAAGTCTCAGAACTTGATCACATGCATTTTTTCCCTTTGCTCAGCCCACAGCTAGGGCAAGAGGAAGACCGTGTCTGGCAACTGACACGGCAGGTGGCGTCGGCACAGGCCCGCTGGCTGCAGAGCTGTGTCCTGGGCATCACTCTCGCAGTGACATTCCGGCTCCGAGAGGAAGTTGTGGCCCATGCGCAGATGAGGAGAAAGGAGACAGAGCAGTTCAGGGACATACCCAGTGTCACACGGCTAATAAAGGCTAGAGTGTGGATTTGAATCCCACCAAGGCTTTCTAGAAAACTCCTGAGTTCCTCCCACTCCCATGTGCCAGGTGCCTTGCTCCAAGGTATCGAAGCAACCTGATGCATTTCACCCCAAATTCAAGTAGTGGTAGGAGAGGGAGTAGGCGTCCTAGATTTTTCCAAGTCTTTTTAAAAATTAACCTGACAATTTGGGGGAGTGTGGGGGAGAAGGAATATAAGAGCACCCACAAAAACAAAACTCAGAGAGCTGCTGTTGGTTTTATATTTCTTCTTCTTAGCATGTAGGCCCCTTTATCAGGCTCTGGGGGAGAAAGGAAGGTTCCAGGTTCCAGCAGTTCTGCAAGCTGAGTGGCCTCTAGGCCGTCCTAGCCAAGGGTCCCTCCGTCAGTCCTTGGCTTCACTTTTGGGCCCCGTACTACTTGGGTTCTAGCCCCAGCTCTGGCACTCACCAACTGTGTGACCTTGGGCAAGCTGCCAAGCTGCTCAGTTTTCTCATCTGCAAAATGGGGTTTAGTCCCCATGGCTTTTCTCATAGGGCAGGTCCTGTGTGGGGAAAAAAAGCACTCGCCGAACATTAAACGTGTTTAGTTCTTGGCAGCGCCATAAGATGAAGAAAGAACCCTGGGCCGGGGCCAGAAGTTCTGAGTTCTGAGTCTGTCGTCTGAACCACTCACATTCCCTCTCTGGGCCTCTGCTTGTCCACTGCAAAGCAGGATGACAGTCTTTGGCAGTGACAGCGGCAGCTATGCGTTCATTCGTTGGTTTGTTTATTTGTCAGGTGTTTATCCTGAGCTGGGCTCTGCAGCCCGGGCTGTGCATTTTAGGCCTCCAATTCTTAGCACTCCGGGAGCATGTACCCATTCTACAGGAGAGGAAAGTGAGGCTGGCCTGGCTGACTAGTCTCCTGCTGGGGCTGTGGTGAAAAGGAAGGTGCCTCTCACCAAAGTACATTGCAAACAGCAACATTTGTCAAAAACAGATTCACTGGCACTTTAATTGTCCTCTCCTGCCCCCGTATCTAATTCAGGGTGCTCCTCCCCATGCCAAATTAGATGCCACAGGACACAGACTTCCCAACTCCGGACAAACAGAGCCAGCGTTCGGGGATAGGGATCCTGGCCCTGCCTGGCAGCCGGCGGTGGAGTGGTGGTGGTGCCCCACTCCCCTTGGAGCTGCTGTCTGCAGGCCGGGTCCCCAACTGTCCCCCAGGGTCAGATCCATCACGCCGCTGCTACACTCCATCAGGCGCGCTCAGCCGGAGGGTCAAGTGGCCCGCCGCTGCCGCCGGGTGCTGGGACCCATCACGGCTATATTTAATTTAATTAAGGCTGTCAGCACTATTGATTTTGGCAGTTTCAATTACTAGCCTGTTATGGTTTCTGGATCAACTGATCTGTGACGGGTCCTATCAGCAGAGACACACATTGAGGAGAGGGCCCTCCATCTCCTTTAAAACCTGACACTCGCTGCCACCGGGCGTAAGTTATTGCTTTTATCCGGCCCTGCTCCCCTTCCCTTCCTCATAATTAATTTCTCATTAGACAGCTCTTTATTGTTTAATTTGTGCAGTTTATAATCAAATTGGGCACATTAATTGTCGTTGAATTTAAGGCTAATGAAAAATAAAGGTTCTCAATAACTTACTCTCCCATTACTCCCGACAAGATAAAATAAAGCGCTCCAAGAAGTGTCAGCTTTTTAAATTATAAATTAGGTTTTTTAAAGAGCATGGGCATTTAAGGAGCAGTTATCACGCATTTAGTAATTATAAATCCTATGCTGCAAAACAATTATTAAGATATAATTATGCTGCTTTACTTTTGGGCAGTCCCCCAGCGGGTAAGGGCTTGGTTCTTCATTGCGGGTGGGGTGGGGGCTTCTGTGGGGTGTGGGGAGGGAAAGACCCAGCAGGGAGCCACGTCGGCAAACCTGGGAGACAGGGAGGTGTCGCTGCTTATGACTGACACTGTCTGACCTGGGGGCGTGCCAAATGGAGTGCCCACTCCTGGGCTTGGCGCTCTGCCCTTCAGAGCTTTGAAAGGCTGCCCGAGGCCCATCTGTGTGCCCGGCCTGTGCTGAGTGCTGGAGACACAGCGACCAGGCAGACGTGGGGCAGACACACGGGCACACGGGCACACGGGGCACAGGTCAGCAGGGTGCCAATGCAGGAATGGCCAGGCCCACCAGTGAGGTGACCAGACCCACCTGTGGCCTGACCAGACCCACCCGCGGTGACCAGGCCCACCCACGGGGACCAGACCCACCTGTGGGGAAGGTCAGGTCCCTCCCTCACACGCCACTGTCGGTGGTAGTAGGACCCATTGCTGCAAGTGGCCGGACCTACTCGTGGGAGCAGCCACATAAGTCTCCCGAGATGGTGACAGCTGAGAGGGGAAGGTCTGCAGTGGCTGGAGAGTGGGGGGCACTGCAGGCAGAGGCCCCAGTGTGAGCAAGGCCTGGGTCAGTCCACAGGGCCCCTCCCTTGGGGGCAGAGGGTACAGAGCCATGTGGCCACCACGGAAGGCCTGAGGCTCAGGGGATGTGGTGGGGTGCCAGGAGACATGGCCATCTGGTGATTAATGACCAGGAACCACTAGGGCACTGGGAGGACCCACAGAGCTGAGCACCTACTGTGTGCCATTCACTCTGCTAAGCCCTACCAAAACGTTACATAATTCATCCACATTCCGGAAGAGTATGTTCCCCATTTTGCAGAAGAAGGAAACTAAGGCTTAAGATTTAAACCTAGGCTTCCTTCACACTCTACCAGTGTGCACCCCCTGCTCTGTGCGTACCTACTGTGCACAGGGATCTCTGCCGGGGGTTGCCGGAGAAACAGGCGAGCCAGACAAGGCCCAGCTTTCAGAGTGACCTGCAGCAGCCAGGCATGCCATGGGGATCCAAGAGAATGAACACTAAGAGACCAGAGTGACACATCCAGGGTGGCCTAAACATAGCACTAAGGCACCTAGTGGGGCCAACTCTGCTGCTGGATTTATGTTGTGTACAGTGAGAGTCACACTTTCATTTGCTCAGCACCACGGGGCCAGTGCCAGGCCCCCTGACCAGAGGTGAGCAGCAAAAGGGAGGAGGCTGACGTTCCACAGGCAAAGCGGACTTTAATGGAAGAGATTCCAGAAAGGCTGCAAGGGTCCCTGGGGGAGAGGTTGGCAATAGCCTCTCTGGGCAGTGACATTTAAGCTGCAACACCAGGGATCAGAAGGAGGCTCGATGAGCAGTCTGAAGCAGGAGCTGGTTTACAGCCCCAACCATCGCAGGGTTACGCCCCCGCCCCCAGCAATTCCAGGACACTTGGCCCACCCAGACGGCCTCAGGCAAACTGCTCTCCCTGCTAGGGCCTCAGTTGCTGCATGTGCAACAGTGAGTGTCTGGCTACTCTAGATGATCCATCATGTCCATGGTCATGTGGGTGAGGTCTTCAGGGACCCTGAGGGTCTTTAAGTGTCTGTCAAGACCCCTGGGCTGAGGGACTGAGAATTGCTTTGAAAATGGTTGTCCACTGGTACCTGCATCCCCACCCAAATTCCTGATGTTTTTTGGCTCGGAGGCATGAGTGTCCCCAGCTGCCCAGCTTTAAGCCTGCCCTCCTGGGACTGCCATCCACAGACATACGAAAGGCACTGCTCCATCTCCAAGTGGAAAGGGCTGTGCCCCGGCCCCCTCTCTGTGGCCAGGGGAGGGGCAACAGTGCGATGCTCAGACCAGGCGGGGCTCCACCTCCGCACGGGGCTGACAGATGAGCACCTCCCACTCCCTGCCCATTTCCTCTTCCCAAGTAGGCCTGGAGGCAGGGGCTCCTGCTCCCCTTTTATAGATGGGGAAACCGAGCTCGGGGGCAGCAAGGGTGGGAAGGCGGCTCTATCCAGCCCGCCCTTATGAGACTGTCTCACAGCTCAGGGGCCCAACGAGAGGTCTGGAGAGAATGGTTAGTTTTTAATAATTATTTTCCCGGCACACCCAATTTCCAGGCACCTTCTCCGCCCTCAGGAGATCGAAGTGCAGAACCCGCGCGCCATATGCTGGATTCGAATCTCCCGGGTACGCTCAGTCAGCAAAGCTATCGAACACACAGAAATTACTGGTTGTGACTTTTTTTTTGTTTTTAAAGGATAATGAGCTATTTTATTTGTCTAAAATGTCTAGATAATTAAGGCTTGTACAAAAATAATTTTTTTTTCCTCCTGGAATTGTTTAGATCACTGCTTCATTGTCCATTTCAAACTCGGTGTATAGCCAACTTGGGCTTCTCTGCAGAGTAACCAATTTCCATCTTTTAATGACCGCTTTTTAGGTGTGTACAGTAAAACAAGGGCTCTTAATTTAAAACTGTGACATTGGCCTTCAACACCCTCTAGTTTGTCATCCTGAATTCTTTGCTTACCTCCCTGTGCACGTCTTCCAAGTGCTTTACTAGTCATATCAGAAGCTGTTATCATGAAAACACCTTGTAAAAGGCATCTAAACCCAGTCTGACTTTGCTAGGTATTTTTTGCCTACCAAGGGTATTTACAAAGAAACTGATCAAATTTTGTGAAATAGAAGGCTTTGTCCTGGATAAAGAGTTTTAGGGATACAATAAACACCAAGGAAATGTTTTCAGTTGGCAGAAAATCTTTGCCATGATCCTGAAGTTCCACCATCTAGGCAGTGGCCTACTTTATTTAGATTTGAGACTAACCTTAGTCACAGTTTCAGCTGCCTGTCTCCACGACACCTTCCCCAGATCATGGCCTGGTTTATCTAGATGCACTTAACTAGTTCTCCAGGGCTTTAAAAAAAAAAAAAAAAAGGCAGACATGGAGTTTTAGTGTTGTTAAGTGTAAGACCTCTTTGCTACCTGCAACGTGTCCTGGATTCTGAGCCAGGAGAGCTGACTTCCAGCTAGTCCCAGTTTAACCAGGAACTTACGTGACCCCAGGCAAGTCACTTATTTTCTAGGGTCTCAGGTTCACTGATTTATAAAATATAGTTGGATGAAATAATAATTAGATAGTTCCTAAGTCCCCTTCCAATACTTATGAACTTCCCTGAGTATGTCTTTCTCTCTTTCCCTCCCTTCCCTCCTTCCTTCATTTTTTTTCTTTCTTGCAATATGAACACTTAACATAGGATCTACCCTTTTATCCAGTCCCTGATCTTATCCTTGACAGTGCCCATCTCTCTCTGGCCCTCTCCACAGTGAGAAAAGAAAGTGTCTGGTCCCAGGGTCCCAGGGACTCCAGGGACTCGCTCCCTACTGCACGAAAGCTGATCCACTTCCCAGGGGGGAAAACCCTTTGGCTAATCTCAGACCTGTATGGGGACCATGTGGTTTCCAAAGTGGTTTCCCATCTACTATCTTCTGGGAACAAAATGGATTCAAGTTAACACATTCTTATGGAGCACCTACTGTGTGCCAGGAGTTTGTGAACACGGGAGTCAAGGTCCCATTCTCAGGAGATCACAGGTTTTGGGGGACAGAGAGCAAACAGGCACGTGGAGAAATCATGATTAGACAGTGACAGCAGGCAGGGGACATTTGGGTGATGTGCTGAGAGCTGGTGCTGTTGGGGGAGGGTTGGGGAGGGGGGGTCTCCTTGGAGAAGAGCACAGCCTTTAAAGCCAACCACCAGTGTGGCCTCAAGCAAACTCTTCAACCTTTCTGTGCCTCAGTTTCCTCATCTGGAAAATGTGGATGACCATCATGCACACTGTTCTAGAGTTGTCCAGAGGGTTGAAAGAAGAGCACTTGAAGCACTGGGGACAGTGCTCTGCACCGGGGGAGTGTTGGCTGTTGTCACTGTGACTCTAGGGTGGTGGGGGAGGCCCTTCTCAGGAGAAGCATTTGAGCTCCGTCGGGCTGCATATGAGGGTGACAGGGAGGCAAGAATGGAAGCAAAGAGACACAGAAGGGGTTGACTGCAGAGTCTGGGTAGTCACCGGGGGCGGCTTGGACCAGAGAGGCGCTGGGAAGGACGGTGGTGTGAGCTTTGCAGGGAGATCGGGCAGGACGTGTGGAGGAAGGAGGCAATGCAGGGTGGGATCAAGGACACCCCTGAGCTGTGGGCCTGAGGAAACAAGACCAGGATGCAGGGCCCAGGGAGGAACAAGTGTGCGGAGAGACTGTTCAGTTTTGGACGTGTTGGACTGGAGATGCCCATGGGACGTCCCCGAGGAGATGTCAAGGCAGTGGCTGAGGACGTGAGTCTGCAGCTCAGGAGAGGAGCCTGGGCTGCAGGCACAGACAAGCAAGAGAACGTGGAGACGAGGAGAGAAGAGACAAAGAGGGGTCTGCGATGGCCTCAGGGCACCCCAGCACGGGCAGGTGTGGCCAAGTGCAGAGGGAGGCCCTGAGCGCTGACCAAGAGGACGGGCGGACCAGGAAGCCCCTTGCGGGCCAGGCATCTATCCCTTTGTTTTGGGATTATGAGGCCGCCCAGGGATTCCTGGGTGAGCGCCCCTGGAGAATGGGAAGCTCCTAGGGGCTTGGGGAAGCAATTTACCAAGTAATACAAAAGTATTCGAACAGTTAAACAACCAGAATAGTTATACCAGTGTCCACTCGGTGTCACCGCACGTCAAGACCCCTTGGCAGGGTGACCCAGGCTCCCCCAGGTTCCTCACATCCCCCTCCCGGCTGGGACATGGCTTGGCTGCCAACTGGCCACTGCTTCCAGCCCCTGCATTTTCATTAAAATCCTGGGCATTTCCCCAGGGCTCAAAGGCGTCCCGATTAATTACAGGCAAATGTTGGCTCTCCCCCCGGAAATGTGCTGCCCCGGCCTGGCTCCGTCCCCTATGATTTTATTAAAATCCACCTTGCCAGCCAGGGGCCCGAGATTTATGGCCACAGCTAATAGGCTGCCTCCCCGGGAGACATAAATCTGGGGCCTGGCTGGGAGCTGCTCGCTGCTAAGCGGCCGGTTAATTGTTCCCCCTAGAGGGCTCCACGCAGGAATGTTCAATTAGGCCTCTCAGAGAACGTGGAGCATTAAATAAGGTGAACAGGGATTTGGGCACCATTATTTTCTGAGTGAGAAAGGGCCCTTTCTCGCCCCCCGGCCCCGCCCCCGGGCCTCCACTAGCTTTGCAGAGGAGCAGGAATTCTCGAGGGTCACGCAGCAGCTCTTCGTAGACAGCTGGATATGAGACAAGACCAGGATTTATCATCCTGCAAAAGCTCTTGAAACTTCCTCACCCAAAGTCAACCACAGACGCGCCGCCATGTCCTTGAGTGAGTGAGTCGCTGCTGCTCCCAGAACCTCTGTTTCCCTTTCTGTACGCGGGGTCAGTGCCGTGTCCCGTGTCCCGTCCGCCTCACAGCCTTGCTACGGGCCCGGACCCACTCACTTGTTCTTCGACAACTATTCAGTGAGGGGTAGGCCTCCCGTCTCAGTCATCCGGGCTGCTGTGACAAAGTGCCATCAACGGGTGGCTTAAGTGACAGAACTGTCTTTCTCAGAGTCCTGGGACCTGGGAAGTGAGGGTCGCGGCCTGGCAGCTTCCGCTGTCTGGCTAGGGCCGGCCCCTGGTCCGCAGACGCTCACCTTCTTGCCGTAGCCTCGCACGGCGGCAAGAGGGGGGAGCTCTCTGGGGTCTCGTTTACCAAGGCACAATCCCACCCATAAGGGCTCCACACCCGTGACCTGCTCACCCCCTTGAGGACCCACCTCCAAACACCACCACACTGAGGATTAGGATTCCGACACATGGATTTGGGGGCGGGGGTGCAAACATTCAGTCTGTAGCACCTCCTGTGTGCCAGGAAACGTGGTAGATCTGGGGGCAGGGGGATAAGACAAGGTTCCTGTCTTCAAAGAGCTTGGTCTCAAGAGAGGGCAAACAAAGGGATCCGTAAGTGCTATGATAGAGGCAAAGGGGATGTGGGCACCCAACGGAGAGGCCTAACCTGGCTGGACGGTGGCACCAGTCTGGGAGGACTTCTTGGAAGAGGCAACTAGAGTTATAGTAATATTATTTTGTCGTGCCTGTGCATGGCTGAGCTCCATGGCACCACCGCAGCACTTCCTCTCATGGCATTTCTGTCTCAGAGGGTCACTGTATGAGCACACATGGGGTACACTTTGCTTTCACAGATCAACCACCACAGGCACCGGGCCCACTGTTCTAGATTGGGAACCTGGGCCTCAGAGAGGTTGAGTAGCAGGCGCACGGCCACGCAGCTGGCAAGTGGTGGAGCAGATTGTGAGGCGGGCTGGCAGCTCTGCAGGGGAGGTAGTCAGACGGGCCTCCATGAACACCTGGCCGTGGTGGTCAGAGGCCCCGGATCCCGTTCTCGGCCAGGTCCCACCTGTGGGAGAGGCCTTCCTCTGAGTCGCCGTTTCTGGAAACCTGAATCCTGGTGAGGCCTTCATTCACCCTACACCTCTTTGCCTGAGCCCAGCTGTCCACAGGCAGTGAGCTTGGTCTGATCTCTCAGGCCACGCAGTCTTGGTCAGTGGCAAGAGGACCCCAGTGTCCCCCATTGAGCTCACAGGCCCCCTGCTCTCCCTCCTCCAGGGTGATGGCCCTGTCCCCTGGCTTCTTGGAGCCTGGCCCCCAAACGGGGCTGGGGCTGAGGCTGAGCTCCGGATTGATCCCCTTGTAAATGCCTCCCACCCTCACAGTCTTGGGATTAAACCCTCCCCGTATTGTCAACCTGCAAACACCGTCTCTTTCCCATGGAGTCTGACTGGGATCACCAAGTAAGGCGTCCACGGGAAATGCCCGCTGGGCTTAGGCTCAAATCGTGGGGATACCAACTCCAGCCCCACTGGGGTCAGCTAGCTGTGAACTCTTCGCTGGTTTGATCTGTAGTATTTTTCCCGCTCTCACCTAATACATCAACAAGAATCTCATTCTCAAAACCCCACGATTCACTTCCTAATAAAGACAAGTTGCAGAGTGGAGGACGCAAGGTGTGGAGCCAACAGGCCTGGGCTGCGTCTCGGTGAACCTGCCTCCCTCTCTGTGCCTGTCGCTGCCTCAGTTTCCTCATCTGTCATCAGGAATAAAACAACCAGCCTGGAAAGATTGTCCCTGGGATCCAAGGTGCAAGGTGGCGGGAAGTGCCCTGAGAACAGAGGGGATTACCATCACGCTTTGCATTTTTATTTTTAACCTGCGTGAAATTCTGGAAACCGTTGGCTGCCAAGAAATGCTAAGCTGTAGTTTCTATTCCACGGGGAAATGGGTTTATTTTAAGTGGGAATTGCATGGTGTGCAACTGATTTATTTGGGAAACACGGGTAGTTCCGAGGCAGCCCCAACCGCCGGATCTGTCCTTGGCACTGCCCCCTGGTATGCACCAACGGTCTGTTCGCAGTTAAGGCTCTTTCCAGAATCCAGGAACAGACTGTTCTCACCCACGTTAGGGCTGCTCAGCCCGGGTTTGCACAGCCCGCCCTGAACGCAGCTCCCTACAAGGATAATAACATTTCACAGCAGAAGAGCCGTGGCTGCGGGGCTCGCGAGCACAGAGACACGGCAGCAGCCGGTCCTCACAGCAAGCCGGCGGCGGGTGACAGGGTTCAGGAGGGAGGCACTCCGCAGTGCTGTGGGTCCTGCTTCCCTCAGTCCTCCACACTCGCCACTAAAATCTTGGTGCCTGAATCACAGAGTCTGTTTCCCAGGGAACCAGATCTGTGACAAGCCCTGTGAGTAGCTATCCCCATTTCAGAGATGAGAAAACTGAGACGCGGAAGATGGGAAAACTCACTGGAGGCCCCGAAGCAGGTGCGTAGCAGAGCTGGGATTCGAACTGCATGTTACAGAGTCAGAGGAGCCCCTGACAGTGTTGACGAAGTCTGCCTGGTGGACCAGAGACCTCTGGAAGGGGTGGCATTTGAGCTTTGAATGTTTGCCCCCTGGAGAGCAGGGGAGTGGGGAGGAGGGTATTTCTGGCCAATGGAACAGCTCAGTAGAAGCTGCGGTTCTACTTCCTCCCTTCTGTGCCCAGCAGTTGCCCCCAGAGTGGCCTGTCCCGTCTCTCCACCCCTCCCTGCCCAGAGCCGGGCAGCTTATATCGACGCATCAGCCAGGGCTCCCACGCCCCCCGTCCTTCCCAAGACCACCAGGGCCCCAGCCACCGGCTCCCAGGACAGCGATTGAAACAGGGCAGCAGGTACTCACAGACTCACTGGGAAGGCTGAAGAGAGGTGGCAGCTGAACCTCCTGGAGTGACCGGCCAGGGTGGCCGCTGTGGCTTTCCCCCTCAGGCGCCACCGCTTTGACTGTGTGCTCGAGAGCACGTGGCACTGGGCAGATGGGATATTTTATGGGGAGACATGGGGGTGGTCACGTGGGTATATGTATCCAAGCAAAACATTATCAGGCACTCACTTTTTGCACTTTATGTAGCAGGTTGTACCTCATTTGAAAAGAACCACAGCTGCAGCTGCCATCGGGGATCAGCAAGGGGACTCGGGAGGTCATTGCTGAAACTGCTTCTTGACCCCCATGAAGATGGAGAAGACTCTGGAGCACAGACTCCAGCCGGCGCCGCTGCCAACAAAAAGCAGCCGCAGCAGTGGCAGCAGGGCCCGTCTTGCTTCTGCCCGGCTCGGCTGCCGCTGTTTGGTGGAACCTGATTTGTCGTGGAGCCAGAGCTCCAGGGACATCCGGGAAACGTAGTTGTTGGCTTTCCGGCCCCCGGGGTTCAGGAAGGCAGCGAGTGGGGTTCTGAGGGCCGGCCAGCCGCAGGGACCCTTCCTCGTCTGCCTCGTCTGCTCCGTAGCCCATCGGCATCCATTTCCTTCCATATTTACGTGTTTTCGCTTCTTCCCACCAGGACGTGGGCGCTGCCTCACAGCCCCCGCGCCGGCGCGGGGCTTGGCTGACAGTAGGTGCTCACACATATTTGCCGAGTGGATGAATGATGTCTCCTTAAACCACCGCAGCTGATCCCTCTGCCCCAGCCTCTCGCTCGTCGACCCTGCAACATTGCTACCAGAGACCCTTCCCCCAGATAAAGCCGACTGCCTTTCTCCCTTCCTTAAAATCCTGCTATGGCTCCCAGGAGCCCAAGGATCAAGTCCAGACTTCCCTGCTGGCCTGATAAGCCCGTGTTCCCCACCGACTCGCAGCACTGAGCCGTGCCCTGCCTCTCCGCGTGTGCAGTTCCCTGGCTTGGACACCCTCTCGTGCTCCACCAGGCAGATTCCTGTTCATCCTTCCAAGTCCAGTCCAAAGCGCCCACCCTGGCTGGGTCGTGGCTCTCTACTTGTCCCCTTCTCTTTCCTTGCCTGTCTCCTCTCCAGACAGCTCCTAGCAGCCAGCAACTGTGTCCTAGTCACCTCTGCAACCTCAAAACCCATGCCTGGAACAGAATGGGCACACAGGAACTGCCCCGTGGGAGGGTGGGTGGACATGCAGGGCGAGTTCAAAGAGCAGCGAGTTGCCCAGTATAGCTTAGAACTTAGCACATATTTGCACAGCGACTTTCTGACTTCATCCTCAGCTACACAACTGTGGTGCTACGGAGTGGGAGGGGGGTAGTTTTTCACCCCCATTTTACAGGCAAAGAAACTGAGGCCGGGAAAAGATTAGGCAACACACAATGGCAAGTGGCAAAGCTGAGACCAGAGGCACAACCCCAGAGGCGGTGCTCCTGAGCTCAGCGCGCCCCGGGGCGGCATGAGGTTCTGCAATTAAGACTTCTGGAGAGGGGCCCTTTGATCCAAATTATATAGCCCCTGTCCTCTGGGGCAATTAACGCAGAGCCACCGGACGGCCCTTGCAGCTGGTGAGGCCGCGTGGGTGACATAGGGGCATCATTATCTGGTGCCACGTTGCCTGCCCCGCCCCACTGCTGATGGAGGGCCCAGGCGGTGCCCAGCGCAACTGGACAGGGACAGATTTCTACGCTGGAGAGCTGAGGAGGCATCTGTGCCCTGCAGGCTCTAAACCAGGGCCCCGGAACCAGAGGGGAGCTTCCCCGGACCGCCCGGCTCCCGCCCTCACCCCTTCCACACTGGCTCGAGTCTGCCGTCCTCGAGAGCCCCCTTGGATCACCCTACTGCCATCTCTGCCACGTACACTCCAATCCCCGTTACCAGCCTGACTCTTTCTGTTGTTCATGATGCTTCCCTCGCACGGAGCCTGGAGTACAGCAGACACCCCAGAGATCCTTGCTGAGTGAATGAATGAATGAATGAATGCAGCTTCCACGCATGCATACTCGAATGTAAGGAACTAGCAGTGTGACTGAGCAGGTCACCTCACTGCCCTGCAGGCCTCCGTGTGCCCCTCTGTGGAACGGGGCGAGGCCTCCCTGCCTTGCCCAGGGGTTGTGAGGCTCTCGGAGGTAGCAGAGGTGGGTGGGCCCTTGCCATGCGGCCTGGCACTTAGCAGGGTCTCAAAATTTTCTCTTTGCCCCTCAGATCCGGAAGTGCTCTCCCCTCGACTCCTGCAGAGGCACTTGCTAGTCATTTAATATAATGCCGTATCTCTGAGTGAGGGACTGCCCAAAGGTAGGGCATCAGGGGTCCAGGTCGGTACTGCTGCACAGCGAACAGCTCAAACCTAGCGGTAAAAACATTTTATTCTATGTCGTGATTTGGAGGTGAGGGACCAGGCTTCATCCATGGGCGTTGATGAGGTCACTTGGTGACATTCAGCAGGCAGCTGGGCTGGGCTTACCTGGAGGGTGTGCAGACACACGAAGACGAGCTCAGGGTGGCACCTTTCCATGTGTGTTCACTGCCCGAGTCCTGGCAGCTGCAGGTGGAGGAGGGAAGCAGAGACTCACTAGTGACTGGAGCACTCGCGTCGTCACCCCCAGCAAGCAGCCCTCTCTGTTCACGTCCCGCACTCGCCTGGGCAAACCCACACATCCTCGTCTCTGCTCCAGGCAGAGCAGTCCGAGGCCATCTGACTGTCCCGACTGCAAACAACAGTCGGGAGACGTTCGCTGTCTTAGGTGGAGCATCCTGAGAGCCGTCTCCGGGGAGCTGACCCACACGCAGGGAGCTTCCCGGGGGTGCTCTGGGCAGGCTCGCCGTGAGGGGGGGCAGCAGCTGGCCTGCAGACGCACTCACAGCGGAGCTCCCCGGGGCTGCGGAGCTGGGATAAGACTGCCACTGTCCCGAATCAAGGCCAGGCTCCGTACCCTGACCGTGACCAGCCCCTCGATGCAGGCTGCCCTGCTGAGGGGAGGGGCGTAGCCTTGGGCAAGGCTGCTGTCCTCTGCGGAGGGCAGCTTCCGGGAGGACTCTCTGTGTGGTGTCCACAGGGAAATGAGGGCCTGGGTGGGACGGGCAGAGGGGTAGACGCAGGTCCCTGGAGCATCCAGCTCCCACTACCACTGCAAAGCAAACTGCAAAGTTTGCAAAGATGCATGCTTTCCTAGAAGCGGGCAAGATGTTTGTGTTAGCTTCCTATCACTGCTGTAACAAACGACCACAAGCTTAGTGACTTAGACAACACACAGTTACGACCTTACAGTTTAGAGGAAAGACGTCTGCAGTGGGTCTCAGGGGGGCAAAAATCAAAGTATGGGCCAGGCACTGTTCCTTCTGGGGGAGAAGGGACTCGGCCCCTTCCTGCTTCCAGAGGCCCCCACATTCAGTGGGGTCACGGCCCGCCCTTCCATCCTCAAAGTTCATCCCTCTGACCTCTGGTTCCTGCATCACAGCTACTTCCTGTGGCATTGGCCCTCGAGCCTGCTTCCTGCCGGGACCCTGCGACGGCACCGCCTCACTCAGCCAGCGCGGAGCGTGCCCTCATCGCCAGGTCCTCAGCTTCGTCGCACCCGCAGAATCCCTTTGCCATGGAAGGTGACATATTCACAGGTTCCAAGGATTAGGACGCGGTCAGCTTTCAGACCATTCTTCTACCTACCACCAAGTTTTTCAAGAATTTCTTCTGCCACAGCAAAACTTGGGCCAACTGAGGCTCTGGCGGAATGAACTCAGTGAACGTGTGATAAAGAGCAAACCCATGACGACAGCACGGGAGCTTTCCAGGGGAACGTTTGGGTGCCCACAGCTTGGGAGAGGCCCTGGGAGCACTGAGCCATCCCTCAAACGCCGTGAAAAATGCTGCCCTTGTCCTGTGATTTGTCAGATCTCTGGAAGGGTCAACTCTCGTCTTGTCCTAACCAGTCCCAGGAATCAGTCCCTAGTTTTAACAGGACTAGGTGTTGTGAAATCTGAGATAAACTGTTTCACAATTTTAACTTTCATTTACAAACTAAGCCCCGAGCGGCCTCCCGCTGTCCTGCGTAATTTATCGTGACTTTTTGGTGCCTTTCCCGGAACCCTGCATCAGCCATCGCGTGTGAACCGCGGCTGGTCCGAGTCTCCACGAGGCACAGGACCGGGCAGAGGAGGAGGGGCCGATGCTGCTAGGAGGACGGGCTTGAGTCAGTGAGACTTCACAGGTGAGCTGGCCCTGAGGTGAGGTGCTGGCATGGCCGGCAAAACAGAGAGTGTGTGTGAAGCAGGAGGGTCACGCAGGCACAGAGCCATGAAACCACTTGGAAGGTCCTGGAAGCTTCTGGAATGCTAAGATGTTCCAAAGGGGTGCAGCAATAACGGGAGGATGCTGGGAAAGAGAAGGAAGGAAGGGATGCTACAAATCACGTGGGGGTGGGGGCAAGAACCACAGCGCCCCCCATAGAGAACCCACCTGAGACGTTAGGACTGGGGACAGAAAGGCAGCTGCTTGGGCTCCCTGGACGAGGAGCAGTGAGACAGGACTGAGCGGCAGCAAAGGGTCGCGGTGGGGAGTCAGGCCCCTGAGCCAAACTGCCTGGGCTGGCGTTCCAGGCTTGACCACTTCCTAGCTCTGTGACTTCAGGCAAGGCACTTCACCTCTCTGTGCCTATTTCCGCGTGTCTCAGGAGGTTGTTAAGCACATGCAATGACTTAGCTCAGGCAAGCCTCTCAGGCCAAGGCTGGGCATAGGAACAGCATTTAGACATCTGATCTTGTTGGTTCTCTTCTTAGAAATTCATTTTACTTTTGAATCATCTTCTTCTTGCTTGAAAGAACGTTATGTTTGGAACCTGTAGCTCATGTTACAGCCTTCATATTCATCATTGCAGTTTCTCTTCCTTCCCTTTTAAAAAAGCCCAGCTTTATCAAGATATGATTGACATATAATAAGCTGTATATATTTTAAGTGTACAATTTGATAAAACATTAACATATGTAATGACCACAAATCTATCATCACAATGAAGTTTATTAACATGAAAGCATCATCCTCTGAAGTTTCCTGCAGTATCTCTGTAATCCCTTCCTGCTCCCCTCGACTCTGCTCCGCAGACACCCACTGCTCTTCTGTTTGTTATTGCAAGATTTTCTAGAATTTTACGTAAATGGAATCATACAGCGTGTACCTTTGGCCTGGCCTTCTTTCACTCTGCATGATTAATCTGAGATCTGTCGTGTTGCGTGGGCACCAGTGGTTCGTAGCAGTTTTCTTGCTGAGTGGGGCTCCATTGTACAGCTCTGTCACAGTTTGTTTACTGTTCACCTGCTGACGGACATTCAGGTTGCATCTGTGACACTTTAGGGCTATTGTAAACAAAGCTGCTGGGAACATCTGCGTACAGTTCCGGGTGCTTTCGCCTCCCCTGACTAAATACCTGATGGCACTATCTAGTGGGCTGGGTGCGCATGTATCTCTTTGAGAAACTTCCGAACTATCTTCCAAAGACACCATACCTTTTCGTGTTTCTGCCAGCAGTGCATGGGAGCTCCAGCCGTGCCATGTTATCACTGGCAAGGGTCGGGCAGTCTTTTTAATTTTAGTCATTCTAGTGAGACAGTAGTGGTCTCTCTTTGTGGTTTTAATTCCCTAATGGTTCACGATGCTGGGCATCTTTTAATATGAATATTTTCCATCTGCATATCTTTGGGGAAGTGACTATTCAAATCTTTTGCCCATTCAAAAAATCAGTTTGTTTGAGTTCTTATTAATGAGCTGTAAGAATTCTCTATATATTCCAGACACAAGAGACACAAATTTGTTTGTGTTTTTTTGTTTAGGATATATGTTTCACAAACAACTTTGCCCAGTTTGTGGCTTGCCTTTTCATTTGTGTCCCCTTTGAAAAACAAAAACTTTAAATTTGGGTGAAATACAATGTGATCTTTTTCTTTCGTATTTGGAGGCTTCTGTATCCTATTTCAGAAACTTTGCCAAACCCAAGATCATTAGGATTTTCTCCTATGCTTCCCTCTGGAAGTTTTATAGTTTTAGCTCTTACATTTTAGATTTATGATCTATTTCAAGTTACTTTTTGCATGTGCTTTGAGGTCAGTGTCAGAGCTGTTTTCCTGCCCATGGCTGTCCACTCGTTACAGCAACACTTGTTGAAAGATTATTCTTTCCTTATTGAATTGCCTTGGCACTTTGGCACAAGTTGAATGTTGGTCCTGGTCCCGGGTCAGATAGAGTCTGTCTCCCCCGCTGAATGCAACTATATGACCTGCACACACTGCGTGAGTAGTTACATGGGGCTCGGAAAAGGAAATACCAGAGGAGGACCGAGGAAGTACCACTGAGAAAAGAAGCCTACTGTTTTTTAAGTGCAGCTGGAAACCCAGAAGTGAGGGCTGTGGAGCTGCAGGAGAGGCCGCCTACCTCTGGCTCAGGCGTGGAAAAGAGAGTCCAGCCCTCGGCGCAAGCGTGGCAATGCTCAGGGGGCCCCATTCTCTCACTGCCCCCACCCAGCTCCCAAGCAACCCTGGGCTGCAGTGGAAACACGAGCAGGGGAAGCTGCGGGAGCCTAAGCAGGAAGGGGGTCTTGCCTCCCCAGGGCTGAGACTGTGGTCCCCAGTGGGGGATCAACCCTCATGGCTTTTTGTCTTTCTCTGTCCTTCTGCCACTTGGCCGTGTGTGTGGGTGCAGTTGTGCAAATGTGAAGCAGAGCAGATTAATTGAAGCCCCGGTGTTCTTGCCAGAGGACTGAAAAGGGAAACCCCAGGAAATTGCAAAGTATTTGGGAAACCATGGAGAGAGAGGAATTTTGCAAAGTGAAGTCATAAAGTTGTTTATGAACTCCTGGATTTATCCTTCAACTCCTGACCTGTGAGTGTGTGGGTCCTATCCTATTTAGTGTGCCCAAGACTTTGAGAACTGCGGTAATAAATAGACCCCCACCCAAGTCCGCAGCTAATCAATACTAAACAGTGGATGGAGCACCCACCCATTGAACTGGGACAGGTCTAAATAGCATGACAAAGGCTCAATAGAAGCTGGGATCATTGATCTGAGACTCTTCTTCTTTTTCTAAAATGCTCATTTATTGCTATAAATTTCCCTCTAAGCACTGCTTTGACTGCATTTCATAAATTTTGGTAATTTTTGTTTTACTCTTTCAATCATTTTGAAATACTTTCTAATTTCCCTTTTGATTTCTTCTTTGACCTGCTGTTTTTTAGAAAAGTATAATTTAATTTTTAAATATCCTTATGCTATTGATTTCAAATTTAATTTCATTGTGATCAGAGAACATACTTTATGTGATCTGAATCATTTTAAATTTATTGAGACTTGTTTTATGACCCAAAATATGATCTATTTTGGTAAATAGTTCATGTGCACTTGAAAAAAAATGTATATGTTGCTCTTGTTGGACAGAATCCTCTAGAAATATTAATTGGGTCAACTTGGGTGATAGGGTTGTTCAAGTCTTCTATGCCGTGGTGATTTTTGCTCTACTTGTTTCATCAATTATTGAGAGAGGATGTTCAAATCTGTGACTAATGGTGCATTTGTCTATTTCTCCTTTCAATTCTATCAGTTTTTGCTACATGTATTTTAAAGCTCAACTAATATGAAGATAAACATCTAGGATTGTTCTATCCTCCTGATGAATGCTCTCTTGAACATTTAAAAATTATCCCCTTTATCCCTGGTAATATTTTTTGTCTGAAATCTACTTTGTCTGATAACATAGCCACTCCAGCTTTCTTTTGATTAATGGTAACATGGGTTTTTTCCATTCTTTTAGAAAGAAACAATTTGTATATAGTCATGTGCTGCATGACAACATTTCAGTCAACAACAGACCACATATGTATATGCGGTCTCATAAGATTATAATAATGTATTTTTCTATGTTTACATATGTTTAGATATACAAATACTTAACATTGTATTGCAATTGCCTACAGTATTCAGTACAATAACATGCTGTACAGGTTTGTAGCCTAGAAGAAATAAGATATACCATATAGGCTAGGTGTGTAGTAGGCCATGCTGTCTAGGTTTGTGTAAGTATATTCTACAATGTTTGCATAATGATGTAATCACATAACAACGCATTTCTCAGAATGTATCTCCATCGTTAAGCAATGTATGACTGTATTTATGTTTACAGTGGGTTTCATGTAGGCAACATACAGTTGGATTTTGCTTTTTATGCAATCTGACAATTTCTGCTTTTTAATTGGAGTGTTTAGATCATTTACATTTAATGTAATTATTTAAATGGTTCAATTTAAATCTACCATTTCACCAGTTGTTTTTTAATTGTCTCATTTGTTTTTAATCTTCATTTCCCTCTTTTTTCCATTTTGGCCTTTATGCTCTTGTTGTCTTACACTCAACTTCTATAGTTTATAAAGCATGCGTAATTCTTTTTTAATTTAAATTGTCAATTTTGTTTTAAAGTGGTCAAAAACAAGGGGGAAAAAACCCTTTAGACACCCACATACTGACCATTTATGCTGCTCTTGTTTCCGTTGTGTAGATCCAGGCTTCCATGCAGTACCTTTTTCCTTCACCTGAACAGCTTCCTTTCATATTTCTTGTAGCTCTGTTATGCTGCTTTGAATTTCTCTAAGTACTTTTCACCTTTCCTTTTTTTATTTCACCTTTCTTTGTAAAAAAATTTTCACTGGGTATAAAATTTTCATTGACAATTTTTTCTTTCTTTTAGTTCTTTAAAGATTCCACTGCACTTGTTTCTGGTTTGCGCTATCTCCAATGAGAAATCTGCTGTCATTGTTATCATTGTTTTCTGCACATGATACCTTCTTTTACAGACTACTTTTAAGATTTTCTCTTTATCAATGCTTTCAAGCAATGTAATTATGATGTGCCTTGCTGGGGTTTCTTCATATTGTTTGTACTTGGGTTCACTGGGCATCCTGGTTTAAGTTTTTGTTTAAGTTTTCATCAAATTTGGGAAATTTTTACCTATTAATTCATCCAATATTGTTTCTATTCTTCCCTGTCTCTCTTTTCTTTTCTGGACTACAGCTATACATGTATTAGCAGACTGAAAGTTGTACCAACACTCACTGATTGCTCTGTTCAATTTTTCCTATCTTTTTTTCCCTTAGTGCTTCATTGAATAGTTTCTATTACTAGATCTCTAAGTTCTCTAATCCTTTTCTCTCTACAGTTTTTAATTGGCTATTAATCTCATAAACTGTTTTGTTTTGTTTAAATCTCAGGCAGTGTATTTTTCATTTCTAGAAGTTTGATTTAGGTTCTTTTTATATCTTCCATGTCTCAACTCAACGTGTTCATCTTTACTTCCTTGGACATAGACATATGGTGACAATGACTGTTTAGGGTGCTTGTCTCTTAATGCTGTCATCTGTGTCATTTTTAGTTCTGTCTCTATGGATTGATTTTATTATCATGGATCTTATTTTACTGCTTCTTTTCATGCCTGGTAATTTTTTATACCATGTGTTATGATTTTTATTTTCATGTGTACTAGATATTTTTATATTTTGTAAGTATTCTGGAGCTTTTTCCTGAAACACAGTTAAGTAACATGGAAAGCATTTGTTCCTTTTGAGGCTTATTTTTAATCTTTGTTAGATGGTATCAAGGCAGGCTTTAGTCTAGGGCCAATTTTACCCACTTTTGAGGCCATCAATCCATTTCTGAGCACTCTACCTAACATCCTTCCAACTATAAGGTTTTCCACTCTGGCTGGTGAAAACCCTATTTCTGGCCTGACTGAGCTCTAGGGATTGTTTGGAGGAGGGTGCTTTCCTGCATGCGTGTGCTGCTCGGTACTTGGAGGAGCACCCAAGAAGAGCCCTTCGCAGATCTGTCTGTGCTACTCTCACCTCTCTGGGATTCTGCATGAACTTTGGCCACCTCGTTCTCCCTGTACTCCCAACCTCACCTCCTCAGCTCATGGAGACTTTCAAGTTCTGCCTGGATTCCACCTCTCCTGTGGTTTGAATTGGTCCCCCAAAAATCATGTGCTAGAAACTTAACCTTCAGTGCAACAGTGTTGGGAGGTGTTTGGGTCATGAGGGCTCCGCCCTTACAAATGGATTAATGCTGATTATAAAAAGGCTGGAGGCTGAGAGCTAGATCTCTTGCCCTCTCTCTGGCCGTCTCTTGCCCTTCCGCCTTCTGCTATCGGATGACACAGCACGAAGTCCCTTGCCAGATGTAGCCTCCCCACTCTTAGACTTCCCAGCCTCCAGACCTATAAGAAATAAATCTCTGTTCTTAGTGACTTACCTATTCTCAGGTATTCTGTTAACAGCACAAAATGGACTAAGACAGCCTCCCTACGCTGTTCTAGGCAAACAGTCTCCAGGCAACAGGCTGGGGCAGTTGCAGCCTGGTTCATTGTTTTCTCTTTCTCAAGGGTTTCGGTCCTGCACTGCCTCATGTCCAGTATCTGAAAACTACTTTGTCTCATGTTTGTGTCTTGGTTTTTTATCTGTTTCAGAGGGAGACTAAATCTGGTTCCTGTTACTACTTCTTTGCAAGAAGTGAAAATACTCTTATAACACTTTAAGGTAGGTTTTCCCTCCCCTTTAACAGACTGTGAAACTGAGGTGCAGAGGTGTTGTAGGATTTCCCATGGTCACCCAGCTGCGACATGGAAGCTCTGTGTCTGTAAACCAGACCCATGCCTTGGAGCCCTGTGTTGTTTCCCATGCCCCCATGCTGCTCACCCTGAGAAACTGATGGGGCGTGGGCATGAGGAACCAAAGTTAAGCTACTAGGATTGCTGCTGCCAGGTCTTCACCTGCAATGGAGGTACTCAGGCCAATGGGTCAATCCCACTGAAAATTTAAGAAATGCTACGGACCCTCTTCCTTGAAAATTACATGCATATATTGCTCATTTTGCATACAATTTTAGGAACTCTTTGAGGCCGCTGTGGCAGAGACAGCTGGTAGTCTATTCAGTATCCAGGTCCTTCTTTCTCTCTCTACGAGTGCTCCAATTTTGTTGGGAGGCAGCAATGTACCAGTGCAAACCCAGTGTCTCAGCCTGTCTTGCAGTCTGCAGTGACTAATAGAGTACACAGGGAAGATCTTTCCAGCAAAGGGAATGGGTCAACTGGCATGCACATTTTTGCCCCTCACATTTACCCCTTCTTCCTGCTCAGAAAGACGTCCTGATGGTGGGGGTGGAGGAGGGGCTGTCCCGCAACCAAGAGGACAAGAACTGCAGCTGTGGATGGTGACGCTGAGCAGAGGAGTTGTCTTATTGCCCGAGGAGCCCTGGGCCCTGGACTGGCTATTTCCATAATTCTTGAGCCAGACAAAAGTGAGTCCTATTTGTCTCATTTTACACCCTGGTAGGTGGCCACGTCTTACTGAACCCCTCAGGGAGAGCAATGACTTTGTCTCCTTCATGTTTCACTCCTTTGCTACTCGATAATTTTCATGCAAACACAAGGCCAGAAACATGAGGAGAACTGAGAATGTTGTAAATTAAAATGACAGAAAGTTCTGCTGGAAAGTGTAAGACAACACATTAGCACCCATGGACAGCAGAACAGGCAGAAGCTGCTCACCTGGGTCCTAGCCAGAGCCAGGCCCTGAGGGAATGGGACGCAGGAGAGGGGAGTTGGGACATGGGGCAGTGAACCGGGGACAGAGCTCGAGATTCTCTGCCTGCTTGCCTCCCTCTCTCTGAACCTGTGTTTCCATGAGCAGAAACGGACTAATCTCCGTATCAACCTTGACTTTCTCCTTGGCTTTGAGATGATGAGTCCAATGGCTCGTTATTGATTTACCCTCTCCCTATAAAGCCATGTGGAAATTTAAAGGCAGGCCCTACATAGTAAGGGGCATTTAAACTTGACCTGCAGGTCAGCCTTGTCTACTGTTGCTGATTAGGGACCATTTCCTGCACAGGGAGAGCCGCAAGCTCTCCTGCCGAATGGGCCATGGTGTGTTCGTATGCGTGACCGTGCTCCCGGCCTAAGGCGAGGGGGGCTTGGTCGGCTGAGGAACTCCATTCAGTGTGTGCTGCCGGATGGACCAGCCGGCTCCATGTCCTGTCCCTCAGCCTCCAGGTACTCTGCTATGACACAGGGATGACGGCAGTACCTTCCCGAGAGGAATTAGCATAATGAAAGGAGATAAAGAGGATTAAAAGTGTACTTGATGCCAAGCCTTTGGCACAGTGCCTGGAGCACAGGGGCTTTGAGTGATGATGATCATTCCAATGCCATGTGCCCCGCGCCGTGCTGGGGGATGCGGCGCAAGTTGGGAATCAACGCAGTGTGGCCGCGTGCTCAGTGCCTGACATTCCCGACTATCTTTCAAGTTCTTAAAGGTTAGCAGGAAGATCTTTCTATTTCATCTCATTTCATTTTTCATAATACCTCTGTCAACTAGGATTTTATTATTTCCATTCCATTATTTAATAGTTGAGGAAATTGGCTGAGAGAGGTAAAGACACTTGTCCACAGTCACGCAGCTGGTTAGTTGCCGGGCCAGGTCTGTGTGGCTTTCACTCAAGCTGATCCTTGCCTTTAGTGACTTACTCTGTCCATTTATCATGAGAAGAGCCGCCTGAACAATATGCAGCCCAACCTCTAGACCATGCTACTATGTAATGAGCAATGTGTGACTGTTCTACAATGCAGATTAAAGTAGTCTAGGAAGTCTCACTGTTGGGAGGAGGAGAAAGGTATTCTAAGCAGAGGATCTGCATGAACAAAGTCACAGAGACAGATTTAGCTGAGGGTGTGAAAGAGCTATTGCCAGCAATGAGACTGGTTAGTTAAGAAGCAATCAGATATTACAGGTCCTAGAAGGATGAACTTACAAGAGTTTATAAGAGTTTTGCTTAGTCTACTAGTTCTTCTCACCAGGAGAAGCCACTGGAAATTCTGTGCATAGAGCAATGTGATGAGTAGAGAGGGTTTGCAGGAAATTCACCTGGCAGTGTAGTCAGGATGGACCACATGGGAAAAGAAGTAGGTAGCTGGGATCCTGGAGCAGGGATGGGCAAACAAAAGAAACAGATCAAACTGAAATGATGGATGATGGATAAACTAGGAGTTTATAAAGGGTGAACAAATCAGGGAGCCTGGGACGGTCTTTGCATGATATATTGGAGAGCTTTCCTTGAAGCCTAAAGATTAGGGCAGCAATCTTAGAAGGAACAGTGTGGTGTGGTGCCTAAGAGAAGGCTGGGAAGTGGGACAGTCATGGAGTGGATGCTGAGTCTCCTTGTTACCAGCCATGTGAACTTGATCAAATCTCTGGGGGCTTTAATTTCTCCATTTATAAATTGGAAGAGATAAATATAGTTCTTATCTCAAAGGGTTGACGAGGGAATTCAAAAAGAGTATGAAGCTAGCACTGCACCAGAACACACAGTGTAAGCACTCAGTGATGGCAGTCACTGTTACCACCACCACCGCCTCCACCACCTCCACCATCACCACCACCGTCACCACCACCACCATCACCACCACCGTCACCACCACCATCACCATCACCACCGTCACCACCACCATCACCACCACCACCATCACCATCACCACCGTCACCACCACCATCACCACCACCATCACCATCACCATCACCACCATCACCACCACCATCACCACCATCACTGTCACCATCATCACCACCACCATCACCACCATCATCACCAGCACCATCACCATCATCATCACCACCATCACCATCATCACCACCACCACCATCACCATCACTGTTACCATCATCACCACCATCGCCATCATCATCACCACCATCACCACCACCACCATCACCACCATCACCACCACCACCATCACCACCATCACCACCACCACCATCACCACCATCACCACCACCACTTTCACCATCATCACCCCCATTGCCATCATTATCACCACCATCACCACCACCACCATCACTACCATCACCACCACATTGCCACCATCATCATCACCATCACCACCACTACCACCACCATCACCATCACCATCAGCACCATCACCACCATCATCACCACCACCACCACCATCACCACCATCACCACCACCATCATCACCATCACTGTCACCACCATCCCACCACCATCACCATCACCACCATCACCACCACCACCACCATCACCACCATCACCATCACCACCACCACCATCACCACCACCACAATCACCATCACTGTCACCACCATCACCATCACCACCATCACCATTGCCACTATCATCATCACCACCACCATCCTCACCATCACTGTCACCACCATCACTGTCACCACCATCACCACCACCATCACCACCATCACCACCACCACCACCATCACCACCATCACCATCACCACCATCACCATCACCACCATCACCACCACCACCACCATCACCACCATCACCATCACCACCATCACCATCACCATCACCACCACCATCACCACCACTACCACCACCATCACAACCACCACCACCACTACCATCACCACCATCATCACCATCATCACCACCACCACAACCACCACCATCACTATCACTGCTGCCACCATCATCACCATCATCACCACCATTACTGTCACCATCATCATCACCACCATCATCATTACCACTATCACATTGCAGAACTCCAGACTGTCAGGGTTGGAAGAGCCGATGGAGGTTTCCTAGTCAAAAAAATTCTCATTTTACAAAAGGAGAAACTGAGACCCAGAGACTTGCCCAAACTTATACAGTGAGTTAATGGCAGAGTTGGAACTAGAACCAGGGACTCCTAGTCCCTGCTCCAGTGTTCTTGCCCTGACACCAGATCATAAGAGAAATATACTTATAGCAACATACATTCATCACAAGACTCAGGGAATGGAAAGAGATTGGACAATTCTTCCAAGTGATCCCATCTCTTTCACTTCCTTGTTGCATGCTCCCATCATCAGTCATCCACTGTTTTCAGACCTTCAGCTGGTATCCAGAGTGAGTATGTTTCTAAAAAACTGATCTTTTTTAGTGGAAAAAAATTTTTTTAAATGAAACTAAGAAAAAGACAGAGGTGGAGCCATTTTTCAAGGAAACCTCCCCAAGCAGTGATTCAGAAGCTGGAGTTCTAATATGCAGACACAGAGCTAAAGCAGTGGTGACTCCTACGGAAAATTCTGCCATGGATGCTCAAAATTCTGACGTGCTCCCAAAGAACTCCAACGGAATTCCTGAACAGTTTGTATGGAATTTTTGCAGAGCATTCTCATGGAATATTTTATAAGCTCTCCCAGAAGTCCTGCTGCACTTCCTGGGGCTGCTTCCAGAATTTTCATGTCAGCTGCGCCTCTTTCTCATAGAACTTTTTCGCAAGTCTAATGGAAGAGCTGTGGAATTCTCAATGAATTTTCATGAAAACCTCCCAGGGTTGCCTTGTGATCCTCGAATAATTATCACAGAGATAGCATGGAATTCTGATGTGGAATTCTTATTGGAACAGTCCCTCAACTTTCATGGCATTCTTAACTAACACTCACGGCATGCTAATGAAATTCCAATGGTGTGTTCACAGAACATGCATTAAATTATCATAGAAACCACAGAAAAGACTCCAAGAAATCTTGCATAATTCCCAGGGGACAAAAACTAACGAGTCTCCAAACTATCAAGGATAAGGCCCGTCCAGACCTCGTGGTCACTTTGTCAAAGGATGCTTGGAACAGGCGTCTGCCGAATGTGGTGGAGCCGGCAGCGGGCCTGCCTCGAGCTGCAACTTCTGACTTGAGCAGCAGGAAAGAGGCAGATCACACCAATACAAAACGAGGGATTTTCTCATCAAATATTTTCCCATCCCACTCCATTCTGTCACATGCCAAAGGCAGCTCCAGCAGCAGTTGAACGGATCATCTCCGTAAAGTCTTTATGTTATTAATCAATTCCCAGCCCCTTCCCTTGGAGCCTCAGGCTAGCCGTGGATGTTCTCCAAATCATTAATTAAGCCAGAGTCAATTAAGAGACTTCGATGCTGGCACATAATGGGCGCCATCTACTGATGCAGCTCAATTCTTTTCAGGCTGGGACACAGAGACGTGCAGGCCCCGATTTTCATTGAACTCCCCGCAGAGCCTGCTGCTACAGGACAATGCACCGGGTTTTGCAAGTCAGCGTCCACAGAAACTGGATCCCAAGGAGCTCAGCATGGGGACAGCACTGTCACACAAAGGAGAGACCCAGGGAGGTCAGGGAGGCAGCCAGGCAGCACTACCCGGCCTTCAGCACACAGGCATCTGCCAACGCCTGGCCCACTGCAAGCCCGCCTGGCTCCGTCCCAAGCTCTGGGCCTGGGAGCTGAGGCCCCATGGGCTAGTTAATGTGGACAGCACAAGCACCCTTGGCCTTCATGCCCGGTTTGCTGAGTGGCCCTGGATGTGCCTTTGGAGCCCTGTGAGATCTTCCCCACTCTTAGCTTGTTCCTGAGGATGCGGCTCATGACAGCTGCTCCCCGGGGAAGTCCAGACTAAGTTCTGTGCCTGCTGTATGCCTTCGTAGCCCTGGCACACATCACAACTCACACTCATGGAGGGAGGGTGAATCATTTAGGGCCTGGGTTTCTGGCAGGGCAGAGACTCTGCCTCTTACTGCCAATTCTGCAGTGCTGGCACACGTGCGGCACGATAGATGTTTGTTGAATGAATGAATGATAACAATCCCAACGATGCCATGATAATCATAATAACAGCAGCTAATATTCATGGAGCACTTTCCATGCTCCGTGCACAGCACTAATCTAAGTCTTTCCGTGCGTTAAATGCACTTGGTGAGAGAGTGAACACAGATGGAATGTATTCATACTGGATATTTATGATCATAAGCAGATATTTACTGAGTGCTTACTATGTGCCGGGCACCACACTTGGCACTTTTTTTCTTTTTGCCGTTCAAGGTCAAAGTTGCTGGATCAGTTTCCTCTCAGGCTGCTGGGGCAGCCTGTGGCCCTGAAATCAACGGGACCCCAGGGTCAGTATCAGTGATAGTCCCAAACGCCAGGGCAGTTCCCTGCCTTGCTCATGCTTTCATTTACATCACAGTGGCCTCACTGGGCCCTGGGTCACTGCAAGCTCCGGGAAGGCCGGAAAGGTAGTTTCCTCTTTGCAGCCTCGCGGTGGGGAGTGGGCAGGAAAGGAGCCGCGCTGCTCGGGGAGCCCCTGGTCGGCCGGGGCTGCCACGACCCTGGGATGTGGTGAGAGCATGAGCCCGGCCTTGGAGGCAGTGGGGATGCTGCTCAGCCTCCCTGCGCCAGGAAGGAAGAGATGCCAACTGCACCGGCCTTCGGATCTGGAGGCACAGACTCCCTGCAGGCGGCTTCTTAGTGCTTAGCGGTTGTTACCACACCCACAGGCCACCTGGACTTAATTTCCATAATAATTCTTTCTACGGCCTCAACTTTTAAACACTTTAGTCCTACCCCAAGCAATAATGTCAATGAAATCACAGTTTGGGTGTGTGTGGCAAAGACCAATATCCCTTCCACGATCATAATCATTCTCCTCTTCTTTCCTGTGGAAGAATCCATGATTTCTTTGCTGGCCACAGGGCTGGCTGGAATAAAGACTTCCTGTCCTGGCTTCTCTTGAGACTGAGTGCGGGTTTATAACTTGTCCTGACCAATGGGATGTAAGTGTGAGTTAAAAAAGAGGAATGTATCTTTCTCCTTTTCTGTTCTCCTTCCTGCTGTCTGGAATGTGGGCATGATGGCTGGAGCTGCAGCAGGCAGGTTAGACCATGAGGGGACCTTCAGGATGGAAGCCCTGCAGAGCAGAGCAACAAGGCAGAAGGAGATGGAGTCTTGATCTTGTGGCATGCCACTCCAGGCCCCAACTTGCATCAAAGGAGAAATAAAATTCTTTCCTGCTGAAGCCACTGGTTTTTGTTGTGGTTTTCTTTCTAAATATTGTTTTACTGTTTGCAGTGAAGCCTCTTCCTAATGCACTGGAGATATTTTCTAATGTGTATTAAAATAAATGCAAAAGTAGCTGGGCATGGTGGCTCACACCTGTAATCCCAACATTTTGGGAGGAGTTCAAGGTTGTAATGAGCTACGATCTGGCCACTGCAGTCCAGCCTGGGCAATAGAGCGAGATCTTGTCTCTGAAAAAAATTAAAGAAATAAAATAAATGCAAAAGTATTAACATTTTAAAAGGTTCATTCATGTACCACCGACATCACACGGGTTGGCCCCAGTAGAATGCTACCTTAGGAATCTCTGACATCATGTGTCTTAGTCTGTCTAGGCTGCTATAAGAAAATAACATAGACAGGGCGGCTTAGACAGCAAACATTTATTTCCCGCAGTTCTGGAGGCTGGAAAGTCCTAGATCAGGGTACCGGCAAATTTGGTGTCTGACGAGGGCCCTCTTCCTGGCAGTGAGCAGGCTGTCCTCTTGCTACGTCCTCACCTAGCAGAGAGAGGGCTTTCATGTCTCTTCCTGTTTCTATAAGGGCAAAATATGTCATGGGGACCCCACATCCATGACTTCATCTAACCTTAACTTCCTCCCCTTGGCCCGACCTCCAAATGCCATCGCACTGGGGACTAGGGTGTCAACATGCATATCTGGAGGGGACACACACAGTCAGTCTGCAGCGTGGTGCAAGTGAAAAAATCCTTGAAAATGGTAACCTAGTCTACAAATCTCCAGCCGCCTCGTTCTTGGTGCCCTTGGTCCTGTCCAGTCTCCAGCACATAGAAGGTGCCAGGTCATGCTTTTCTGGATGGTGGGGACAAAAGAAAGGAAGCAAAGGTGCATGGAAATGCAAAGTGTGACCCCATAGCACCCCACTTCCTCCCAGGAATGCCAGCACTCTCCATCTCCACATTCTGACGTGACAACAATCAGAATCGACACTCAGAGTGCTACTTAAGGTTTTATGCCCCAAAGCCACAGTCATGGGCTCCAGTCGCAGGCTCCGTTGGTCCCCTGTGGATAGGGTAGTTGGTTCAACTAAATCAAAGTGTCCTACTCAACTCTTCAAGTATTTGCTGGTCACTCATGCTTGGCACCAGGCTCCTTGCGCTGGAAGAGATCACAGGCTGGCTGGGGTGGGCGTGGCCCTGAGAAAACCAGGACTAGAGGCGAGAGAACACACACCCGTGCTCACAGCGCGGTCTTCACCTGGCCTCGGGCGACAGGGATTCCAGTGTCAGGGTTTATTTGGCAGGCGATCTTGGAAAGCACACCTCTTAACCTCTCCATGCCCTAGTTCCCTGCCTACACAGTTGGCATACCAATGGCTCCCGCTGCCCCCAGGGTGCTGTGGGTTATTAATCATCAGTGCGCTGCAGCAGCTCCCGAGAGCCAGCTGTGCATGGCCCTCCCAGCTCCCTGCCCGTGAGCTCACACTGGTTGCTTGAGACCAGCCGTGGTGAGAAGTGACGGTATTTACACCATGGAAATTGGCAAATGCTACAGAGCAGGGGTTCTGCCCCCAGGAACCGGCTGTTGAGCGTTCACCGGCAGCCACTGATTATCATGCATAATGCACACGAGACAGCGCCTGGCACGGGCTCCGCACGCCCGGGCAGAGCAGTTACTGCAGGGCAGTGAGGGGTACGGGGAGCCCAGCCTGGGGCACTGAGGCCATGTGCAATCCCAGTGGCCGTCTCCTACTCCAAGCTGTGGTTAGATGCCTCCATCCTCCTTGAACTTCAGAGCCCCTGCTGGCTGGAGGGCAGAACCAGATAGCAAGATGACCCTGCTGCTGTGCAAAAATAGATCAGCCCTTCGCTGTCAGCCAAACACTGTCGAACAGAACCAGTTTCCACTCAAAGTTCCAAGCAGATGGCAGCTCTCTGTTCCTGCTTTCGCTGGCCAGTACAGTCACCACTTTCCAGCTCTGTGACCTTGAACAAGTCACTTGACCTTTCTGTGCCTCAGTTTCCTCACCTGTAGAAGTGGCCTCAGCAAAGTGCCTGACATGTAGTAAGCGGTCAGGAAAGTTTACTACTGTGAATGTGACACGTTGCTAACACCCACAGTCCCGGACAGCTAGGCCTGCGCTGCCGGTTACAGTTCAGCTCCACACACAGCCGCTCACAGCAGAATCCGAGGAGGCCTCGGCGCCCATGTGCACAGCGGGAGGTGCCCAGCATGCTGGAGAGCTGCCCGGGGCGGCAGCGCAGTCCATGTGGGACTGGGGGGGCCTTGGCCCTGCCCACGCCACCGCCACCTGCCCTGACGCATCCCCCCACGTCCCGCTGCCTCCGCCCTGACCACTTCAGCCCGTGTCAGCTGAGAGCCTGCAGCCCCAAATAACTCCCCTCGTCCCAGCGGGAGCTTCAGAAGTCAGTGGCTCGGACAATTGCACTTTCTTTTCTCTTTCCAAAGAGGGATCAGCCTTGGGGGCCCTTTGAAAGGGCTGTGACTACATCTCCATTTGTTGGTAATGGGATTAGCACGCTGAGGCCGAGGCTCCCTGCGGCAGGGGGTGGGACAGGGGCTCCAGGCTGCCCGCTGCCAGGCTCTGGACACTGCGGGGGACGCGGCACCCAGACTCAGACGCAGGGACCGGAAAACGGAATTAGCCCCGTCCCAGTGCAGAGAGGGTGGCGGCCTTGCAGAGCCCTGACTGGCCAGCTCATCGAGGGCCCTCTCTGGAAACAATGCCTCGTAAACTGGAGGTCGTGTGTGTGTGTGTGTGTGTGTGTGTGTGTGTGTGTGTGTGTGTGTGTGTTGTGGGGCCGGGATGGGGTCTTTTTGTGCCTTCAGCCCCCAAATACCCCCTTCCGAGGGACTCAGACAGGGGAGGTCACCAGGTTTGGGTCTCCTGGCAGCCAATTCCACTTCTCCACAAACCTCCTGTGTGCCAGGCCCAGGAACACCTATGGGGACGTAACCTGGCAGGCCTGGCACCGAGAACTCTGCACGTGTCGCTCACACGGTTCTCACCACACTCCTCCCCAGGTGACAAGGAGGGACGGGTGCCTGGGCTGGCTAATGCCAGGGACGCGTGCTCTACACGGGCACCGGGGCCGCCTCAGGCCCAGTTTAACACCTGGTAACACATTTTGTGTTTACCTTGATATTTTCTTGAAATTTCATCTCTTTTAAATATTTTAACGTATTATTTTTTCCAACTTTTTATTTTGAAAATGTTCAAACCTACTGAAAAGTTGCATGAACAACACAGCGAATGCCCGCGTGCCCTTTACGCAGGGGCCAGGGGTACCAGGCGTCAGCATTCGTGTCTGCTCTTTTCTCTCCTCGCACCTGCCCCGTCTCCCCGCGCCCTCGGCGTGTGTGTGCACACGTGTGTGTGTGTGTGTGCACACCTGCGTGTGCGTATTTCCATGTATGTGTATAGATTGCCTGCAGGGCATGTGTTCCAAGACCCCCAGTGGATGCCTGAAACCTCCCGTGGTCCCGAACCCTACGTATGCTATTTAATATGTTTTTCCCTACATATGCATACCTAGGATACAGTTAGTTTATAAAGTAGGCACATAAGAGGTTAACAACAATAATTAATAATAATAGAACAATGATAACAGTACACTGTCATAGGAGTTAGTGAATGTGCTCTCTCAAAATACCTTCTTGTATGGTACCCACCCTCCTTGCGACAATGTGAGATGACACTGCCCACACGAGGAGACGACGCGAGGTGAATGACAGGCATCGTGACGTCGCGCCAGGCTGTCGAGCTTCTGAAGATCCGCCCGGAGGATCATCTGGGTATTGAGCCACGGCAGCGTCCACGGCGGGATGCTGGGAGCTGACTGTGGCGGTGACACGCATGGGCAGCGTCTACGCTGCGCGTCTGCTGGACAAGGAGGTGATTCCCGTCCCAGGCAGGACGGTGTGGGGCAGTGCAAGATTTCATCACGGTATTCAGAGCATCTTGAAATTTAAAACTTATAAAATGTCTATTTCTGAATTTTCCACTTAGTGTTTTTGGACCCCTGTTGGCTGAGGCTAACCAAAACCACAGAAGCGAAGCTTTGCAGTAAGAGGGGATCCTGCGTGTGGGTGTGCGTGTGTGTGTGTGCACATATATATATTTTTTGTGAACCATTTGCAAGCATCATCACACTTATCTCCTAAATATTTCAGCACGCATCTTCTAGAACAAGGACATTCTCTCACATAACTACAATAATGATCATCACACGCAGGAAATTTAACATTGATTCAATTCTATTACCTAATCCTTAATCTACATTCGAATTCCCTGCCCCCCGCCCTGCAATTAACCCAATAATGTCCTTTGGAGCTTTTTTCCTTTGCAAATCCGGGACATGATCAAGTATCGCTCACTGCACTCACTGACCGTTTCCCCGAGACGTGATCCGAAGGGCTGAGAGCAACTGAACGAGGTGCTCCCTCTCGCTGCGTGGGTGCAGGCCGCGTCCGCGCACCAGAGAAAACTAGGGAAAACTAGCACTCGCTCGTGCACAGCGCCTTCCGGAAACCCTGCCCTCGGATACTGCCCCAAAAACCAGCACAAAGGTAGGTAACGTCCAGTGCCTGTCCTTGGGGAGTCACACTGGCTTTGGTCTCCTCGCTTATCAAACAAGGGTGTGGCCAGACTCTCCCAGCTCTGTCTGGGCTTCTGCCAGGAGCGTTGGTGGGGACGGGCCCTTTCCCTTCCGCTCACCATCCGAACCCTGGTTCTGTTCAGAGCAGCAGTGAGCCCGTCCCTGTGGGACAGCCACGATGACCTGGGCCAGCTGTGGCCATTCCACCAGCCTTCGCGGGGTGCCTGTTCTCCAGCCTCTCCTGCAGCCGGGTTGACCGTGTGGCCAATCTAACCAGCACGGCTGAAGGGGAAGTCTTCTGAGACATCTGCTTTGTGGGTATAAGGAGAAGGTGCTGCAGGAAATGCTCCACCCCTCCTTCCTTCCTTCTTCCTGCCTTTGAACTTGGTTGTGATGCCTGGAGCTATAGCAGCCATTTGTGACCACAAAGCAACAACCATTAGGACAAAAGCCAACTGGTTGAGGATGACAGAAGAGAAAGATAGAATAGCCTGGTCCCGGGATGCCAGCAGTGGGCTGCTGCTCCAGTCCTGCCCCTCCCAGGGCTCCCTGTGGGTGAGAAGTGCATGTCTATGTTGCCGAAGCCACTGTTGAAAGCACTCCCGATTCACACAGCTTCTAAGGAACTTCAAAATGTAGTGGAAAGGATAAGGCCCATGGTGCCACACGCAGCTGGGTTCAAATATAAGAGGCAACCTCTAGTTAGGTGTATGATTTCTGGGTCCAAATGTCTCAGCTACCAAAAAACAAAAAAAGTTTTGAATACCCCCAAGATTCCAGGAAATGCTATAAGTCTGGAAAGACATACTCACATCCCTGTGTCCATTCAAGGCTCATTCAACAAGGACTTGCTGGGCATCTACTGTGCACTGTTCATTCAATTAATGTTTTAATGAGCATCTAGTATGCTCTAAGGACTGTTTTAAGTACTGCAGATGTCTCCACGAAGGAGACAAAGTCCTCCCTCTCATAAACTTACATTCTAAAGTTTCCTTCCAGTTTCAATTTCATACCGGTGACATTGATGAGCAGATGTGATTATTTCCATTTTCCCCGATGAGGACGCTGAGGCTCACAGGAGTAGGGACTCTGCCCACATGGCAGCCTAGCCTGGGTGTGAGGGAGCCAGAGCCCACCCCTGGCCTGGGTAACCACAGAGCTGTGCTTGCTGCTCTTTGGGGGTCGAGCACATGAAACATCAGCGAATCACAGCAACTCTGCCCCTCTGAAACCCTCTGGAGGAAGGACAATGCCATTTCCACCTCCTTTTGGAAATGTGGTTTTGATTTTAATCCCATTTTATCAGATACATAAACTAGATTATCCGGAGAACGGCCGGCCTGGCGGGGTGGTGCATTATCAGCCAATAATCTTTGCTTTCAACTTATCAGACCCAGGGGAATTGCCCTACCGAGAGCCCCGCCGGCCCGGGGCTCACCCTTCTGTTTATTTTTATTATCCTTTCTCTTTTTAGCTATTCAAACAGCCTTAGACACCCAAGTGTAGGCTTTCTCTCTCCAGTAAGGGGAGAGCAGGAGAGAATTCCACTTTCTAGAACGTCTGCTAGTGCAGTGGGCACAACACCAGCTACCTCATTTGATCCTCAGGCCCACCCTGGGCAGAAGGTGTCATTCAGCCCATTCTGCAGATGGAGACTCTGAGGCTTGAGGTCCACGGTGTTCAAGGTCGCACAGCGTCACTGCAGGGCCAGACCCTTGTCACAGCTGCGCACAGAAACGGTATCTGTGTCCCTGCTGAACCCCTCAGTTCGGAGTCTGGGGCCTAATAAATATTTGACACACGCTGCCTAGGACCCCTCGCCGCCTCGGGGCAGATGAGGCTGTGACTCTCTGACTTGCCGCCTTAGTCTGAGAGGGCATTGCGGGCGGGGAGGGGGCAGGGGAGGAAGAAGCGGGAAGGGAACGTGCATTTGAGTGAAGACGCAAAGCGCTGGCTTCCCGTTGCCGCCCGGGCTGCACCCCCGCGTCCCTGCAGGTTGCCGTCACACACACTAACCAGGCTTGGTGGCCTTTCCCAGCACAACACGGGGTGGACAGAGCACACAGTGTTAGCACTGAGTGAGCCGGAAGCTCCTGGGCAGACCCCTTCTCTTTCCTGGGCCTCAGTTTCCCCATCTGTACAATAAAGGCAGTTACACTCCTAGGCTCAGTCTTCTCCCAGTCCGAACATGCTTCCCGGAGCTCAGACTGCTGGACCTTTTTCTAGGCACTAGAACATAAAAATTCAAAAGTCCAGCTTAAGACACCTTCTCAACCATTTGCAATGAGGAGGTGACTTAGCAAACCACTAGAAATTAAACTGGTCGACGTACAGATGGTACTAAAACTATTACTTACATGGTGCCTACCAGGCATTTCATCCGCCCCATTTGACAGGTGGGCAAACGGAGGCGCAGAGAGGACGGACTCGCCTGGCTGCCGCAGCCGCCGGGTGGTGGAGCCCGACTCTCGACGGTGCTCCTGAGCGGCACGCCGTGACTCGTCCGGCGTGGTCCCACTGTGTGCTGGACGCGGGGCCAGGACGGCACACACAGCATGCCTCAGTCGTCTCTCCAGACAGGGCGACATTGCTATCATCTCTACTTTTAAAGAAAGTAGCTAATATTTACACAGCAGGCAAAATAGCTGAGCGTGAACCAGGGTCTCCGCTGCGAGCTCTGTAGTCAGGTCTCTAAAGGTGTCACTGAGCAGGCCGGCTTGGGTGGGGATCTCTGCTCCTCCTCACAGCTCCGAGACAGTAGGAAAGCTGCCAGCCCTCTCTGATCCTGTTTTCCATCCTGGCATTCCCCTCCCAAGGCTGCACATTGTGCAGTTCTTTTAGATTTGTTTCCAGGAATAATAGAGAAACTCCCCTGAATTATTATTATTATTCCTGGGGAGGCCGCGTGCCGAGGGGCGCAGGGAGTAGCACGCTGGCTCCAGGCATCTTCCCGTCCGGCTCCCGGGCTCCTGGCCCCTCCAGCGAGCGGAGCCGGGCCTGGGCGTCCCCATGCAGGGCAGAGTGGTCACGGGCAGCCTGCGGGGCTGAGTCCCCGACCAAATGCTTGTCCCCCTGCCACCCTGCAGGGTGTGTGGAATGCCACCATATTGCACCGTGGTGCCCAGCACCTCCCAACCCAGAGCACTCGGAGAGGACTAACGCTGGAAGCCGTGGGGTTACCAACAAGAACATCCACTCCCGTTTATGGAGCGCTTCTCGCACTTTGCTCGTACAGTATTATGCTTTGAGGTGGGTGGGATTCTTCCTATTTTACAGGTAGGCAAACAGGCCCCGACAGCCCATTTCCGTATAACATGGTGGGACTAGGATGGAGGTCGTTGGTCACCCCATCTTTAGCTCACTGCCGGCCCTCCCAAACTGGATGGCAATGGCTGGTCACTGCGCCAGGGCTGTGAACCCGAGGCCCTGGGCTCCCAGAGAGCAGGACCCTGTCTGATCTGTGTTTACAGCCCAGGGCACAAGCTTGCCCACAGTAGGAGCTCACTACGTGTGTGTTGAATGAATGAATGAGCAGTGCATGAATGAGCACCCCGCCCTGCTGCGGGGGTGAGTGGCCAGCTGCTCACCGAGCCCACCTACTCGGCCCCCTGGGCACTCAGCGGGGCTGCATCCCCCAGGCCCCCTTGCAGTTCCGGCCAAGGGAATACGGGAGGCATCACATGCACACTTTCCAAGGTTGGCCCACAATCCTTCGGTGCCATCCTCCACTCTTTCTTTCCCCCATTGTCTAGCCAAATGCAGAGGTTCCATCAAAGAATTTGGAGACTCGGGGGATGGTGGAACCACAGACAGACGGTGCCTCAGTGCCTACGTCACGCCTGGAGGAAGGCTGCTGGCAGTCGCCGGCGCTGAGCTGCTACCTGGCCGGGAAATACACTCCCATGGCGTCAAGGGCTGAGACGAGGAGGCTGTGTGCCGCAGCGTTAGGCCACCACCGCTAACATGGGAGATTGCAGAGAAAGCTGCTCCTAGAATCATAGGCTCTCAGAGTTGGAAAGGACCTTGGATGTCACAGAGATGAAGTTTCCGCCCAGTGCAGGGGTCCCTTTACAACATCCCCACATGCAGTACTTTCAACCTGACTTGCACACCCACGGTGATGAGGAGCTCACCCCATCACTGGACAGACCTGGCTGCAGGAAGGGACTGCCTCACCGTGAGCCCTGCCTCCTTGGACTTTCCCCTCCGCTCTGCCTCTTAGCCCCGCACAGAGCCAGTGGCTTTTCCTTCTTACGCGTGGTTGGGGTGGAGCCCAGGGCCTCCAGGGTGACTTCTTATCCCTTCGTTCCGCCTGCCAGGCCCTCCCCAGGCCGAGCCCTGCCGTACGCCCACTATTCCCCTTGGGACACGGCTGGCATATCCTGCTCCACTTTTATCAATTCCTGCAGGTGTGAGAGATCCAGTTCTCTTCACCTCTGTCCCTGGCAGTGGGAGAAAACGCCACAGTGAATAGCATTTCCCGCCCACCAGCTGTGCAGCATTTAGCGTCCTGTGTGCATTTTATCCTCACGACAGTCTTTTCACTCCCATTCTGCAGAAGGGGAAACTGAGGTCAGAGAGGTGACATGACTTGCCCAGAGAACCATAACCCCTGGCAGCAGGGGTCCACATCTGGGTATGTCTGACACCAGGCAGGGGGGGCGTGGCCCTGCCCTTGGAGCTGCAGACGAAGGACTGAGCTGAAGAACTCCGGCCTCCACACAGTGGCGGGGGCCGCCTCCCAGAAGCAGCTGCCCAAGTCGTCCACTGTGGTTAGCCTGGCCACATCCCTGGAGGGCAGCGACGTGTCCCTGGGCATGTGGGAACTCGGGGTTACAGGAGGAGCGGCCAAGATCCGAACTGCAGCTGTCCCTGTGTCCGAATCGGTTGAGGGAAGCAGGAGTCTGGCAGGGCCAATTGCTGGCAGACCGCTGCTAACTGGAAAGTTGCTAACACATGTCCTTAATCCGACCGGCCAGCCGCGTGCCAGGCGCTGAGACGCAGGCCCTGCTCCGAGGGCCTGCCACGTCTGGACAGCAGGACCCCAGCGTACTGGGACTGCGTGCCAGGCGCTGACACACCAGATTTTGTTTCATCCTCACGACAGGCCAGAGAGGTGGATCATGCTGTACCTCCTTTCCGGATGAGGAAACTGAGGCTCAGAAAAGTGACGTCACTGGTGTCCACAGGCAGAAGGTGGGAGGAGTGGGATTTGTTCACACGCGGGCAAACCTGGGTCTCAGTTCCCTGCTCACGCTGTGGGTGCTCGCCAGGCCTCTGGTCGGAGACATCGTAAACACTGTCCTCCCTCCTCCCCGCACCTCGCGCCTCCCTCGCCGCACAGCCGGGGGGCCCTGCGAGGGCAAAGACGGACCGACTCACCCATCCGCTCCCCGCTGGCCTGCAGCAGAGCCCTGGCAGTGGAGGCAAATGAGACCCGGGGGCTGGACGCAGGGCGTGCAGGAGGGGGAGAAGGACTGGGGAACACGGCGGGGGGCGGGCGGGGGGAATGAAGCAGGAAGAGTAAAATGGTGAAGAGACGGACAGAAAGACAACGAGAAGCAAGCCTGGAGGGAAACAGTTGCAGTAACAGCAAGAAATATGAGAGAAGGGCCTTCAGCAAAGGGAGGTTCTCGTCTCAGCAGGAGAACAGACAGAGCCCCCAGGAAAGCAGGGAACCATCTCAGCAGGTAGTGAGCTTACTGTCTCTGGAGATATACAAGCAGAGCTGCATGAATCTGTGTCTGGGAAGTCCTAGGGAGGATTCGTACATCTGGGCATGGCTGCACAGGCCTCTCCCACCCGAGAGACCGAGGCTCCGATCAGATATCCACTCCCCTCTGCTACGCAAGCACATTTAGGGAGCTCAGCTCACATCTCTCGTGTGCTCTGAATGGAGGTAGAAAGTCCCAGAATCGCAGGCTCGAAGCTGCTCTTCTGAGCTGTAGGTGCTCTGTCTTTGACCCTGAACTGTCTCAAACCCAGACAGAGGCGAGCTGTGACCTTCATATAGGCTGCTTGGCACCACCAGGGGGTCAGGTCTAACTCCACCCACATCCAGAGCCCACCATGGCTGAGCTGTCCCCCTGCAGCCCCTCTCCCTCCACACCTGTAGATGAGCTCCACGCACAACAGGGCTCAGCCCCAGCCGGTCCTCTCCTGCTCTCACTGTCTCTGCTCAACGTCACACTCAGCGTGCCTCTGTAAGCACCACGAGGCCGGGGCTTCCTCGCAGGGACTGTGTATGACGCAGCTCAGAGCAGACCCTGCAAGTCCCCTTGGTGGCCCAACTGAGCCACACACTTGCCAACGCAGGGCCTTCCCTTAGGCTGCTCCCTCACTCCAGAATGCCCTTCCCTGTCCTTTCATAGACAGCTGAACCCTCCCCCGTGCAACGCCAGGACTTGGGCTGGAGAGAGAAGTTACGATAATATTAGCAGTTCACAACATCAAGGGCTTTTCTATGTGCTCTTCGTTCCTCACAGCAACCTTAGGAGGTGGGTGCATCATTATCCCAATTTCATGGCCAGGAAACTGAGGCAGAGAGGTTAAGTGACAGGTGGGCAGGTGCGTACAGGCTTCTGGAGCCACACCCCTCGCTGTAGGCTGTGGGTGCTGAGGACAAGGCCGCCCAAATGCACAGAGGAGGATGGCAGCTGTGGGGTTTCCCTCCCCGGTCCCCTGGTTCCTCCTGGGATCAGAGCTCCTTGGGGTCCTTCTCAGGGCCTGGCAGGATGTCTGGCACATAGTAGGTGCACAGAGAAAGGCTTGGTAATGAATCGGTTCCCTTCAGATGGAACTTTACTAGACTCTGCTTCAAATTACCCACCAGCGTGAAGCATCTTGAATTTTGTGTGGCTTCCTCGCCCTGCTGAATCAAGCAGGGTATCAGGGGCTGACTTTGCGGTCACTTGTGAATCAGGGATGGGACATACGTGCTGTCAGCCAAACCCTCTGCCAGTGCCGCAAGACCCTCCCCGGGTGTTGAGAGAGCACACCTGGTGCAGGCAGCCGCCCGGGCCTGGGGGCTGAGGTTGCACTCTCTCACTGGGTGTCACAGGCTGCTGCCCCCGGGAGGGGCCGGCTCGGGCGCAGGATGTGCCTTAGGGAGTGTTCTCGGCTCTGTGCTGGTGCAGTGGGCAGGGAGAACTGCGACACAGGTCCCTGCAGGGCTCTGTAGCTGGGATGACCTCTCGGTGCTGCCCTGAGTCGGGCTGAGGGACCAGGCCTGGAGAACCCGCTGGTCAGGCCCTGGATGGGGTTTAACCGGGAAAGAGGCGTGGCCTTGGATAACTCTGTTTAGCCTAAGCCCAGGTCCGGGTTTCTTCAGCCAAGGAAATCCCCAGGGAGGGTCGACAGCTGAGGTCCGTCTTACAGCGCCGGGATCGGGCAGCGCGGCACCAGCACGACCTGGGCCAGGCGCCAGCCTGCACTGCCAGGGGCCAAAGCAGCAGCTCTCAGACTCCTTGTCTCAGGACGCTTGGCACTCTTAAAAATTATTGAGGACCCCAAAGAGCTTTTATTTATGTTCTAAATCTACCAATAATTAGAAATGGAAACTGAAAATATTTTTAAATGTTTATTAATTCATTTTAAAATAATAAACTTTTTACACGTGAACATAAATAACATTTTAATTAAAAAAAATCGGTGAGAAAAGTGGCATTGTCATAGATTTCTGAAAATTTCTTTACCATCTGGTTCGACAGAAGACCCCTGAATTCTTACATCTGCCTCTGCAGTCTGTTGCGAGAGGTTATTTGGCTGAAGTATATGAAGTAAATCTGGCCTCACAGATAGGTAGTTTGATCCAGGAGGAGTATTTTAATGGGCTTTTCAGATAATTTCTTGATATTGTACAAAACTTGACGAGTGATAGCACAAACAGTTGCGATGTGGAATCTGGGAACATATTGATGAACATTTCGTTCCTTGTTACATTAAAATCCACCGGTCCGTCCTGCACTTTGCGTGCATCTTTTACCTACATGTGATTCTGAAACATCACACATTCGTCATTGGAAACTGTTGGTTCACTGACTTAGATCTTCCAAATGCTGACATTTAATTTCACAACATCAAAAGAAATCACACTCATTAGCATCAAAAACAAAGTCTTTAAGTGTTGGGAAGCAGGGTCACCATGATGGATACAAGTTTTCCAAAATTCTCAATTTTGTCAAAAGCTCAAATCTCTTTGGGAATAAATAGTGGTTCACCCTGAAGCAACAGGCTCGTTCCATTCACTTTCCAAAAATGCCCGCTAAAACCACAGTCTGAATAACCACGGCTACCTGTCCGTCCTCTTCCAGATAGGAGCAGTGCCCCACGGAGAAAGCAGTGTGTCCAGTCCCTCGCGCAGTCGCTGCGCTTCTGTCCGCGGCCCACATGCTCTGTGCAGACTTCCCACTTTGTCACATGGAGTATTCAGAAGACATGGACTCAAGAGTTGAGATTTAATAAAAAATTGTTGAATATTATTGCTCCATCCAGGACAACGTACTAAGTCTTTGCTGTGAGAGCATAATGGTGAACAACACGACCATATGGTATAGTCGGGGGCCAGTCCTGCCGTTCTGGTTAAGCTGCAGCAGTTCTGCCCACTACTGGCTTTCCATCATCAGTGATACGTCCACAGAGTGACACGCAACTTAGTATTAGTCGTATTAGTATGAGTACTAATATTAGGATGCTACAGTAATATTACTATGAACATAGATTTTACCTTGAAGACCTCAGGGAACCCCAGGAGTCCATGGGCCAGTCTTTGAGAGCCACTGACATTAAAAAAAAAAAAAAAAAAGGAATGGAATTTGAAGTCAGACCTGAGCAGGAATCACAGACCATACCAGCTGTGAGGTATTGAACCATGTGCTTAACCTCTCTGAGCCTCAGTTTCCTCATTCATAAAATGAGGATTATGTTACCTGTCTCACGGAGCAGTCTGGAGACTCAAATGACATGATAGCTATGAAAGTCCCCGGCACATGGCAGGTGCCTCATACATACACCTTCCCCTCTGTTAGGGACTTGATTATGTCCCTCCCCCTAATTCATATGTGGAAGCCCCAACCCCCAGTGTGACTAGATTTGGAGATATGGCCTTTATGGAGGTAATAAAGGTTAAGTGATGTCATAAGGGTGGGATAGAATTGATGCCCTTGTAAGAAGACGAGAAGACACCAAAGATCAATCTCTCTCTTTCTCTCTCTCCCCACTCCACCCCTCCCCAGCCACAAGCGCACAGAGGAAAGGCCATGTGAGGACACAGCGAGAAGACGTCCGTCCCCCAGCCAGGAGGAGAGCCCCTCACTGGACACAAACTCGCTAGCATCCTGATCTCGGACTTTCCAGCCCCCAGAACTGTGAAACAATGAATTGACGTTGCTTAAGCTACCAAGTCTGTGATATTCTGTCACGGCAGCCCAAACAGATGAAAACACCCACCCCCAATACTCTTCTCCTCCCAGGGCCATTGTGTTGTTGGTTTGTAAGGTTTGAGAGCCCTTTGTTAAGAGCTGGGACGAGCAGATATTATCAGTGTTAGAAACTCTGTTCCCAGACAGCCTTTGGGCAAAGCTCCCAGCCTCAGGGATCATGCCTTTCAGGGGATTTCTGATGAGAACTTTCCAAGATGCCAGTGGAAAATCCTGATGCTGGATATTTAAGAACCATATTGGGAAGAAAGTAATTTTCTACAACAATAAACAGTGGAAAGAATACCAGAATGGTAGCTTTAACCACCATAAGCCAGAAAAAATCAGCTTCAAGTCCTAAGCCATCATGCAGACTCACCAAGACAGATCTGTCACATGAAAACATCAGAAGCTCATCTGATGGTGGTGACGATGATGGTGATGGTGGTGATGGTGGTGGTGACGGTGATGATGATGATGGTGGTGATGGTGATAATGATGTTGATGGTGGTGGTGATGGTGATGGTGATGGTGATGGTGGTGGTGGTGGTGATAATAATGTTGATGGTGGTGGTGATGATGATGGTGGTGATGATGGTGATGGCGATGGTGGTGATGTTGATGGTGGTGGTGATGGTGATGATGGTGATGGAGATGGTGATGATGATGATGGTGATGGTGGTGGTGATAATGATGTTGATGGTGGTGGTAGTGGTGATGGCGATGGTGGTGATGTTGATGGTGGTGATGGTGGTGGTGGTGGTGGTGATGGTGATAGTGATGGTGATGGTGGTGATGTTGATGGTGGTGATGTTGATGGTGGTGATGGTGGTGGTGGTGGTGGTGGTGATGGTGATGGTGGTGGTGGTGGTGGTGATGGTGATGGTGGTGGTGGTGGTGGTGGTGGTGATGGTGATGGTGATGGTGATGGTGGTGATGGTGGTGGTGGTGGTGGTGATGGTGGTGATGGTGGTGGTGGTGATGGTGGTGGTGGTGATGGCGATGGTGGTGATGTTGATGGTGGTGATGTTGATGGTGGTGGTGGTGATGGTGGTGATGGTGATAGTGATGGTGATGGTGGTGATGTTGATGGTGGTGATGTTGATGGTGGTGATGATGGTGGTGGTGGTGGTGATGGTGGTGATGGTGGTGGTGGTGGTGGTGGTGGTGGTGATGGTGATGGTGGTGGTGGTGGTGGTGATGGTGATGGTGGTGGTGGTGGTGATGGTGATGGTGGTGGTGGTGATGGTGATGGTGGTGGTGGTGGTGGTGGTGATGGTGGTGATGGTGATGGTGGTGGTGGTGGTGGTGATGGTGATGGTGGTGGTGGTGGTGATGGTGGTGATGGTGATGGTGGTGGTGGTCGTGGTGATGGTGATGGTGATGGTGGTGGTGGTGATGCTTCCACTGCTAATGACAATGATAATGATAGCAATGAAAAGGATAATGCTGATACTAATTGTGATGATAGTGGAAATTATGGCAACAGTGATTATGGTAACTTCAGTAATGATGATGATGATGATGATGATGATGGTAAAGATAATGGGCAATACAAAACCACTATTTTTTGAGCATCATATGCAAAGAAATTTGCTAAGTGCTTTAACGAGTGTGTCATCTCATGTAATGACAAGTGATACTTTAAAAGGAGGTATTAATGTATTATGCCCATTTTACAGGTAAGGAAACCAAGCCCAGAGAGGCTGAGTAACTTGCCTAAGGGCATGTAGCTGGTGCGTGGCTGAGATGTACTCTTTTCATCTGTCCCAATAGTAATTTTTTTCTTTTCTCTCCTTTTCTTTTCCTTATTTTGTTATTATAGCTATTCTTAGGCTGACAAGAGACTGAGATCAGGGTTGGGGTTGCAGGAAACGGAATCTGATGAACTTGCTCAAGGTCACAGAGCTTGTAAGTGGCCAAGCCATGACTGTGTCCTCCTAATCTCTGTGTGGCTTGAGGAGCTTTGGACTGACGTGCAGGTGTCAGGCTCATTGGCGGTACATGCCTCTCAGTTTGACTTCCAGAGTTCAGGGGACTCCAGGGCCTCCTCCCAGGTGACCAGGAGAGGGAAGCAGGTTGATCGGCCCTGCAGGCAGACACTAAGCAAGGTGTTTGCCGCCTCCCACCACTTTCAGTTTGGCTCCTGCCATCCCCTCCACACACCCCAAACAGTCCAAAGCCAACATTTTGAGATGGTCTCAACCCAAACCTCACTACAGCCTCCTCAGGTGGGGCCAACTTGCCATGGTTGTTCCCAGGAAGCTGAGAGAATTTCCCAGGCTGGGCGATTGGCTGAGGGTTCAGGGGAGGGGGATGGAGGCCCCCGCAGCACCACCGTCACACTGGCTGGTGGGACAGGCGTTCCCACCACGGACTGAGGCTGGAGCAGGGTAAAGCTCCTGCCCGAGGTTTCACAGCAAGAGAATGGAGGAGCCTGGGTCCGATGCCCTCCCCGTCACACAGCCCTCTCCCACTACTGGCCCTGCTGTTCTTGGCGTTGGAGAGGTTTGACTTTCTGGGCAGCAGGCCTGGGAGACAGAGAGCAGGCGAGGAAGCCTCGACCCCCAAACTACACACACATGGGAAAGCAGGTGGGCCGGGAACTGGGGAACTGGCCCAGGCTCTGGGGACCAGGGAAGGGGAGTTACCAGGCCTTTGTGACTGAGGGAAATTGGTGCTCAGAGAGGTTAAGTGACTTGGCAAGATCACACAGCTACTCAGTGGGCACAGGTGCAAGAGTCTAACTGCTGTTCGTGTTAGTTCATCTAGCTCTCTCAGCAGCCCAGCAAGATGGCTTGTCACTGTCACGGAGGCCCAGAGAGCTCCAGCAACACGCTAGGAAGTGGGGAGCTGGGGTTGGATCCCAGGTGGCCTGGCCCTCGGGACTGGGCCCTTCTCTTTACTCACCTGTCCCTTCTGTGATCAGTCCTGTGGCCCCTTCTTGTTGTGCTGGGCCCATCTTCTCTTCTCCAGCAACCAGGTCCATTTTTAATGGGGATACTGAGGCACAGAAAGGTTAAGCAAAGGTGATGACTGCCTCACTGGTGAGAGGCAGGGCTAGGATTTGAACCCAGGCCATCTAGCCTTTGGCCCACATTCCTAACTACCAGGCCACACTGCCTCCTGCACTTCCCATGACACAGGGAATAGAAACCAGACTGCTCAGCATGGCTTCCCAGCTGCACACTCTGCCCCATGCCTGCCTCTCTGGCCTGGCTCTCTGCCACACTCTCTGCTTCTGCCCCAGGGCCTTTGCACTTGCTGTTTCCTCTGCCTGGAAGTGACAGCCACAGTGCCAGGAACCTGCAATCTACTATTTCATGTAATTCTCACAACAACCCTTTGGGGAACATGATTCTTCCCATTTTATAGCTGAGAAAACTGAGGCTTAGAGAGGTTCAGTCCCCCTGCTCAGAGATGCAAGTGATGGAGCCAGAATCCGGATCTAGGTCTATGGACTGGGTGGCCTTCAGGCTTTCTGTAAGGCAGACTGTCCCCCCAATATGCCCCGCTCCTGAGGTTGCACCGCTCCTTTCTGCAGAAAAGGGAAGTCCAGCCACTTCTCCAGGTTGGAAATTGCTTCTTCATGTTGTTTTTCTGAAACGGAATTTGCTTGAAAGGCCCCCCCCTCAGAAGAGACGCCCCCCTGCCCCCAGGACGGGGGAAACTCGGCTCCCTCCTGCTGATACTAAGCCTGCCGCAGTCTGGACGACCGACGCCTGCCAGCGCTGTGGCCTCCACTCCAGCCAGCCTCGGGCAGCCGAGGGGACGGGCTCACCCTGAGCGGGGCCGTGCCCAGGACGGCTTGCTGGCAGTTAAGCCCCTGAAGACGGCAGGTCGTTACCCCTGGAAGAGGCCTCCCTCTGCTCAGAGTGACGCAAGCATCAGCAGCCCCTTCCGGGGAAGCGGCGGCCTGTCTTCCACACACACAGCCTGGCCACAGAGGCCACCAGAGCCTGCAGCAGCCGGGCAGAGCGGAGCCACCGGTGGCAACGAGGGCTCAGGCTCCAAACCCTGGCTTTGCCAACAAATACCTTTATCTCCCTCTGCTTGGGTTTCCAATCTTTAAAATGGGGCAATAGTGAGGAGAGTACTCAGAGTGCGTGAAGGTGATCCGAGGTGACACACATAAAGACTCAGAGCATATAGTAAGTGCTCAGCAAAATTAGCCCTTCCCATCTTAAAGGTTAAAAAGCATCCCAGAACCCCACAGGATGTCAGCCAACAAATACCTTTAACTAGTCTAGTCTCTACCAATGGAGAAAACACAGACGTCTGAAGGCTGTGAAGCTGGTTTTTAACTTTTTATGTTGAAATAGTTTCAAACTTTCAGAGAACTTTGGGAATGGTACCCTTCAGCCAGATTTGATGTTTAGGGCTTTTGTCACATTTGCATTGTCATTTCCTCATATACATGTAACTTTCTGGAATAATCTGAGAGCAAGTGGGAGGCATCTGGCCCCTTTCCCCCAGACCCTGTGGCAGACTGTCTGTGAAGATGGCCACCACCAGTGCCTCCCACCTTTTTCACATGTGCCATTAAGACGTGGCATCTACTTCCCACCCCTTGAAGCCAGGGGAAGCTGATGACTTGCTTTGACCAATAGAAGGTAGCAGAAGTGGTGTTGGTGCCAGTTCCCAGGCTAGTTTTAGGAGACCTGGCAGCTTTTGTTTGCCCCTCCTGAGATCCAGCCACCATGTAAAGAAGCTCAGACTGGTCTACTGGATGGGAGAGATCACATGGAGAGGGGGAGGCCCAGGCAGCCCCCCACTGAAGGCAGCCCCAGGAAAGCTCCAGCTGACACCGCATAAGCAGAAGAGCAACCCAGCTGAGCCCTGCCAGCCCACAAGATTGTGAGAAATGAGAAATCAGTAGTGTACATTGTGCTGAGCAGGGTGGCTCACACCTGTAATCCCAGCACTTTGGGAGGTCAAGGTGGGAGGATGGCTTAAGCCCAGGAGTTCAAGACCTCATCTCTACAAAAAATTGGCCAGACATGGTGGCATGCACCTGTAATCCCAGCTAGTCAGGAAACTGAGGCAGGAGGATCACTTGAGCCCAGGAGTTGGAGGCTGCAGTGAGCTACCTTCGTACCACTGCACTCCAGCCTGGGTGACAGAGTAAGACCCAGTCAAGAAGAGGAAGGAGAAATAATCATTGCTGTTTTAAGCCACTACATAACATTTGGGGTGATAAGAGATAACAGATGACCGACGCAGTCCTTGAGTACTTCTGCATCTTATATAACCACAATGTGGCTATCAAAGGCAGGAAATTGTAAATTTCGCATTGGCACCATATTATTATCTAATCTACAGTCTTAAATTTCACCAGTTGTCCCAATAATGCCCTTTACAGCATTTTTCCCTCCAGTCTAGGACCCTTTCAAATCACTTTGGTTCTGCTGGCTGGGAGTACCCACACACAACTGAACGCAGCAGGGCCATCACGTGGGCAACACGCTGCAGATCTGAGCAGCTCGCAAGGCTCAAATGAGGTGGGCATTTGCCACCCAGTGCCCAGGGCCCTCCAGCTCTTTGAGGGTCCACAGCCCTTGGCTGGAAACCCTTGGTGAAGCAGAGAGAACTCGCTTTTCAGGCTCACAGACTGAGCTGGTTTTTCAGTCACCCCAACATATTCTGTGACCCTGCAATGGCACCCCACTTTCTAGAGCCTCAGTTTCCCACCTTCAAAAATAACCACATCCCACATTCATGTCAGCATCTGCGTGGGCCTACTCAGGAAAAGTGTGGTGGGGGACAGGTGCTCAGGCAGGGGGGTTTCGTCCTTCCTTTCCTACAAATGTCAGTTTCATGGTGAGCTACATACGTGTTGGCCTAAGAAAGGCTCAGTACCCACAAGACGGAAAAACCAACATTCGGTATTGAAGAAAGCTGCACATTCCGGGGACCACATGGGTTTCCCTGTCTAAAATCACGTCGTAAGCCCAGCGATTATCCACCCCACCCTCTCCAGAAACACTGACTGACCAAAGTACAATTTCATTAGTGGTTTTAGCGACATACTCAGGCCGAAGTGGCTAATGTGAACTTTCCCAGCACACAGACTTACGAATGGAGCTTCTGTTGGAATCGAGATTTAGCAGTGGATGTGGTCAGCCCCCCTACTTTACCCCCAGATTTCCGCCCATAAATCCACTTTGGGATTCGGCCTCTCTGTTTGTTCATCTCCTGCCCGGTGCCCTGGTAGAAGAAATTCACAGACCACCCACCACCCATCAGGGGGTGGGCAGGGAGGGAGTGGGGGGGTAATTCCAGAGTCAGCCACTGTGAACTGGGCCTTGAGTGGACGCTGCCCTGTCCTGGCATCACTAGTGATCGCCCAGGGATGGACCGTTCCTTGAGCATGAAGTAGGGAGCCTGCAAAGGCTGTCTCCCAGCCCGCCAAGCGCAGGAAAGCCCCTGTGCGGAAGGGCGGGCTCTAGCCCTGGCGTAACTCCTCGCGGCCCAGGTGTTCCTCAAAAAGTAACTCACCCTCCCCACCACCCCTGCCCCACAGTGCGGCATCCGGCTCAGAGCGCTGGGAGGCCTCACCCAGAGCCAGACTCTCGCTATGGGGCCTCGGTGCGTGGGCTCTGGGGCCAGAGACACTGCCTGAGTGCAAACCCCAGCTCCACCCTGCCCTGGTGGCCTTGGGCTATCTGCGTTACCATTCAGGGCCTCAGTTTCCCCATCTGTACATGGACTAACAAGGATGGCTGTGCAACAGGGCTGCTTGAGAACCGAGGGGCCTGAAGAGGGCCTGCCTTTCGTCCTCAGGCAACACAGTGCATACACATGATTCAAAAGTCTTGGAGACATAAGAAACATGGTTTTATTTTTCTTGAGGTAAAACTCACATAGCATCGAATTAACCATTCTAGAGTGTACACTTCAGTGGCAGGTAGCACGTTCAAATGTTGTGCAGCTGTCACCACTGTTTAGTCCCAAAACATCTCCACCACCCAAAAGGGCAGCCCCACGCCTACTATCCAGCCACTCCCCAAGCTCCCTCTCCGCAGCCCCTGGCAACCCCGTCAGCCTGCTGCCCCTGCGACTCTGGATGGTCCCTGCAGACGGGCCGGGCAGCGTCTGCTCCTTCCACTTAGCACGGCGACTCGTGGGCCCTCCCGCTCTGTAGCGGGGATCGGGCTGCTTTCTTTTTACGTCTGAATGACATTCCACCACCTTAACACAGCATTTTGTTTGTCCAGTCGGCATTGAGGGACACTGATTTGCTTCCGTCTCTTGGTGACTGTGAATGACGCTGCCATGAGCACTCACGTAGGAGGTTGTGTGTGAACATCTCCCCCTTGTCCTTTCTCTCGGGTGCACACCTAGAGTGAAATTGCTGAGCCACGTGGCAATTCTATATTTAACTGTTTCGGAAATCGCTGAACTCTTTTTACCGTGGGTGCACCATTTTACACTCCCACCAACACGCAAGGGTTCTGATTTTCCCACATCTTCACCAACACTTATTTTCCATTTTTTGGTTGTAGCCATCCTAGCGGGTGTGAATGGGTGAGAACATGGCTTTTAAATGAAACTAAGAAGTAATTTTTTTTTCTTAACACAAGCATCGACCCCACAGCCTTGACCCTCAGGGAGCTCAGGAAGGAGACTCAAAGACGACTCTGGCCAAGATTTCCCCTCTCTGGGCCTCAGTTTCTCCCTCTGTAACATGACCTGGTTGGTCCGGATTAGGGAGTCTCAAATGAGCGCTGCGGAAACCGCAGTGAGAAGAGAACTGAGACACTTTGCCACGGAAACGGAGCAGTGCAGACCCTTTCTGGAGTCCCAGGGAAGACGAGCCATGTGGATGGGCTCGCCTCCGTCTGGGCTCTTTGTCCTTGGTACACAGAGCCTCACACACAGTCGCGAGGGATCTGGCCCTGGTGATGGACTCAGCTCTCGCGGCTGTCGTGTCAGTGTCCTGAGACAGAGCCCCTGGCCTCCCCAGCCACCGGAAAGCTCTTGAACCAGGTCGGAAACATAGCAAGGCTCCTCCTTGCCGGCATTCTAGGTCCCCAGCCCATCCTCACAGCCCTGAGTGGGCCCCAGAGACCCCAAAGGCCGTGCAGAGCATTCAAGCCCTCCCTATTCCTCAGAGAAAAGGTTTCCATGCCAACTGCTTATCCATTTCTGACTGCCAGGCTTCGCTCACGCACCCTCTGCCAGAACACCTTCCTCTCGCTTCTTCACTCACCCAGCTCCCACGTCCCTGGGAAGACTCCACTTGGTACCGCTTCCTCCAGGAAGCCTTCTCTGACACCGCACCTGGATTTCATGGTGCCTCCCCCATTCCCCTTCCGTCATAGCACTCTTTACCCTGTTTCAAGAACTTTCCGTTTCACCAGCCTCCTCCACTGGGCTGTGAGTTCCTTGGGCAGGAACTTTGGGCTCCATCTCAGGGTCCCTAGGACTCCTCAAAGCCATGTCTGGGATAAAGTGGAGTCTGGCCTGCCAAAAGCCTGCAAGGAATCTTCCTCTGGGAGCCGGCTCTTCCCTTGGTGGTCTTGGTAGAGAGTTAATCATGGTGTCTGACCCCATTTGGTCACGAGCTGGGCACATGACCCATGCGGGGCCTGCTGAGAATTTCAGGCATGGCACAGTGATGCCAGGCAGGACGAGAGCTGATACCAACTTGTTCCAGCCTCCTCTTGCTTCCTGCTACCTAGAAGCCCAGAGCTACCCCATTTCCTGTCTTATGCAGACTGATGGGTCAACTTCTGTTGATTCTTGTGAGCTACCCCAAATCTTAGAAATCAATGCTGTTTGTTGCATAAGGTTTGCCAGACTCCATCCGTGTTGCTTTTCCCCAAAAGGGCCCACAGATAGAGCCTATCCATAATTCTTTAATACACGCACAGATCGGTGAACAGAGGAGCTACGTCTTGAGTGGGGAGACGGCCGATCAGATGGGGAGGACCGAAGGCGGAAAGGCGCTGCCAGCAGAGGGACAGGCCGGGGCAAAGACCCCTGGCAATCCACATGCGCTGGGAGGAGGGCAGGAGGAGTCCCAGCTGCAAAACTGTTTTCGGTCACCTTGGCCTCCCTTCCTTTGTGCTCATTGTGGTTTACACAAAAGAGAGAAGATGTCCAAACCTACGTGGAGCTTGAGGACGTGGAAGTGGGGAAAGAAGGGGGCAGGGAAATGAGACTTTAAACAATGCTCTTCCTCCCAAGGCATTGATGGAGAACTTGGGGTGCAGGATGGGGCCCCAGAGCAAGCTGAGTGAGGTGCCTGCTGAGGAAGCGAAGGTCTGACTGAGTCAACAGCACGCTGCATCAGAGAGAATTGTCTTCCTTCAGTAAAAGCAGACGATCTCGTCCTTAAGTGTTTCAAAAGGTGGGCTCCAGATGGACCAAAGGCCTCGCGAGAAATGTTAAAATGATAAAGCCAATCAAAGAAAACATGGAAAGATGTCTTTATGCACAAGGAAGGAATGATTCTACTCCAAAAGACCCTAAAAGCCAAGACAAAAGGGGGAAAATGACAGATTTAACTACATCACAATTAAGGCTTCCCATTTGTGAAGGGCACCACAGACAGAGGACACACTGGACTGTATTTGCAAAGACTGAGATTGACAAGTGGTTATTGCTTAGAATACATACGGAATTCTTTACCAAACAATAAGAAAAAGATAGACGAACTGGTAGGAAAATAGACAAAGGTTGTGAAAAGGCAGAAGAGAGGTCTAAATGGTCAACCAGGATAATGAGATGTTCAAACTCATTAGTAAACAGGAATGGTAGCTTTTAAAACAAGGCACTGGTTTAGCCTTGTCTGAGAAAGGCAAATGCACACAAGCGGATGAAGTCACGCTGGCGGCAAGGGCTTGAAGAGCTGGGCACTGGGCTGCACCGTGGACGGACAGTCCTTCCAGAGGGTGCTGGCCAGCTCAGAGAGAAGCTGGGCCTGGGGACACCCCTCATCCTTGAGATTCCTCTCGGGCATGTGGAGGTATGGATGCCGGGGCAGTTGTCATGTAGGTTACTAGGGGGGCAGGACACAGATACCAAAGTCATTAGTCATTAGTAATGAGAGCAGGGAACTGGGGACATCCTGACACCCACCCCACACTAGGGAACACTAGTAGGCAAGGCAGGGAGCTCCATGGGGTATGACAGGAAGCAGGGGAACAAAGATGCCAGGCCCATAGTAAGTGCTCAATAAACATTAGTTATCAGCTCATGCAAATATGGCATCCCCAGCAAGGCAAGGCTTGTGCACAGGAAACCACTTGCCCTCGCTCCTCTGGAATCACCTGACACCCAGGCAGTATCCCCGGGATCTCGTGGGCACCCAGTTCGCTATGCATTTACCCTTTCGCAGTTGCCTTCAGTCTCCCTCCTTTACCACCACCATTCCCAACAAAGTCCTGCCACAGGAAACGCAGCAGGTCTAATCCTGAGGTCAGAGTGGCCCTCTGCAGCAGCTGTTCCTTCCGGCCCACCTCCTCAGCCCCCTCCCATTGTTGGGACTCTGATTAGCCTGGGTATTGGGTGACCCCTGCTCTTCTTCCCCTGCCTTGCAAGGGTTAATCAGCCTTCCTGCAGGCGGCAGGGCAGCTCGGAAGGAGGCAGTGGGGCAGCCTGGCGGCAGGCGGCTTTCATTACTTTGATGGGATACATGTGCTTGGCTTTATCTCCGGCCTTTCTCCGTAATTCAGCGCTTGAACGTCTCAGCTGTCGGCTGATCTGCAGACAATTGCTCGGGGTAATACTATCCGGAAAAAGCTGATAAAACGCAGATGTGACGAGGCCTCTGAAATTTGTGGTTTGCTAAGTGGTTTGCTGCGATGCTTGCCCCTGGCCAGGGCGGCTTCCCTTGGAGGCTGGGAACCAAGGAGGTGGGAGTTGCATTTTTTTAAGTGAAAGGTTGAATACAGGAAGTAACTGTAGAATTTTTTTTTTCTGTAATTAGGATGATCGGTAAATAGAAAGTGGAGGGGGATGGGACTCCACCTAGGACTTGGTAAGCTCACGCCCCCCTGCTTCCAGCCTACCCAGCCTCCCTGGGCATCTCCAGAAATGGGGCACTCCCTCTGTGCAGCTTGGAGTGAGTGTAGTGCGGGGGACCCTGGGAGGGAGCCACTCACGGGCTGTGTGACCTTGGGCAAGTCACCCAACCTCTCTCTTGCTCAGCTGACTGGACTGAAAGACCAAATTTCTGACAACCTCAGGGACTGGGCTGCATCTAGCAGGATGCCTGGCACAGAGTAGGTGCTCAACGAATAATGCAGCGGTTTCCTCTTCCTTCCTTTCATTCACTTAGGTTCCCAAATGACCCTAGAGAATAAAATGACGTGACCTTGACATGAAGAGATGGATGCCAGTTGGGCGGTAGGCAAGAGGCCAGGCTGTTAGTCTCAAAAATCATGACTTTCCAGGCCAAAATCACTGGGCGGGACTCTTTGAGGAAACAACAGTGACTGGGTCTTTTTTCCTGGGCCAAAGGAAGGAGTAGAGCAGAGCTCCTCCACCTTCCTGTGTGTCCAGGCCACGCGGATCCTGTGCAAATGCAGATTCCCACGTGGGAGCGCCGAGGTGCCTGAGACTCTGCATTTCCCATGAGGTCCCAGGGATGCGGACGCTGCCAGAGAAGCGAAGCCGGGACCTGAGGCGTCGGGCTAGAGGGGAGGGTGTGGACACATCCAGTCCCTGCCTTCTCAGCCCCAGAAGGACTCTGCTGACCAGAGAGGGCAGGCGGTGTGCCGGTGTTGCCCAGCACGTCAGGGACAGAGCCAGGCTGCGAGAGTGACCTCCACACATGGCTTGGTGCCTTGGCCACAAGGGCTCGATGGCAGGCCTTCCTTAGCTGGCCAGGAACTGTTTTCAGAGTGGTGGGTGGGTCCACATGGAAGCTCTCTAAAGACAGCACGCTTCATTGTGCCCTTCCCAAATTGCTTTTGTGACAAAGGAAAAGGTACATGAATTGGCACTGTTCCATGTTGCCCTTGAGGCCATGTCACACGGTTCTCAGAACAGCAATGGGCCATTTGTGGATCTCATGCCCGACCCATGTGCAAACATTGTCAAGTAGACGGAAAGCCCGTAAAGAAAGCTTGCAATAGCATGGCACAGGGTTGGGGGCACCCTTCAGCCCCCTTTTGCTCACGTGACAAAGGCCAGCACGTGGAGCTGCTCCTGTGGCCTTTACTTTTCTTCCATGAAAATAGCCCTGCGAGGTGAGCTGGTCACACTCATTTCCAGGTGAGGGAAACTGAGGCCCAGAATGGTTCGGTCACTTGCTGGTGGAATCAGAGCTGGGGTTCAAACCCAAATGTGTTTAGGACTAACCGGCTCCAAAGGCCACACAGCTGCACCTGTGCCACGCTGCCTCTGGACCCACAAACAGAGCACTCAGGCAGTCGGCTCCAAAATTTAGGGCAGGCCTGGGTTTTCCCTTGAAAAGGCCATTCTGCAATTAGAGGGTCGATTTGCAGTTCTTGCCTTTCAGAGAAAGAGGGCGTCTCTCCCCTGCTGGGGTGTGGGCAGAGCTGGCAGCAATTTTCCCACAATGTGTAAATTAGTCAATCTCCGAGTCTCTAAACGGGCCTTTGAAGCGACCTTAATGAAGCACTCCATTAGGGCTTAGTGATGGCTGCCCCGCATTGCTGGCCGAGTGCCTTTTGATGTCTTGGGGCCACGGGCTGGAGGCTCAACTTATCTAAACGCCCGGCTGGGCAGGCGCTAAAAAAAAAAAAAAAAAAGGCAAAAAGCCCCCTTAGAGAAGCTGAAAAATTTTTAATGAAAAAAGTAGTCCGGGCCTGACTGATGTTGGCACTTCAAAGCCAGTGTAGACTAAATTGCTGTAGACCGCTTAATTCAAAAGTGCTCCCTCGCGGGTGACAGCCCAATGGTGACAAAATACAATTGGCAACAGGAGACGGGCAAGATCAAAGGCTGGCTATTGTAATAGTTTTGTTCCATGAAGAATTGCTTATTGTCGGGAGTTTTTAAGCCTTTTTTTCCTTCTCCTTTTTTTTTTTTTGTGGCTCCAGCACCATCCCAGGACTCCTGGTTCAGAATCCGTGCACATAAATACTTGTAATTACATCCTCCTGATAACACACTGCAGCTTGCAGAGGCCGCGGCTGTCTGACAGTCTCACTTGAGGTCCACGGAGCTGTGCGCTGGGTTGGACTGTAAAACCCGTTTCTGGGTTTTGTCAGAAAAGACCCTGCAAAGCACCAGAGGGCACGTTGGAGCTGGGACCCCCTCGTCACCTTGGGGACTATTTTAGGGTTTGCTTGCGAGGCCCTTGAGGGGTGGTGGGGGGTCCTGGCCCCCCTGATGACTATACCTGGCTTCTAGCCTCAGTTTCCCCAGTCATCACCTGGGGCTCACTTACACGCAGCACAAGTATTTACTGAGCTCTGACAGGAAAACACTTGCCTTGCAGGGTCATGCCAGCGACTGTTAGGAGAAAGCCAGCCTTAAAGCACATGTAACCGGGAAACGGCCCCGCCCCTCTGTCTGGCAGGGTCTGTTTCCAGTCTCTGCAGCTCACCTGGCTTCTCCCGGGAACACAGAACCCAGAATGAGATATTCTGGTGAGTTGTTTAGAAACTTCTACGTGGAGGGAGGGAACAGGTGAAAGGAAAGCTTGTCCCAGGCCTGGAATTCTGTCCTCACTTCCCACAGCCTAACTCCACCCACTCACTCTACCTCCCAGAACCTCAGTTTCCTTCCCTGTAAAATGGGAACAACACTTCCTGCCCTGCCAGATCTCATGGCTTTTCCTGCCTTGATGCAAGCCTCAGACAAGGGAAAGGACAAAAACACTTTACAAATGGCCAGAAAGCCACAAACATCCCCAAGGCAGTCTACGCGATTTTGTGACCCAAGTGGGAAGAGGCTCGGTTGTTTCGGGCTGGGTCAAGGGCTGGGGTGCTGGGGGACCAGGAAGGAGCTGGAATGCTCTGGCTCCCTCCATTGCTGCAAATATTAGTCACCAGGAAGCTGCCCTATGAAGCCCGCTAGCCCGAGTATCATTTACTCGTCTTGAATTAATTAGGAAGACTCGTATGGGGGCAATTAGAGCCCTGGGGCTGATGACATCTCGTCTCACTGGGATGGAGTTTGCTTCTGCACCCCCTCTGCCCCTCCTGCGTGCCCCCAGATATCGGCAGGTTTGGTTTCTTCCCAAAGCATCTCACATATATTATAGGGCTGGATTGGTGGTTCTACAGACACGGGGGGGGGGGGGGCGGGGAGGGGACACACAGCCCCGGGAGGGACGAGCTGACCGTAACGTTGACAGGCCTCTGGTTCACGCTGACGCCATGTCTTGTGTCCCTCTTTACCTTCCTTTTGACCCAACTTCTCCTGCTTTCCCCACCCCCACAAACATTTCTGTCTGTCCCTTGTTTTAAAATTCCATTGGCACCAAGCATTCTAATTTCCCAACCATCTCAAGCAAACACTCCAGGGTGGTGGCACTGTTCTAAAGCGAACCTTCCAAAGAGTTCCGTCCCAGCTTTCTAAGGGTGCCGTCCAAATGTCCACGGGCCGTGAGAGGCCCACAGCGACCCCAGACCCGCCTGCTAACCAGGAAGGGACACACCATTCGCCGCAGACCCTCCTGTTCACCACAATCACGCACAAGTATGCATAAACCCAGCTGAGCAATTATGAATAATTAAATCAATTAGAGACAGTCTAGCACCAGGGATTATGGCATTCGGGTGTGGGCCTCTGTAATATTTTAACAGTAAATGCGAGAGGCCCAGAGAGGCCTGGCGGGGAGAAGGGAACAAAAGCGTGTCCACATGCCAAGCCATGTTGCTTGGTGACCCTCCTCCACGGTTTCGGCGGCCTTCCCAAGGAAAACAATGGTCATGAAATGCCAAGAAAATATTTTGGAGGCAAGTATGAAAGCTTCAAAATGAGTTAATTAAAAACGGATAAAACATGAGTCTCCTAAAGTATATTGAGGAAATTCAGTGCTTGAAGTTTGACAGGAGGAAAAGGTTTTCCAGCGTGAAGCAGAACTTGCAAGTGGGAGAGCTGGGACGCTCGGTTGTTTTCTTCCCAAACCAGCCTCTTCCAGCTTCTTCACACCAGGAGGGGACTCGGCAGGCCTCGGAGGCACGGACAGCCGGCCGAGGCCGCGGGGACCGGCCGGGCGAGCCTCTCAGGCTGTTTCAGGGGTGGGCGATTTAGTAGCCTGTTCTGGACGTGGGCAGGCGGGTACCAGCCGAGCGGTTCCAAAAGGAGCAACTGCGCGTTAAAGGCATTTGGAGAGCAAAAGCTTGACTCCGTTTACACTTGCTCAGCACTTAGTAAGCACTCAGTGAATACTCAGCAAATGAGGGACTGAGAGAATTCGCACTGTTGTGACTCAGGGCCCTAGAAAGGGACCGACTGTTCCAGATGAACCAAGGGGGTCCAGAAGGGACAACGTGCCGTCACATGTCTTCTTAGGGAGACGGGACTCATCTCGGCCACCCACCCAGTTTGAAGGCAACTGTCAGAGGTGCCAGCTTCCCAGATGCCACCGTCCCAGGGGCCTGGAAATGGTGGGGATTTCACTGCTTGATCGTGGCCGCTCAGAGGATTCTAGGGATAGGACGGGTTTTAACCGATTTTCTGTTTTCTCGGTGTCTGGGCTAAAGGCATAAATATGGCCCAATTTAGCCCAGCAGAGACAGTTGAATCGAGCCCTTCCAGCAACAAAGGACAAATGTCCCTTTTGAGTGACAATTTGTCCAGATCCCTTGACCAGGGCACACAGGCTATGCGAGTAGAGAGCAGGGACGCCGAGCATCGTCCTACCGGGCCACACCAGCCCTGTTCTGACCAGCGCGAGAACAAGTCCTGCTTCCAGACTGTGCTCTGCTCCCCCGAGGCACCACCGAGCATCTTGGCTTTGCTGTTTCTGTCCGCCTGAGTTGCGATGGCGGACATTAGCACTGCTGTGTTGTAGAGGAGGCTGCTGACACCCAGAGAGGCCACGAAGCTTGCTCCAGGCCCCACAGTCACAGGGGCAGGCCGCGACTCGACCCTGCAAGCATGCGTCTGCGGCCCCAGCTGCGTCCGTGTGCCTGCGTGATGCACATCCTGGAGCGCTGCCAGCTATAAAGATGTCCCCAGGGAAGTGCTTCCCCAGATGGATAAGCTCAGGGGCCTTGTGTGTGACTTTGTAGGGTCATTGGAGGATTAACAATCATGCCCTGTTCATACCTGATTTTCCTAAGTCGCAATGATCTGGAAACATGACTTCCCTCAGCTCTGGCTCTCTGTGGGGCAGGGGACTTACACTATTACTGACCCTCACACGTCACTAGCTCCCCAGCTCATCCCCCACTCAAGTAGTCCCCTGAGATTCCTGCCCCCTCACCCTCGAAAGGGACCCTCCAGTACTGCTGAGAGCCTTCAGGGGACAGCTCAGGATCAAGTCCTCTTCCGCTAGACTGCCGAAGCCCATTCCCCGACATCTGCTTGGCATCTCTGTGTCCATGGGCAGCTCCCGTACACCCACCAGGTCCCCAGGGTGCCCAGGCGGACGGAGTGCGGGGGGAGTGGTAAGGACGGGGGACCACACCCTCTCCGTCCTCTTTGGGTCACACTGTCACAGGATCCCCTGCCATCTGCCTGGGCCCCCATGGGCACAGGTGAAATGATGCCATTTTTCTTTCTAGAGTCTGTCTTCTCTCTAGAACCACCCGTGGGTCCCATCCAGGGAGTGGACTTGAGTGAGGCTGTCATCTGAATCCCAGGTCACTCTCTTTTAATGACTTGCCTTGGTTACTAGGTAGCTTTCTTCCAACTGCCACCGATTCATAAGCAACTAATGTATACCAGCCCCTGTTTCCTAAGAATGTGTTTTTCTTTAGCAGGCCCTCGCTGCTCAGTTGCAGATCCGGGGACCTTGCCCCACGAGCAGCCAGACGTGCCCAGAGACGTCCGCCTATCAGCAGTGGATGCCGCCTCGGCCTCCGCGGAGGTCCTCCCTCCGGCCAGGACAGCCCTGGTTCCCGCTGAACATGCCATTCGAAAGACACCCCTGTCCCGTGCTCAGGGGAAGGCTGCTGAGTGCAAGGGCTGGGTGGGACGAGAAGATTAACTTCTGTCCAGGTGACCCTCTGAGGACCCTCTGGGTCTGATGGTGGAAGCAGATCCACTGGATCCATTGAGTCCGGCAGGTCCTCATGAAAGCCCGGCAGACGGGGGCACAGGCAGCGCGTGCAGAGCGGCTCTCAGAAGGGCAGGCACCTGCGGAGGGCTGGAGCCGCCGGCGGGCTCTCTTCCGCCTTCTCACGGCAACAGGAGAATGAAAGGGGCCGGAAGCCACCCCACGCTGGCCTCGGCCCCGACGGGCAGCGCTGCTTCCCTGCGCAGGCGGGAGTCACCGTCCTTCTGCCAGGGTCTTGCTAAGCCTTCCTGACCGCCAGCAACCCGTTACCGACTAACACCATAGGCAAGTGGGCAGGAGGGGCTTAGATGAGGGGCATGGCAGTGAGAAGGGCAAGAGCGTGCAAACCCAAACCTCATCCATTTGCATTGCTGTCTCGGACTGGCCCTGCACCGACCCCGTACCCTGCAACTCCTCATCCATCCCAGGCTTGGACCGTCACAACCAGCCCATACGACGGCACAACCAGGAGCGCATCTGAGCTTGGGGACTGTCCGGTCACTCTGAGCCTCAGCTTCCTCATCCATGAAATGGGGACAACCCTAATGCCGGTCTGGCCATCTCTCTCACAGGACTGTGGGAAGGAGAAAACGAGATGACAGGCAGAAAATGAAGTGCAAACTGTGAAGTGCGTGTGGATCAAAGGCATCTCTGTTTTACGAGGAATCCTTGGGATCAGAGGACTTAAGGCAACAGACCCCTGCCCGGCTCCCCGAGGAGACGGTGAGGGGTGAACAGCCCCCAGTCCCTGTTCTTCCAAACTCAGAGACTTTCCAGCTGTGCTTCCAAGACCCGGGAGGGCCCAGGGTCACCCGTGGGGGAGTGGAGATTCCAGGAGGGCAGAGCTTGGGCCCCACCAGCTCAGCTCTGTTCTTTGGGGCCTTAGAAATTGTGAGATTTCAGTGCGAGAATGTTCTAGCCCTTGACAGGGAGGTCTGGAAGCCACAGCGCAACACCGCACAGTGTCTGGTGGGCTTCCAGGGCACAGACCCCTGAACAGCCCGGGCAGAGCTGCTGTAGAGGGTCAGCAGAGGAAGAATCCAAACTCCTTGCTGAATAAAAAGGAAAGAGCAAACTCCGTGTCCCAGCATGTGGACCTCCTGAGGCTCCCAGGAGAGCCAGGCCTGGGGACAGAAACACACCTGGGTCTGCTTTGCTCAGATCCCACCACGCGTCTCGGCCTCCCTCCCGGCTGGCACCACATTCCTGCGTGATCTTGATCACATGATGTCCCCTCTCTGGGCCTCGGTTTCCCCATTTGCATCACGAGGGGTGGACTGTGATGGTTTGCAAGCATCCTGTGAGTTCTGCCATCCTCATCCTCAATTCGCTGAGGCCCTCTTCCTGCCTCCCCTTGTCACCCTCTGTCTCCAACACCCCCACCTCTGGCCAAAGCCCCCCCAAATCCAGACATCCCCTCCTCCCCGGAGAAGTTCCCTACAAGGCCACTGCAGAAAGCAGCAATTCGGACAGAAAGCAGCAATGTTTTAATTTACTCGATTAAATCACCATGTGGGCAGAGGCTCTCAAAGGAATCTGCTCTACAGAACTTTCTGTTTAATAGAATTAGTTGAAACCAGATCAGCCAAGCCCCGTCCCTGCAGGCCATCTGCCCAGACAGGGAAGCTTCCCTGAGTGGGACCCCTGCCGCTGCCCGCCTCCTCCAAAGGGCCCCTGCTCCAGTGGGTTCAAAGTCCTCCCCTTTGGGGCAGCAGAGCTCACTCACAGGGCCGGGGCCATAATCAGACTCACATTCAGCTCCGCCTTGCGAGGACTCGTGCCCGAGTCGGGGACCAAAGAGAGGCGATGCCAACATAGAGCCTTTTCATTCAGAAACAAAGTCTGTCAAGTCATCTGCCTGGACTCTTCAAGAAAATTAGATAAACTAACATTTACTCAGCATTGTAGAGTCTCCCAAGTAGTTTTCCACGTGTTTTATTTAATCCTTGTGACAATCCAGCTCTTTCACATCCTTTTGCAGTTGAGGGTCACAGAGGTTTACAAACTTGTCCAGGATCACACAGCTAGGAGCGAGGACCCCGGCAACTCAAAAACAGCAGACAACACATGCCAAGCATGTTTGTCTGGGGCCAGTGAGGTGATGTCGTTGTTGTGGCATGTGGTGAGTGCTCTTGTACTTCCCTGCCCTTCTCCTGCGCACGGGAGCCCAGAGCTGCTCGTTCAAATCTTATCTTGACTCTACTAATTATAGGACTTTGGGGAAACCAGTGAACGTCTCTGGGTCCCAGTTTTCTCATCTGCGGAATGGGAAGGGGCAACGACACCTCTCTCGGAGTCAAACGAGATGCGTGGGAAACTGTCTGGCACACTCTTGGGGCCACCCAAATTCTGCAAGCTGACCCCTTGCCATTCAGAGGGCACGCTGGTGGTGACACTCAAAGGTGAGGATGCGCCGTGTAGAGCAGAGGTCAGTAAACTCGACCCGAAGGCCAAATCCCGCCTACTTATTTTTGTAAATAAAGTCATATCAGAACGCGGCCACACCCACTAGTGTACAGATTGTGCCTGATTTCACCCTGCAACAGCAGAGTTAGTAGTTAGGACAGAAACCAGAAACTGAACAGCCCAAGAAGCCTGAAATATTTACTGTCTGGCCGCTTACTTTCTGGCCCAGAAAAAATTTGCCAAGCCCTGATTTATCGGGTCAGACAGTGGGGCCCCCACCCCCACCCCGAAGCGGCTGGAGACAGGCAGGGGGAGGAGAGAGGAAGTTGCTCAGGAGCACTTTATTCTAACTGTTGATGAGCTTGTGTAACCTCTCGAGACCCTACTCCCTGATCCCGGAGACCAGATTGGGTCTTGCGTGTTTTGGTGTAGTATTCCTGTTTAAAAAGGAATTATTAATGTGCCCTGATTAGTCTGTCTTGGAGAGTTTTAAAGAAGGGGGCTGGGGTGGGGGTAAATCGTTCTGTTATCAACGGCCACTTTATAAGCCTGCGACTTCCACTATAGGGAGTGGCTGCTGTGGAATTGATACACTTGGAGATTTATAAGGTCAAATTTTATGAGCCTACAGATTCTCGTGGCGTATTACCACATCCTTATTACAAGCTCATGCTGCTGTCCAGTTACCCAACGGAGCTAATATATTACTCCTTGCCTGCCTGGGCCACAGACTTGAAGGAAACTGCAAATAAAATACAGCCTCTGGGAATCCACCGTGTCCTGGTTTTTTCCGCACAAGTGACTTTGGTTGTTTTCTCCTCTCCCTCACCCGCAGATGGAATCAGAGGCTGCTGTTCAGTTGGTGCCCCCAGAATGAGCCCTTGGGAGCTGCCTGAGCCCCCCAAACTGGCGTGGGGGCAGGAGGAGCAGGCCCGGCGGGACGCGTCTCCAACAGGCGGGCAGGGTCGCAGGGAGAGCTCAGCCCTGCGTCACGCTCACAGGGCCATGATGCACGACTGTTTTTGTCCTTGGCCTGAGGCTGTTTAAATGGAAAGGGGGAAGTCGGCCTGACCCAGGCTGTGCCAAGCTGCTTTGGGTGTCTGCGGGCGTCTGTCCCCTCTGCTCCAGGCCCCTCAAGCCTTGCATCAGGGTGGGCCCGACCGAGAGCAGGCTTCCGAGCCAGCCCTGGGGAGCAGAAGCAAGGACCCAACCTGACCATTCCAGGTGGGGCTGCAGGGCCCTCGTGGCCAGGGCAGCGGGGGGAGAGCCTTCAGGTCCCACCCCCATAAACAGAGCAATGCCTGGGAGCGATTTCCAACCCTTCTCTGACATAGATCCTTTGTCCAAATCTGCTTGTTTACCCTTCTTTTGAATAAGTGAACTGATCTATACACATTCGCACGCACACCCGGTTCTGGAGCCAAAGCTAATGTTGGAAATAGCTGGCTCAGACGATGCCCTGGGAGTCCTTAGTCCCCACAGCACCAGGCCCTGTCGTCTACCCACACTCTCCCCTGCCCACATCCCGCTCACCCCAGGTGCTGTCAGAACCCAGGCCCTGCACAATCCTGGGCTCTCTTGCGACACGGGCTGGCCAAGGTCCTGCCCGCTCCGCCCACACTTGGTGCAGGACTGCAGCAAGTCACCGGCACCTTCTCTGGGCCTCGTTTCTGCATCTCGGTGACAAAGGCTCATGTCTAGTAGCGATTCAACTATGCATACAATGAGTCTAAATAATTTTGATTTCAGGAATCTACTTCTAGGAATCTATCTTACAGAAATAATCACATATTTGGATAAAGAGTAGGAACAAAAGCATCCCCCATGGTGTTAATCTTATCAGAGGACTGGAAGTAACATAAACATCCAACCACTAGGGACTAGTTAGATAACTAAGGGTTATCTAGTCAATGGAATGCTAAGCAGCCATTCAATATTTACCTTTATTTTATAATGAATTTTTGATGACATGAGAAAGACACACTACAACGCTAGAGGGGCACAGCCAATGCGCCCTGGGGGTGTTGGCACCGCACCCGTCGGGGTTCAGCCAGGAAGGCAGAGCTGCTGCGAGTCCCAGGGGAAGAGGGGATTCTGTGCAAGAATTAGCCTGCACACAGACGAGGCCGGCTGGGAGAGCAGGTCAGGAAGAGCAGCCGAAGGACCTGGAAGATGTCACTCAGTGCCTCGCCACCCTGGCCGAGCACTGGCAGGGTTGGACAAGCCTCAGCTTGCAGGAACATCCAAGCCGCAGCTTCTGGAGCAGGATGCAGACGGGGCACAGGACTGGGGAACCCGGCTCCTCTGGGAGCTGCTGCCTTCAAGGGCCCGCAGCCCGGCCTCTGGGCAGCAGGGCTGTCACCTGGGACAATGAGCTGGACGTAGAGAGCAGGACAGCAGGGCCAGCGGGGCCCACCATACACCTCCAAGTCTGTGGCCTCAGTTTTCCTTCCACCTCCCACATCTCCCTCAAGCTTCCCTCCTGGACAGCTCCAGCCCAGGACCCCAGAGCAGAGAGAGATCTAGGACATGCAGTTCCCATCCCCAGAAGGGAGCAATAGAGCCAAGCTGACAACACACACTCCGGCACAGTCATCATTCCACAGTTGAGACGGCTGATGCACAGAGAGGTTGGGTGACTTACCCGAGGTCACACAGTAGGTCAGTGCAGCCTGACAAGGCCTGGGGCCCACTCACAGTGAGGTCTCCCTCCCTTCTATGAGCTTCACTGCCAGGCACTTAGCACCCAACACCCCTGTCTTGGGGTAGCTTTATTTATTGTTAATCTTTGGCTCTTCCCCTCCATGCAGAGTGAGATTACTCCGTGGGGACGGGTGGAGAGGTGTTGGGGTGGGGGCAGGCAGCTGGCAGCTGTGCAGCCTTATCATGTGGCAGGCACCGTGCTAGGCACCTCACACACATGATAGAACTAACATGTGTAAAAAGAAATGCTGGCGAGGCAGGAGCATTACACCCGTCTCAGGGAATCCTCCCAACAGTCCCCAGGCAGGGTGACGACCATCCCCTTTCGCTGGTAGAGCTAGCAGTGGCAGACAGGCTCCAGAGCACGCCAGAGCTCTCATTTAGTCCCCACGGCAGTGGAGTGCCCTAAGATTTACTATGCTGTCTGCCTTGTCCCCTTGATATCTGTGGCAGTAACAAACCAAGCCTTAAATCTTAAAGACACAAAGTCAGCCCAGCCTGGTGGCTCTCCAAGCAACCCTTTGGAGCTGTGACATGGGGACTCAGACAGTGGGCATTTGTGCATGGGCTACTCCAAGTGTCCACACTGCTGGGCCACCTGGGCTGAGGAAGAGTGCAGCAGGTAGGTTGCAACTGGCCGTGCCCACCCTGGCCAGAAGGGGTGTGGCTTGGGAAGGGCGTGGCTTTCTTCCACTCACGCTCCATTGGCCAGAACCAGTCACGTGGCTCCACAGGACCACACGGGGACTGGAAGGCGTGGGCTCCACGTTCAGCAGTGCCCCTCATCTGCCTTTTGCTTTCGCTTTCAGTTACCTGCAGTCAATCGTGATTTGAAAATATTACATGGAAGTTTCCAGAAATAAACAATTCCATCCATCAGCTTTAAACTGCATGCTGTTCTGAGCAGTGTAACGAAATCTTGCACTATCCTGCCCAGGACCTGAATCGTGGTATACAAGCATCTACACTACCCGCCATTAGTCACTTAGGAGCCACCTCTGTGATTAGCTCGGATGCTGTGACATCGCAGTGCTTGTGTTCAAGTCACCCTTATTTTACTTCTTAATGGCTCAAAGCACAAGAGTAGCGATGCCAGCAGTTTGGATATGCCAAAGAGCCACCACAAAATGCTTCCTTCAAGTGAAAAGGTGGGAGTTCTTGACTTAATAAGGAAAGAAAAAAGTTCTGTGCTGAGGTTGCTAAGATCTATGGTAAGAACAAATCTTCTATCTGTGAAACTGTATGAAGGAAAAGAAATTTGTGGACTCAGTACTACGTGCGGCTTCAGGCACCCACTTGGGGGCCTTGGAACATGTCTCCACGGATCCTGTGCTGTGCTCACCGAGGAGAGGAGATGACCACAACAGCCTGAATATTCAGTAAATATCTCATCCCAAACTTAGAACAAACTCACCTCTCCCCGCAAGGAAGAAAACCCCAGACTCGCAGACCCCGCTGTTCCTGCTGCCTGGCGGCAGAGGCTCAGGGAATTCCCACCTAGGCCCAGAGACGCCCTCTCCTGCTCCTTCCTCCCTGGCAGAGCCAGGGTGGGCGCAGCTGCCCCCTCCTCCCCTGGCTGGAAAAGTTGCTCAAGTCTGAAGAAATGGTCTGGAAGCCAGGGCGCCCTGCAGGACAGGGTGGACTCTGTGTCTGGATGGTTGACGCCACGGGACATCCTTTGCCTCTCTTTGCTCCTACGCTCCGTGTGGTCCTCCTGCTTCAGCTGGCCTCATGCAACAGAAGAGACAGGCCTGACTTTCCAGCTCCACGGAGCTCAGCCAGAGAGGCTCCCTTTCTGAGAACTTATGGGAAAAATGTCTTCACAGGTCTCTGTACCAGAAACAGTGGAGTATCCTTTGAGCAAATGCTTATTTTTGTCTTATAGACCCTATGAATCTTGCACCTGGTCATCTTTACCTCTTTGCTTTGGCCACAAGGAAGCACGGAGTCATCCCTTGCAGTTTGGCTGAGGCAAGTACATACTACCTACAGTACACTTCCCTCGGTGTGTACCAAGCTAAGGTCAGTCCCCTAAAAAGACTGATCTTAGCTTTGGTGCCATCTTATTTTCCTACCTCTATTTTCCTCTTACACCCAAATGCCCTCAATTTTGTTTCCTTTCTTATTGCATTAAGTATATCTTAAAACAATGTCTCAAATCCTTTTTTATGTGAGGCAGACATCTAAAAATAACAGAACATAAATAACTCAATTAAACCCTCCTGTCCCAACGTCCTGCTTCCCACTCCCATCCCCACCCCACTCCTAAACATTGCTCCAACAAACTTTCTAAAGAGGTATGTCAGGTTTTGGAGCACTCAGCATTCAGCCAGGCACACGGGGGTTGGGGCCGGCAAGTAGCCACGTTGCAGGGCCACTGCTACCCCCAGAGCCCTGGTAGTCATCCTGAGGGCATCTCCAGTTTACGCCTTAGCCTTGAAATGACGCTAAGAGCTCTGGAAGGATTTCAGCCACTACCGTTTTCCTCCCGCCCTTCCCTTATGTCACGGCCTTTGTAAGAGAAGATCACATCTTTTACAAAACTGGCTCCATGCCAGTGTTCCCCACAGCTTCTGCCAACACTGCCCTCCCCGGCCCAGGCAGCATCAGGGGCTGGTGGGAGCAGGGGGCGGTGCTCAGCCGGCATCCTGACCACATCAGAAGAGAGGCATATGTGGCTCAGGAAAGTGGGCGTTTGCCTCTCTGGCCAAATTAGGATTACCTGCGACACCTGTCCGGGACGTGCCCAGAGCCTCCTTCCCAGTGACAGTCATGGGACTGTTAGAGACTAGAGTGTGCCATCAGCCACCCTTCCTGCCTACCAGGTAGGAGACACAAAAAGAACTGAGCCAACTCCTTGAGGTGTGAACCCTGTGACCCAAAGTGCAAGACCCCCTAGTAACCTTACCGTAAGGGGTGGAGAGAAGAGAAACACTGTCTTCCCCACTGTCATGGGATGAATTATGTCCACTCCAAAATTTATATGTTGAAGTCAGAACATGACCATATTTGAAGACAGAGCCCTGAAAGAGGTAGTTAAGTTAAAATGGGGTTATTAAGGTGGGTCCTAATCCAGTATGTCTGTTGTTCTTATAAACACCCGTGATTAAAACACAGACAGATGCAGAGAGAAGACAGTGTGAGCACAGGGAGGAAGTAGTCGTCTACAAGCCGAGAAGAGAGGCCTCAGAAGAAACCCACCCTGCTGACACCTTGATCTCAGATTTCTAGCCTCCAGAATTATGAGAAAATAAATTTCTATTATTTAAGCCACCCAGTCTGTAATATTTTGTTTTGAAAGCTCCAGCAAATTAATATACCCACTATCCCCCAAGCCCCTGTATGGGCTGCTTGAACGACCTTCTGTTAATGAGCCGAGGCAAGACTAGGGCAGGGGAGCAAGGCAGAGCGTTGATTTTCCACCTCTTCCCACACCCTTTGCAGCTCTTTTCACTGAGGAAACTGATTCTGCCTCTGTACTCCTAGGTCTGAGTCTGTCCACAAGCCTTGCTTTGGCTAAAGGGATGAGAGTGAATGTGACACAAGTACACGGTAGAAAAAGTGCTGATGTTTCTCCCCTGCTTCTGTTCTTCAGCCTCGGCCATGGGAGCACATCCAGGCCAGCCTGCTGGAGGCTGGGCAGGCGGAGCAGCCCTGGCTGTAGACTGGAAGAACCGCCCAGCTGAGCCCAGCCTAAATCACCAGCCCACTCAGGAGCGGAGGAAGTGCTCACCTGTTTTAAGCTACTGAGCGTTGGCATGGCTTGTTACACGGCATTCTTGTGGTGGTAAATAACTGAGTCCCTTTACCACAGCATTTCTGAGCAGGGCAGGACCCTAGTAAAACCTCAGCCAGTGATTTTAAATTGATTTTTAGGAATTTTTCAGATGTTTGTTTCGTATTTCAAATTTTTAATACAATTCTAAACACTTATAAATAATGAAATGAAAAATAACACATACTCAAATGGATGGAGAACCATATTTGAACACACTGGAGGCCACCACAAATCTGTTATAACTTGGACTGCTAGGCTAACTAGGTTTCATTCAGACCCAAGAAAAAGACAAAACAAATCTCTCCTTTCCTCTCTATTTAACCAATGGATTACCAGAGACAGCCAGACAAGCACTTAGGAACTATTACCATTTGCAACTATTTATCTTTGTGGATGAGAATTACTATATTTTCAATACCATGAATCCAAACAAACTTCATAAACCAGAAACAAATTAGCTTTGGGGGAAAACAGACCACTTCTCAGACATAACTTCTTATTTTAAACACTTGTGTTCAAACCCAGTCCATCATCCTCATTGTATGGCTTTATAAGTAAATGTTATTATGGACTATTAATAATAAAATGCCATTCATATAGTTTTTATTTACCAGAACTCTATATAACAATCTATTTACAATTTTTTAAAAGATTCCAGTTCTAAACCAGAAAAACTTTGAAAACAACAGAGGTGCCTCACTGCACAAGAATGGCCAGCTCTCGTGGCCCCACCCTGAGCGGTCACCGTGCAGGAGGCACCTGGGGGTGTCGCAGCCGTGCTGCGGACGCTGAGACCACCTGCAGGTGCGCAGCCAGAGGCTGCAGTCAGCCCTGGGATGGAAGATCCAAGCAGTGGCAGCCAGAGCTGCCATAACTTGGGATAAGGGATTCGGGAAGAAAATCCCTTTGCTGTCTCCCAGGGGCATAATCAGTCTGGAACTGAAATTCAGAATGGAGCAGTGGGGTACAGTAGAGCCCCAGAAGGTCAGTGCTACGAGGCAGTCAGAGCACTCATCCATTCATCCATTCATCAGCCAGTGTTTGCAGGCGGCCCACTCTGTGCCAGGTGCTGGGAATTCACAGCCCGGCCTGGTCCCTGTACAGCAGGGCTACTGCAGTTACCAGGGCAGGGTTTGAAACCCAGCCTCCCTTCCCTTGGCTGTGTGACCAGGGGTGAGTTGCTTAACCTTTCTGAGCCCTGACTTCCTTACGGGTAACAGGGATAAATTGCATCTAGTGAAATGCCTGATGCTTCAGAGACACTCAGAGAGTAGCAATTCCCTTCCTCTTCCCCTTCTACTTTTTTTTTAAGCTTCCAATACCTGGCAAACTGTAAGTTCTGCGTTTACGTTCACGTCACCACACCCCTACCCCCTCATTTTAGCCGTAAAGTGATAAACACAACTGTATTTGTTTCCTAGGGCTGCTATAACAAAACACCACAAACTGAGTGGCTTAAAACAATTGAAATTTATTCTTTCACAGTTCTGGAGGCCAAAAGTTTGAATTAAGGTTTCGGCAGAGAAATGCTGTCTCTGAAGGATCTAGAGAAGAACCTTCCCTGCCACTTCTAGCTTCTGGTGGTTCCTGGCACTCCTTGGCTTGTGGCAGCGTCGCTGCAGTCCCTGCCCCTGCCTTTCCATGGCCTGCCTCCAGCTGTGTCTCCACGTCTCCACGTGGCCGCCTTTCGAAAACACCAGTCATTGGATTTAGAGCCCACCCCAATCCTGCATGACCTCATCTTGACTAATTACATCTCCGAAGACCCTATTTCTAAATAGCCTCACGTTCTGAGGCCCCAGGTGGACAGGAATTCTGGGGGCATCACTCACCCACCCCAGGACAGTGGCCACATTGACTGGGCACACGCGGCACGCCAGTGTGTGCTGAGCACCCGCAGGTCTTCACTCCACACACTGCGCAGAGCACCTGGGGTGCAGCCTGGGACGCAGCCACACCCATGTTCTTAGCATTTTTATCAGTCTACACTGCCAACCTGTAAGGTAGGGGCTATGACCACCTCCATTCTACAGAGGAGAAAACTGAGGCACAGAGAGGTCAAGTTACTTGTCCCAAGCCACACAGCCCACAAGTGGCCAAGGCAGCACTCAGTGTCATGCCATCTGGTGCCAAGTGCCCCCAAACACTACTCCCCACTGTCTCACAGGGCTGTGTTGAGGGCCAAGGTGGGCATTCTCTCGAAAAAACTTCCCTTAGTCATTGTAATTCAGGGGTATCATCAACTGCAACCCCTCTCCCATTTCAGAGTCAAGAAAAGTGAGGTCCAGGAAAGCAAAGTGACTTGCCTGTGTCAGCAGTGCTGTGACGTGGTCACCTCGGGTCTGTTACCCAATAGGCTGTGTCCCCTCCCCTGTCCAGTGTCCTGCAGGGTGCTCCTCGTGTCTCCAACCCAAGCTGGGCGGCTTCCGCTCCTGCCGACACTCCAGACCCCGGACCCAGCGCAGGCTTTGTGGCTGCGGCTGCTCAAATCTGTTTTGTATTTAGTGCTGCAAATTATGCCAAGTACACCAACCCGGAGCCGTTTAAAATTCCTCTCCGCCTTGAGGACAGAGCTTGGGAAATACTGTTTCCTCTGTTTCCCTGCTGTGGTCGTTGAAGACTGCGATGACCAGGGCGGGCCAGCGGCCGGGGCAGGCCGGCAGGGCCTGGCGGGCCTGGACGCTGCGGGAAGCGCCCTTCTCCCGCCTGCTCTCGGGCTGCTGCCTTTCTTAAAGGCTCTGGTTGAGTTTAGTCCATAACATGAACCCGGAGCTTGGCCCCGATGTGGCCCGCCTGTAGCCAGGGAGGCAAGCTGCCCGCTTCCCACAGCCCCGCCCCCTCGGTCCTCAGTGGCAACCCACGCGCCACAGGAGCAAAGACAGGCTGTGGGGATCTGGGAGGCTCTGACTGCCCCCCGCCTCCCAGGCTATGGATGGGGCAGGTTCCAGAAGCCCCGGGTCTCCTCTGAGCTCAGAAGTCCTGGAGCCACAAGGCATGGATGTGTGGGGAATGTCCACAGGCCAAGCTCGGGACGCACAGACTCAAGGGCCCGCAGGGCCTAGGCAGGAAACACACATGAACACAGTGAGGTGGGCGTGAGGCAAGAGGGAGAGGTGGGGACTGCGGGGCACTGCGGAGCCCAGGCCTGTCTCCAGGGCAACCGTTCTCAGCAATGGTTTGGTGTTGCCAGGCAGGAATATGGGCCCAATATACCCAGAGTTTCTGATGTGTTAAGAGAAGTTGAAAATCTAGACCTTTTTGGTGAAATTGTTCAATTTTTAAATGTCAGTCACTAATTCAGACTCTTTGAAAAACACTGCAGTTTGACAAAACACCTGTGGGGGCTATTTTACGGCCCTTGGGCCACCATTTTGAGACCAGTCAAGGCAGCACTGATTCCTGCTGCTCAGTCTCTTAGGAGTGGGGTGACGCTCGGTGAACTCACACACCCACCCTGCACCGCGTTCTCCTGGTCTTCAATGTGCTCAGGTGTCTTCTCTTCCTGTCCACTTCATCCCGGCTGGTGGCTTTGAGTATCCGCAGGAGCTCCCATCTCCAGACCTGCTCTCTCCCCTGAGGCCCAGGCTCGACTGTCCAACTTCCTGCTTGACAGCTTTATCGGGATGCCTACTAGCTCTCCCAGACTTAAGGTGTCCTCAGCCCAGTCACTGAGGCTCCCCGTCCCCCAAACCTGCTATTCTTATCGTCTTCCCCATCTCAGTAAATGCTCTCTCTCCCAGAACACCCAGGTGTTCTGAGCCTCACTCGGCCAACTTCTACACAGCAGATACAAGATTGTTATTTTAAGTCATTGAGATTTGGGGACAATTTGTTACACAGCAATAGCTGGCCGATACACATCTTGGTTGGTAGGCTCTTTCCTTCCACCATAATCACTTCTCTTGCCACAATTTTCAACTCTTGAGGGGACGTATTGTTCAACACCAGGCAAAAGCAAGAGCACACTTCGAACCGTGCTATGGACAAGCAGAAAACGGCTCACACTGGGAAGAATCTGCAAGGTCTCTTTTAGTGCCAACCTCATCTGAAATACACACTCCTTTTGTTGACATATGTATACGTGATTCTGACAGTCTATGGATTTTATTTGGAATGTAATTGGAGACTTTTCTTACTCATCATTTTATTTAGGAAAAATGTTATGTTGAGTTGTTTGGACATAAATGTAATTTTTTTCTTATGTAAACACTGGCCAAAAAATGAAGTACTACAATATATAGTCCATAAAATTTGGGTATTAAAAACCAAGAGGCATCCTCCTGGGAGAACATTAACCAGAGTGGTGTTCTCGGGGAGGGGGCCTGTATTTCCTCAATTTTAAGGCAGCATCACTCATAAGAGGATTTAGTAATAGCAAAACATTCCATGTGCATTCTGATTTGGGCATCTCAGATTCAGAAGGATTAAACAGGAACAACAGGATTCCTGTGCTTGCGGATGCACACGCGTGTGCAGACACACACGTGCCCAAAGACACAGCGTCTGTTCCACTTGAAACTCCCAGCTGATGCTGGACAGCAGTGTCTGGGGGACCCAATATGTCCTTCCAGAGCAGCTTGGGATCACTTTAGTTGAGATGACAAAGCAGGTGTGGCCACACCACTTTCATCCATGCTGGGCTCTGGATGGAAACACATCTAAGCTTCCTGCCAAATGCTTCCCTGGACTTTGGGCCGGGGCTGGATTCACATGGGCCCTGCCGCGAGGAATGCAGCTGTCTCTGATGAGCCTGCAGAGGCCCCCAGGAGGCCCTCTAAACCCTCAAGGGCCTCCCCCGCCTGCCACCACGGTTGAAATTCCACTGTCAAATTCTTGGATTTTTTTTTTTTTTTAATCTGGAAGAAACCTTAGAAATGATTTGTATCAATCAGGGTTTCACCAAGAAAGTAGAAGCTGCTTTCAGACTCGACGAGGGAGCGAATGTGTGCAGTAACATACAGACCACAGCGGCTGGAGACGCCCGCACCCCAGGCTGCAGAGGCAGAGGGACACAGTGCCAGGAGAGCCGGGGCCACCGGGGGCTGTGCCACGGATGGCAGCTGAGCCATGCAGGGGGTGTGGCTGCTTCTAGTAGTGCAGCAAGGCAGAGGGAAGGGGGCATACCCTGCACCACCTCTCCTCCCTGAATCTTCCCTTGAGCTCCTTTCTGGAACCTTCCATTAACTGAACCCAGCTGGAATCCAGCTGACCTGGAGTCTGGCAGCTGCAGCCTCTGGGAGTCAGCCCTGGAGATCCTGAGCAGAGCAGGGGAAAGGTGGGGACTGCATGTGACAGCCAACAGGCCCCCAGGATTCTCTTCCACTGACCCAATCTATGTGTGTCCCATGCGAGGCCACCAAGGCGCAGAAATGCTGAGGGTCACTCTCATTTAGGATCATTAACATGTGACACTGTGACTTCCAGAGGGGCCAGGGACAGGACAGAATAATTGTAGGGAGGGGGAAAGGGCATGAAAGGTTGAATTGGTGAACGAATGGGATGGATGTAGAGCGTAGTCACATTCTCTCTGGGCTTCAGTGATCACAGTGGGAAAATATCAGTGATCACTGCCATTTACTGAGCTTAGCATTGTTCCAATTTTGTCTTTATATCTTTATTGAGGTATAACAGGAATAAGAAACTGCACGTATTTCAAGTGTACAGTTAGATATATCTGGACATATTCCTACACCTGTGAAATCATCACCACCACCGAGACAGTGGACAAGTCCGTGACCCCTGCTTTCCTTGGCCTATTTGTTCTCTTTCCTTCCTGTCCTTCCCACCCCCACTCAGCCAAACACTGATCTGCTTTTTGCCACTATACATCAGTATGCATTTTCTAGAACTCTGCATCAGTGAAATCATACATATACACTCTTTTAATCTGGTTTATTTCATTTAGCATAGTTGTCTTAGTCTGTTTTCTGATGCTTATAACAGAATGCCTGAAGGAAAGTAATTTATTTATTACAGTTATGGAGGCTGAGAAGTCCAATGACCAGGGGCTGCACCTGGTGAGACCATTCCTGCTGGTGGGGACTCTCTGCAGATTCCTAAGGCGGCTCAGGGCATCACGTTGTGAGGGGTTGAGCTGGCACACTCAGGTCTCCCTTCCTCCTCTTATAAAGCAACCAGTCCCACTCCAAGGATCACCATGAAGCCATTAATTCATGAATGGATTAATCCATTCATGTGGGCAGAGTCCTCATCACCCAATCTCTTCTTAATTCCCCACCTCTCAATACTGCCACATTGGGGATTAACTTTCAACATGAGTTTGGAAGGGACAAACATTCAAGCCACACCAACAATGCTTTTGAGATTCATTCCAGCTGTTGTATGTATCAATGGTTGGTTATGTTTTGGTGCTAAGCAATATTTCATTATATGGATGTACCACATTTTATGCTTTCTCCTGCCAGTAGACATTTAGGCTGTTTCTAGTTTCTGACTATCACAAAGAAGGCTACTATGAATATTCCTGTACAAGTCTTTGTGTGGACATATACCTGTATTTCTCTTGGGTATACCTAGAAGTAGAATGAGTAAATAATATGGTAGTTGTATGTTAAACCTTTTCAACTGTTTTCCGGAGTTGCTGTTCCATTTCATGTTCCTACCAGCAGTGTATGAAAGTACCAGTCACTGCACATCCTTGTCAACACTTGGTATGGTCTGTCTTTTTAATTTTAGCCATCTAGTTGGTATGTAGAAGTATCTCATTGTAATTTTAATTTGCATTTCTTTAATGATTAATAATAGGGAGCATCTTTTAATATTCTTATTTTCCATCTGAATATTTTCTTTGGTGAAGTGTCTATTCAAATATTTTGCCCAATTTTAAGTTATTTTATTTTTGAATTTCAAGCATTCTTTATAGATTGTGAATACAAAACCCTTACTAATCTGTGATTTACAAATATTTTCTCTTAATCTCTTCAATCTCTTAACAGTGTCTTTTGAAGAACAGAAGTTGTTAATTTTAATGAAGTACAATTCATCAATTTACTCTTTTATGTCCTATGCTGTTGGTGTTGTATCTAAGAAATCTTTGTCTAATCTAAATCAAGGCCACAGATATTTTCCATGATGTTTTCTTCTAGTAGTTTTAGCATTTTTGGCTTACATTTAAGTCTATGATCCATTTCACATTAAGTTTTCTATAAGGTACAAGGTATAGATTAAGGCTCATTTTTTGCATCAGGATATCCAGATTTTCCAGCACCATTCGGTGAGACTGAATTACCTTTACACCTTTGTTGAGTACCAGTTGACCATATGTGGGCAGTATGGGTAGATCTGGGTCTCAGTTAGTTTGTGCTGCTATAACAAAATAACATAGACTGGGTGGCTTAAACAACAGATATTTATTTCCTGAATTTCTGGAGGCTGGGAATTATATGATCAAGGTGCCAGCAGAGTCAGTGACTTGTGAGGGCCCGTGTCCTGGCTTATCTTAGCCACCTTCTCTCTATGAACTCGCATGACCTTTGCTCAGTGCATGAACATGGAGAAAGAGCTCTGTCTTCCTCTTCCTATGAGGGCATTAATCCCACCATGAGGACCCCACCCTCACGGCCTAGTAGCTCAATTACTTCCCAAACACCCACCTCCAAATACCAGTATATTGGGGGTAATGGTGTCAACATATAAATTTGGGTGGGACACAAATTTTCAGCCTATAACAGTCTATTTCTGGATTTTATATTCTATATTAGTTTTTGTTTGTTTTACCTATTTATCTATTTTTTGCCAATATCACACTGTCTTGTTACTACATCTTTATGATATTCTTGAAATCAAGTAATATAGGTCCTTCAACTTTGTTTTTTCTTTAAAGTTTTTGGCTAGTCTAGATCCTTTGCAATTCCATATGAATTTTAGAATCAGCTTGTCACCATCTACCAGAAATGCCTCCTGGAACTTTTTACTGGGACTGCACTGAATCTATTAATCAGTTTGGGGAAAACGGACATCTTGATAATATTGAGTGTTCCAGTCCACAAATACAGTATATCATTCCATTTGTTTATGTTTTCTTCAGTTTCCCATAACAATATTTTGTGTCTTTAAACATATAGGTCTTAGACATCCCTAAAAAATGTTATATTTGTTTGCTATTTTATGTGGCATGGGTTGGAAAACTATGGCCAACAGACCAAATATGGCCCACTGCTTGTTTTTGTAAATAAAATTTTATTAGAACACAGCCATGTGCCCATTTATTAATATGATTCATAGCCTCTTTTGTCCTCAAACAGCAGAGTTGAGTAGCTGTGATAGAGACTATAGGCCACAAGCCTAAAAATTTTGCTATTCTGTATCTTTATATAAAAGATTTTCTGCCTTCTGATATTATTCTTTTATAATTTCAATTTTTAATTGTTTATTGCTAGTATGTAGAAATGCAATACACTGCTGAATATTCATCTTATAACCTGAAAACTTGCCAAACTCACTTGTTAGCTTTTATGTAGATTCCATAGAATTTTCTACATAGATGATCATGTTTTCTGAGAATAAAGACAGTTTTACTTCTTTTCCTTACTTTATTGTACTAGCTGAAATCTATTCTACAATAAAAGTGGTGAGAATGGTCACCCTTGGCTTTTTCCTGATCTTCAAAGGAAAGCGTTCGTTTGCTCTTTCTCCATTAAGTATGGCGTGAGCTGTTGGTTCTCTGTAGATGCACTTTTTCAAGCTGAGGATGTTTGTCTATTCCTAGTCGACTACTGAGATAGTATAAATGTTTTCCATGCATACCAACTTTAGGCAGGAACTAGTGTTACTGCCAACATCATACATACGAAGAAAATGAGGCACACAGAGTGCTAGAAACTTGCCCAAGGTCACATAGTGTTAAGGAGTGGAGTAGGGATTTTAATGGCCAATGAAACAGATGGCCAGGATGAGCTTACTTCCAGCGCTTGAATTCTAGGAGTTTGGATCAGTTACAAATGTGTTGGGCTGCAAGTAACAGAATACCCAATGTTGGTTTGAGCAGTAGGGAACCTTTAATTGTCTCCCATAAGAAGAAGTCTGGAGGGAGCAGTTTATGGTTAATGTAGCAACTGAAAGCATCATAAAGAATCCAGGCTCTCTCAATCTTTCTTCTCTGCCATTCTCAGCTTACTGACTTTTCATTCTCTTGCTTGTTGCCTCAGAGTTGCAAGGTGGCTGCTATAGGTCCAGACATCACACCTGAAGTTGAAGACTAGAAGCAAGTATGAGGGGAAGAGAGAGGTATTTGAGGCATGCCACTATTGCTTTCTTTCAAGGAGCAAAAAAACTTGTACTAAGTTTCTCCCAACAGATCTCTACTCTGTCTCATTGGCCAGCCCTGTTGAATAAATGACAGTAAATAAGTAATTAAACAAATATTCTAGTGGGAAAACTATAGATGGGAGAGCGGTATCAGATTTGAATCCAAGGTGAGTTTGAATCACTTTGAATGAGTCACTCAACAGCCTGAACCCAGTTTCCTCATCTGCAAAATGGACAGATGACATTTAACCTCACAAGCCCTTGTGAGGGCCAGATTTAGGAAATTATCATGAAAGTGATTTTTGAACTACAAAGTGCCTGATGAATGTGAGTTACGATGGTTAATTTGTTAATGTCAATTCCTTAAAGACAGGGACCCTGTGTAACTTTTTTACCACTGTATCCTGAACCCCAGAACAGTCTCTGGATCCTAAAGAAATGAATGAATAGATGATTGCATGATTACACAGATCAGTTATGTGTTTAATTAACTGAATTGCAGGTTGGCTTACTTTTTTTGTACTCACCTGTAAACTTCTCCAGAGAAGACACTGGGTTCCTTCTTCTCGAGGGTAGCATCCATGCAGCAATTCGGCCCTAGGAGTTACCCTCGAGAGCCCTCCGTGTCCTGCCGGAAGGGAGGGCGAGGAGCGGAGGGCTGCAGAGGGCCCCGGCGCCCATTCCCACACGGGCCGGCCCCCAAGCCCCGCCCGAAATAACTGCTAAACAACTCAGTGCCCGCTGCTCTCCCTGGAGCGCCCTGGAAGGAGCTGGCCCGGGGCGGACGGGGTCCTCCAGGGCGACTCAGCGGACGCGGCCAGTCTCCTCCTAGGCCGGCCGCCCCAGCACAGCCTCCCGGCGCGGGAGAAGCTGCCCGCGGTCCTCGCCGGGCAGAGACGGGCGTCCCCGCAAACACGGCGCGCGGCCGGCTCCGCGGGCAGCCGACGGGCCAGGGGCTCCTGTCCGCCCTCGCCTGTGTCCCCTCTCCGCCCCGCGGCCGTGTCCCCTCTCTGCCCCGCGGCCGTGTCCCCTCGCCACCCCACCCCACCGTGAAACGTCCACCCGGAGGGCACAGTCCCCCCGGAAGCTTCCCCCGCTTCGCCTCTCGAAACAGACGCCGCTTGACACCGACCGGCCGTAGGGCCAGAAATCCTGGTGCAGGTCGCCGATTGGCCAGGCTTGGTCATGGGACACCCACAGACCAATCGAACGCTGGCAGAGGGGAGGAGTCACGTAGGAAAATATTTGCTTTTGGAAACTGCTGTGTTGGGAGGAAAGGAACATTCTGGAACCAACTGGGTGCTGCCCCGAAGGTGCCAGGGGCAGGTAGGGACCGGGCAGACAAAACCAAGGGTGGTCGTACGGCTGTCCATCTACTACGTACCTTAATAATTTCAGAATAACATTCAATCATTTATCTACTAATAGTCACTCTGTTGCTGTCTCTGGTGCTGTCTCATGACAACTCCCTGAAGTTTTATTTTCCTCATTTTCTAGATGAAGGAATTGAGGCTGGGGCCAGGCAGCTTGCTCAGGGTTGCTCCAGACCGCAGCTCTCTCCTTGTCGCATGCGGTGGCCTTGCTCTTCAGATGAAGAAATCAGAGTTGTGAGGATTAAACAACATATCCAAGGCCACACCTAGCAGCTGGCAGAGCCAGGACTGCAGCCCGAGCTGTGTCTGACCAAGTGTCGTCTCTATCCACAATTCCCATTTGCTTCCTGCTCCTTGTTCCTTTCATTTTAACACCCAGAGCCTGACAAACAGCCCGCAGTGGCTGAGCCCCTCCAGAGATGGTTCAGGGCCCCTTGTTGAAAAAACAGGACAAAAGTGCCACGAAATGTACTGAAATATAAAGCTTTTCCCATTCTCCCACAGTCTCTCTGGACTTGCCATAGTGTATTTTAATTTGTTACTTAATGGCATTCTAAGAGTTTTAAAAAGTTAAAATTGTATATTATTAGCATGAATTTTGCGGTTCGTCTTCATAGTGTGTGATGCCAGTTTTAGATGCACATATAAGAGCATTTAACTGGCAGGTGAAATCGCAGAAATCCCACATTCATATGGCAAATCTCACACGTGCACATGCACCTCGTTCTTCCCAGAATGCTGGAAGCACTGCACAAAACTAACTCAGGTGTTTTCATTCCACTTCCTGATACGCATGCATCGTACCACCACTGTCTGCCTTCGGCTTGCAGAAGAGTAAGGACGTACTGAAAGGAAAACAATCTATTGGCTTCCCTATCTTCCTTTTTCTTTCTTTGTCATCATTGTCAGCGTAAGTAGTTGACCCACACGGGAAGTAACACAAGAAAGCGTAGGACCGGTTGTTCAAGTTTCTTAGAACGCCACTGCCTTCTTTCTGCATGGGAAGCAGGCTCCGGTTGGAACAGAAAGTGTAACTTCCTGGGGGTGTTAGCCCCCTCTCCCTTTACACAGTCATAGATGTCATATGTGTCGCTGAATTCCCACAGGTGGCCCATCAGAATTCTGGGCGCCATTGTCCCATTGGACTTCACTTATGAAATGGAAGTTGAAAGGTAAAATCGGGAACTCGTGTCACCCAGGCTTGGTGACAGAAAGTGGTGCTTGGGGTTCCCCTCCTTGAATCCACCTCCCACAACTTCCCCTTGGGAAGTTTCTGGAATCTGATGAGGGGTTCAAATCCCAGCTTCCCACTTACTCACTAAGGGGTTTTGATCAATGATGCCTCCTTGAACTCAACTTTTGCGTCTCTGAGACCAATAGCAGCACTGGAAAGGCTTGTGGTGCAAATGAAGTGGGGCCCAGGACGCACTGAATGCTTTTATTCCATTGTTCATCTGCACCCTGTCCCTAGAATTCGGGTTCTTTAAAGGACAAGAGCATTTGTCCTTGCAGTTTCTGGACTTGGCATGGCTCTCTCTAACCTTGGGAGTTACATCTCAAGCAGGAGGCAGAATTCCCCGCCCACTCTGGACTTTCCCACCCTCCTGAAGTCAATGCGCCCACAGGACTCAAAGCGGATTCCAACTTCCTTCTTCACTTTCCACCCACCACAGATAGAATTCCCTTCCTGCCCATCCCCCGAGTGTCTCTCCTGGGTTGATTTGCTGTTTACGCTCCTCGCTCCTCCTTTCTCTGTTTATGTTTGCCCTCCCCTCCCACCCCAGCCCGGCTCTCCAGCCCCCACTAGTCCAGGCCCCTTAGGGCAAGTGCCAGTTTACTTTCACAAACCTTAAGAAAAGAAAAGAAAAAAGGCAGCCACTAATGCCAAGACTCTCTGTGCAGCCCAGACACAGCACCGCAATCATCTGGGGATCCTCTGGGTAATCACGGGCTCTGCCAAGTCTCTGGTTTAAAGGGGAAAAAATACTATGTAAATATACAATATGTCAGACTATTAGAAATTTTCAGTGTAGATTCCAAATTATTTGCAGCCCTGAAAAGAGACAGACAACCCTGGGTTGGCGCCCCTCCTCTGCTGCTTCCTGGCTTGGGCAAGCTGAGAGGCCCCTGTGGGCCTCCGTGTTCTCATCTGTGAAATGGGTGTATCTGATGGAGTTCTACAAGGACTAAATGATTTAAGATAAATGAACAGTGGAACCCAGCACCCAGGACCAGGAAAATACTGAGCACATTTTTTTCCTCCCCTATTGAACAAAATTGCCAAAAAAAAAAAAAGGAAAGGCGAAAAATGAACAAGCATTTATAAGCAGCCATGGGGGCACCAGTAAAACCTGAAGGACAATTATTTCAAGCAGGAGCATAGATGCTACCGGAAGGTCCATGGGGTTAGGGGGAGCCAACTTCTGAGAATATAAGCAGCTCTTAAGGGGGAAAAGATAAATTAAATAAATGGTTTCTCTAATACGCGGCCATCTGGAGATTTGATAAAAGTATTGGGTTTCTCAAGGCGATCCACGAGTGCTCCCTGGGCGCCAGCGCTGATGGCTTCAATATGACTCGCATGTGGAACCAGCATTACAAATGGGAAACAGCAGCTCCAGAGCTTGTTCCCTAATGGGGGCCTTTCATCACCCAGTTACCCTTAAGCGTCTCCCTTCCTATTGTAATTGGCCCTAAATGAAAAGCATTAGTCCCGTCAATAAAAACTAATGGTTCTACTTACTAAAGAAGAAGGGGGTGGGGACAAAAAGAGAAGTTTCTTTAAAAAGCAGGAAGGGACAGGCGTCACCTCCCTTCCGGAACTTCTGGGGTTTGATGTTGGGATGCAGAGGGCCACACTGGGGAAAGTGCTGCTGCCAGGAGGCAGCAGATAGGGTCTCCATTCTGGCTCTGCTGTATCTGGCTGTGTGACACTCAATGGTAGCTGTCCCTTTCTGGGCCTCCCTCGATCCTTGTCAGAATGGCTGCAATGAGGCCACGCTGGCCTGCTCGCAGTAGGGCTGATGTCAAGGATCAAAGGAGAAGCGGGACGTGAAAGCACTTTGCAGACTGTAAAGGGCTGGCGCCTGGGACCAGTCATGGTGATTTTATCCTTCCTGGAGATGGGAGAAGCCCCCCAGGCGTTTTAAACTGTCTGCTGCTGGGATCCAAAGGGAAGCCCGTTCAGGGTCCCTGTGCTTCAGCGGCCTGTGGCTGCTCGGCCACAAGGAAGGGCTGTTTGGAACTGGGCTGAGAAGGCATTCTCCACGGGGGTGGCTTGCGGGAAAGCTATTTATTTGTTTGCTTAAGACTTTTCAGAAACGGTCTAATCCTCTCTTGGCCAGTGGCCATCTCCAGCCGTGGGCCCCGGTACACATGAGTGGGAAAGGTGTGTCCTCCAGTAAGCACAATTCTAAGAGCCAAGAGATGTGATGTTCAGGAACATTGGCATTTTAAACCCTCGCTTCAGACTTGCGAGGAGAACGGTGCAAGCTGCGGGAAAGAGCAGCCCAGGCGGAGAGGTAGGAAATTGCTTTATGAAGTTGCTGTGGCCAAACCCCCGGCCGGGAGCTGAGCAGCCGTCTGTGCCTGTGGTCCTGCCCCAGCCCTGCAGGTGCGGCCGGCCATCCCCATGTCACAGGTGAGGGAGCTGAAGCCATCCCGGTCAAGGGAGCTGGGTAGAGGCGTACAGCAGCAAAGGAGGCGGGGGATTCGCGCTGGGTACACAGTAGGTGCTCCATCCTTCCAAGTGGCTTCCTCAGGACACCAGGTAATGGGAAGGAGCCCCAGTTGGGCTGGGGAGCAGATGCTGTAGGTGTCACACCGATGTCCCTCATCCTCACATGACATGCCAGAGCACACTACTGCTCATGTCCCAGCAAAAGACTGGAGACTCTCTCCTACTGGACCAGCTTGGGCATCCACTTAAACGGCTCACACGAGCCAGCTGCTGTCAGGACAAAGTGGTGCACTGATTGGCTAAAACCTGAGTCCTGTGCTCCTCCCAGGGCTAGTGAATGGTGGACTCCAGGAGCTCACCCAGCCAGTTACTGTGTCAGAGTAAAATGATGCATTGAGTGGAGTAGACCTGGGTCATGTGGTCCTCCTCAGGGCCTGGGAATGGTGGATTCTACTGGAAATCAATGCTTTTGTCCAAAAAGCAGAAATGATTGCTGAGAAGTCTTCCAGAAACTTCTAAAAAAAGGGGGGGGGCTTCTAGAAACAGCATATCCCCATGGGAATGACTGAAATTAAAGACTGACGACACCAAACATTGACAAGGATATGGAAAATAGGAACTTTGTGTGCTGCTGACAGAAACCTAAAATGGTACAACTACTCCATCCGCAAAGCATAATAAAGCAAAGTAGGCCTGTACTTAGGAAAATGCTTGGCATTGTCTACTAAAGCTAAATGTACATGTACCACATGACCCAGCAATCCAACTTCTGGGCATATTCCCAGGAGAAATGAGTGTTCACGTTCCCCCAGGACACATGTCCAAGAATGCGCATGGCAGCTTCATGTCTAACAGCCCCGAAGTGGAAATGCCCGAAATACCCATCACTGTAGAATGGACAAATCCATGGTGTTGTGGGCTGTGCACACGAGAAAGCTCACGCAGCAGCGAGTCGGGCAGACCGCAGGTACACACCAGCTCAGCTGAGCCTCCTGTCCAGCGAGTCGGGCAGACTGCAGGTACCCACCAGCTCGGCTGAGCCTCCTGTCCAGCGAGTCGGGCAGACTGCAGGTACTCACCAGCTCGGCTGAGCCTCCTGTCCAGCGAGTCGGGCAGACTGCAGGTACCCACCAGCTCGGCTGAGCCTCCTGTCCAGCGAGTCGGGCAGACTGCAGGTACTCACCAGCTCGGCTGAGCCTCCTGTCCAGCGAGTCGGGCAGACTGCAGGTACTCACCAGCTCGGCTGAGCCTCCTGTCCAGCGAGTCGGGCAGACCGCAGGTACGCACCAGCTCAGCTGAGCCTCCTGTCCAGTGAGTCGGGCAGAGTGCAGGTACCCACCAGCTCGGCTGAGCCTCCTGTCCAGTGAGTCGGGCAGACTGCAGGTACCCACCAGCTCAGCTGAGCCTCCTGTCCAGCGAGTCGGGCAGACTGCAGGTATGCACCAGCTCAGCTGAGCCTCCCATGCAGCGAGTCGGGCAGACCGCAGGTACCCACCAGCTCAGCTGAGCCTCCCATGCAGCGAGTCGGGCAGACTGCAGGTACCCACCAGCTCAGCTGAGCCTCCTGTCCAGTGAGTCGGGCAGACTGCAGGTACCCACCAGCTCGGCTGAGCCTCCTGTCCAGTGAGTCGGGCAGACTGCAGGTACTCACCAGCTCGGCTGAGCCTCCTGTCCAGTGAGTCGGGCAGACTGCAGGTACCCACCAGCTCGGCTGAGCCTCCTGTCCAGTGAGTCGGGCAGACTGCAGGTACCCACCAGCTCAGCTGAGCCTCCCGTGCAGCGAGTCGGGCAGACTGCAGGTACGCACCAGCTCAGCTGAGCCTCCCGTGCAGCAAGTTGGGCAGACTGGAGGTACCCACCAGCTCGGCTGAGCCTCCCGTGCAGCAAGTCGGGCAGACTGGAGGTACCCACCAGCTCAGGTGAGCCTCCCGTGCAGCGAGTCGGGCAGACTGGAGGTACCCACCAGCTTGGCTGAGCCTCCCATGCAGCGAGTGGGGAAGACTGCAGGTACCCACCAGCTCGGCTGAGCCTCCCATGCAGCAAGTCGGGCAGACTGGAGGTACGCACCAGCTCAGCTGAGCCTCCCGTGCAGCGAGTCGGGCAGACTGCAGGTACGCACCAGCTCAGGTGAGCCTCCCGTGCAGCGAGTTGGGCAGACTGGAGGTACCCACCAGCTCGGGTGAACCTCGATGGTAACATAGCAGTGAAGAAGACAGAGAGTATTTACTGTGACTCTATTTACACGAAGGTTGAAGGATAGGCAAAACTATTATAATGTATGGGGAAAAAGCCCAAGTAGTGGATACCTTGTCAGTGGTACTGACTAGAAGGGAAACCTACCAAGAGGTACACATGTTAGAGCACATGTTAGATCTTTATTGGGGTGTTTACCCGGATACATACACAGGTAAAAATTCACCCAGCTGGGCTGTATACTTAACATTTTTGTACTTAATAAATGCATGTTATACCTCAATTTTAAATTTTTTAAAATTAACTATTTTTAGTGCCCCCCCAGAGCATCGTATGTATTTCTGTGTATTGTCTTTTCTCTAGTTTTATTTTATCATTCCACTCTTATTTGCCCTTTTCCCTGATTTCCTAATCTTTTTATTTCTGTCTCATCATATACCGTCTCTGTAAACTATCTCACACCCCTTGCAATGAGAGAAGTTAAGAATTTAAGGGAAAAAAGCTTGAACAGGAGTCTGCTTTTGTAACTTAATGAAAGTGATTCTCCTTTTCTTGCCTTAGCTTCATTGCTTTTAGTCCTAAATCAAGATTTTTATCCATCTGCCAATTTGCAAATGGACCAATTTCTACCAATTGGCCTTAACATATACAAATCAGTCTCATAAATAAAAACAAAAGCTTTGCAGCCGACACTGCTTGGTTTTGCGTCTGTAGGCCCCGCCTCACCGTGCTGTTCTGGCTGTAAAACAAGAAAGCTATCCTTTTCCTGCCCACGGCGCGAGTCTTCATCTTTCCCTGGATAAGTCCCGGGTGCTGACTGCCAAAAGCGGCCTCCGGTTCAGTCTGCTGAGATTTCAGAGTAATGGCCTGGAGGCTGCAAGCAGAGATGCCTTCGGCAGACCCCACTGTAAATTCATGTTTCCCCCTGGCCTGAGAATGCCAGAGCTGGAACCGCCCACCCCGCCAAGCCGGAGAGGGAGCCCCGTCCTCCCCCGGGCCGTGTGGACCCGCCACAGTGCAGGGGTAGGCGCAGCTTCCAGCGCTGCAGGACCAGGGCGCAGTGGATGCTGCCGAGGAGGGGTCTGGGCAGCCTCGGTCCGTCTTGGCTCCGCTCCTGCCACACCAGGCTGCAGGGACGGCTTGTTGGCTCCACGATCACCTGAGCAACTTGCCTGAGCGGGTGAGCGTGGGGTCGCGTGGTTCTCCTGGGCACATGGCAGGGACTCGGCCAACACTTGTTGAATGACTGAATGATAACACAGACACCGTGGACCATCAGATGTGGGGGGGATCGAACACGCAGTGGGTTGGTGGCTTGAGTGATTCCTCAGATGGGGTGCCGTTCTCCAAGAGGAAGCTCCTAGGCAGGAGCTTGAGGGTGGGAGTCCGTTGTGGCGAATCTCATGCTCCTGCCCGCAAAGTGGCACTAGCAGAGGGTGCGCCTGAGTCTCTGTGGTGCACTCGGACCAGTCCTCGTTTTTCCCTAAATAGGATGCTCCTCATGAGAATAAGGCGCCCGTTTTTCCAAGGGCAGGGTGCCAGCCTTGACCGCAGAAGAAATCGTCTTTTCGTGGGGTCACCAAGGACAGACAGAGCAGTCTTGGACAGAGGGGTGGCAGAAGCAGGGGCCTCAGGCCTGCGGGGCTGGAGGGGAAGTGGAGGAGGAAGCTCAGAGTCCACTGGTACAGGTCATCACCCACTGAGCCGGGAGGCTGCGCAGGAAGGAGCGCCAGCGCCCACCCCGGCCAAGGCCGATGCACATCTCCTAGCTGCAGGGACTGGGGCGGCCCACGGCTGAGACCTGCGCTGTGCCATGAATCCGCGTTCCCAGAAAGAGGGGTGGAGTTTCGCACTAGGAGAGGAGGAGAGGGAACTGGCTCCCGGGCCAGGACAGCGCCATGAGGCAGCGGTGGGGGGGCCCCTCCGGGAAGTCCTGAGCAACATGAGGAAAACCCAAGCGAGAGCAGATACTGAGTGTCGGCCCGTTGGGCTGTAATCCTCCGTGACGCGACCCTGGCCACAGCAGGAGCTCTGCACAAGCCTAGGTGCACGGGGGGAGGCTTCTGGGGATCAGGAGGAGAAGTGGGTTCTACGACTGTCACAGAGGAGAGGGCCTGGCCCTGTGAGTGGACAGTGGGCAGGAGCTACAGAGTGGCCAGCAGCAGCTAGGAGCCACTCTAGAGATGGAAACTTCCAGAAAGGGCTGTGTGACATGCAGCACCCTCAGCATCTCCCATGTGCCAGATGGGCACCTCACACTCTGCTTATCCAAACTCTTAATTCTCACAGTGACTCTACGAAGAACATTCTATTATTACTGGCACCATGACCCCCTGCTCATGAGATGCCAAGAGGTAAGAATCAACTGCCCAAAGTCTCACAGCTAGGAAATCGCAGGGTCAGGATTGGACCTCAGGGAGGGCAGCAACCCGGACCCTGGCCCCCGTCGCCTCTGTGGCAAGCCGTGCACCCAGGCCCAGCGTGCAACACTGCCCTGGGGATTGAGGGGGAAGGATCCTCAGTGACCCCAGCCCCTACTCCTGCCAGCTCAGAGCCCTTCACTGTGATTCTGACCTCCGCTAATTGAGGAATTTGTGTGCCCATGAATTTTGTGATCTACTCAGCCAGTCACTAGAAGGACAAAAATTCTGTTGTGATGTCCTAAAATCTATATATTGTAACTATGAAAAATAAGAACTCTTCAAGTGAGTTCAGTGCTTTACAATTTACAGACTTTGCACCCCCTGAATGCAGTCCGCTCCCCAGCACTCGGGCACAGATGTCACAGTTCCTTTCAGATATGAGGAAGCCAAGGCTCAGGGAGATTCAGTGACCTGCCCAGTACTGCACAGAGTGTGCGTTTCAGACTGCTAGCTCACGAACATCTAACTCAAAGCCTAGGCAAGCATTAGCTCGTGAGATCAAGATTTTCTTATTTGGAGAAAAAATTACTTTAAAAGAATTTTTTAATGATGGGTAGGAAGCAGCTTTGTGATTTTAGTATGAGGAACCTACCCCAAACTGTAAGGTATTTCCTTTCCAAAACAGACTCGTAAGTGGTTTTGCGATTTTTGTATGATTCTCTGGTGAGATGCACTGTGCGTGCCATGCAGAGGGCCTACGGCGCTGAGGGGCGACGGATAAAGTCCTTTCTCTGCCGCCAAGACGGGCCCTCTGACAGAGGTCTAGGATTTGCTCCAGGTTACCACAAAGAAGAGGAAACTTTCCCACCATCTTGTAATTGCAGACTGCTGGGTAACTGAGCCATGAAAAATGATCATACAATGTTCCTCCGCTGGCCTCAGAGAAGAAACCCTGAAAGCAAATTGTTGTGGTAGAGAAAATACTGTCTGCATGCCAAGGAGTTCTTGGGGGAGCAGGGACACTCCTGTGCTTCCTAAGAAAGCATCCACAGAATTCATCCATTTCCAGGGAGCCTCAGTGTAGGGCATAATGTCCTTTTCCAGGTTCTGATGCTTGTAGGATTTGTGACCGTGGATATGTCGCCAAAGTTCTCCGTGCCTCAGTTTACCCACATAAGATAGAAGCATTAAGACTCACCTCCTGGCATGGTTTGCGGATATGTAGACATAATAGAGGCATCTAACCCCATCATGACACATGGCAGGCACTTTGATAAAAATGTCACTTTCCAGATCTCCCAAAGCACACACCCCTGCCCCACCACCCAGGGAATACCCCAGGCTCCGGGAGGAGGAGTAAGTGCTCCCAAAGTTGTAAACGTGGGAGCTTGTTTAGAGATGTAAAACAAAACTCTGTTTCACCCTACTGGCCTCAAACCTAAACTGCCTCCTGGGGAAAGCCAGAAGGAAAACAGTAAGAATCTGCAGCTCACACTCTGTCACCTACAGCACAAGGGACACCAGCAAAGCTGCTGCGATTTCTGTGCGTGCTGGCCGTGAGGGAGGAAGTCGTCATCATTATTCATAAGAGACGGCCTGTGTGCTCTGTTTCACCAACTCTGGGCACAGCGGACACCCCTGTGCTTTTCTGGGGAATCACTGGAGGATTTTTGTGCCCAACTGGCAGAAGCTCGTGTCCCCTTCTTGAGGCCTCCTTTCTGCCTGAACCAACCTGCACAAGTCTCATGGTTGTTTGAGATCCTCGGAGGTTTGCTCAGTCTAGAAGGGGCCATTCTTGCCTCTGAGGTCCGCTTGGAGAAGGGAGTCTGATCTGTCCACTGCTGACATTGCCCCTCATGGCCACAGGGTGTCACTGATGAAGATGGGCTCAGCGCAGCTTGGCTCACCACCCTTGCCCCTGCTGCTGGGAGGCACCTGCTCACTGGGGCTATCGTGGCATCCCAATCTAGGCACCAACAATACAGGTCTTGCAGTTCACATTCCCGTGTTCCCCTGCTGAGTCACTGCTCCCTCAAACAGAACCGCTTGCAAGGGTGACTGGGTCCAGAAAATTTTCAGAATAGGTCTCAACTTCTGCCCAAACCAGCCCCTTCCCTGAGAACACTCTGTAGTGGTTAATTTTATGAGTCAACTTGGCTGAGCCATGGTACCCAGATATTTGGTCAAACATTCTGGGAAGTTTCTATGAGGGTGTTTCTAGACGAGACCGATGTCTGAATTGGTCGACTGTGAGTCAAGCAGATTACCTCCAGAAAATGAGTGGGCCTCGTCCACTCCGTTAAAGGCCTGAATAGAACAAAACACTGACCTCCCCACCAAGCAACACGGACTTGTGCCAGCAGAAGACCTTCAGACTCAGACTGCAGCATTGGCTCTTTCCTGCGTCTCCCGACTCCCAGCCCACCTGCAGGTTTTGAACTTGCCAGCCTCCATCACTGTGTGAGCTAATTCTTTAAAATAAATCCCTCACACACACACACACACACATACACTTCCTATTGGTTCTGTTTCTCCAGAGAACCCTGCCTGGTGCAGCCCCGTCCTTGCACGGAGACATTGCTCCGACTGTCCCGACTGCCGAGCAAGCTGTCCTGTGGGACACTGACGCCTCTCCTGCCTGCAGACCTCAAGCCGGTGACTCAGCCTTTCCTGACAGTGGAACCTCAGAGACGGACTCCATCTGGGTCGCTGGGCTTTGTATGCAGAGTGGCAACTTCCTCTCCATTGTCTGAAAAATGAGGCCGTGTGCCTCATGCTTTAGGGACAAACTAAGAGACCCCTTAAGGGATTCTCTCCTGGACAAAGAGGGAGGATCTTCTCCAAGATGAATCACACCTTTTCCTGGGGGCTGAAATCCCAGAGCAGCTTTTAGAAACCTGAGCAATCACAGACCACTGCACCAGTTATGGACCTACTAAAGGCACCTTGCTTACATTTTCTCACCTGATTGAATTCTCTGTTCACCCTGGAGGGTGGGTGTTTTACATTCACAATGAGAACACTGAGCTGAATCCCTTCTCCACGGTCAGCTAGTCAGTGGCAAAGCTAATACACCCCTTATAATTCATAATAATGATTTAATAAAGGTGTTATTGTTAATAGAAAAGTAAAATTGGGTTTGTGCCTTAATCCTTAGCTCATTTTAGCTATCTTGGGGCCAGACTACATTCCAAACTTTTAAAACCATTTTGGATTGATCAGCCAAGAACAAAACAGCTTCTAGGGAGTATGCTTAGCAACGTATGCTTAGCCAAGCTATTAACTTCCAGCAGAAGTCGACTATGATACTGAAATGAAAGTTTGATAATATCTATTATTTATCATATTGTTCCCCCATCATCTCTTTATGACAAATGGATGGAGGCCCACGAATCCTAATTGCCATGCTTCGTCCAGATGGGAAACAAGTAATAGCTTTCTCTGTTCTGCCTCTCTTGTATTCAACTAAAGTTTATGGCGAAGTCGGAGTTTATTCCATCTGGTTGTTACGGGAAAGCAGAAAGTTCTGACTGTGTCCTGAATCTTTGGGATCAGTCTGCCATGAGCCAGATATAGGACACTGGGAAGGTCCCTCATCTTTCTAGGTCTCAGTAAAAACAAGAGGCAGAACTAGACAGCTCTAAAGTCCCTTCCAAGTCTGACAGTCTGTCAGCTGCTGGCTCTGCAAATGCCCCTGGGGGTTCCGTGAGGGGGAAAGGCTGCTCTGGAGAGACGGAGCCCTGACGCAGTCCACTGTGGGCAACACCTTCACAGTCGGAGCATTCACAAGGCCCAGATACCACCGCTGGCTCTAACACCATTGGCTGGGAAATCTTGGACAACTCACTTCATATCTTGGCATTTCCTTATCTGCATTTTCCACATTGGTAAGGTAGAGGGGATAACACTGGACCAAAGCCTACCATAAAAAAAATATGAAATAGCTTATTCTGAAAGGTTGTAAAGCTGCAAGGCAGAGTGCTTCACCAAGAGAATCACTTGGAAACAAGGTTGGCTGAGCCCCTCCCCCAAGTCCTCGACAACTGTGGAGTTTCTGTGCAAACACTGCCTTCCCCACACATGGACTGCAGACTGCTGGGGTGGGTCCTCTGCCGAGGGTCCTCAGCCACCCAAGGAGCTGCACAGTCTGTGTGTCACCGATCCAAGAGGAGGTTCGCTTGGTTAGCCAGAGAAGAACAGAGTCACCACTGGACAACTGTGCAAGGTCTCAAGCCTCTACGCTGGCGGCAGCCGCCCCCCTTGCTTGCACCTGACACACATCTCGTGAAACCCAGGTGTCCATACTCCAGGATCACAGAGACTCGGGAAGGGCTAAAACTGGCAGATTCTTAAGATCCATTTTCCAGAGCAATATGTATCCTTCAAAATGCCCACATCTTATAAGCTCCCAGAGAAAGGGAATGAAGGGAACAGGGAGAGCCAGTACGGCCAGTAGCACTGGGTCCAGGACAGCATGGCACTGGTCTTCCAGACAGCAGCCTCTGTGGCAGAAAAGGGAGAAACCCAGCACAACACATGTGCCCAGTTGTCCACAGCAGGGTCCTCTCTGAGCCCTGGAGGATGGACCTTGGTTGAAGGGAAGAAGGCTCATCTGTAAGACTGAGACAAAGAGTTGGGACACTCACCTAAAGGCGCATCTCCTGCCCTCCCTGTCTTCCCAGATGTGGCCAAGGCAAGCGCTAGCTGGCTGTGGGCTGCAGGGTCCTGCAGAAAGGTCTGTACTAGACTTGGATGTTTGTATAAACAGATTTGCAAAAATGAGAACTATTAGTCTGCACAAATGGCTGTCCCTACTGTTCTGTACACTGACTACCAATGAGAATTTTCATGTTAGAGCCCTTAGATTCTGCACAGATTAAAAGGAGGCAATGAAAGCCAAGATATGGCAGAGACCCCAGGGGCTGACTCCCAAACATGATTTCCAGTTTCTGGCTTGAATAACTGGGTAGACAATGGTGTCACATGTGGGATAGGGAGCCCTGGAGAAGGGGCAGTGGGCCAGGGATCGAGGGAGGAAGATATGAGTTCAGTTTGGGACTTTTTAAGTCTAGCCATTCAGGCCCAATACCTAACAGACAGTCTATCATTCAATGTTTCCTAAGCACGAGGTAGCAGTTCTAGACATGGAAGATTCCTTGACAGTGCAATACCAGATGATATACTGGCAACCCAAGCCCCAGAATTTATATCACCCCCGGGTAGTAGGAAAAGAATTTGGTGGGAAAACGAAAATCCAGAATTTAGGCCAGAAGTACTGGCCCCAAAGAAGCTATGTTTTAAAGCAGGAGTGACTACCTTAAATTGGTAAAAACACATTTACCCCCAACAAAGGAACAGGGACAGTCGTAAGACAATCTGAGTTCAGTGGAAAATATATCTTATTGAACATACCACTCCAAGAGAAGGAAGAAAAGGGGAAGGAGGAAGAAAGCCTGGTGGACTGAGAAATTCACGCAAATATTGCCATGAAAATGCAAGTAAAAATCCCCTGCTTTCTCACGCCACAAAGGAATAAACTGAGAACATATGGAGGCAAAAGCACTTTGCAAATTCAAGAGTGCATCCTTCAATTGTAAAATATTATAATTTTTTAAAAATAAATGTTTTATTTTGTAGTATAAGCTTGTAGACTTTCATATGAAGTGATTTAGCTATAAGATCATTGGCAGTGATCTCCAATTTTTAAAAATCTGGTTGTCAGGCCGGGCGAGGTGGCTCACGCCTGTAATCCTAGCACTCTGGGAGGCCGAGGCGGGTGGATCGCTCGAGGTCAGGAGTTCGACCAGCCTGAGCAAGAGTGAGACCCCGTCTCTACTAAAAATACAAAGAAATTATCTGGCCAACTAAAAATAATATATAGAAAAAATTAGCCGGGCATGGTGGCACATGCCTGTAGTCCCAGCTACTCGGGAGGCTGAGGCAGGAGGATCGCTTAAGCCTAGGAGTTTGAGGTTGCTGTGAGCTAGGCTGACGCCATGGCACTCACTCTAGCCCGGGCAACAGAGCAAGACTTTGTCTCAAATAAAAAAAAAAAAAAAAAAAAAATCTGGTTGTCATTTAGTAAACCAAATTTGCACCATTAATATATGTTGATTAATTTCTTTATAAATTTAATACATGTCCTATTATTATTGGCTTATATTCCAAGGCACGATAAGCAACTTAGAGTAAAACTTAAAGCAAAACTTTGGATACAGTAAAAAGATCAGTGGTTGCCAGGGGTTGGGGACGGGGAGGGGGTGGGAGACATGATCAGGTGCCGTCCAGGGGATTTTTAGGGCAGTGAGACTATCCTGTATGGTGCTATAATGGGGCATAGGTGCCATTATGCATTTGTCCAAACTATGGAATGTACAACACAAAGAATAAGCCCTAATGTAAACTATGGACTTTAAGTTATAATACAGTGACAATATTGGCTCTCCTCAATTGTAACACATGTATCACAGTAGTTCAGGATGTTAATAACAAGGGAAACTTTTAGGGTGGGAAGGGGGTGGTACGTGGGAGCTCTCTGTACTTTCTATTCAATTTTTCTAAAGACCTAAAACTGATCTTAAAAAACAGCTTATTACTTTGAAAAATGTTTTGCTGACAAGTAATTTTGTTCAAGAACTTCACATTGTTATAAAACATTTCCAGGCCCCTTAAAACTCTTTTTTTAGTAACCCCAGTTAAATGAATTTGACCATCTGGGTTCATCTTAAGGCAAAGCAGGCTGGTCTAATCCTTGTGAAAATCTATAGGTCAACTCTATTTTGACATTGTGAAAATCCGTTTCTTAGAATCCTTTCTATCCCAAAGCGAATTTGATACGCTTTCCTTCCATCGACGCAGGCAGTTATTCTAAGGGGTGGTCTCCCAGATCTTCTTGTTATTTCTGGAGTTTGAAATAAGCTCCATGTTGTTATGGAGCAGAGAAAGGTACATGGAAAGCCTAAAGGGTTTCACTTCATGTTCCAGAATTCAAATATTTCAAAATCAATTATTCAGCTTTTGGTAGAGTCTTCAAAACATGTCCTCTAAGTCGTAACAGAGGCCCCTGCAGGGCGGGGGGCCAGGAATGCCCTTTGTTGTCCTATGACAGCCACGTGCACCTTCACGGCTGGCGCATCTGCCCGGGGCTTGCATCCGCATTTTCTTGACGTGAGGTGCGCTCTGTCTTCTCCCTTTTTTCTCTTTTAATCATCCCACAAACACTGTGAGCGAATACTAACCACAACCCTGCCACACCACGCCCTCCCCTGCCCCGTCCTGTCCATGGGGACGCTCACAGGCACAGATATATCCAGACGACAGCAGTGACACGAGCCCACAGGTCTCCAGGACTGTTCTTAGTACTTCTATATATTATGTCACTTACTTGCCAAACAATCTCAAGAGGCGAATATTACGATTACCCCATTTGCCGGATGAGGAAGCTGAGGCCAGAGATGCTAAGTAGCTCTGAGCTTTCAACATAAGCAGCAAGTATTCGTGGCATGCCTGCTTTAAGCTTTGCACTGTGCTGGTAGAAGGGACAGGGCTCGGGCTTGGGGACAGGTAGACCTGGGCTCCAATCTTGGACTTTGGCCAGGGATGTGAATGGTGCCCATTGACTAGCTGCCTCCTTGTCAATCATTAACGCACTTTCACTGAGAGCCGACTATGGCCTGAGCTTTCTAAAGGATTGGGAAGTGTCGGTCTGTGTTTACATTCTTGTGGAATGAAACAGAGAACACCCAACAAACAATGTAAAGAAGTAAGTCCCGCATGACATCAGAAGGTGTTGAGTGCTCCGAGCACGTGACCTGGGCAGGTGCACAGTGTCCCCTGTGCAGAAGGGCCCCCAGCTTGGTTTAATGCTTCCATCTTGAAATCCAAAATAATTTTTGAACAGGGGACTCCACATTTTTGTTTTGTCCTGGGCCCTGCCCACTGTGGAACCTGTCCTGGCTCCAGGAGCTGAGAGAAATGACAGTGGTGTGAGGTCTGGGCGGTGCTCGGGGGCAGCCTGCAGCGAGGGCCGGCTGGGGCTCCCAGGGAAGGCTACAGGTGGCTGCACTCGCTCCCAGGTTGCTGCGACAAAGTGCCACAAACTTGGGGCCCTAAAACAGCAGAAATTAATTTTCTCACCATTCTGGAGGCCGGAAGTACAAACTCAAGTCAGTAACAAGGTTGCTTCCTTCTGGAGGCTCTGTGGAAAATCTGTCCCCCGTGTCTGTCCCAGCTCTGGTGGCTGCTGTTGGTCCTTGGTGTTCCTTTACTCCCCAGTCTCTGCCTCCTTCCACACATGTTGCTCTCCCTGTGTGTCTCTGTGTCCCTGTGCCTTCCCACGGCCTTCTAAGGACAGCACCCTACTTCATTACTTCTGCAAAGACCCCATTTCCAAGTGAAGTCCCACTCACAGGCACTAGGGGTGAATACATCAGCAAATCCTTTCAGGTGACACAATTCCGCTTACAACAGGGGGCGAGCCGCTGGCTGCCCAGGGAAGGGTGCTGGGGGCACAGGGCACGGGCAGTGGGCAGCCCTGAGTGAGCGTTCGGGGAACGGGGTCCAGTGTGGCCGGAGCAGGGCGAGAGGGGAGAGGACGGGCGGAGGGGCCGGGGCAGTGAGCTCAGACGTGACCCCACTGAGGGGCAGCTGCTGTCCCCCGGTCCACGGTGGGGAAGCAGCGGCCACACCCTGTCGCGCAGCCCCGCGGGCCGCGCTGGGGAGAGGGCTGCTGCCAGTCCCTCACGGAGGGGAGCTCAGGTCCCCACACTGGAACCTCCAACCCAGGCTCTCCCTGTCCCTCGCGGACCTGTGAGTGGCCTTCAGACCTGCTGGACCCTCACGCTTGTCAGGAGACGAGAGCACACCAAGCCCCGCCGCTGCGGCAGGCCCGAGCGGAAGGGGAGAGGTGGCCGCCCTCGGGCGGGTCACGCTTCCCTCCAGCTCGCGGAGGCGCCTGTGGTGACGGCTGAGGGAGGCAGCGAGGCGGGGAGGAGGCCCGCAGAGCGCCGGGCTCAGTCGAACAGGGTAGAACCTGCCAAGGACTTCGCGACAAGCCGGGAGGAAGCGAGGTGCTCACCCGCCGGCTCCCGCCTTTCCCGGGAGGGCACCGAGCCCGGGCACTGCCCGGCTGTCCCGCGAGCAGACAGGCGGGTGCTCAGGCGGAGAAATGGGGTCTTCGGGAATTGCCCGCCGCGGCCACGGGTGAGGTCACAGGGGCCCAGCGATGGCCCTGGGCGCCGACGCCTGGCGGTTGGGCCTTGCGGAACGTGTGCTGAGTGAGGACAGAGCGGGGCTGTCCCCCCAGCTGGCCTTAGCCTGCCCGCGGCCTGGCGCCCAGGGGGCCCGAGGGAACGCGGGGCCGGATGGTGACGGCCCACACACTGGAAACCCGTCCCCGAGTGCCACATAATTAATGAGTCATTTGAGCCAACCCGTCGTGCTTCCTGAACGCCTTACCTGTGTCAGACCCTGTGCTCCCGAGTGGGAGACCAGCGCGACGAGCCCCCCGTGGGCAGGCGCCGAGGCAGGGACGGGACGGGGGAGCCCCTGCCCACAAACGGTGCGGGACACGGGCCGGGGCAGGGGGCTTAGGGAAAATTCCCAAAAAGAAAAAAGTCAAGCTGAACCCTGAAGGACGAACGGAGGCTCACCAGGAAGAGACACTAGAAAAAGGGACACGCAGTGGAGGAAACAGACACAAAGGTGTGGGGGCCTAAGGGTCCAATGACCCAGCCACGCTGCTCGTCATCCCGCGTTAGTCACGCGTGGGAATATGTGCTTCTGCCTCCTAGTCTGGAATTCCACGCGGCAACGGCCACGGCTGTCTCGTCTCTCTGTCCCTGCACCAGAACACAAGGCCAGGGACACAATACAAACTCCATGCAGAGAACCCAAGGCTGGGATGGATCTAGAAGAGGAATGCGAGTGTCTCCCAGAGGTCAGTACCTTTCTGGGGCTGTAGACAGACGATGCCTTTCCCACGCCCGAGGCATTCGTGCACGCACTCCAGCCTGGCCTGGGGAGTGAATGCCACCCTCACCCACCCCCAGTGGTGGACAGATTGCCCCATGTCACTACGCCTCATTTGCTCATCTCAAATAGGGACGAAGATGGCAGAGCTCGCCTGCCGGAGTGGATGCAGGGTCGCATGTGGGGAAGCGCTCAGCACAGCTCCCAGCAGACTGTTCGTCACGTGAACCGACAAGCAAAATAAGCCAGTCTGGAGAGAGACGATGAAGCCAGTCTGCCGAGAGAAGCCATGGGCAGAGAGTGTGACCAGGGTTCTTACCTGAATGTTGTGGGTTCTTCAATAGCCTGCTGAAGCCTAGGGATTCTGTTCAGGAAAAAAAAAAAGTTAACCTATAAAATAAAATCAAAAGGATTGCCAAGGAAAGCAATTATACTAAGATACAATTACCAAAATATTTTGAAAACACATTTGTAAGTAGTACTACCCATGCGGCTCTATCAACACACTAAAAGGCACTATCCGGCTTCGGATGGAAGAGCCTAGTTTTGGGGTAGTTGATTGGCACAAACAGCAATGACCACGTGATGTGAAGTAGCTGTGATTTCTCTTTGTGACAAATTCACAGCTATTGCTAATGCTGCTGTGGTTTGTTGTCTACATTCACAAACAGACAAAATGCTAAGTTTCACACTGAGATTAAAAAACTAAAGATATAATTTTTTCATTCAAGCTCAAGGGCCTCTTGAATTCTAGGCACAACCCTTGGGCATCTGTAGCTTCTAGGTTGAAAACACCTGCTAACCTTATTCTGAGATAAGATATTCTTCCTGCCCTGCCCTTCCCCCATCATGGGACAACCTCCCCTTCCTGCATCATCCCAAGTCCCCCTTTGATGCTTGAGGGAGCCTGCAGGGTCTCTGTTGGTTGCAGTCAGAAGAACCTGGTTAAAAAGCTCTGTCTACACGCTACCCTTTGAAGGGGTGCAGGCAATTGCTAAGCGTTAGCTTGCATCCTCCTTCCATCTCGTGAGTATCAGGAGGGCCTCCTCCTGTGTCGGCCTGTGAGAACCCAGGACACCAGGGGACCAGTCTAGCATTCATGAAGTCCTCCTGTGGGCCAGGCAATTCTATCAGCCTATTCAAATCTCGAATTTTGGCTTTATTGCTTCTATTGCATGTTTATTTTCTGTTTTAGTAATTTCTACTCTTACCTTTATTATTTCCTTCCTTTTACATTATCTGTGCTTATTTTTCTATCTTTTGCGGTGGTCTAAATGTTTGTGTCCTCCCCAAGGCCCATCTGTTGAAATCCTAACCCCCAAGGTGATGGCGTTTGGAGGTGGGGCCTTTGGTGGGTGATCAGGTCATGAGGGTGGGGCCCCCAGGATGGGATCAGTGCCCTTATAAAAGAGGCCCCAGAGGGCTCATTCACTCCTCCCACCACGGGAGGACACAGTGCAAAGGCACTGTCTGTGGACCGGAAAGCAGGGCTTCACCAGGCACTGAACCTGCTGGCTCCTTGAGCTTGGACTTCCCAGCCTCCAGAACTGTGCGAAAGAAGCTCCTGCTGTTGGTAAGCCACGCAGGCTGTGGTGTTTTGCAATAGCAGCCCACGCAAAGACAGCAACTTTCTTAGCTGAACACTGTTGCAGGACGGTCTCTCGAGATCCCAACAGACTCTAAGACCGAGGTTTGGGTCCAAGAAGTGCCTTCGGGATCAGTCCCTGTGAGGGAGGGACACTGCACGATGGGCAGCGGAGGAGAAGCTGAGCTGCAAGGCAGCCCCAGAAAGGCTTCTGCCAAGCCCAAAGGGCCAAGCCCTGCTGCTGAGATGCACTCTGGGACAAGGGGTGCTCCGTGTTTTCTTACATTCTGTATTTGTGCATTTCTTGTCCATTAGTCACAAACCAAACTAACTCCAGGGTTGTTCCCCACTTCCCTGAGATCCAGCTCATTCTGAGCCACCTCCCTGGCTAACTTGCACACCAGCCAAGACTTCCCTGCCCAAAGTCAAGGACAGACTCTGCCCCAAGGTCTGCTGAAATTACCCAAACTGGACAATGCCTTGCCTTTCCCGAGAAAGTCCAGCAAAGGCTCTGGCCTGGACCTCACCCTCACTCCTCCTGCTCTGCCTCCCGACCAAGGCTGGCGCCTGGCCCTGCGGCCCCGTGCGGCACAGCGTGCCCTCCTCTCAGGACATGTAAGGAGTGAAAGTCTGTCAATGGCATTGGCCTCCCTGTGCTGGCACTTGGTCACCTCCATGAAGTCAAGTCCCACTGGTATGACTGAGTCAGGAGGCCAAGCCTTCATGCCCCTCCACCTAGCTATTAGATGTGGGTCCTCCAGGAGAAGAGGATGTGGCCTGGGCAAGGGGCTGTCATCGGCCCAGGGCAGCTTCCCAAAGGAGACCCCCTGAGACGTGCCTGCACCAACATCCAGCAACTGAGGGATGAGGGCTTCGGGCTTGAAGGGGCGAATCCGGGCAGTGCCGTGTCTGTTACGGGCACTTGCATTTCCAGCCTTTCTTCTTTTCCAATATGTGCACTTAAGTCTAAAAATCTCACTCGAAGTACACCTTTAACTGCATCTCACATTTTTTGATATTCATTTGCATTACTTGGATTTTCTAAACTTTTTTATTTAAAATTTTTTTGACATTTCAAAGTATAATTGCTCAGTTTCCTAAATTTGTGAACTTTCCAGTTATCTTTTTTCAGAGGTTTTTGCAGCCATTACCATAAATTACTCTGCCAGAGACTCTATAATAGGTTTTTGTTCCAGATTAAATTAACCAGAATATTTCTTGCTGTGAGTTCTGGATAATCACTACTCTGTTGCTCCACAAAGGAGCAGGACTTGTGGGGTCCGAAGGTCACTGAGGCTAAACACTAATGTTCCTCTCTTCCCTCTGCAGAGCAGCCCTGGGAAAATCCTTCAATAGTTCAAGGCCCCAGATGCCCTCTCGGTAAAATAGGGAAGGAAGCCTTGTGCGCCAGAGCAAGGATGTCAATACGTAATCTCTCAAGTGCCATTTCCACTTCAAGTCTGTGACTTCCTAGCCAGGAGGGCTATTGCAGACTGAACACGTCCCGTGTGCCAGGCACCACCAACTGCCTTGTGTGCATAAAAGCAATCCTCACAATAACACTATGGGGAAAATATTCGCATTAGCCCCCAACTTACAGACCGGGAATTGGCAGCACAGAGAGGGTGAGTAGCTTGCCCCAGGCTTGCAGACAGGAACTAGCAAAGCTGAGATTTGAACCTAAGAAATCTATCCTTAGAATCCACATCTTTGGCTACTATGTCTGATTCCCTCCAGGAAAGCCAAAGATGTTGCAATTTATATACAGAATTTTTATTTCTGGGGAAATTTGTATAGTGGCTCAAAAATATTATTTTCTTTTTTATCCTGTTTCCCATGAAGTTTGCTCCAAAGCAGTATTCCCTTCAGGCTCATTTAATTTGGCATCAAGGATTTTATTGGTCAAACATCCGTTTTATCAACATTTCATATTATGAAAGTTCAGTGTAATTGCACTGGTTACATTTTCTCACAAAATCATTTTCATAGCAAAAGAACAAAAAAATGCAGCTTAGCAGAACCACTGTGTTTGAAATCAGAAGGAGACAAAAGTCCCGGAGACAGTCTCTCTTACGAAGCACTCTCCACCTTTCCCCCTGGAGCAGGGGCCACAGCAAGGCTCGCAGCAGGGTCCTCACCACAGTTCAGTTTCGAGTCTTGAGGGAACAGCAAGGGAGGTTCATTGACACTTCAGTCTTCCGATTCCAAAGAAACTGTGAAATCAGAAGCAAGTGGCTCAATTTGCAGAATGCCAGAGCAGGTTAAGAACGCTCAGTTTAACCCTCATCAAGACATCGAGGCTCAGCGCAGCTGTGTCTTGTTCGACACCACCAATTAGCATCAGCTCCAAACTGGGTTGTCTGGGTTTTGCACAAGTAGTTTCCCCACCTCCTCAGTCCAAAGGAAAAGAAATCAAAAAATAAAATAAAGCAAGGTTTGAACTTGATTTTGTCTTCAACAAAGTGGTGAGACTAAATCTTAAAAAGTTGCAGTTACCCCAAACCCATAAAATAAAAGAGTAAGGCGTTGGGGGAGCACATGCGGGAAGAGGGCCATGAACCAAGCAGTGCAGGAGTCTCCCCAGAGACCTGACAGAGCACCAGGAAAACTTCTAGAAGGCCCGAATTTCCAGAAAGGACAACTCACAATATTTAATGTAACCTTCAAATCTGCATTGGCAGATACATAAATGTTTCAAAAAGGCAGTGTGGCCACTCATTAGGAAGCTCTAGACGGCCTGTAATCCTAGCTCAAAGGAAATTAATGTTCTCTTAAACAATTCCAGGTTTCTTAGTCCAAGCCAGAGGTCTGCAGCGCTTGGAGAGATATTATTGGCTTATTAAAAATTATATGGAAAGAAGGCAGGAGGCCAAGTCTGATTGTCCTGGAAGACTGTGAGCAGTTCCCATCAGCCCTGAAACCAGAGCGGGGAAGGCTTTTCACACACCTCACGGGAGGAGCAGCGAGTGTGCACAGCAGATCGCTGTGCGAGGAGAGGACGTGGGCGTGGCAGCAGCACGTGGGAGCTCCCAGCCCACGGGTCTGGCAGTGCCGCTTCCCAGCAGGTGGCCTTGAGGAAGCCTTGTCACCCAGGCAAATCACCGGAGTCAATCAGTGGACACCGTGGTAGACAGAGCACTAAGACCTGGTCTAGAGCCCTTTGCTCCTTACCACGTATTGTCCTTGGCCACGGACCCCATTGCAGCCAGCATTTCTTTACCTGGAAGGTGGGTATGATGATGTGAGCATCACAGAGCTGTCAGAAGTCAATAATTTCTGTGAATAAGGCGGCATATAAAGCCTTGATCATTATTGATTACTATTACTATTAGCAGATTAGTAGTGTTATTGCCTAATCACCAACTTTGAACACACAAGAATATCCACATTCCAAGGCAAGAGGTGTGGTACGTAGCCTGAAAGGGGTCAGAGTTTGAAAAAGTTGGACACAGCAGAGTTTGGGTCTGATGAAGTGGGAAATATGGAGCCATTGAGGGCTTTTCACCAGCGGAATAACATCGTGAATGGAGTACTTAAGAAAGGTAGGTGACACAGGTCATGCCACCTGGGCTAGAGGATGAGAAGGACCAAAGCTGTCAGGTCAGTTCAGAGATGATTATGACAATTCAGGCAGAGAACGGAGGGCATAGGAGGAAATCGCCAGACATCGAAGGAACCCGCTAAGATAAAATACAGAGATACAAACAAATAAGGGGGAAAAGAGACTTGGGGAAAACAGACTATGTAAGAAAGAGGAAAGACATTACATCCATGAAATAAGCAGTGCTGCTATAGAAAAGGAATAATCAGAGAACACTGCCCCCACACCCAAAAAAGTTGTCTTTGAATTTAAAAATATAATCACAGAAATGATGAAATTAAAGATTTGGGAGATAAATTTGAGAAAATATCCCAGAAACTAGAGGAAAATAGCAAACATAAGAAAATTAGATCTCTAAGAAGTTCAATATATGAATAATAAAAATTACCAAAGAGGAAACAAACCAAATGGGAGAGGAAATCTTCAAAGAAATAAACTTCAGGAATAGTTTCCAGAACAGAAGGCATGAATTTTCAGACCGAAAGGTTCCATTTAGTGTTCAGAACAAGGACACAAGGAGACTCACCCTAAGGTGCATCATCATAAAATTCTGGAACACTGGAGACAAAGAGAAGATTCTACAACTGTCCAGAGGAAAAGAATAGATCACAGGCCAAGAACCAGGATCAGGCATCTCCACCCTGTGAAGCAGTGGGGTGTCGCCTTTGTAGCTCTGAAGGAAAGTAACTTTGAACCTAGAATTCTACCCACATGCAATTTAATATCAAATGTCAGCCTAGAATATCTTCAGACATGCAAGATCATAAAAATTGTATCTGCCATCCACTGTTTCTCAGAAAGCTACAACAGGATGTGCATTAAAAAAAAATACAAATAAAGGAAGAAACTGAGTAAGAGAAAGATGTGGCACGTAAGGAAACAGGCTCCCTGGCAGGCAGAGGTGGTGGCATCCCCAGGGCCGTGGCGAGGGGAGGGGCTCGAATGCAACTGCATAACCGAGGCTGGAGCAAGTCAGAAACCTCCAGGAGACACTTCCTCTACAATGAAAATGCGTAGAACGTCTGATGCGTCTGAGCAGCATTTGCAGTGGTAACAACATAAAGACAAATATTAAGCAAAACCAAAATCAGATGGAAGTGCACTGGGAGGCTGGAGAGATGCAGTTTGATGGTGGGAGGGGATGAGGGTAAAAGAAAACTAAACCTTGATCTTTCATAGTGGGAATTCAAACAGAAAAATTAAGAAGTAGCAAACATACGTGCTTTATTTAATAATATGAAGGTCGGCCGGGCGCAGTGGCTCACGCCTGTAATCCTAGCTCTCTGGGAAGCTGAGGCGGTTGAGGTCAGGAGTTCGAGACCAGCCTGAGCAAGAGTGAGACCCCATCTCTACTAAAAAAATAGGAAGAAATTAGCTGGACAACTAAATATATATATATATATATATATAATTAGCCAGGCATGGTGGCGCCTGAAGTCCCAGCTACTCGGGTGGCTGAGGCAGGAGGATCACTTGAGCCCAGGAGTTTGAGGTTGCTGTGAGCTAGGCTGACACCACAGCACTCACTCTAGCCCGGACAACAGAGTGAGACTCTGTCTCAAATAATAATAATAATAATATGAGGGTCATCGCCAAAAGACCCAGTCCAAAGGGTCGAACGCTGTGAGCTGCAGGGCCAGGGCAGAAAGCAGGGAGAGCAGCCGGTTCCCGTAGCAAGCGCTGGAAAGTATCTGGCCTTTAAGTTGGGTACATGTAAAATTTTGACAAAAGTAACACTTAAAGAAGGAAACAAATAAGGCTACATTTCACTAACTTGGAACGAACAAAAGAAATTTCATTCTCAGCTCAGATAAAAGCCCAGGAATAGAGAGACAGCGTTTGGCCTCACAGCAGAGGGCCTCTGGCTCGGCATTGAACGTGGGCGTCCCCGCTGCAGCGCTGAGCCCTCCGTGATCAGGGCAAGTCCCGCGGATTCTCCGCGCCTCTGCTCCCTCCTTGGAGCCACACGGGGCCAGTGCCTGCGTGCTGTACCCAAGGTGCTCAGATTACAAAGTCAGGATCCCCAGAGTCACATCAAGACGGAAGGGACAGACAGCTCGGAAGTCCCCTTCCCCCTGGAGAGCTCGGGCAGCCCGGCAGGTGTGCGTTCCTGCCAGCAGTGGCACATCTGAGCAGCAGGTGCTGAGTTCCAGACTCCCCCTCGCTGATGAGGCTTCTGCCGCCCGGGAAGGTCCTGCTGCAGCAGTGCCGTCTGGAGTTTCCTGAACCCCCTCCCTGTCAGTCAGCAGAGCATCCCGGGTGTCTCCAGAAGCCCTTTCCACAGTGTGTCCAGGCCAGGTGGGATGCGGGGTGCTCGGGTGGTCACTGGCCGTGTGCCCTGTTACTTCTCTGCTTGACATTCACCCCCGCCCCCGACACCATGCCGTAGCCGACCGTGCTAGAGCCATGTGGCTGTCCGGGCACAAGCATCCACAACGGTCTGCAGAGCAGACACCTGCGGGGGCCGGAAGCCTCTCCCTAAGCAGAGTGTCCCTGAGCCTGCGGTGCAGCGCACAGGAGTCTGGGCCGGGAAACAGAGACGCTGTCGCTTTGAGGTAGTAAATACAGGCTGGAAAACTCTTTGTGAAAACTCAAAACAGCACACCAACACCACGCTTTGGATTATTTATGGAGAATCGCAATGTCTTAAGAGCGGCAGAAAACGTAAGTACCATGATCTCTGGCCGGTCCTCTAAGAATCATGCCAGACAGTCACACTGCCACTGCGGGAAGGAGGCCGTTGTGTGGCACGGATGCAGCGGGAATCCGTTTTTAAACTGGGGCCCGGGAAGCACTCAGCTTGTCACAAAGTGCGAACCCCGGTATTCCCTGGAAGAAAACAAGCCTTCGCCCAGTGAAGGACGCCTCGTGTCTCCTCCAGTCCCCGGGGAGCGGCCGCGGGCTCCTGCGTGTGCACAGGTGGCAGCCATCCCAGAATCCTTCCCGCAGCCCGCACCTTTCTCTTTTAAAATATCTTAGTGCAATCCAATAAAATAAGTGAAAGCTAAGAAAGCCTGAGTTTGACATTCAGGGGATGTAATGCAAGTGTAGCCGGTTGGACAACTTTCCTGTGAGTCAGAAGAATAACAGTTTTTCTCTTTGTTTTCCTCGTGAAACGCAAAGTGAACACTCTGTGCAGGGAGGGCCGCGCGGACGTGTGGCCAGAGTGTGGGTGGACTGCGAGGCCTGCCCTGCCTGGGCTCCCTGCGTCTCCCGAGAAAAGGCTCCAGACCAGATCTGCCGCCACCTGACTGTGTTAGAATCGCTTTCCAGCCTTCCTGAGAACTCACGTTCCCAGGCTCCACCAGCCTGAATCTCAGCCTCAAACACCAGACCCCACGGCTGGGTCTCCATCGCCTTCCCGCAGGGTCTCCTGAGCAGCCAGCTCAGCTCCTGTCCAGATCTGGCACTGGAGGCCCCTGGGCTCCAGGAGGTTCTAGGCCAGGCCTGTGGGTGTGCTGGTCCGCGGGGCTCAGTCCCGGCCGGTGCTCACTGAACAAAACAGAGTTCAAGCAAGAAAATAAAAATGACAAAGAGGGCTGGGATTCATGTGGCTGGAAAGAGGAGCTCCAGCCTTCTCACAAGCTGCAGTCCGTCCTTCTGGCCAGAGGAGGCTGGAGAAGCCCTTCGTTCAGCCTGGGGATGGCCTCTGCCGGGGTGCGGGCACACTGACGGGCAGTGAAGGGCCCTGGCACGTCGCTAAGTGGGGGGTAAGCGAGGCGGTTTGTGTTCAGGAGCAGTTTCTGCCCGGCGCCCTCGCCTAACTGAAACCGCAGCGAGCAGCTTAGTGGTCTTTCTGTTCAAGAGCTCCAGCCTACAGCAAAGCCATCCTAGGCCACCGGCAGCTCCCTAAATGTCCCCGTTGTCTGCCTCACAACTCCGGCCTTTGCATGGGCTTCTCCTCTGCTTGGAATGTTCCTGCGTCCCCCGTCCCTGTCCTGCCATCCCCTCCACCCATCACCACCACCACCCAGCCACCCAGCACGCCTAGTGACTCACCCTTCAAGGGGACATCTCCACAAGGACTTAATGACTTCTCATCATTCTGCCCCTGTCCCTGGAGCCTGGCGCTGGTAAGTCAGAGCACGGATGTGTGGCTGGTGCTGCTGGGCGCAAGAGCCTGCCTACCCCCAGACGTTCAGTCCTCTGAGACTCGTGCCCCAGGGCCTTCGTCGGCCCTCTGGGCAGATTCCCTTCCTCCTCGTGGCGCTCTGTGCCCAGGAGGTGCCTCTGCTGTCTGGGGAGTCCAGTTTCCTTGTCCTCTGGCTTCCAGCTGGGTGCAGTCCACAGGAAGCATTGGCGAGAGCCGTGAGTGGAGCATGAGGAAGCCCTTTTCCTGCTGGACCCCAGGTGGACAGAGCCTGGGCCCCTCCGTGGAAGGGTAAAGCTCACGTTTCGTGGCCCTTCCCCAGAGCTGTGGCTACAGCTATCGCGGGGTCCAGTCACCACACCTGCCCTGGCCCTTTAAGCCAAGCGAGAGGCCTCCCGCATGGCTAGCCTCAGGGTGCTTCATCACACCTTGCTAATTTCCTTACCCCCACTTTGAAAGCAGTCCCTACAACTGCTCTGTCCGAATGGGCCCTCTACTTCCTGGTAGGATCCTGACACAGGAATACGTAGCTTTGGAGGAGGAGGGCACCTTGGCACCTCTCCAACGGGACCCCAATATCAATTCTCCCTCCAGTCTGAGAGCTTTCAACACTGCATGTCAGTTATACTTCAGTAAACCTATTGTAAAAGGCAGTAAATCGGGAAGTCCGGGGCAACTTCTGCTTCCAGGCTTACAACACAGCCATCTCCAAAGGCAGCAAAGGGCAAACACACACATCTGTTAAGATATGTGGGCAAAGCTGCTATAACCCAACGTTCCCAAAACAGTGGTTCAAACAAGATAGAAGCTTCTTGCTCTGTCTCATGACGGTCCAGAGGGAAGCAGACAGCCCAGGGCGGGCAGGGGTGTCTGCTCCACAAGGCCACTCAGGGTCCCAGGTTCCTTCTGTTTTGTCCCCTGTGCACGTGATGGAAGTTGGTCACTTGCAGCTGGCCTGGGCTGGGCGCATGACCACACTCCAGCCTGCAGCCAGGGTGAAGAGAGAGGCACTGAAGGGCCAGCAGGCTCCACCGAGGGAAGTGTTGCAGAGCCTGCAGGTAACACTGCCACCCTCATTCCCGCAGTGACAGCACAGTCACGTGGCCAAACCTCGCTGCAGGGGAAGCTGGGAACTGTCATCTCTGGCTTCTGAAATCAGGACAGGTGTTTCTCTTTCTGAAAGGAGGAACAATGTACACTGGAGAGCAGGAGCCATCTCTGCTCTTCCATGTTTGGGACAGACAGAGACCAGAACACAGGTCTCAGTCAACACTAATACCATTGCCACAAACCCGTACGGTGTATTGCTTCAAGAACCACCGTGGCTTTACCGTGGTGAGTGGCGTATTAGTCTCCTGAGGCTGCTACAACAAAGTGCCGTAGACCAGACACGTTAAAGAACAGGCATTTATCCTCTTGCAGCCTGGAGGCTGGGAGCTGGAAACCAAGGTGCTGCAGGGCTCTGTCTGAGGGCTTCCAGGAACAACCCGTCCCAGGCCTCTCTCCCGCTCCTGATGGCCCCAGGCATTCCTTGGCTTGTAGGTGGCCGTCTTCTCCCTGTGTCTTTATATTGTCTGCTCTCTGTATGTGTCTCTGTCTCTCCAAATGGCTTTTTTTTTTGAGGTGGGGTCTCACTATATTGCCCAGGCTGGCCTCAAACTCCTGAGCTCAAGTGATCCTCCCACCTCAGTCACTCAAGTAGCTGGGACTACAGGTGTATGCCACTGCTCACAGCGTGGCTTTTTTTGTTTAAAAATAAGGACACTAGTCATGGGATTAGGACCCACCCTAGTCTAGTATGAGCTCATCTTAACTAATTATGTCTGCAACAAATCTATTCCAAATAAGGTCACATTCTGAGACACTGGGGGTTAGGACTTTAACATAGGAATTTTTGAGGGATACCATAAGTGGGAAAAGAACCGACTTTGAGGTCAGGAAACTTGACTTATGTCCCAGCCCTGCCACGCTGGCCATGGGGCCTTTGACAACCGTGCCAGGTCTGACCCCGCTGACCCCATTCCTTGCTGATGAAGGAACCACACGTTCTTGCCAGGGCCAAGGAGAGGGACAGGTGCAGTGACGTCTGCAAAGGCACCGAGCCCCGGTCAGGGCCGCGAGGCCCTCGCCAGGCCACCCTTCACCCTGCTCTGATTAGAAGGTCAGCGCAGGGAGGCAGAGCTCCGGGCACCAGCCGTCTCCTCTTCCTCGAGTACACTCTTTTTTGAATTAAATCTGGATTCTCCACACCATTCAAGTCAGAGGGGCCTCTTAGAGAGACACTCTACCACAGGCAAAATACCTTCAATTCCCTTCAAGGGAAAAAAATCCCTTTTGGTCCACAGATGGGTAATTGTATTCACTGTTTCCAAATGTCAAAATGCCAGCCTGGGCCAGCTTTCCGCTGAGATCAAACGGGCTCCCAGGGCCTCCTTTCTCCTGATGTGGATGTGCGTTTAGCCACGGCGGCGGGGGCCGATTGCTGCGCGGCCCCCACTGCAGAGAGGAGCTCAGACACCCACCCTGCAAAGGCAGGCTCCGAGGAGTCACACCCAAGCCAGGGAAACTTCGAGCTACCCAAAACGCACAGTCTATGTGCCTGACATTGAGAAATAAAAACTGGAACACGTCGTGAGAATAGGGCAAGCAAGATTGTCTCGTCCACATTCCTGACTGTGTGATTAAAGGCCAGACTGACTCTCACCGTGAATCGGTATTAGTTGTTGGTTTTAGAAATTAAGTTAGTAGCTATTGTTGATGAGGGCGGGGAACCCTTATGTGCCCTCCTGGAGGACATGGAAGTCGGCATGAGCTTTCCAGAAGGAATCCTGGGAATGTGCTTAAACAGTGCCATTATCCTAAGGAATCGGACAAGTCCACAAAGTCCGAGATGGTCATTCTGACTGTTTATAACAGCGACGGATGGAAACCACCCAAGTGTCCAAAGATAGATGACCTGCCACATGCCCCATTGGGCCCTCAGGTCTCGGCTCCAGTGTCACCTGCTGTGGGAAGGTGCCCCAGCCCCCCACAGGCCCGGGACTCCTCTTCTGCTCCCCACACCCCTGCTGCAGCAGCTGCTCGCGCTGGGAGGCTTTGCTGGGCGTGTTTCCCTCGACTACGCCGGCGGCTGGCAAGCCACGGGCGGCCAGGCCGCCACCTGTTTTTAACTGAAGTGTGTGGGACACAGCCACACCCACTTCTGCACGTATTCTCTGTGGCAGCTTCCTGAAGGCAGCCATACGACCCCAACGCCTGCACTGTTTATTATCTGTTCCTTTAGAGAAGAGGTTTGCCGAGCCCTGCACTCTGCCGTGAGTCCTTGGAAGAAATAAATAATCCAATTTACTTCTGCATCCTGTGAAGCCTGCGTGGTGTCCGGCACACAGAGATGCTCCATAAACGTGCGTTGGGTTAATTACGGAGCTTGAACCTCCAAACCGACAGTGGCTCTCACACTTGTGTGCATCACAATCACCTTGGGCATTTGCGACAATGCAAGTTTCCATGCATGCCAAACTCCCAAAAGTATAACTTCAGAGTTTTGGTGTGAAACAAGGGAATATTTATTTATTAATTACACATTCCAAAGTGACTGTGATTTTGACAGACCTTAAATTGGTCCTAGCGAGCGATGCCACTGACGACATAGAGAATGAGGTGCGTTTCCAGGAGCACGGTGGGCCAGACACCCTGAAACCCTCCCGACATGCTGAAGAAAAATGTACAGAACTTAATTAAATGCAGAGCTAAGCTCATAAAGTCAAATAAAGGAAACTTCCAGGGCACAAAGGAGAAGCAGGAACTGAAAACCAGAACGATCCATGTGAGCCGCCCTGTGGCCACCTGGGCAGGGGGTGTGGGGAGCAAGGTTTGGGCACCGCAGAGGCTGAGGCACTAGGGGCTGGTGGCATCAGAACACAATACCTTAGCCACTGATCCACCAGCTAGTCTCTCTCAACCACCTCGTCCTTCAAGGCTTCACACTCGTAGCTGCACTGCACTCGTGTTTAGTGTTAGAACCTTGAAACAGAGAAATTAACCTAAAAGGCCAGGCTACTCTCATGAACAAGTATTTGTTGACTGTTTTAGAAATTGCCCAGTGTTGGGTCAGGTGCCCAGAAGAAGCAAAAACAAATTCTCCTTGGAAATACATCCCTCTCCTCAGCTGCAAGTGTAGCCTCTGAAAATGAGCTCACATGCCACAAAGACAAAACGGTGGGAGCAAGGTGGCAGATACAACCAGGTGCAGATAATAAAACTATCATATTCCACCGTTTCTTACCACCTTCCCTGACACCACCTGATCCCAGCCACCATCCCCTCTACCTGAGATCACTGCTTTTTGTCCTTATCCTGGCTACAGTGCACTGTCCACCTTTGCCATCAGAGGAATCTTGCTAAAACATGATCTGATCTGGCCCTTCCTCTGCTCAAACTCCTCCAGCGACTCTCCATCTCCGCCAGAGTGAAAGCCGTGAGACCTCGCATCATGCAGCTCCTCACTCCCTCCTAGACCTGCGTCCTCGACCCGGCTGCAGCCAGGTCCCAGTCTGTGGCCTGGTAGAAACGGGCTGCACATCCCCGCCTGAGCTCTGCCCCACCCCTGGCCCATGGAAAGATTGTCTTCCATGAAACTGGTCCCTGGCACCCAGAAGGTTGGGGACCACTGTCCTCATTTTTCCACTCCCACTCTCTGTCTCAGTCTGGGCCCCGGGGCATTCTGTGTTCCCCAGTCACAACAGGACTATCCGTCTGTCTGTCTGTCCGTCTACCCGCCTACCTATCCATGTTTCACTTACATCTTGTTTGTTGTCTGTCTTCTCCATTGTGCTGTAAGCGCAAGGCAGGAATCTTGTCTGTTTTGTTCCTTTGTTCCTGGTGCCTAAAACAGTGCCTGGCATAGACTTGCTGCCCACGAATGTTGAATGGATGAATGAATGCATGGGGACAAAAGGCAGAATTTTAACAGAAGAATTTTAATAAAATTTTAACCTGACCACATTAAGGCTTTAGAAAAACCATTCTTCATGGCAAAACTGCAACTTTGCTCACCTCCTGCCTGCGAGTGTTGATGTAGTTGCTACAGCTATATATGAGGCCAAGGGGCAGAAAAGGTTTTTTACCCCTATTTTGTAGATGAGGAAACGGAGGTTCTGAGATTTAATGCCTCACCCAACTTCACCCAACTTCCCCCAAGTGGTGGGCCTGAACCTGCGCTGCAAGATTCTCGTTCTGGCTCCTGCTTTCTGTCTGCCACCTCCCCTACTTTCAAGTTTCAGTGTGAAACACCCCTGACACGTGAGGCAGTTGGAGCTGCAGCCCTAAAATCAAGTGTTCCTTGAAGAGCAACCCCAGGGATGAAATGTCATTTAATGAGGTGTCTCATGCAGGGTTATCTGTGCAGCTATTGCACCAGGAAGGGCGTGGAGTGGGAGGGCTACCTCTGGGGGGTCCGTGTTGACGTGCTTGGGGGAGGTGGAAAGCTCACCCATGGGCAGAAATCCCAAACTCCAGCCAGGCCCATGCCTGCCCACCCCGGGTTCCTTTCATCATCAACAAAGAAGCAGGAGCGCCAACTACTGTGGCGCCACGTCCTCTCTGGCCCTGGCACGTCGGAGGAGTTGACGGTGAGCTTGAGAGGCCAGAGTGCTGGCTCACTGTCCCTACTAGACACTTTACTCAGCATTGCTCAGTGTGTGAAATAAGCCTGAACACACGTCGCAGCCTCCCCAGTGACCCTAGTAACACGCCTGAAACCCAAAGCCCAGTGTCACAGAAGAATGCACTAAGTAACCCTCGTTGTTTGACAGTCTCGCCATACTGACCTGATACGGAGTGCCACACTCACAGCGCAGGGCAGGAGACCTGGGTTCCAACCCTTGTACTAGCTGGGTGTCCCCGGTGAGTGACTGTGCCTTCAATCTCCATTCCCACGGCTGCAGGTGGGGCGACCACAATCCCCACAGTCCTCAGAGAGCTCGTGGGATTATCACCATAAAGCACGGAGGACCCATTAGAGAAACTCGTCTCCATTAAATGAGCGTCCTCAGACTTGGGAGGAAGGGAGAACGGTCCGGGACTCACAAGAGCTGTGATGGGAAGACCCCTGGCCGCTCACCCTCCGCTCCGCGTCAGACTCTGCCTTAGGCACTGGGGACACAGTCCACTAGGACCATATTGCATTTGTGCTTTTGGCACAAGATATCTGGTTTCAACAACATAGACTTGCAGAGAAATGAGAGGACAGCTTGCAGCACCCGTGTCCAGGGTCCAGGGGGCTATTGCCAGCCCCGCCATCCATCCAGATAAAGTGACAGCCGCTGCTGGGAGGACGCGGCTTGTGAATGGAGCTCCGTCCCGAGGACACCTCCAGAAACGCGGGGGCTGCAGAGTCCCTGCCCACGACCCCAGCTCTCTTTCAAGCCCCCCTGCCCCGCGTCCCTGCATCACACCCACCCTCTGCTGCTTCCAGCACCACAGGGGCCCCGGCGAGGCTGTTCCCTCTGGTCCACTGCCCCCACCCCGCCCCGACCCCCACCCAGCAGGCTCAAGCTCCCCTCGAGCTGCAGGTTGATCTCGGTGTAACTCTAATCTCCTGCAGGGCACCCCCATGAGGTTAGCACCCCGGCTTGGCGCTCAGCCCCTGGGGGTGCTCCCTTGTGGTACCTGTCACTCTGGCAACTCTTAAACTATGAGTGTAATGCATTATTTGGTGTCTGTCAATCCCCTGAATGGTGACTTCTGTGAAGGGAAGAGCCATCTACCACTATCCCCGTTCACTGTTCTATGGTCGGGCTTGGCATCTAGTAAGTTCCAAACTGTCAAATGAATGAAGGAGAGAATGAGAGGAGGGAACCCACACTTCTGGGTTCCAGCTCCTCTCCTGCTTACCCTCAGGGAGGCAGAGCAGACTCATGGGACAAGAATACGGCCCGAGGTCTCTCAACGAAGTGAGGGAGCCAGGAAATGACTCCACCGTGACCCCAAACCCAGCACCCTCCACAACCCCTGCCGATGCATCCTCTGTGATCCCAATGACCCCCTAAGTCTCTGAAGCCCCTCGGACAGGGGTCCCACGTGACAGCAGAGGATGGGCCCGTGGTGGGGATGGAGGCGCTGGCACACGGGCACATTCCCGAGGCATGCGCTCCCTTTCCTGCCCGGTGCTGTGTGGCTTTGAGAGGCCCGCGGTTTGCGGAGTGTGTCTTGACAGTTTCAGATGTGGGGGCTGCTCTCGCTTCCCCTGGCCCAGGAGGGGAGGCTGGGGGTGCTGAGAGGGGCCGGGAGCACCAGACAGGCCGGGCACAGAGAGGTGACCTGCCGGGCTCTCCCAAGAGCAGATGAGGAGGCTTGGCCACGCCAGCGCCTCTGCCGGGCACAGGGAACGTGATGGGCTGCTGAGGCCTCCGCGCCTGCACAATGGCGTTCCGGGAGGCCGGCTGAAGGAAAACAAGATTACACAAATCCCCGGCTCCTGGGCTCATCAGGGTAATGAAGCTTAATGCCTGCGACTCGGTGGTAAAAGAAATTAACTGTGGCCCAGAGCCCGCCGCCCATGGCAGAAGACGGAGCCACTGATGCACTTTTGTGGCCGAGCTCTTAGCACACGGTCACTGGCTGTGGCCTTGAGGGGGGCCGTCCTCCCACCTGACCCATCCGTCCATCAGATATTTATTGAGCAGTTGGTCCCACTTTCAATGCACCTTCTGCCTGTGACTGTGACAGGCAGCATGTAGTAGGTCTGACAATAATGATGACCACATTTGGGGTCCACCATGTGCCGTTTGCGCTCACTGTACTGTAATTGAGGAGGTGGGGCTGTTAGTATCGCATTTCACAGAGAAGGAAATGGAGGCCGGGGGAGGGAAGTAACTTCCCAAGACGCAGAGCCAGGATGGGAGCCGGGCATGGGGACGGCAGTGGGAGCACGGAGAGCAGTGGCCAGGACAGCGTCACAGAGGAGGCCCTGGCTGGGCTCTTTGTCTTTCAGAGCCTCGTCCTCTCCTCTGTGAAGTGGGCGTAAGAAGCGCTGCCTCACAAGGTTGCCACGAGCAACGGACACGGAAATGCCTGCGGAGTGGGGGTCCCAGCGCGTGGTGCAGAGTGGTGCAGAATGGTCTGAATTCACGGCCCGCGGTCCAACGGGTCGCAGAAGCAGGCAGGGCCCCAAGGTCAAGGTGCAATGAGGCCTGGTGGCTTTGGGGATCAGAAAGCCCCAGGATGGAATCTGGCTGATTGACGTTGGACACAACTACGCGCTCCTTCACAGTGAGGATCTAGCTATAGACCTCACTCGTTCTCTGATGCAAAGCCTGGGGCCTGGCACCGAGGATGGGTGAGTGGGTGGATGGATGGAAGCATGGGTACTTGGATACTGGGATGCAGGCATGGATGGATACACGGATGGATGGGTGGATGGGTGGCTGGGTGGCTGGGTGAATGGGTGGCTGGGTGGCTGGGTGGATGGATGGGTGGGTGGATGGGTGGATGGGTGGGTGGATGGATGGGTGGATGGATGGGTGGATGGCTGGGTGGATGGGTGGGTGGATGGATGGATGGGTGGGTGGGTGGATGGGTGGATGGGTGGGTGAGTGGATGGGTGGATGGATGAGTGGATGGGTGGATGGGTGGATGGGTGGATGGGTGGGTGGATGGGTGGATGGGTGGATGGGTGGATGGGTGGATGGATGGGTGGATGGGTGGATGGATGGGTGGGTGGGTGGATGGGTGGATGGATGGGTGGGTGGGTGGATGGGTGGATGGATGGGTGGGTGGCTGGGTGAGTGGATGGGTGGATGGGTGGATGGGTGGGTGGATGGGTGGATGGGTGGGTGGGTGGATGGATGGATGGGTGGGTGGATGGATGGGTGGATGGGTGGATGGGTGGGTGGGTTGGTGGATGGGTGGATGTGTGGACAGAATTTCAGAACTCCAAGGAGCTCGTCAGCTCAATCTACCCCTTCCTCTTCAAGTGACTGGAGGCCTGAAGTGGGAAAGCAACGTCCTCAAGAGCACACAGTTAATTAGGCCCAAGACTGAAGGCTTCTGGCCCCTTTTACTATGCCCTTCCTCCCTTTAAGTTTCCTAATATTATTTATCTCTTGCCTAACCTGATGCAGCGAATCTAGATTATACCCCCCATGGTCGCTGCCGTATGCTTGGGGACCCGGGGTTGGGGAGGGAGGGAACACCCTCGAGTCTGGCCTGAGCTATACATGGGGCTCCTCATTCAGTCTCATCTCATCAATCCTCCAAAAGGTAGCAAGTTGGGTGTGGGAGAGTCCTGCCCTCACCTGGACTCTAACACTCTCTTACGCAGGCCAGATACTGGAAGACTTGAAGTCAGCAAGCTTGGGGTCTAGTCCTAATTCTGCCACTAGCCAGTTGTGCAACTTAGGCAAAGTCCTTTAACCTCTCTGAGACCCCCAAGTAATTTGGAAGGGCCATTCTGTCTTTTAGGTTTATGGTTGTTAGGGAGAGAGAACAAATTCCAGGCCAAAGTTTTCCAAAGCCACCCTGGGGGCCCAGCTGTACTGACACGAGGGCAATTCGAAGGGAGCTGCCCACACAGAGGGGAGGGGCAGGAGCCTCGATGCCCACCGGCGGCTCCCTGCCCCGCGGCGCTTCCGTGGGGGCTGAGGGCGCCGCTCCACATTGCTGGGCTGTGCCCCGTCGCGGGAGAGGCCATGGGGCCAAGATGCAATCCCACCGCGGCTCTTATTAAAACAGTGTGAGAAATTGTCTACACACCGGCCCAGCTGCCAAACCCACTGAGGCCTCCTGCAAGCTTGTCATTCCAGGAGCTGAGAAGAGAGAACCACACCGCCCCGCAGCGCAGGGAATTCTGCCAGCCCAGGCACTTCAAAGACGCTGACATGCCCTTCTCCAGCAGCCACCGTGACTCCTGCAGCCGGGGCAGAAGGACCTGCTAGCCTGGAAGGGCTGCTTTGGGCTAAAGCAAGGAAGGCTGAGCTGGAGCTGAGTGTGAGAGGGAGCTGGGGATTGGAGACCGCCCTCGGGCCAAGGTCTGGGCAGGCAGAGCAAGCCACTGGGTCAGCAGAATCCACCAGTCCCTGTGGCTATTAATCAGTCACCCCTGGGGGAGAGAGGGGCTGTCCCCGGCTTCTGCTGTCCTCTCCACAGCAGGACTGCAGGGTAGGTACCGTCGTTATCCCCGCCTTACACTTGAGAAGGTCGAGGCTCAGAGGGTGAAGGTATTGCTGTCACATGCATGGCTATCAAGAGGGGATGGTGGAATTTAAACCTAGGTCTGTCAACTCAAAGCCAGTGAGTCCTTTCCCCGGTTGGCACCATTCTTGCTGCTGACAGCAGTAGGACCCCAAATGCCATTCAGTGACCCCAAGGGAAAGGAATCCTTGCCCTTCCTGGGACCCCCTTTCCTTCCCACCACTGAGGTCAAGTAGGAAGGCCACAGACTGGTTGCACCAGAGGGAAGGTGGCCGTGACCAAGAGGCATTCTTGGTGCAGGCAGCGTCTCACAGCCTGAGGTCACTGCAGACCGTTCTCAAGCCCACGAGCTCCTGTCTCTCTGGCTGCAAGGACTGGTTTGGCTGGGCACACCCAGCAAGTTGGAAACGCCCAGAAGTGAACAATCTAGGAGTGACCCTCAACCAGTGAGGGACGAGAGTTGGGGGTCCCTGGCCCCTCAGTGGGACAGCTCTGGGTGTGTCCTCACACTCCCCCAGGCTCCAGGGGATGGAGCCCGGTAGCCCACAGTGAAGACATACTCGTCTCCCCACTGGACTCTCTTCCTCCCGCCTCACTTCCCTTCTCTTCCCCTTGCTTCCTGGGTTGTCACCAAATGAATTACTTGAATCAAATCCTTATCTTAGGATCTGCTGTGGGGGAACCACACTTAGACACCATCCTGTAGGCACTGTCCAAAAAAATTCCAAAAAAGGGGGTACTCCAGCCCACACCTGCATGGACAGCCTTCATTTGATTCTCACCCTCTGCCTGCAGGAATCCCTGCCAACACCCCGGCAGCCCCTCACCCACAAACCGGTAAGTAGAGGCTGTGGCCACTGCAAAAGCTCACGCTGGTCAGAGCATGCCCACCAGCTGCCACTACCACAGAGCAAATTCTACTTTCCCAATCGTGCACACGTGCATCTCATTGGAAGGACCTAAGTTACACCCAGAGCCTCAGCAGCAAGGGAGGGTAGGAAGTGCAGTTTCTTCCATCCCCTGGGAAATAGCAGGTGGCAGAGATCAGGGAGGGGCACACGTGGATGCAAAGTGCCTGCAGAACACGCAGGGCAACGGCACAGAGTGGGGGCTGGATTCATTACCTATTGCTGTGGAACAAATTACCCCAAAACTTAGGAGCTTGAAGCAACATTTATTATCTCATGGTTTGGGTGAGTCCAGAATCCAGGCACAGCTTAGCTGGGTGCTCTGCTTCTGACTGGATGCCATCAAGGTGTCAGCCCAGGGGCTGTGGTGTCATCTGAAAGCTCCAACGGGGAAGGGCCCACGCAGGCAGCACCTGTGGGCAGCATTCCGTTCCTGTGGCTGCTGACTGAGGGCCTCAGCTCCTCACCGGTTTGCCATACTCCATGGTTAGAAGTGACTCACTGGGACCAGCCCACACTCAAGGGGAGCGGTTTACACACAGGGTGGCACCGGCAGGTGGAGATTATCGGGGCCATTTTGGAAGCTGTCTACCTACGGCACGTGCTAAGCGAACATTTGGTGAGCACCTGCATGAGGCAAGAGGAAAGGGAGTCAGGTGCTCTGGGGGGGCCCTGGCTAGCCACACTCGGCTCCGTGTGGTCCTGGTGTCCTCATGGCAGTACCCGGCCAAGAGTTCCCAGGGGTGGCCAGGCTGGCCGTGGCTGAAGGACAGAGGTGGGCCACATCACTGGGACCAATGTGTATGACAGCGGTGGATGAACCACGCACCAAGTGCCCCTTTATAATGAGAAAGTCAACTTCCAAGGGGGCCAGAAGGTTGAATAAGCTGAATGTCTTGGTGTATGTGTCATGGTCTCAATTTGACCTAATTTTGACTTCTCCTCTCTTAAAATTTCTATCTCACTTTGTCTCTTTTTCCATTTTATGGCATGAAAATACACATGGCAGAGAGCTGTGACCAAGAAGTTTCACTCATTTGGACACACTCCAGTGCTTAGTGTCTCCCAGGCGCTGTGCTAGGCAGCAGGAATTCAGGGCAGTAAGACACAGCCCTTGTCTCTGTGGCCCCCGGGCGGAGGCGTGAGCACAGACGGGGTGGGGGGGGGACTGAGTACGGGGAGGGCTCTGAACTCCGACTTGGAGAGACAGAAAGGAAGTGATGTGTGAGGTGCGTCTCAGAGGGGGGGTAAGAATTTGGTCGGGAAGAGGGGGACAGACATCCCAGGCAGAGGAGACAGCATAGGCAAAGGCAGGGGGCAAGGGACAGGGACGTCGATTTGGAGAAAGTAGGAATGTTCACATTGAGGTTAGGAAGGGAGTTGCATTTCTAGATGTTCTCCAGGCTGTCCTGAAACTTTTATGAACGAGTGTTTGGGGGGCACCTTGTTTTAGTCTTTGTTTAGCTGAAAACAAGAGCAGGTATGGAGGTGGCCGTCCTTGATGGACGCGGAGTGGGCCGGGGCCCAGCCCCGCAGCGTGGAGGGCAGCCCCTGCCTTCAGCGTCGGGACACACACTGCGTCTCAGCCTTCCCCTCGCAAACGGGGTGGCTTGTATCTCATACCCACTCGCTTGATGAAATTGTTGGGGATTAATAAAGACGAGGTTCCCAGGCAAGGTAACCGGTGTTTGCAGAGCAGCTCTAATGACGTAAGAACATTCTTGATAGGATGTGAAGCAAAGGGGAAAAGGTATGAAGTTGCACACGTAGAGTTATGATCACACACACACACACACACACACACACACAGAGGGAAAAGGGTGGAAAGAACTTTGCCTAAAGGAAAACATCCAGGTAGTGGAATCACAGCTTTTTCTTTTTTCTTTTTCTTTTTTTTTTTTTTTTTGAGACAGAGTCTGGCTCTGTTGCCCGGGCTAGAGTGAGTGCCGTGGTGTCAGCCTAGCTCACAGCAACCTCAGACTCCTGGGCTTAAGCGATCCTCCTGCCTCAGCCTCCCGAGTAGCTGGGACTACAGGCATGCGCCACCATGCCTGGCTAATTTTTTATATATATATTTTTAGTTGTCCAGATTATTTCTTTCTATTTTTTTAGTAGAGACGGGGTCTTGCTCTTGCTCAGGCTGGTCTTGAACACCTGACCTTGAGCAATTCACCCGCCTCGGCCTCCCAGAGAGCTAGGATTACAGGCGTGAGCCACCGCCCCCAGCCCAGGTTTTTCTTTTACAGATGATTTTTCAAATTTACCAAATTTTCGAGGAAGGGTATGTTATGCTTTGAAATCAGAAAACAGAAATGTTTATAAATAAAGAATGAACAGGAGGGGGATGGAAGGAAAAAGGATGAAACCTGGAAAAGTGGAATGAAAAAGTATTTTGGAAAATAAGTCCATTTCCCCAAACATTTCACTGACCGCGTGCTGTGTGCCCAGCACAGCATGAGCAGAATAAGATAGGGTCACACTCTCCAAGAAACCTCAGGCTGAGAGTGGCCAAAAAGCAGCAGGCTGCCCTAGTACCTGTGATACGTGCTAGAGCTAACGGGAACACAGAGGCTGTGGGAAAATGAAGGAAACTACTTAGTCCCGAGAAACCCAGGAAGGCTTCCTATAGGAGGCAACATTTGAGCTGGGTCTTGAACAAGCAGTAGGAGGTGGCTTCACCCAGCAAGGATGATGGGAGTAGGACAGACATCCAGAGGAGGTCAGCTTGTGAATTTTGCCAGGAGACAATCAGAAATAGTGTCTTTCCAACTGAGCCAGCTAACGTGTGGTCCCAAAGAGCAGCCTCCACGTTCATCTCTGCGGGTTATGAGGGTTATTTTTTAATATCCTCGTATTTCAATAGTGTCCTATTGTTTTTAAAAAGCCCCTGCACATTGTCTCATTTTATTTTCTGACAACTCTCTGACATAAATGTCATTACAACCATCCTTTTATACATGATAAAATCGAAACTTAGAAAAGTGAAATGGGTGGGGGTGGGGAAGTGGAAGAGTTCGGAATCCGGAGTAGCCTGTGTGGGTGCTGTCAGGGATGGAGCTGCTTCCCGCAAGATTCCTAAGATGGAGCCCAACCCTCAGTGGAGCTGTATTTGAAGGTAGGGCTTTTAAGAGGTAATTGCGGTTACATGAGGTCGTAAGGGCGGGGCCCTAATTCAATGGGGCTGGCGTCCTTGTCAGAAGAGGAGGAGACACCGGGGATGCGCATGCCCATAGGAAAGGGAGAAACCAACCCTGCCAGCACCTTGATCTTGCACTTTCCAGCCTCCGGAACTGTGAGATAATAAATTTCTGTTGTTGAAGCTACCCAGCCTGTGGTATTTTGTTATGGCAGCCTGAGTAGACTAAAATAGGTTCCTATACCTGCTCTACTGCTATTAGCTGTGTGACCTTGGACAAGTTGCTTAACCTCTCTGTGCCTCTGTTGCCTCAACTACAAAACGAAGATAGGAATAGTAGTCTACTTGACAGGGCTGTTGTGAAGAGCATATTAGTTAATATATATAAAGCATTACACACCCCTGGCACATAATAGGTAGTCATAAATAAGGGTTATTTATTATTTTAGCAATCTGCCTGGGGTTGCACAACTGTCAATTTATGGAGTAAAAACTGAGACCCGATCCTGTGACAACCACTGCTCCCCACTGCCTCACCCAGGCCCCCACCTTGGTGGGTGCAGACCCGTGGGCTGGTCAGTAGCGCCCAGAGGTGCCCAGCCCTCCAGCAGCCCTCAGGCACGTCGTAGCCCCGAGACACGGAAGCATGTGGGTGCGATAGCAACTGATGATTCAAACCACCAACTGCGTGCTCGGGCAGCTGGACACGCAGGCTGCCCCGGCTCTCGTCCACCGCTCAGCAGACACACGGACCATCCGCTGTGGGCCAGACCTTGGGCACGACTGGTGAGCCGTGCAGACGTGACCCCTGCCCTCACGCAGCAGGGACGGACGAGGGACCTGTGCGTTAGCATCAAGTTGCGTAACCAGAGTGCTGCACGCAGGGGCGCCGGGCTGCAGCCAGAAAGGCAGCTGTCATCCGGCCCCTCACAGTCCCCTCCCCCCCCCTTCACCTCCTGCCCTGTGAAAACGCCAAGAGTCCTGTGACTTTTCTGCTCCCCCTTAGGCAATAGAAAGTTCTACCATCACTGTCAGTCATAACCCTGGTCTCAATTCAGCATGAAATAGCCAATCCCAGGTAATAACCAAAACTCAGAACCCAATTTTAACTTGAGATTTCCCCTTTCCCAGCCTGGGCTGGCTCCAGATGTTGGCAGATGTCCTGCTCTGCATCTGACCAGGTCTACAGCTGACCCTCCTTACGTTGCTGGCACAGGTCCCTGCAGCTGCCTCCAGCAACGGGTGGGCACCAGCATGCTATGCCAGGCGCAGGAGCACGGAGCAAGCCCTCAGATGGTCCTCTGGGACCTTTTTTTAAACCAGTTTGGGATTTGTAGGTAGCATTCCCCAATCCCTATCCCCACGTGCCAACAACTTTCTCCAAAAATATCCTCCCATTTCCACTCTCTTGATCCTTTTAATGTCTTTGCCTTAGATTAGGGGTCCAAGAGCCGTATGATCTGTTCTTGGCTATTTCTTGCCAAGATGTGCATCGTGGTGGGCTCTCTCGCTATCCAATAAACCCTATCCTGGCACGTCAGACAGCACATGAGACCACTGGGTTGCCATTTCATCCTCAATGCCTGCCACAGTGCCTGGCACACAGCAGCTGCTCCAAAATTATTTTTTGAATGAATGAATGAAAAACATGACAACATAAATGTCTGGTTGGCCTGTTTATTTCTTTTCGTCAATTAATTCATTGGTATCTGCTCAGCGTGCTTTCATTTCTTGAGATTTGGGTTAGAGGAAGAGCAAGGCATGACAACACCACATGGCTGGGCCACCAAGAAAGGGGGTTTAAGAAGGGAAGGGAAGAGGTAACAGCATAGAAAGAGAGAGGGAACAGCATGCCCTTAGACTCAGAGTATGAGAAAATGAAGTAGTAAAATTGAAAAAGAGGAATACAGTAAAGATCAAAAGAGCTACCTTTTACTGTCACTATGTATTGAACAATTACCTTGTGCCAAGCTCTGTTCTACATTCTTTATAGATGAGGAAACTGAGACAGAGGGAGTTAAAGTAACTGGCCCCAAATACTAGAAACGACCTACATACCCATCAGGAGGGGGTGGACGATGAGTTGCCGCACGGCTCACAGTGGTGTGTGACAGTGCGCGGCAGGAACAGGGCGGGCGTCCTGCCACCGCCAGGGTGTGAGGCGGGAGAGCAAAATGCAGACCGGGAGGGCCGGGGGAGGAGCAGAGCACACACGCAGCCGGGCGTGTGCGGACGGTGCCCCCCCAGAAGGAAGCGCGAGGAACTGCAACATCGGGGCCTGCACGGAGAGGAGGAAGGAGGCTGGGAGAGTCACAGAGAAAGTATTTATCGGATGTTTTCTTAGACTTTTTGGATTTTGATTCACGTGACTATATTAGCTCTTCTCACAACATTGTTTTAAGTTAAAAGAAGGGAATGGAAAATGCAAAGGCCCTTGTCCTTCTCTCGGGATTAATGGCAGAGCTGGGGGTTAAGGGCAGGACTCACGTTACACAGCCCGGGCCCTGGGCCCTGGGCTCGCCTGCCTTCCGCTGCCATCCTCTCTGCACTGTTCCTCAAGCAGGTGTAGCTGCCTCGATGGGTCACAGAGATTGCTAGGTCACCACCCTTTCTTGTCACCTAGGCCATCTGACCTGGCCCCAGAGGTCCCTTCCAGCCAGAGAGTGCAGACAAGAGAGCCCCGACAGAAACCCAACAGAAAGGATGACTGCCCCTCTGCCTGTGACAATGAGCTGCTCAAAGGATGCTCCTTGCTCTTCGCGAAGCCGCAGCCCCCTCCTCCTCCGAGGGCTCATGGGACCCACCCTCCTCCTTGATGAGGAAGCCGGGATCTGGCCACAAGGGACTTGCTCAAGGACACACAGCTCTTAAGGGGCAGGGCTGGTGCTATGACCTTTGTTGCCTGCTGTTATGGGCTGAATTCACAAACTGTAGTCTCAACCCCACTACCTGCGAACGTGGCTGTATTTGGAGACAGGGCCCGTAAAGAGATGATTATGGTAAAATTAAGTCACTGCGGTGGGCCCTGATTCAACCTGACTGGTGTCCTTGTAAGGAGAGGAAATTAGAACACAGACACACACAGAGGGACGACCATGTGAGGACACAGGCAATGACGGCCATCTGCAGGCCTCAGAAGAAACCAACCTTGACAACACCTTGACCTCTGACTTTTAGCTTCCAGAACTGCAGGAAAATACATTTCTGCTGTTTAAGCCCCAAGTCTGTGGTGCTTTGTGAAGGCATTCCGAGCAGACCGCTACCCCCCGCCCTGGGCACGTGCCATCTCGTTTTATCCTCACAGCCAGCCCGTGGGGTGGACGTGCCTTTCCCACTCTGCAGGTGAGCCACGGCGTCTCAGCCAGCGAAACTGTGGCTATCAAAAGAGACAATGAATAGAAATAAAAGGCCAGAAAAAGTGGAAGACCGTAAAGACACAAGGCATAATGCTTTGTTCTACTGTCAGAGTAACCCCATCGTCAGTGCCCGTAGATGGGCATTGGCGTCGGGTGCTCAAGTCTGCAGGACGGTCTGCAACCACAGAGCCACGGCCAGGGCGCTCCGCGGGTGCTGCGGCACAGTCTCCCGGACTCCACAAAAGCCCAAAGAGCTTTAGACTCCAAAGACCATGCTGCATTCACAGTGCCTCCCCCAGCCTCCCCCTGCTCAGACAGTGCTGGGTAGTTTCACATCCAGCAATTTTACAGAAATATAGACACAAAAATATATATGTTATAACTATATATTATTTGTAAATAATATATTTATTAATATAATAAATACATAAATATATATAATGTTATCACCTGCATCCTGGATCCCTCTCCAAGGGTCATACTCCACCTGAGCAAGGCAGCACAATGTCGTGGAATTTTCTATGGCATTGGAATCAGACAGACACAGGTCTGGAAAGTTCTCAGCTCGGCCACCTTGAGCAAGTCACTGGCAAGTTTTCATATGAGTCCTACCGTGGGCTTCTGCTTGCTCTCTATGCACTTCTGCCACCACCCTGAGAAGAGAGTCCCTAAGTAGCGGCTGCTCCTTCAGAGATAACCAAAAACAAGGACACAGTGGGCAGGGCCATCCCAGCCAAGCTCAGCCGGACTCACAGCTTGAAGCAGAACCGCCTGGCTGAGCCCAGCCTGAATACACTGCCCCAGATGACTTGTACCCCCATGAGAAATAAATGTTCATTGTTGAATGCCTCTGAATTTTGTGATTGCCTGTTACACAGAATTATCAGGCAGTGGTTGATATCGGTGGGACAAAAAGGCAGTTGTGGGCTTTAAACTGGCAATCAGTTGTTCCTGGTATAGCTAACGGGAGGAAGAAAGGCCCTTTGTCTTTATAACTAAAACCATAGTAATAACTAAAGCAGCAACAATGAGAAGCCACATGGCATGGTGGCTAAAAAATCATAGACTCTGAGTTCAAAGCTAAGTTTTATCATGCACTAGCTGAGTGACCTTGCCCAGGTCACTTAACCTCTCTGTCTCTCAGTTACTAATCCAGCTAATAATCACACCTAAATGATAGGACTGCGTGGCAACTGGATGAGCTCATAGATGAACAGCACTCAGACAGTGTCTGGCACACACTGCTCGCTGTTCCCGTGCATTGAGCACCTGCTGCGTGCCGGGCTCCAGGCTGCGTGCCCTCCCTCTGTCACTGTTTACCCTCCCAGCAAACCCGTCAGCTCCATCGTACCCAGGAGCTCAGACAGCCTGATCCATGCAACTCTCTCCACCTACGGTCCTACCCCATAGGTAGAAATGCTAGAATGTTCTTCCTCCAGGGCACCTCCCTATCTTCTTCCAGCCTCAGCTGTGTTGTCATATCTTCAGGGACATTTTCCTAACTTTCTACTGCCAGCCCCCTATGATAATACTTCACGACACCAGGCACCTCGCTGTCCACAGAGCTGCATCAATCACGATAGGCTGGGCCACACTGCGGCAACAAACAGGCCCCACATCTCATGGTCTCACACAGTTTCACTTCTGCCTCATGCTGCATGTTCACCGGGGGTGCCGGGGTGGGAGTGTGGTGCATCAGAGTCACTCTGGGACCCAGGCCTAGCAAGGCTTCCTCTGGACACCTGCTTCCTCATTCACCACAGCAGTGGACAGGGAGTGTGGCGTGTGAAGCCCACACATACTGAGAGACACGGCCCTCGTGCTTGCACTTCACTGGCCAGACCAGCCATGGCCAAGCCTAACCTCCCAGGGGGTGAAAAGTGCACGCCTACCACGTGTGCAGCAAGGGACCAGGGGACAGAACTCTGGAGAACAGTCCTAGTGAGTTGTGAACGCACACGAGTTTGTGCGACTGTGATCGGCATCTACCTTCCCCTCAGATCAGAGATCCCAGGAAGAGGCCCCGTCTGGTTCTGCTCATCATCACACCCCTGGGGTCTGGCACACAGTAGGCACTCCATAAACATTTGTTGAGTATGTTATTGAAAACTGACTATTCCAAAGTCACCCGCAGTAAGATCCGAACTTGAACCCACATCTGTCTCCCACGTCTCTCTACCACTGTTTACTTCCCTGCTCGGAAAGCCATGAGCCGAGCTAGAGGGGGCGCCTGCTCCGCACAGCTGCGTTCTGTTTGCTTTTAATCCTAGGCATGTTTCAGGTGGGGATGGGGAGACTAACTCACGTCTGAGGGGAATCTAGTCACACATACAGGGTTGTTTCCTCAAAGCCTGGCTTAGCTCAACCTCAGGAACTACGTCTGGGGGACAGGGTGGGACGGATCACGTTTGAACGAGACAAGGATGAAAGAAGGAAGGGGGCAGTGATCATTTTGGAATCTTTACCACCCAGGTGACATTTCGAGACCGGAGGACTTTTGAAGGACAGTCTTGGAACACTCCCTGGTTGCGCCCACAGCGGACATTGGTTGTGAAAATGACACACACCCAGTCAGACAACATGTGTTCCTTCCACGGAAGGCTCTGGCATCGAGAAACTGAGTCAGCTGTCCAAGTTGCATACACAAGTAAAATAAGGAATCTGCGCAAATATAACTTTCCCTGTTCTTAATTGTGGCTGGAAGTAATTTTGCCAGAATAAGTAGGCCCTGGATATGAGATACTTTTATGGAAAGTTGCCTGCACACAACACCCTGTAATCCTCCGGGTCTTGTGCGAGGGGTGCCAAGGCGCCCTCTGGTGTAGAACCTGAGAACTTCAAGCCCACGGCAGTCATCGCTGGTCAAACAGGTCCTCGCAGCATCTGGAGTACAAGCTTCAGGACGTACGTATGCTTCCTTGGACCTCTTTTTTATTGTCAACCACAGCATATCAAACTCAAAGTTGAATGGCTAAAAGATATTAACCACTGGATTTTTAAGGGTGTGGGAAAAGAGAGAAAAGATTGTTGTAAACTGACGTGTGGGGCTGACAACCACGTGGCCACAGTAATGAAGCCATGCTGATATTTTCAATAATTACGGCCTTTCCTAACTGCCACCCAGTCGATGGAAGAGCAGGAAGAATCTCTTGCCTTGAAGGAAGCGAGAAGACCCACCTCGAAAGTGGCTGGAGTTGGAGTCGGGGTGGGGAGTGTTAACACAACACAGACATTTTGGCTCCAGGAGACTTTTTCAGAATGAATAAATGCATTTTAAAGTGATCTGCGATTCATTTTCAAAAGCCTGACTGAGGAGCGCCCTCAGGTAGAGCATTTAAATGTAGCCTGGAGATTTCCTGCTTCTGAAAACATATCTCTGCAGACTTTACTGCCTGTGGCTCAGAAGTACCAGTATCAACACAAGCGGTTTTTAACCTCAAAGGCAAGGCAGCCCTGCACTTTTACAGGCCTCATGCTTGAGGTCAATTTAAATCACAAGCCCCCAGGAAAACACCCCCCCTGGTCAGCGGCTGCTTGAGCCCAGGTCGCTGGGAGGCCCCTCCTGCCAACACCTTCTGCTGAGTGAGGCTTCCCAGCTCCCACGCCAGAGAAACCCTTGTCAAGTCAGAGCTGCCTTGTGTGGGGAGCAAGGCCAGACGCTTGGAAAGACTTATGACACAGGTATGATCCCGGTCATAAGGAACCCAGAATTGCCATTCTTGCTTATTTAAGAATATGAAAAGAGCAAGAAGAAAAGAGGGAATTTAAAAAAACCCCGAAAGAATAGGACGTAGAAGAGTGACGCTGAGAGAGTGAGGAGGAGAGAGAGGATGTGAAAATTACAACACGTACGTGTATTCAAAAAGTTGCACGAGGCCACCATTTAGAACGCCCCACACGTGAGGACAGCTGTGGCCCTGTACCCATGGGAGGCTCTGCAACAGAACTCGCTCCCCCAGAGAGGAAATGGCTGCTGAGGGCCTTTTGGAAAGTTCTGGAAACGTCCTCCTTAAGCTGACGCTTCCACATGGGATCAGGGGGCGATGTGGGCTCTGACCCATCTTGACGATCCTTCCTCTTTTCTCCAAATGTCATTTGAAAAGAGAAAATTTAAACTAAACTTTTTTTTGTCTTTTGATCAAAGGGCCCAAACGAACGGCAACAGCCCAGGAAAGCCCACCTACAAGACAGTACCTAGGAAAGGAAGCAATATAAGGTGCTAAGCAGCATTTCTGAAATAAACACACATTACTTCCAACCTCTCGGTGCTCACTGGTGATGCTCATTGGTGATCAACGCCTGCCTCTTGGGAATGGGAGGAGTTAGCTGTGAACTCCCCGAGCGGCGGGAGGCCGGAAGCCCCGTGCGCGGTACACACACATGGCTAGTGCTTCCCACGCTGAATCTTTCCCCACGCGGGGGCCTGTTTGGCTTGGTCCCCAGCTAAATGTTATGAAAGGGCTTCCCTCTCAAATGCCTATTGGACTGATACTAAAATTGCCCTCAAAGTAAACCACTGGGGAAGTGGGGTGCTACTGCAAAAGATGGGGAGAGACACACCAGAGTGTGCGGGAATCCAGTTCCCTGCCTTCGAAGTCCTGTCTGAATCAAATTCCGAATCCAGTGGGTGGAGCACCACCCCTTCCAGCGAAGTCTGAAATTCTCTGCTTTTGTCAATGTGAACATTAACTCTGTAACAGTAAACCTTTCTCTTCATTTTGTTTTTAGCTGAGAAACTAATTTTTAAAAGATCAAAGTATTTGTTAAACCAGCTTTAGGACCTTCTTGTTATCTCTGACTTTATTTCAGATACCAATTAGATCTAATTCTAAAATGCTTTTTCTCTCACTATTTATTCTGTTTATTTGAGATAGCCTCTTTTCTCATGTCTATTTTAGAGTGATTTTTAGGGAATTAATAGAGATATAAATATTATAATTGTTTCCTTTTTTCTTTTTTTTTAGAAACTCCTCCATACAATTTGCCTGTCATTTACACTTACATTAAAACAGAATCTTTCCTTACAAACTCCAGGACAAAGTAAGAATGTAAGAGAGTGTAAGATTAGCTGTAAATCATTGTAAATACCTCCTAATTCTCTTAGCTCCAGACCCAAGATGCTATCTGCAAGGGGAGATATTTCAGAGCTCAGAAACTCCTCCTCTGCGAAAGGCCCCATGAAAGGACCACAGGCAGCCACTTCACCCACCCACCTGCTTAGGAAAGGACAAAGGCAGGGAGGCTCCTTGGTGACACTGGAACTCCATAACAACAACTGAAAGTATTTTCATAACATGGTACAAACTAGGAGTTGGGGGGAGGAAGGGAAGTTTGGTCTTCCTTGAAAAAATTCAAAGATTCAATGGAGAAATATCAAAGGGGTGGGGGCCCAGGGTGAGGAGCAGGGAGTAACTTAGAAAGGTAATAAACTGTAACCTTTTGGATACCCCCAGAGGAATAAAGGACAGAGAGAGAAAGATTCTCAGATGTCCTTATCTTTTTATTCTGCTTTGTTGTAAACAAATATGTGCGTAGCTCCAAGGAATATGGATCTGGAAATGATAGAATGGATGGATGGGTGGATGGATGGATGGGTGGATGGATGGATGGGTGGATAGATGGATGGGTATACGGATGGATGGATGGATGGATGGATGGGTAGATGGGTGGATGGATGGATGGGTGGGTGGATGGATGGATGGATGGGTGTGTGGATGGATGGATGGAAGGATGGGTGGGTGGATGGATGGATGGATGGGTAGGTGGATGGAAGGATGGATGGATGGGTGGGTGGATGGATGGATGGATGGATGGGTGAGTGGATAGATGGGTGGATGGATGGATGGATGGCTAGATGGATGGATGGATGGGGTGATGGATGGATGAATGGATGGATGGATGGATGGATGGATGGATGGATGGATGGATGGGTAGATGGATGGATGAATGGATGTATGAATGTATGGATGGATGGATGGGTGGGTGGGATGGATAGATGGATAGACAGGTGGGTGGATAGTTGCACAAGTGAGTGGGTGGGTAGATGGGCAAACAGGTGGTTGAGTAATGGATAGATGGGTGGGTGGATGAAAGGAAGAGTGGGTGAGCAGTTAGGTGGATAGATGGATAGGGGAATGGATAGGCGGATAGAAGGAAGAAGAGTAGGTAGGTTGGTGGATTAGTGGATGGATAGATAAATATAATAAGCCTTTTCTTATTTTTATATGTAATTTCATTACAGCATTCTCCCTTAAATAGTCACAGGTCTTTCATTTTTAAGATTGCTGTCTAGTGCAGAATATAGTAAAATAGGCACTCATATACCAACTGCTAGTGGGCAGTTAAATTAGTACAGCTTTTCCAGATGGTAAAGCTTGTCAAGAATCTTTAAAAAGTTGGTGCACACACATGTACATAGCAGCATTATGTACTATAGCCAAAAGGTGGAAACAGACAAATGTCCACGGACAGATGAATGTGATACAGACACACACACACACACACACACACACACACAGGAATATTATTCAGCCACAAAAGGGAACATGTGCTACAACATGGATGAATGCTGAGGACATTATGATAGGTGAAATACATCATTCACAAAAAGATAAGTATTAATACTATATGATTCCACTTATCTGAGGTCCCTAGAGTAGTCAAAATCAGAGACCAAAAGTAGAATGATGGTTGCCAGAGGCTGGGGGATGGGGGTGGGGAATTAGTGCTTAACGGGATAGTTTCGTAAGAGGGAAAAAGTTCTAGACACGGATGGTGTGATGTTGCACAAGAGTATGAGTGTACAGTGCCACTGGAGTGTACACTTAAAAACAGTTAAAATGGTAACTTTTGTTATGTATATTTTACCGCAAGAAAAACAAAAAGATTGGTGCTCTCTGACCCCTTGTAAAGTTGCTTAAGGCATCAGTCCCTAGGAAAGGTGTCAAAATGCGGACAAAGAGTTATGCACAATTATATGCATCACCTTATTGTTCACTGGAATTAACCTACACATCCAAAAATTTGGGACTGCTTAGGAAATTATTATGCAGCCATTAAAAATGAGATTTGTAAAATTACCATAAAGAAATGGGTAATATGTGAGGCCATTTTAAATCATAAAAACAGTACACAAAATTGTATATGCAAACTACTAATAAACTCCTAAAGAAAAAAATAGTCTACTGGAAAAAGACCAAAATATTACCTCCAGTCCTCTGAGTAGCATACTAGAATAATGGATAATAGCTTTTCAGATTTTTATATTTTCATGTTCCCCCTAAATTTCCTACAGTATGCACTTGTTCCTGTGATGCTGGTGGGTGGAGTTGAGGTATCTGTTTAGGGAAATAAGGATCTGTTGTCTCCTTGAGCAAAGTCGTTTGCACATTAAGCTGGTGGTGAGGGAACGCGGTCTGAATTGGCGTTGGTACGGGGTGTACAGAGAAACGCATTAGCTGCAACCAGAAAGGCAGCTTCCTAGAGTCCCCGCAGAGTGGGAGACAGCCAGTGGGAGGTGAGGTGGGCGTGGGCGTGAAGCAGAGTGGAGAGTGGCTGAAGGGGCGACGGGCGCGGCCGACGCAGGACTCTGGGCAGAGGTTTTGCAGGTAGGTGCTCCCGGCCCCTTCAGAGCAAGAGCTCACCTTCGTCCTGCGGTGAACAGGTGAGGATGGAGTTCTAAGGAAGGTCAAAGGAAAGGCCTCGGAGAAGAGTCAGAGTTGGTTAAGAGCCTTTCAGAACTAAATATATTATTGAAATAACCAATGGTCTGATTCCTTTCATGCTGTAGATACTTTTTATTTCTGGGCACAGGGAGGAGAGCAGTTGTTGTGTGAAGTTTTTTAAATGGGAGGATCAGACATAAACATTTGTGCCCTGAAAGCTGCCCATGAGTTACTCTATTACCCATCCATTCGACAAGTGTTTATTGAGCACCTACTCTGTCTGCAGTAGGGCGCTAGGCTCTGGGGGCACGTCAGTGAACAAAACAGACAAAACCCGTGTCCTCATGGAGCTTGCATTTTAGCGGGAACAAATGACAGTAAAGGTAATAAATAGGTCCAAAGGGAGCTGCACATTAGTGTGTGCATGGTGCCACCCTGGCGCTGGGCTCGAGCTCCGCTACATTTCCACACCTGCCTGCAGTGTCCCCACTGGACTCAAAGAGCAGCATTCAAATGACACAGAAAGAGCCTAATGCTTGGAACATTGCCCATAGCCGAATCCAGTGTCCAACACATGGCACCGTGTAGATTCACACTGAATAAATCAATGTATCAAATGGTAAATGAGTGACTGCATCAATCGATCAGTTACTCAATGACAACGTTCACCTGGAAGGCAAAAGAATGAGGGTTCTAGAAAGAAAAGTGTACCAGGAAAGAGGGACCTGCCAGTATGAGCACCTACTGTGTGCCAGGCTTTCCCTGTACATGTAAGACACACACACGCACACGTGCACAATGCTGGGCACATGGAGACACAGAAAGGTCCTGTGCCCTGCCACTGGCCCACAGCCACACCCAGGGAGCCAGGGCTCACGTCCAGGTCTATCTGCTCCTTCCACTCCCTTCCCCGGGTACCCCTGTGAAATAAACCCCTCAGCTGCTAAGTTGTTTCCTTGCCCCAAATGATCAAACCCTGGAGAACTTCCCAGGAATGCAGACATGTTTGCAGCAATGGTTACTAACTTTGGTAGCTAAAACTGGCCCTTTGTATGTCTTTATCTAACAAGTCAGAAGTCCCCTGTAATTGGGTTTGTTTATGGGTGTTCTGCCCAGTCCTACAAATTGCTGTCAATAGATTCCTAGGAGCTGACTGGGTTTAAATCTCATCTCAGAGGGAGCTGATAAGAGCAGCTTCAAGTCCTCTGGAGGGGCTGGAAGGTAACTGGAAGACTAACAGAGCCCTCGCCCCCACCCATAAGGGGCCCTGCCCTCTCCTGGCCCAGCTGACAGGAGGCACTTGTGCTCTGAGACCTGCAGACGCTGTTCACGTGAGAGCCCTGATGGCTGGCTAGCCAAGGTGCTGTTTGCAGGAGGACATAAATTAGGTTTGGAATTTTCAGGGTAAACGTCTTCAGGATTTATTCCTGCAGCTGCTGCCATGAGCGCTGGTTTCAGAGTAACCACAAGGCCCCAAGGAAATAGTCCTGCACATTTTTTCTGGAGCCAGGATGCTAGGAAAAGCCCACATGCCCCCTTCTCAAGGATCACCGAAAGGATGGAGACTTTTGCTCTGGCGCTGACTGCTCTGAGGAGGCGGGTGCAGGAGGCTTCCAGGCTTGGAGTTCTCCCCACCGACATCCTTAGTAAGGGCGTTTTGCTCCACCAGCTTCCGCTGCAGGACTTAGCTCTAGCAAAGCCTGGTGCAGTGCAAAGAGCAAGGGTCTGTAGCTCTAGCAAAGCCTGGTGCAGTGCAAAGAGCAAGGGTCTGCAGCTCTAGCAAAGCCTGGTGCAGTGCAAAGAGCAAGGGTCTGCACGCTAGAGGTGGGCTTAGGAGCCACAGGGCACATGGAACACGTTTCCTCACCTCTCTGAGCCGTGAGGTTTTCATTCGTAAAGCGGCCGCCTGATAAATGGGAAAGCATCACACTTGTGTTCGGTGTCTGCGTCAGTCTGCTCGGGCTGCCACAGCGAAGTCCCCCAGGCTGGGGGCTCAAACAGCAGAAATTGATCACCTCATATTCCAGAGGCCAGAAGTCTGAGATCGAGGTGTAGGCAGGATCGGTTCCTCCCGAGGCCTCCCTCCTTGGCTTGCGGACGGCCGCCTTCTCCCTGTGTCCTCATGTGGTCGTCCCTCAGTGCCTGTACCTGTCCTAATCTCCCCTGATAAGGACACCAGTCAGTCTGGATTAGGACCCACTCTAAAGCCCTCACTTTACCGTAATTATCTTTGTAAAGACCCTGTCTCCAAATATTACCACATCCTGAGGTTCTGGGGGGCTGGAACTTCGAAACACGCACTCTCAGGAGGACACGATGCGGCCCGTGACAGCGCTCCAGCCATTCTCCCTGAGCGGCTGCACCCACCAGGTGCCCTAGAAGACCGGCTTCCCCAGGAAAGGAAGAGACCCGAGTTTCCTGAGTGCCTAGACGCGGCGCTGTGCCCCGGACACTGCGCCAGGTGCGCTGGGTGGCTTGTAAGGGCGCACCCCTGGGATGGGGGAGGGCAGAGGGCTGTGCTGTCGCGGTGCCCCCCTGTCTCGTGGACACAGAGCCACGGGAGGGGCCGTCTCCCTCCTCCTTCCCCTCAGCCGACCCCGTGCAGGCAGAGGGGGAGACTGCAGCTCCTCATTCGCGGGACTCCTTGGGCTACAGCGCCCCCGCAGGCTTCTGCAGATGACTCCAGGAAGGCCGTCCACCTGAAGGCTGTGGGGTGATCAGGGTGACACTGAAGCAGCCCAGCAGGGGGATGCGGGAGGTGACCTCAGTCAGGTCTCCAGGCACGCCAGCTGAGGCCTGCACAGGCCCCACCGGCAGGAGCGGCGGGCAGGACCCCGGCCCACCAGAATCCGGCTGTCAGGAGAAAGCGGGGAATCCATAAGCTCGCCACACACAAGCACATCCTCTGTGTCTGAACCTCAGCACCCAGACAAACATGTTGGGGCCACGGTCTTCAGTCAGGAGCCGCAAATCCTGCTGTGTGGCTCAGACAGGGCTCACGAGAGTGTTTGAGTCGGTGGCTGGTATGGGCTGCGTCGTGTGTCCCCAGATTCCCGTGCTGTGGCCCCAACCCCCAACACCTCAGAGTGTGACTGTATGTGGAGATGGGGTCTTTAAAGAGGAGATGAAATAAAAATAAGGTCATTAGGGTGGGCCCTAATCCTATCTGACTGGTGTCCTCACAAGAATAGGAGATTAGGACACAGACATGCAAGGAGGGACGACCACAGACGCAGGGAGAAGGCGGCCGTCAGCAAGCCAAGGAGAGAGGCCTCAGAAGGAACCAGCCCTGCCAACACTTTGATCTCCGACTTCCAGCCCCCAGGACTATGGGACGATACATTTCTGTTGTTTAAGCCCCCAGTCTGTGACACATTTTATGGCAGCCTGAGCCAACTAATACAGTGGCTAATTTCTCTTGAAAAATTAGAATTTGTGGCCTCACGGGGCTCACATTCCCTCCTGGTGGATGCTGGTCATAGCTGTTCACCCAGCCTCACTGACCCTCATTTTCTGGCCCCTGTGGGCACTTGTGCCTATAACCCCTGAACACAATACTGCTAATCCTGGCCACAACCCTTGGGACAGAGATTTTATTAAACATAGAAACCTTTCAGCTCCTGAGTGGTGAGGCTTAAGGCCACTTTTTCCTGCCTATCCAAGAGAGTTATTATTATTGGTAATAATAATTTCTCTTATTGTTGCTATTAACTGAACACTTATCATATGTCAACCTGTGTTTAGTACTTTGTACAGATGGTCTTATTTAATCATAAAAACAACCTAACAAAGGGTTGATTTTATCCCTATTTTACATATAAGGAAACTGAAGCCCAGAGTCTTGCAGCTATGAAGTCGGAGAACAGTCATTCAAGGCCATTTCTGGGTGACTTTTCCACCATTTTCTCATTTACAAAGAAGAGGTTCCCATTTACAAAGAAGAGGTGCCTTAGATCTCAGGAAATGGCCTGGGGGAGAGAAGAGACCCCAGGTCAGAGATGGCAATTCTCTATTTGACGAGGTTCTAACTCCGTGTTAATGTAGATGCCCACAAGCCACTCGCCATCCTGTACCTCCATCTTCCAATGCATAAAATGGACACAACAATGGCCTCCAGTTTCCTCTTAGCTATTGATTGGGAGGATCAAATACCACTGGGTATTTCCAAAGCAAAAAGCTTACTAAGGAAGGGGAACTCTGCAGCCCCAAAACATGCAAAGAGCAACAGGAAAAACTAACATATAAAAAAAAAATCATGCAATTTTCAGACACTTCTTTTTCTGCTTCAGAAACCAGGCTCCATCCTTCTTGGAGATCTCACCTGCTAGCCTCTATACAAATATATGCAAACCCTGGCTGAAGGGGTGAGATGGGGGCAGACAGACAGAGCCTGGGTATGACTCTGGTGTACCCCTCTTTGAACCTCAGCTTTCTCATGTGTGAAATGGGATAATGACTCCTGCCTCACATCACTGGGAGAAGATTCCCTCTGATCCTGCAATCTCTGAGGCCCATTTGAGCCAAGATGCTATGGTTTTCTTGAATGTTGAAAGAGCCAACAAGGGAGGATCACTGGACAGATTGAAAGCCAAATGTCCCCATGGGTGACCAGGTGCAGGACACAGCACCCACTTCTGGTGGAGGAACAGGGTACACTTGAGGAATTGAGGGTGTCTTCCATCCCTTCCTAACAGGGAGAGTCACTTTTAGTTAGGCAGGACCTCCTGTCTCATGCTCATCCAAAAGCCAGGATAAACTCTACTCCAGCTGACTTCCTAAAGCTCCTTGAACCTGCCACTGCTGTTTCACACCTCTTTGCCTTTACCCACAATAATAATGATGAGGACCACTCATCGTTAATTCATTATGTGCTCACTAGACTAAATCCTCATTTTGCCAATCAGGACACTGAGGCATAACAAGTTTAAGCAACTTGCCCAAGGTCACCCAGCTGGTCAGTGACAGAGCCAGGATTTGAACTCAGACACTCTGGCTCCAGTGCCTGCACCCTTGGGCTCTGGCTCTAGCGCCATCTTCTGCCTTATCTCCCTGGGGATCCTTTTAGCTCAAGCTCAAGCTTCATATCCTCTCAGAAGTTTTTTTTCTGGCCACCTTCTAACCATGGCAAAAGTTGAATCCATACTTCTTTGTGCCACTTCTGTAGTACTCATGCATCCCAGCATCTACCATGCACCAAGCACTTTACATACCTGATTGCTATCCACCCTCCAACAACCATAAGGAGAATTATTATTGTCCCCATCTAACAATGGGAGACTGAGGCTCAGGACATCAACATAACTTGACCAAGACTGCAACACTAATCAGAGGAACAGCCAAGACTTAAACTCAGATCTGCCTGACTTCAAAGCCCTTGATTTCTTTATTTTTACATGCTGCCTGCCCCTCCAACACAGTGGCCTCAGCACCCATCACACTTGGGCTAGAAGGAGTCAGCACTTGGATTTGGGAGCCAGATGCCCCTGGTAAGGGCACCAACTGGGGAGATGCTGAGTGACACTGATGTGGCCAGTCTGACTTCATTCATTCATGCATACATTCCATCAACAAATATTCACTGAGTGCCTGTGACGGGCCAGACGCTGTTCTAGGCACTGGGAAAACAGTGGAGAACAAAACAGAAACCTTCCAGCCCTCGTGAAGCTTGTACCCTACTGGGCAGAGTCAGACAACAAAAAGGAAGTGGAAACTATGTCAGCTGATCATGAGTTCTGTGAAGGAAAATAGAACCAGGAGGGTGATAGGTAAGGGGCAGGGCCACTGTTTCCTATAAGGTGGTCAAGAAAGTTCTTTCTGATTAGAGACTTAAAGGAAGTGAGGAACTGGGGGGAATGGAGAACCCCCAGCAGAGAACAGTGGTCCCAAAGGCAGCGGGAAGGACGCATTGGAAGGTGGAACCCGTGCAGCTGCTGAAGGCTGGAGAAGGGCGAGCAGGGCACTGAGCCCACGCGAGGCCAAGCAGGTTTCCCTCACCAAGGGGCGTCAGGGGCCCTGGGCGGGCCGGTGGACCCGCTGAAGCCTCAGGGATGGGACAGTGCACCACGCTCCCAAGCCCATCTGACCCCAGAACTCTAGGGGAGGAAAAGCATATCCTGGATAAATGTTCCTCCAAAAACACACCAGAACCTCAGAAAAGAGGGATTCCTGCAATTTCTGCAGGAGCTGTCTTCTGAGCTAGAGAGGAAGATGAGGCTTAAACCCTTGAGCCGTGGGCCTGGCGAAAGCAGACCAGATCCTCAGGTGAGCCCGGCTCCCACTTTCCTGAGTGGCTGCCCTCCGAGACAGCAAGGTGAAAACAGGCCAGGCAGGAATACGAGCAACTTAACCTCTCTGAGCTTAAAATTTTAGTACTCGCTTGAATGGATTTTTGTGAGGATTAAATGACTTAAATTTTGTGGCAAAATTGTCAGATAAATTATAAAATGCTGAACAAATATGAGTAATATTCCTACCTCAACAATGGCTTAGGATATGAACTTTCTCAAAATACATTTTCATGTCAACTAGGGCAAAACTGTAGTCAAATTAGTGACTTTAAGGATAAAAATATTGACCCTGAGAGCAATAATAATGCTTAAAAATAAAAATATCAAAAACAACAACAAACTACCCTTCATTTGCCAGTCGTCTGTGCCTGGCCTGTTTGCATATATTGGATCTATTCCTAATAACCTTGAGGGGCAGACGGTAGCATTTTCATTTTATAGATGGTGAAACCAAACCTCAGAGAGGTTAAGTAACCTGTCCGAAGACACAGAGCAGGCAGAGATGCCACTGGGAAGGTTCATTCATTTAAGAAATATCTGCTCACTACTTTCTCTGTCTTGTTCTCTGAGGTTTCACAAGGGCCCTTCCCCACCTTCTATTGCCTGCAAACAGGTCACTGTAGTGAAATGAAACAAGGATACAGACATGCAAAGCATGCTTGGGGAGCAAATGCAGGCCTGGTGGAAAGGGAGGCTGCCTGGAGGAGGTGATGCCAGCACTGAGCTTTGAAAATGAGTAGGAAATAATTCAGAATGGGAGGAAGAGGGACCTTCCCGAGAAGGGAATGGCTGGAGCACCTACTTGCAAGGGAGAACGGCAGCCTAGGTACTCTGGATCAGATCTCAGCTCTGCCCTCAAGCGGACCCGTTTCTGGTGCCTGGATGGTGGGGACCCCATTGGAAAGTGGGCTCATTTCTTCTCATGGTCCTGCCTTGGACTGGAGAGAGGAGCAAGACCTGAACACAGGTTCTGGTTCTGGTCCTGCTACCCTTGAGCAATTTGACCTCAGAGGGGAAAAACAATAATCCTTCTGTGCCTCAGTTTCCCCAGAGAGGGCATTGCTTTTGGACAGTGGTTCTTCAAGTACCCTCTCCAAACCAGCATCAGCATGACCTGCCAGCTTTTTAGAGACACGATTCTCAAGTCCCACCCCAGGCCTGTGGAATCAGACCCTCTAGGGAGGGCCCAGCAATCTGCATTAACAAGGCATTCTCCCCATTCGGATGCTCTGAAAAGCCTGAGAATCACTTGCTGTTTGCTCCCCCAAGCATGGTACCCTAACCTGTAGCATCAGCACCCCTGCGAAGTATTGGAAATGCAGAGTGTCAGGCCCCACTCGACCTACTGAATCAGAATCCACACTTCACCGGGTCCCCAGAGGGTCTCGTTCACATTAACATTTGGAAAGGGCAGCCCTAGGGCTGGGTGACACCCGAATTCTGAGTGACACCTCCTTGCAGCTGTAAAACTCTATCAAGAACCCTTGGGAAAATCACCCAACCTTTTATTTCTTTTTCTGGGAAAACTCCCAGGCAGGAGGGCAGCCTGTCGGCTCAGTTAGGGCCTCGAGGCCCTTTGATAGTTTCCAGCCTCCCGATAACGCTGGGCCGGACCGGAGGCAGCCCTCTCCCCCTCCCCACGAGGGGAAAGTGCCTCCCTCTGGGAGGCAGGAAGTCAAGCAGGGCTCCTCTGCCAGCTCTGCCAAGGAATGTCCCCCTCATGGAGCCTCTGGAATTGGGAAGAAATTCCTCCCAAATTCCACGGCCATCGCAAACCAGCGAGAAAACGTAAGAGCAGCCCAATGCGGTGCAGCCCGGCTCGAAATGAGTTCAAAACAATTACCAGCCAACATGTGTTTCCTATGAATGGTGCAAGTGTTAAAACGGATTTAATTTTCTTTTGTAAATAAAGAGGCCCATCCAGGCCGGCCTGTTTATCTCCCTGGGAGAGATGAAAGTGTTTCATCTGCCAGTAGCCTCTGCCCGCTGCGGAGGTGGGGGGCAGCTCTCTGGACCCCATGTGTTCTCTATCTTGTAATCCAAAGTCATCTTCCCCATGTGGAACTATTTGAGCACCATGAGGTCTTTTCTCGAAGTCTTGGTTATCTAAGATGGTACTCCCTTTTTTTTTCTTAAACATATTAGTGATTCATAAACAGTAAAATTAGTCTGCTAGGGCCAGTGGAGGCATTCATCCTGGTGGCGCCTGCTTTCCTGGGTTAGTAGTTAAAATAAATCATTGCTGTCACAATGGAATTCAGGCCGAAAAATCACCTGTAGGAATCCCCACCACCCCTCTCCACCTCCCCCAGCGCCCACCCCGCCCGCCAGCACCAGGATCAAAGCTATCTTCCTCACTCCAGCTGAGGGAGAAAGGGGGGGGGGGAGGAGGAGGAGGAGGCAGCACAGAAGGAAAACCCCAGAAGTTACACCGAGTCAGGAAATTAATGTCTCTGCTCTATTGTTGAAACTAGAAGCAGGAAAGTATGAAGCCAATTTATGATATTAGTGTTTCTAAAGCAAAATATGATTAACCACTTCATTATGTAAAGTTGTTTCCACTTAACCTCTTTGTGCTGGCATCTAGAACTTGGCTTTTTTTCTTTAACTGCAAATTTAATAAATTCCAACATGCCCAAACTTCCTGACTTCCACTGTCCACCGCTGGTATCTTTGGAAACTTCGATAGCGGCAGATAACTCGCACAGGCTGCGGGGCTACCTTCAGCGCATGCCGCCATCCGGGATCGGGCAATAAGCTTTCATCTCTGGGGCACTTAAGTTAATTACGTGGAGGCCATGGAGGCCCGGAGCCGGTTCTGCGCACAGGGCTCCCGAAGCCAAACATCATAGGATCCAGATGCAAAGCCTTGGCCACTTAAGCCCAACAAATTTCCTTTGTCAAGAGAAGCAAACAGCAAAACACTGAAGCGTGGGCTACTTCAGTGAGTCAGCCTCCTTCTGGGGGCACAGCCCGCAGAGCCCGGGCCAGAAACAATTCCGACACCCCGGCGGCTGCACCTCGCTGCTTCCCAGGCAGCCCCTGAGCTGTGTGATTGGGTTCGGGACAGGCTGCCGATGAAAATGCAGGGTCGCCTCCATTAATGCGACCCACAGAGTTCTGACAACCTGAGGAGAATGCACCCCAGGAGTGGGGATGTGGGGAGAATGGAGGTCCCCCCAAAAGGCCCCCCCACTGCCAGCCTTCTTCCTAGACCTCTTCTCCTTCTCTCTGGCTCCTTCCAATCTGTCCCAGTTTAAATCATCCCTCCTCTTGGACCCTCCATGGATGCCCCTCAGGCACCATGTCCGAGGGTGTCTGTCCTCGTCTCTGTCCTCACTGTGCACTGTGCACCCCACGCTTACCCGTTGGCATCTTCACTGTAGAGCAACCTCCTTCCCTGGCCTCATGTTCCAGGTCCCTTAGAGTGGCATCCGTGGCTCTCTCCTTCCACCCTGCATTGCAGGGTGGCTTGGACTGGGTGGGTGGACCTGCCTGGTTCTGCGTGGTGGCCCGGGGAAGCCCACTGGGGCAGCACAAGTGAGACGCAGCTGCCCACACCAGCTGTCACACGCAGCAAAGCTGACGTTTTGACTGTGCCCAACTTCGGTGGATTTAGCACTCGGGGGGATTCAGGGGAGAGGGCTGTATTTAGTTACATCTTAGTGGGGATTGAATTGTGTCCCCTCAAAAGATATGTTCAAGTCCTAACCTGTGGTACCTGCAGATGTCACCTTACTTGGAAATAGGCCCTTTGCAGATGTAAGCAAAGTAAAATGAGGTCACACTGGATTAGGGTGGGCCTAATCCAGTGATTGGTGTCCTGATAAGCAGGGGACTGGGACACCAAGACAGAGACACACGGGGAAGAAGGCCACATGGAGACAGGGGCTGGAGCGATGCAGCCACAAGCCAAGGCTGGCTAGCAAGCCCCGAAGCTGGAGAGCAGAGGGAGGGCCTTCCGCGGGAGCGTCAGGAGTACGGCCCTGAAGACACTGTCGTTGTCTCAAGCCACCCAGTTTGTGGTGCTTTGTATAGCAGCCACAGGAAGCTAAGGCACCTCCTAAACCCCCACCACCAGCACCTGCTGTGTCCCCCCAACTAGACTCTGAGCATTGCTGGGGAGAGAAAATAATGTCTGTTCCTTACCCAGCGCCAGGCTCATGGCTGACACCGCGTAACAAAAGACCTATTAACAAGAGAAAAGTGCAACAATTTATTTAATATAAGTGTTACCTGACATGAGAGCTTTCAGAAGTGAAGACCAAAGAAAAAGGAAAACCATGTATTTTTATGCTTAGGTTTGATAAAGAGGGGACATCATGTGACTGGACAAAAAGGGGCGTGATCTAATGGTAACAAACTGGGGGTGGGGTGCAGCCACAGGACCAGACAAACTGGGCCTACTCCGTCGCTAACAAAATGCCGAGTTATCTTGCAGGTATAGCAGAGCCAAGAATTACAAGTCTTGTAGCCTGGGCATGAGCAATAGGAAAAGCTCTGGCCTCTGTAAACACCCAGAACCAGTGACTTTTCTCCTCAGAACCAAGCAGCCCAGACATCGCCAGCATCTGCAGAGCGAGGACCCCGCTGGCCTGGAAGACGGGAGCGGAAATCTGCCTCAACGCCCCTTGCCGCAGATGGTCACATTTGAAGGCCTCCAATCAGACTCTGCCAAGGCAGCATCCCTAGATCCCTGCCCTCACCCTCCGAGCCCAGAAACCTGCCCCCGACTCCAACCTGGGAGACACACCGAGCCCACCTCCGGTCTCCTTGCCGCTTGGTCTCGCAGTAAAGCCTTTCTCTCCCCCAAAGCTGGGCCGCAGCTTCGGCCTCTGCACACAACGGGCAGCGAGCCCGTGTTCTCGACACCAGGGGACTCAGCACGGCCTGTGTGCTCGGCTTCCTCCTGGCATCTGTGTCTTCCTTCCTTTCCTCCGGGTCTAGGGCGGGACACCTGTCACAGGAGTGTCTTATGACCTGCTTTCAGGGGAGATGGGTTGGCAAAGTCTCGTATGGCCGGCTCTCAACAGAGAGTACCCTTTCTGCTTCTGCTGTGTTCTCAGTTTCCAAAGTGACATACTTTGGGACGGCTGCACCCCAGCAGCAGCATGGAGAGTGGGGACGTCTCCCACAGCTTTGTGCTCGCTCTCGGTCAAATGGAGTGGTCACCTCTAACGCACTTTCAAGACCCAAGTCAAGGTAGAGCTCCCCTGTCCCCCACCCAGCCTGTCTCAGGGCCTCTTTGTGTCCCCCAGCCCCTCACATAGCATCTGTCATGATGTGCTGTCATTGTCACCTCTGGCACCCAGCCCTCTGCCGGCCCACGATGCATGGGATGTGTGTTGAATGAACAAACGCCTCAACAAGTAACAGTGCATCCCAATGCGCCCCTAAACACACACTCCATACAAAACTCAACTTCACCTCCAAGGTCATAGCCCCCACATAGGAACAGAAACAGGAGAATAAAACCAACATGGCCTGCTGTCCCCTAAAAGAGCAAAAATAAATAAAGAGGAAAATCCCCATGAATTCCCTAAGTTGGGCCCCCTTGAAGCCAGACATACCGTGTGAGCCTTTGCTTTTTGGTGTGTGCGTGTAAGAAAAACATATTTTGTCTAGTTGTAGAACGTTTCCTCCCTCATGGGTTTCCAGAGCCACCCATCAGCCTGCGTTTTCACTGTTTGCTTCCCCTCGAGCGAATATTGTTGCTGGCAGAAGTGGAGACACAGTTAACTCCCCGAAGGCAATCGGCTTGGGAGGAGCAAGAGGCCCCACTGGAGAATGCCACGACATCGATTCTGGGAAGAGAAGTTCCAGGTGCAGGGTGGTGTTTAGCTGATGGTAGGATATCACCAAGTCCTGAATCTAGCAAGAATCTTTCTAAAACTTAAACAACCAGTAACTTAATCTTTCCCCAGTGACCACAACCCACCCGAAAGGGAAAGTTGGAACAGACCTTGTTCTCTTGGGATAAAAGTCACACTTTTGCACTGAACTCGCTGAGCCTCAAATTTGCTGTTCTCTCGTTCCTTCTGCCTGAAACTGCAATCCCTACCTGCCCTGGCCCTAACACCTTCCCCTCCTGCTGGTCTCAGCTTAAATGTTACCTCCTCAGGAGGCCTTTGAGCCCTATTCCAGCTCAGTCTTCCTGCAGGCCCCATGGGTGTGGGTCCCCAAGTGAGGTGACTGGATCTGCCCTGGCCACACCACACCCCAGCACCCAGCACTGCAACAGAGTGAGCGCTCAATATCCGGAAAGTTAAGCAACTTGGCTGTCTCCCTGGAGCCCCTGGCTTAGTGCCAGGCACACACAGACTTGAGAGCAGAGACCAAGTATCGCCAACCATTCAGTTTTGGCTGCTCTAAGAGAGTCCCAGAATAACAGTAGCTTAACAAGATAGAGGCTCATTTCTCGCTTAACAGGGATCCAGGCTCCCTCTGTCTTCTTGATCTGCCCAATAGGAAACTTTCACCTCATGGCCCAAGATGACTCCTTCAGCTCCTGCCCTCACATCTACCCTCCAGTCAGTGAGAAGAAAGGAGGCATAGGAATGACACACCCTGCAAGACATACACTTTGCTTCTGCTCTTGACCCATTGGCCAAAACTTGATCACATGGCCACACTTGGCTGCAAGGGAGTCTGGGAAAGTAGTCATTAGCTGGGCAATCACATGCCAGCTAAGAACTCCATCACCATAGAAGAAGGACAGAATGGACGTGCAGGGACAGTGGGCCAGCCCTGCCCCCTCCAGGCGTCAACCGTCCTGCGTAACTCTCACTGTTCTCGCCTCATAAACATTTCTCTAGCCAGTCACCACATCCTTGCCCTTTGATTTTAACCTCCCAACGGACGGTGCTCTGCCTCTGCCTTCGCGCTAGGTGGAATGCTGCAGTTGTCTCCTCCCACTCTGGTCCTGCCACGTGCCACGGCCACGCCCGCCCCAAGCCCTCCTCCACATCTGAGAGTCCCTGTGGTACAACCTTGCCGTGGGCGATTTGGAAATACGTGTCAACATGGCACGTGCATGTGGCCTTTGACCCAGCAGTGTTGTTTCTGAGAAGGCGTGCTTCCGTGCCGTGTGCGCAGGCGAACCGCGGCCCTGCCTGCTGCTGCCACTCACTGCACTGCTCTGTGCAATAGGGAGCGACTGGAAACAGCCCGGTGTCCACTCCCACGAGACTGCGACCAAGTCGTGGCACACCTGCACATCGGGACCCACCTACTACTCTAAAGAAAGAAAAAGAAGCGCCCTGTATTCTGACAGGAAAGGGTCCCCTCGCTGCACTGCTGGGAAGGAGAGTGGCGGCTGCCAGGGGCTTGGACGCAGGAAAGGGAAGAGGGAGTGGCTGCTCGTGGGGACGTGAGGATTCTTTTGGGGGTGATGAAAGTATTGTAGAATTAGACGGTGGCCATGGCTGCACAGCTTCGTGAATACACTAGAACACCACAGAACTGTATACTTTAAGAGCGAATATTTCACTGTCCAGTGAAAACTCCAGGTGTGAAACAGGACATGATATGTCGGGTAAACAAGGAAAATGAGAATCTTCGTTTGTAACTGCTTCGCGGGAACTCTGAGGGGCGGCCCAGAACACCAGCTGCGAGGCGAGAGGCAGAGGCCTCACCCCTGGCGTTTCGTGCTTGTCGGTTTGCGAGCTACGCGGTCGTATTGTCGAGCCAAATGTTTTAACTTCAGAAATGAGCCATGCGGTGGCTCCCCGCTGCCTCCAGGGTCAAGTCCACGCTTTCGAGGCCCCAGAACAGTCCGGTCTCTGTCCCGCATCCTGCACAACCCCTGTCCCCTCCGCACACGACCGCACTGTGTTGTCATTCTCTGTCCCTTTGCTCCAGCGGCTTCTTCTAACCCGGATGCTCTTCCCCAAGCTGTCACCCCGCGGGGCCCCCAGTACGGCCACAGCCGCAAAGTGGGGGCTCCGGCGTCGCCCTTCACGGGTCGGACCCCAGGCCCTGCTGCTCCCTGGCGGGTGATCCCAGGCGACCACCTCCCTAAGCCTCATTTGTTCATGTGCAAAACCACATATCAATTTTAAAAAAATAGAAAAATAAAAAGAAAGTAATTGAGAAAGTCTTTTTAAAAAATGGGGACAATAAATGCCACCCACCTCGTGTGAGCGGCAGTGTGTGCCCGGCGCATGGCCAGGGCCCCCACCGCATGGCCAGGGCCCCCACCGCAGCAGCAGCGAGAAGCAGGGAGGTGGGGGCGGCGGGAGGGGGAAGAGCCTGCCCCCGCCGTCTGGAGACACTTGTCTTCTGACCTCCTTTCAGGGCCGGCGTGGCCAGGTGGAGGGTCCGGTTCTCCGCTCCCGCACAGCAAACCACCGTAACTTGGTAGCCTAGAATGGCCTGTTTAAGTTGCTTATGGCTTTGTGGGCCGGGCAGTTGGCAAGAGCCAGCTGGGTTGCTGTTTCTGCTCCATGTGGCCCCAGCTCGGAGACGGCGGCTGGGGGAACCACCTCCAGGACGGCCTCCTCACCCCCACGTCTGCAGCCTCAGAGCCCCTGAGACCCCTCCCTCCCGGTGGCTTTTCCTCCGTCCAGGGTTTCTCATGACATGGCAGCTTCCAGGTAATCTGACTTCTTGCCAACAAGAGGCAGGAGATAGAAGTTGTTGCCAGACAGGTAAGGGCCACACTTGGAGCTGGCACACAAGCAATTCCATTGTATTCTAAGTAGTCGTAGGCTCTTCCCAGGTTCAAGAGCATGGAGAAACAGCCTCCACCTCTTGGTGGGGGATTGTCAAGGGTACCTTGCATAACAGCTTGTGCAATGCGAGATACTGTTGTAACTACCTTTGGAAAAGCATAATCTGCCACACTGGGCAGCAGGCTTTAGGGGATTGTGGGAAAGCTTTGACTTTCCCAACGAAAGGCTCCAGGTGTTGCTGGTGCCGCACCATTTCCCCTTTCTTCCTTCCTTGAATAGGGATGTGATGGTCAGAGCAGCAGCAGCCATATTGCAGCCATGTGGAAAAGGCTAAGAGAAAAGCAGGCATGGCAGCCCAACTCCCTGGAACTGCTAAATCAACACTAGTAATTACCTGCCTCCAGGTTTCTTGTTACATGAGAAAAATAAATCCATTTATTCCAAACAGAATTCTAACCGATACAAGCAAGAATTTTGAAGTAAGACAGAATGACTTTGAATCTCAGCCTTTTTAGGGGTGGGAATCTTTGCTTTCTCTACTTCAGTTTCTTCATCTATAAAGTGGGAGCAACAATACCCACCTTCAGGACTCTCATGAGAACCACGTGGAAGACACATGTGAAAATGCAGGCCCCCTTCCATCATGCTATCCCACCATCTTAGCAGGTAGCTTGCAGACTCAAAGTCATCTCGGGGTGCAAGAGGGCTGCGGAGTTCCAGACATCACATCTGCATTCCCAGCATCTGGAAGGAGGAAGGAAGGAATGGTAGATAGAAATGAATCAGCTTCATTTAAGAATTCTTTCTAGAAGTCCCACTGGCATTCTGCTTTCATGTCATCAGCCAGAACTGAGCCTATGGCCACATTTACTACAAAAGAACCCAGAAAATACTTTTTTAGCTGGGCACTTTGCAGCCCTCAATTCATCATGTCCTGTTACTAAGGAAAAGTGAGAGAAGAGATGTGGAACAGGCAACAGTCTCTGCCAAGTGCTGCGCCTCGCCGTGAGACTGCTTTACCCACCTAACTTCCTCTCCCTCTGCTTCCCACCCTGCAAGCTCCACTCCAGGCAGGCCTGTCCCCTCACTGTCCTGCCTGCTGTGTGCCAGCCCTTTCCTGCCTGGGTGGGCTTATCCCTTCCCTCCTGGGGGCCCCAGCGTCTCCTCTGCAAAAGAATTGGAGAGGCCCTGCTGTGACTGAGCCCCCACACCCCGTCAGCCAGCGGCAGTTCCCTGCTCCCTCTCGCCGCCCCCCACCATCACCTCCACCCCTGAGACACGCGGCCCTTTCCCCCTGCTCAGCTTCACACGCGGCTGGAGACTGGCCTCCGCAGAGAGACCAAAGTGCCAGCCAGGTGCTCTTGCTCCCAGCCTCCCCCCCAGCTAGGAGCGAGCCCTTCTACCAGGTCTGCTGAGGGAGTCCTCAGTGAATGTTTCCCAGGGCCAGGGGAAGCGTCTGGAAAACATTGTCCTCCCTGAGGAAAGAAAGAGGTGCATTCTCTGTCACCTGCTTCCTGCTGTGCTGCTGTTGGGTGAGGAGGTGATGCTCAGAGCCAGGCAGCCACCTGGTGAAGGGAAAGTCAGAAGAAACCTAGAGAGGCCGAGCCAGGGCCTTAATGAGCTCGGCGCTTGGACCAGTCAGCACCAGGGGCTGCTGCGTGTGAGCACTAAACCATCCTGCCGCACACGTCTGACTCAGCAGTCTTCACAAAGTCCGCGAGGTAGACGACACTATGACCCCCCTTCACAGATGAAGAAACTGAGGTTCGGTGAGTACCCAGGCTCACATGGCCCACAAATAGGAGAGGCGAGACCCAAGTTAGCCAAACACCCAAGCTCAAGCTTTTAATCATTGAACAACTCAGGAAAATGGAAATTCAAGAACACAAATACATCAAGTGATAGGTCTGGCCACTGTCAACATGCAGACTGTAGTTATTGTCATCGTTAGTGCTGGCACACGGCTCCGTGGCGGGAGGAAGGTCAGACAGGGGCGGGTGCACTCCTGCGAAGCCTTCGGCCTTAGTCTGTCTCTGCTCCTGTCACCCAGCATCCGAGACGGGGTAATTTACACAGGACAGAAATGTACTTCTCACAGTTCTGGAGGCTGGAAGTCCAAAATCAAGGCACAGGCAGGTTCAGTGCCTGGTGAGAGCTGCCCTCTGCTTCCGAGAAGGCACATCGTTGCTGTGCCCCCCAGAGGGGACGAAGGCTGCGTCCTGCGTGCTGGAGGGAAAGGGAGCCAAAGGGAAGAATGCTGTGGAGCCTCTGTTGTGAGGCCCTGAGCCCATCCCCGGGGGCGGAGCCCTCACGACCCAATCACCCCTGAAGGCCCCACCTCTTACTACAGTCACAGTGGCCACTGAGTTTCAGTATATGACTTCGGGGGATATGTTCAGACCAAAGCATCTTCTAAGGCCAGATAACCATGCGGTTACTAAGACCCACACTGGTTTGCAGTTTCACTCCCTTCCCTAGACCTCCTGCCGTTGTGCCCACCCTGGACAGTTCAGCCTGCTCCTGTCGCAACAAGCTCATTCCTGCCTTTGCTCCCCCTGACCCCCCACTGCCTGCACTGCCCTTCCTTTTTTTGTTTTTTGTTTAATATGGAAGCTCCTATGCATCCTTTAATTCCTAGGGCAAGTGGCCCCCCTGTTAGTAGCCTCCCTTCACTCTCCCTCCCACTCCTGATATAAGCCTCTTGCTCCTACCACCACCCCAGAGCGCCTGGAGAGGGCCTAAAATGTGAGTGCTTGGCAGGTCCAAATGTAGTTACTGCCAACTCCTGACTGTCCACCGGCTGAGACCCCTTTTCTGATTATAGAGGTGACAGCCCAGCATGAACCTGGGATGAGCCACCTCCCCAAGCAGTCTCACTAGTTGGGCCAAAGTGGAAGCCAGCCACCCTCCAAGCTGATCTGCTGGACAAGGGCCAGGGGCCCAAAGTCCCCCCGTTGCCACCCTGTCTTGGGGCCATGGATCCGCCCCCTCTTGTCAACCAGAGCTTACCGCTGCCTTGGAGCTGGGGTTCCAGAGGGAAGGATTAACCTAAAAGCCAGTGAACACACCCAGACCTACACACGCTCATCTGCTTATGTAAAGCCGGCACTGCGGTACTCAGGTGACCGGAGAGCCAGATATGGGGCAGAGCAAGGCCGACCCCCACCTCACAGCAGACATCGAAATGCAGACAGCCTGCAGATCCGAGCAGGAAGGGTCCACGTAACGCCTTCGAGGAAGCATAGGAGAACATCCTCATGATCTCAGAGTATTTCCTAGACAGGACACAAAAGGCGCTAACTTTAAGGAAAAAAACTGATAAAATGGGATATATTAAAATTAAGAACTCTGCCTCTCCAAAATCAGCATTAAGAGAGTGTGTAGGCAGCCGACAGCATGGGAGAAGACATTCACGATACGCACACCCAACAAAGGAGTGGTAGGCAGAATATGTAAAGAACGCCCATAAGCAAATAAAAAAAAGATGAACAACCCAATTATTTAAATGGTCAAAAGACTTCAAGAGTTACACAAAAGGGGGTATGCAAATGGTCAGTGGACACGACAAGGCACTCGACTCTGCAGTAGTCAGCAGGAACACGCGACTGAAACCACAGCCTGATGCCGTCCCATCCCGGCAGCCCGGCTGAGACGGAAAGCAGGCACGGCGCCGGCTGCGGGTGCGGGTGCCGAACGAGCCTCTCGCACAGCGGCCGGTGGACGTGGAAACAGCTGCAGCCCCTCCGAGGAAACGCTGGGAGGCACCTGCCAAAGGCGAACGAGCACGTACTCCACGGCTCCGCAACGCCACTCCTTCGTGCGGTTGCCAGATAAAATACAACACACCCAGTCAAATTGAAATTTCAGATAAACAACGAATAATCTTTTTAGTGTAAGTATGTCCCAAGTTTAATTTGCTAAAACTGACAACCCTACTGTTAGTTCTATATCCAACATATATATATATGTCTGTTTGCCCAAAATTGTGTACTAGATAGAACATTCACAGAAGCAGTATTTGTAGCAGCCCCCACTAGAAAGTACCCAGATGTCATCAACAGAGTGACGAAGATGTCCACACAATGGAATTCTACGCAACAAGAAGAGTGAGTGATCTACAACTGCACAAAACAACAGGGGGATAAATCTCGCAGAACAACGCCCAGTGAGAGAAGCCTGGCCTGGAAGAGAGCGTTCTGCACAACTCCATGGACACGAAACAGAGAAGTGGGCAAAGCAAACCCCCGCAGCTGGAGGTGGGGACAGCGGCCGCCCTTTGGGGTGGCAGGACACTGCCCGCCGGAGAGACCGTGGGGGGCTCTGGGGTGGGTGAGTTCAGTTAGTGAAAAGTCAGCACACTGCACACTTACGGCATGTGCACCTTTCCGTGTGTGTATTTCAATTAAAAGGCTTTTTGTAAGTAAAAAAAGAACCCTGCTTGTACAACAGGCTCACAAGTCCTGAAGACTTAAGTTTGCGCAAGGAGGAAGACAGATAAGGAAAGGACAATGAACCTTACGGGGCACCGAGGTTGTGGGCGCAGGGCTTCTCTTCAATGTCCTTTCCAGTCATTCATTTCCCCTGAGCCTTTTCTGTACTTAAGAAGTGACAAGGCTGGAAGGATGTGGGCAGTGAGCACCCGGCACCCCCTTTCCCACCGCGGCCTGGGGCAAAGGACTGGGACGCAGTCTGGCCGTCAGCAGCCCGCGTTGTCACACCACGGCGCAAAGCAGTACAGTTTTATTAGCTCCATTTTACAGATGAGATGTGGAGGCTCAGGGAGAGAGAAAATAATTTGCCCACGTTCCGCGGCAGGTGAGTCTGTGTGGCCCCTGCCTCAGCGGGTGCTCCCCGTCCAAACATTCGGCCCTTCTCACGCTCTTCCTCTGTGCGAGGTGCGCAGGGAAGGGGACAGACGGGAGACCTCAGGTCACACGAGTCCACTCTCAGCTCACACCCATTCCGAGGATCCTTTAGGTGCTCCACACCCAACAACACATGTTTTTCATACAGCAAATGTTTCTTGATTATCTTTCTAGGTGCTGTTTTAGGTGTGGCGCCTGCAAGGTGAGACCATGCCCTGTCCTCTGGGCGGCTGCCAGGCTGGAGGAGGGCGGGCAGCAGACGGGAGCACGCGGACCACAGAGGGGTGAGATGGGCGGGGCCCAGAAGGCTCCTCTGACCTGTGGCCCACTCCCAGGGGTCTCTGGGAGTGACCATTCCAGGTAGCTGGGACAGCAGGTGCAAAGGCCCTGAGGCAAGAGCGGGTTCTCTGTGTTTGAGGAAGAACAAAGAGGTCGAGGCGGCCAAAGCAGAATGGCAGGGGCTGAGCACAGAGGGGCCGGACCTAAACCCACCCCAGGCCGTGGCAGGGACGGGGCTGTATTCTAAGCCAATGAGAGCTGCTGACATTGAGCACTGGAGTGAGGAGTGTTGGAAACTGACTGAGGGGACTGGATGCATTTCTTGAAGCTGCCCTAACAAATGACCACAAACTGGGTGGCTTCAAACAACCCACACTTACTCCCTCACCTTTCTAGAAGCCAGCAGCCCAACACTGAGGCAATGGCAGGGCTGTCCCTTCTGGGGCTCTCGGGAAGGGTTCTTCCCAACCTCCTGGCTTCTGGTGACTTCCAGCAACCCTGGCATTCCCTGGCTTGTAGATGCATGAGTCCAGTCTCAGCCTCTGTCTTCACATCCCTCTGTGTCCCTTCCCTGCTCGTAGAAGGACACTTTTCATTGGCTTGGGGCCCACCCCGGTAATCCAGAATGTTCTCATCTCAAGATCCTTCACTTAATTACATCTGCAAAGTCCCTTTTTCCAAACAAGTTTACCTTCACAGGTGTTCTTTGGGGACCACCCTTCAACCCACGGCATGGCATGGACACGGGGAGCCCAGGGGGTGGGATCCTAGCACTTCGCTAAGGAGGAGGTACAGAGAATTAAGGAAGAGGGAGATGTTAGGGTGTCTGTCAGGTTTGGGCTTAAGCAACTGAGTGGATCATAATTAAAACAAATCTTTATCCAGTTCTATACCACAAAACTTATCTTTCTCCCCAGAAGCAATGACCCCAGTTCCAATTACCCCAGGGGCAACCCCAACCTCTTCAAAGCCAGGTCTGGTTCTCTGCAGAGCTCCAGGAAATACGAGAATCTCTTCACGTGATTGCTAAGTAATTGCTTTTCAACTATAAAAGTAATTAAGAAATGGCACCAATTTCCCTAAGTGTAATGTAATTAAATCCACTGGCTTGGAAAATCATTTGTGATAAACTGAAACAGCAAAAGATTAAGTAGTGGGAATTAGGGAACTGTCTGGCAGGAGGACGGGGTGTTCCCAGCCTCTCCCTTGGTGGGCTTAGGACGCGCTGGCCGAGCAGGGGGCGCAGAGGATGCGGAGAGCAGGTGCCGGGGCGGGGTGTGGAGGCCTCACCTCGGGAGGGCCGCGCAGCTGGGACTGGGTCAGGGAGGCGGCTCAGGAAGCAGGAAGGACGGTGGGGCTCGAGGAGTGAGGTTGGGCCATGACCCTGCAGGCGAAATCAGGCCAGGGTCGGCCAGGAAGTTGCGGACAGGTCGGGCGAACAGTTCAAGACTGAGACTTGGCCAAAAGGCAGGGCTCGGAGGCCTGTTTTTAAATGGTTCTCGCTGCTTGTGCAGAGTCTGTTGCTTAAGGGAGCGGGGAAGGCCCAGTGGACAGATTTCCGGCATATGCTGAGACTAGCCCCCTTTGTGGGTGGGCGAGGCGGAGAAAGGGCTGTGGAGCCAGGCGGAGAGCTCCGGGTTTAAATCCTGACTCCCCTACTTTGGTATCTGGAGCCAGTTGCGTAACCTTCCCGAGCCTCTGTTTCCTTTCCCTTAAAAAGGCAATCATCATTCCTGACAGGCGCGTGGCCGGGAGAGGGTGCCCGTGGTGGGCACAGGCCCGGGCAGACGTCCTCCTGGACTACTGAGACGGGCCGTCCCTGCTCCCTCCCTGAAACCTCCCTGCGGGGACTCTCCTCACACCCTGGGCCACCTCTCTTTGCACTGGTTGCCCCCCCTTGAAGGAGGCTCCTGCTCTTTGAGCCTTGGTTTCCTCAAATATGAAAAGAAGAAAAATAAAGTTCCTCTCTCATGGGGTGCAAGGAGAATTTAAAAAGCTAAAGCATGAAGCAGTGCTGAGAACGCGGCTGGCAGAGAGCTCTGCTGGTCTGCAGGGGCGCTCAGCTGCTGTTACTGCTATTAGTACCAAGAATTTAGAAAATAGCAACAAAAGAAGAAGTAAAAATCACCCTAAAAATCCCACCCAGCTGTAACTATTATTAACAATGGGAGAATAACCTTCTTGGCTTTTAATATTTAATAAATGCATGGAGCTAATATATTTTTTAATTTTCAGGAACTGATCATATACAAACTGAGAGAATCTGGGTTTTTTGTTTTGTTTTGTTTCGTCTTTCATTTTATTTTTTATTGAGATAAAATATACACATACAATTTACGATCTTTAACAGCTTTAAGTGTACAGTTCAGTGGTAATAAATACATTTACACTCTTTCCTTCCCTTCACCCCCCTCCCCTTTCCCTCCTACCCTTCCTGGCCTCTGGTGACAACATTCGACTCTCTGTCTTCATGAGATCCACTTTTTTGGCTCTCACATACGAGTGAGAACATGCTACGTCATATAACAACATACGAAGAGCACCTTTACATGTTACCACACTTTCTTGTGTGTCATCCTTTCAGTGGCTGCCAAGTCATCCGTGATATTAGCACACCATTGTTTAATCCATCAGCTATTCACTGACCATCGGAAAATACAGGCTCCATACTTCCTTTCCAACCAATTCCCACCCTCAGCCCCCCAGTTCTGGCCCAAGTTTACCTCTCTCCAGTTCTGCCTACAGATCTTCATCAAGGTAAAATCTAGTTCCAAACACATCACTCTTGCACCCAAACACCATCAGTGGCTCCCCAGTGCTAAGAGTTAAAATTGTATCTTCTTTCCCCAGCAGCCAAAGCTGTTTATAAAATGGTGTTCCACCCCTACTTAGTTCCTACATCTCCTTGTCATACTCCACACACCACCTGGAAGACCCTTGTCACTCTTGCTGTCTCCAGAACTTATGAGGAACTTCTTCCCCCATATCTACATATCTCAATCATATTCATCTTTCAAAACCCAACCCAAGTTCATTCTTTTCCTCAAAGTCCTCTCTGCTGCCCCATTATAGCACTTAGGATCAGAGTCAACTGGGAGGAAACAAGACCCAATATCACTGTGACCCGAACAAGATAGAGGCTCATTCTCTCATGCATAAAAAATCATCAGAGATAGATACATAATCCAGGGGCTTATGTGGCAGCTCTTCAGTCACTGGGGACCCAGGCTGCTTCTGGCTTTCCTCTCTGCCATTCCTAGAGTGTACACTTACCCTCAGGGTCTAATGGGGTTGCCAGAGCTCTGGACATCACATCCACATTCCTGTCTGAAGGTTTTTGAGTGAGATGGAAAGCAGAGTGTATGCTCTGTCTTTCAGGCGGCTTCCCAGAAATACTGCACAAGTCGTCTGCTTGCTCTCATTAGCCAGAACTTGTTCAGTTGGTCACCTGGCTCCAAAGAGGCGGGGGATTGTAGTGATGTGCCCATTACTAAGAAGGAAGGGAGAGTGGACGCTGGGAGAAATCCCAGCCCTCCACAACTAGAAATAACAGCACCTTCTTCTGATGCATCTCACAAGCACCTCCCGTAACACGGAGCTCTCACTCCAGGAGGCCGCAGGTAGAATGAAACACACAGGCTTTGGGGTCAGACAGACTCAGGTTTAGATCCAGCTTAGCCCCTTTCCAGCTGGATGATTTAGGAAAGTTACTTAAGCTTTCAATCTCTGTGTCTTAAAAATTAAAAGGGCAGTCGGGGCGGGGGGCAGCAGTTGTGAGAAGGTGCTAGAACAGAGTCTGTGTGTAGAGTACCAGGAAAGTGCCTAGTACAAGCCTGACAGACAGTCGTTGTCATTCTCTTCTCATTGGCGTTGTCACCCACATCCCTGGATTCTATCTACAGCTCTGTGAGTGTTCTGACGTCCGAGCACCCAGCATATGGTAGGGCCGATCGGGAATATTCCCTGGGTTAAATTGAATCAAATTGGCCCCACCCTTCTCCTGGGCCTGGTCACCTACATTTTTAATCTCTCCAGGATTGTGAATCACTGGATCACTTGCCTAATGTCCCTCTACTTCTTATAAACTCTTAACAGTGCTGAGCACGCAGCAGGTGCTCAGTAAATGTTAGCTGTATTACAATGGTGGTTGGATTTACTGCACCTACCGTTGCTGAGTAACAAATGAACCCTAAAATGTAGAGGCATTACACAGCCATTTTATTACACTTGTGGTCCTGTGGGTCAGGAGTCTGGGTGGGTTTGTCTGTTCCCCAGCATCTGGGACTCGGCTCGGAGACTCAGATGGCTGGGGGCTCTGCAGCGGCCGGGGTCATTCTAGGTGTCTTCCCTCCCATGGTTGGCGGTTGACGCTGCCTGTCCGCTGGGCCCTCACCTGGGCTGTGGGTGGGAACACGTGGCCTGTCCGTGTGGGCTGGATCGGGCTCCCCAAGGCACGGTGGCAGGTCCAGGTGAGCACAAGCCGAGGGAGCAAGGCAGACGTCCGCAGCATTTTATGAGTTAATCTCGCCTCGAAAGTCATAGTATCGCCTCTGCCACAGTCACGAGCCTGCCCGGGTTCAAAGGGAGGGAGTACAGACCCCACCCCCCCGTGGCAGGGCGTCGAAGCCTCATTATAAGAAGAACCTGTGGAACAGGAGATACTGTTGCAGCCATCTGCAGAAAATACTAGCTGCCACACATCGTCATAATAAGTAGCAGTAGGTGCCATCGTCATCATCATCATCAGGGTCCATGACCACCCAGGCCAATACAGCTCTGTGCTTTGGAGTCAAACAAATCCCAGATCTACCACTTCCCAGCCGGGTGACCTTGAATGAGACCCTTCTTGCCTCTTCCCCTTATGTTCTGAATTTGTGACAAGAGGGGAGACTTCTTCCTACCCAGGGCTGTTATTTATGAGTCTTAAGGTGGGAGAACACACAGAGTTCCTAGGGCCTGGCGCAGGCGCCACAGGGGCTTCTCCTCGGCCCTGCGTCCCGGGGCCGAATTAGAGCCAGCCCCGCCCGCTGCGTTTTGCAGCCCCGTGGGCATTCGGTCAGGGTCAGGGCCCACTGCGCCGGGCAGCGGTGTGTGTCCAGGCATCTTCTTTAAAGGACTGTCACGGGCTCTGAAAATTCCCGGGATGGGCAGTCTTTGAAGGTACCCGCAGCGGTCTGAATCTCGCTGGGCGTTCATTGCAACTTCCCCCGGGAGTCCAGTGAGATGTTTGGCTGGTGACGTGGCCGGAAAGATCCACACGAGAGACCCGCAGTATCTTTCCCCCTGATTTCCCAGTCCTCCAGGGAAGGGCCGTGTTTGGTTTGAAAACAGAGAGGCTTATCATCACGCAGGGCCCACGAAATCTCTCCCCTAAAGCTGAGTAAACAGCTCCGGGCTCCACTCGCCCCCTGCTCCCAGCTCTTGAAACCCCTTATCTGGGTCCTGCCCGCCCTGCCCGCACCCGGGCTGACCTGACACCCCTGCTCTGAGGCACATCCTGCGCTGCCCATAGGGCTGGGAGACCCGCACTCGGGCGCCAGGCGCCGTCTCCTGTAGGAAGAGGCAGCTGGATTCCAGACTCTTCCTTCCTGCTCTTCGCCTGGTCTGCTGGCCCGCAAGTGAGGCTGATGGTCCCTGCCTCGCCAAACCGTGCCAGGGTTGGATGAGACGGTTTTATGGCAAGTGCTGGCACAGTAGTGCTCAGGGAGCCCCGCTCAGCTGAAGAGCGTATGGCAGAGTGGGATCCAGGGTTCGGCTTGGTTCAAAACCCATGGCCACCACCATTACTGCTCACATGCTGGGTGACCTTGGGCAAGTTCATTAACCTCTCTGTTGCTCAGCCTCTTTCACTGTAAAGAAGTGATGAACAGATTGCTGCAGAGATTAATACAGTGCTTGTGTACTGTGCCTGACACATAGGCACTTAATAAATGGTAGTTACTTTTTGTTACTATCATTATTTTTATTACCATTATTAATTATTACTATTATTATTATTAATTCAGTACATTGTTCTATGAGGAATTTTTAAATTATTACTAGTATTACTATTATTAATTCAGTGCATTCCTCTAGGGCAAGAGCCAGGTCTTATAATTCATTTATTCCGAACATTCCTTGTATACACAATGACGCTACTTAATGTGTTTGTAGACGGAATCCTATAATTTTTTATATTTGTTTCTATTTTTTTAACTGATATTTTTATGGAGATCATTGTGGATTCATGTGAAGTTGTAAGAAATAATGCAGAAAGACCCCTTGTATCCTTTGCTCATGTGTGTCCGTGGGCACGCTGTACAAAGCTCTATCGTGACCAATACTGGCGCTGATTCAACATCCCAATCTTATTAAGATCTCCCCAGTTTTATTTGTACATTTGTGTGTGTATTAAATTCTATACAATTTCCCTATCTGTGCAGGGTTGTGTTTCTACCACCACAGTTAAGACACTGAATGGTTCTAACACAAGAGCCCCTTGTGCGGAATCTGACCTTTTGAAAGCTAGAAAGGCCTCTTGTTTAAGTTTATGAGTCAACACAGCACATAAGTTAAGAAGGGCCCAGAGATCTGCTGACCTGGGTCCAAATCCCTGCTCTACAGTTCACAACTGTGTGACCCCGGGCAGGGCCTCGGTTTCCTCATCTGTAAAATGGGAAAATAACAGCACCCACCCCTCAACAAAGTGTTCCATAAACGGAAGCTGTTAGTGCAGCACTGAGACCAACATGCCGGAAGTTACAGTGGAGACACAGAGGCCTGAGGAGCAAAGATACTTGTCCAAGATCACACCCCCAGTTGGGGCCCAGCTGGACAGAGCCCAGGCGGACGACTGCAGTGAGCTTCTTGACCACGCGGGCCCGAGTGCAGCTCAGCGGTCAAGAATGACAGGCCATGACCCTGGTAAGGACTGGTAAGGGTTCAGCGACAAATACAGGTTGGGCGGTTGGTACACTAACAGCGCAGGAAGTGTGTGGTTTTCGTTAATGTTGAGCCAGTTGCTATTACTAGTTAGTGGCTTGGTCTTAACTGATTTTTTTTAAGTAAAATTATTGTAGGAGACCCTCTGGGCTAGCTAGGACAGCAAGGGTGGCAGACATGTCAAATTACAACAGAGTATAAGGGAATCGTGGAAGGTTATCACGGAATCTGAGTATGTTTTATTAGAACACTAATAACCCACCAAACTGCAGACGACCTCAAACAACCCAGCCCGCCCGATCCGCGTGTGCTGCCAGCACAGGGCAGCATCTCGGCGCTTCCACCCGGTCTCTGCCCTTCCCTGGTGAGATTAACTCCCCAGCACCGAAAACTTCAGATCCCGTCCTTTGAGCCCACTGTTAAAATGTGTTTTTGAAACAAACACAGGTTACAATTTTCTTCTCTCTCTCTCTTTTCTTTTCCCCAAGATCAAAGGAGGCATTTGGGCCTTTAAGATAACATTCATTCGGAGAGAGATGGTAATATATAAGATTAATGAAAATTAACATAATCCCTCTGAGTAGAAGAGCGCCCTTTGTTCAGTCGTTTGTCCTGCTGTTAATTATGCGTTAGGTGGTGATAAATGCCTTAAATCAAGTGATGCCTTGAAAACCATTTAAATGATTTTCACCTAATTAGGTTCCTTGCCTTGTTCTGAGCAGAGGATCCCCTCCCCAGCTGCCACCCCTCCTTCTGATATGTCACGTGCCAGGGGGATGAGGGACCCTGAGCTCCAGGAGGAATCTTTTCTGTCCCGGCTCTGACCGACCCCAGTGGGCCCACTGTTGTGATTTATTTTTTCTGAGTTGCTTTGCAACTTCAAGATCAAAAGAAAATTTATCAGTTTCTGTCTCCCTTCAGCCTATTCCAGCCAGACTTTGTGACAAGAGCCTATCAGCCTTAAAGTCGAGAAGGCCCCGCACGGAGCACAGACAGAAAGAGAGAAGGGCCCTGGTGAACTGTCACTGTCGGATCAGGCAGCGGAAATTGCTGTGTGGCACCCAGCCGGCCTTTGAAGGAGCTGCGTGGCAGCGGCTGGGGGGAGGGAGGACTGGTGTGCGCCTCTCAAAGGCTCAGGGGTCACAGATTCATAAAGGGCCCCCGACTTTGCCTCTCCCTCTGAAGCTGAAATATCATCTCTGGTTTTAAAGAAACGGGTTAAAGGTGCACTGGCTGTTCTGGAGGGAGGGGCAGGGATGGAGGGCTGAGAAACAGCAAAACCTCCCAGAGAGCCACAGTCCTCAGCCAGAGGCATTCCTGGGCCAGGGGCCCTGGTCACCACAGCGTAAGTTTGGGAAGCGAAGGAACTTCGCGTCCTGGGAGGCTCCAGGATTGAACTCCAGCATGTTCTGGCTCCAGCGTTTCTTGCCAGGAAACAGGGACATCAGCAGACAGCTCGTCCGGAGGCCAGGACACCGTCGCAGAGGGCTGGCCCCCTCGGCACTTCGCTCTCCTCCGCAGGCCCTGGGTGGCCCCTGCCAAGCCCTGCCACACGCACCTACAGAGTCCTGGTGTCTCTCTGTTCCCAACAGACTGCAAAATCACCAGGTCAAAAGCCCTCGCGGGGTTTTAACCTCTTGCCACCCCCTCTGGAGCAAGAAGATACAAAAAGGAAAATGAAACAGAATTCCTACAAGACACCTCTTCTATGCTTAAAAAGAAAGATCCAGTTCACACGGGAAGCTGGAATCTTTACTGGAGCTTTTCCCGCCTTTCATCCCAAGCATTTCATTCGTTTACAGTAGAGAGGTTTTCAGAAGCCCCCGAAGTTGCAATTATTTGGACATTTTGGGAACATGTCTGTTAATGATCTGTGATCTGGGGGACTTATTTGAATTAATTATTTTTCTAAAGGGCAGTTTGGTTTCCCATTAAGGGGCAGACCCTGAATGTCACAGCCTCTGCCTTTGTGGGAAGTGAACTCTTTAGAGGTTCCAGATGACGCCTGGCACCAGAGCGGGCCAGGCAGAGAGGTCAGTTAGCCGGGATGGGTCCCCAGACCAGCCCCCATGTCACCGTGGCAGGAAGCGGTGCCCTCCCGAGTGAGGCATTTCAGAAATGCCTTTGAGACAGAGGCCGGGCCAGGCCTCCCTGATCCCTCAGCAGGAGCCAGTGGGAGACAGAGCCCGTGCCAGCCCCCAGAGCCAGAGGCTGCAGCTGCGGGAGCCCTGCCACCTCCCTCCCCTAGTCCCACTCCCAGCCAAGCGCTCCGCCCTCCCTGAAGCTTAGCCATTCTGCTCTTCCCAACACACTTTTTTCTGTTGAGGTGGTAATGTATACATAACATAGGACTTGCCGTTTTAACCATATTAAGTGCACTGTTTGGTGGCATTAAGTACATCACATGTACTTAATGTGAATGCAACCATCAGCACTGTCCCTATCCAGAACTTTCTCATCTTCCCAAACTGAAATTCTGTCCCTATTAAACACTAGCTCCCCATTCCCCCTCCCCCAGCCCCTGGCACCCCCCATACTATTCTCTGTCTCTATGGATTTGCCCATTCTGGGGATGTCATACCGTATTTGTCCTTTGGTGACTGGCTTATTTCACTTAGCGTGATGTCCCCAAGGTTCATCCACGTTGTAGCATGTGTCAGAATTTCCTTCCTTTTTAAGGCTGGATAATATTCCGCTGTATGTATAGACAGACCACATGGTGCTCATCCGTTTGTCGGACACTGAGCTGCTTCCACCTTTGGGCGAGTGTAGATGATGCTGCTGCGAACACGGTGAGCGCACACCTGCGGGTTTGCTGTCGGTCCCCTTCAGTGCACAGCACAAGTGGAATTGCTGCAACTTGTGATAATTCCAGTTGTAATTTCTTGAGGAAGCGCAGTATTATTTTCCACGGTGACTGCACCATTTTACATTTCCACCAGCAATGCACAAAGCTTCCAATTTCTCTGATCCTCATCAACACTTGTTATTTTCTGGTTTTTTGATACTACCCATCCTAATGAGTGGGAAGTGGTATCTCATCATGATTTCCCTGATGATTAGTGATGTTGAACAACTTTTCATGTACTTATTGGTCATTTGTATATTTTCTTTGGAGAAATGTCTATTCAAGTCCTTTGCCCATTTTTTAATTGGGTTGTTTATTTTTTTGTTGTTAACTTCTAAAAGTTCTTTATATATTCCGGATACTAGATCCTTATCAGATACATGATTTACAAATATTTTCTTCCATTCTGGGGGCTGTCTTTTCACTCCATTGACAGTGTTCTTTGATGTACGAAAGTTTTTCATTTTGATGTAATCCAATTTATCTATTTTTTCTTTTGTTGCCTGTGCTCCTTAATCATTCTTGCCTCAAAGTTTTTACCTGTTCTCTCATCTTGAAATACTCAGCCTTCACCTATTAGCTGGACTAACTCCTGTTTACCTTCAAGTCTCACTTTAAATGCCACCTTCTCCAGGAAGCCTTCTCTGATAGCCCCAGACTTGGATAGGTGCCCTTCCTCTTGTGTTGCCATGGGTGAGGGGCTTTCCTCAATCACAGGACTTACCCAAGTGTTTTACAATTGTCTGTTTACATGTGTGTCCCTCCCACCAAGACACATATATGCCACTGAACTTGGAGTTCTTTGCGATAGGGGATTACATTTTCTAGTTCATTGACTAAGCACAGTGTTTGGCACATGCAAGACTCTCGTGTTGATGGAAATAAGCTAATTCTGTGGCTTCAGACATTTTTCGTTATGAAGACCTTCTACATAAAGTATTTCACATAGCTTCGCCTGATAGAAATTATATTTTCACGTTTATGTTAATTGAGAGTATCTATAACAAAAACAGTGAGGTTTTAAAATAAACATGTTTCTACTTAGTACTCACAGCATCTACACTCACTCCATCCACAACAGGGCTAGCCTGGTACTGGAATCCTAAGACTCCTACAGATTGGGAACAACCACCTATTTTCCTATTTTATTAATGGAAAAATTCTTTTTTTCCTTTTTTTCTTTTTTCTTTTCTTTTTTTTTTTTTGCCCCCCCCCATTAATGAAAAAATTAAGTGTCAAAAGTGGAAATGGAATTGCCTCAGGGATTCCAGCAATGGTATGTCCTGAGATACCAACTGCAAAGTCCTGCCCTATTCTCTCCAGAGGATAGCTAGCTTTGCTGGACTCTGGTCCAGACGTGAGATTTGAAAGCTATAGGGGCTGTGGCATAGAAAGGGTGTGGCTCCACCACTCACTTCTTCTTCCTGGCACACCAGGCCCACACTTCCCAGCCTGGCTTGCAGTTAGGTGGAGGGTGTAGGTCTGAGTTACGGCCCATGGAATCCGGCAGGGCGAGGGTAAGCCACTCAGCCCTGGTCCTCACGAGGCCTCCTTGCTAAGCCCTGCCTTCCCCTTCCCTTCCAAGGTGAACTTGGCAGCCACATGTTTAGGATAATGATGTCCCAAGATGGAAGAAGCCGGGACCCCAAATTACCACTTGCAGGAGAGCACCGCCATGTGACACAAATGAGGAATAAACCTTCAGTGTGTCAAGTCCCTGAGGTTTCTGGTTAATTTGTCACCTTGGCACAGCCTAGCCTCTCCTGACTAATGCAGCTGCTCCACAAATGAGTAATGTCTGCTAAGAAGGTGCCAGCAGGTGCCAGCCTCCCAGCCCAGTGCTCTTTGCAGCACACCACCTCTCTCGGCGTTAGCCAATCTGTGCAATGGGCTGTGAAGACTGCTGACACCTTCCCTGTCCCCAAGCACTTCATAGTCCTAATGGGGGAGGCTGACAAGCAAAGCAAAGGTTCGGGCACAGGGACAGGAGTGAGCCAGAGTTCAGAGGTTACAACGCTAGGGAAAGGCAAGTTCAAGTGACAAACCAGAAGGAGAAAAATCCACCCAAATATTTGGGTTTTGGAGTCACACATATCTGGGTTGAATTCTTCCCTGAACCACCTGTGCAACTCATGCCAAGTCCCTGGGCCTCAGTTTCCTCATTTGTAAAACAGGAAACTAATAATTACCAATAATACATATATAACACACCGCTCTCTGTTTACTGGAAGAACTGAATGAGATGTGTACAGTTCTGGTCTTGAACTCCTGACCCCAAGTGATCCTCCTGCCCCGGCCTCCAGGGTGCTAGGATTACCAGCGTAAGCCACTGCACCCAGCCAAGATGTGTACAGTTCTGTAAATTCTGAAGTTCTGTAATTTTATGTCTCAGCTGCCTCCCAGCTCAGAGTGTGGGAACTAGAACCAAGTGTTAAGGAGCAAGAGAAGCTTTTCCCTCAGGAATGAAGAAAACAATCTGTGCCCCGTTAGTTAAAAGTAGCTGTGATGGTCTCTATTTCATACAAAGAAACTCTGGCTCAGAAAGGTCCAATCACTCAGCCCTGATGACAGTTAATAAAGGAAGAAGCAGAGGTCCAAGCCCAACGCTCCTGCTTCCAGGTGACAGGGATGAGGGGTCTCTGTGCCTCCAACATCTCCCCCAGTATATAGCTCAAAGGAAGGTCTTGGGAATGTTTGTTGAACCCCTTGCCCTGGCTACCTTTGACTTCATCCCATTCCCTGCACTCCAGCATGTCCGCCTCCTTGCTCCTCCTCTAATATTCCAGGCACACGCCCACCGCAGGGCACTTGCTGTGCCCCCTGCCTGGAATGCTCTTCTCCCAGATGACCTCAGGGCTTGCCCTCTCACTTCATACCTGGCCCTGCTCAAATGTCATCTTCCAGAGAGGTGGACTTCCCTGTCTAAAAGGCAAGCCCGCTCCCTGGCTCTGCGTGTTTGTCTTCATAGCACTTATCACCATTGTGTGTGTTAGAGTCATTGCAGTTTGGTTAACTTTCTGCTTCCTTTTCCTGCCATTTCAAAATAAGCACCTTCAGAAGAGAGATTTTTAGTCTCCTACATTCACTGCCATTTCCCTAACATACAAAACAGCACCCGACATGTGGCAGACATTCAGTAAACATTTTCCAAGTGAGTGAATAAATGAAATAACGACTGAGTGAGCCAACTGAGAAAGGCTCTTGTCATTAGGCAGGTTCCGAGCTGCCTTCCCCGGTGAGCAGTGAGACAGAGAAGCTGAGTTGGCTCAGCTCGAGCTGGTCTCCTCTTGAAAGAAAACCAGCATTTCCTTCTCTCTGTGTGTGGTGAACGCACTGGGCCTCCTGGCAGACTCTGCCCCATTGCCTCTGGTGGTGCGCTTGGGTTCTGGGTACAGTCGATACCTTACACCCAACTGAGCTGCTTGATTCCCGTCTCCCACAGCATAAAAACAACTCCCCAAAGTGCCAAGAGGTCCCCTCTGTCAAAGAAACTAGGTAGGCATTTTGTTTGGACTTGACTACGCTAGAGGCGTTGTTTTACATTATCTGCAGCTTGAAAGGAGAAAAACTATTAGATGCAGGGGTCTGAGATTTTCTGAGAAGAGCTTAAGCCATGGTGCAGCAATTGATTTGAGGCTGGTGAGTCTATTTGCAGCATAAGTGAACAAGCTACATCTCCTACGAAAATACCTAGTACCTTAATGTGCAAATAAAATATGTAATAGCTTGATGTGCAATGATATACATGCTTCGAGACTGATGGTGACATTCTAGAGAGGAATGTAGCAGGAATTCTGTATTTAACAATGAATGAGAATCCAGAAGGAACTGGTAGTTACTGTTTCTCCAGGAAGTTTCTGCCCCTCTCAGAAAACGTGGACAAAAGCCCTCTGTAAAATTCAGTGTGAACCACCCCCTCCTGTCTGAGAAAAGCCCCTCTGCGCCCCGGGCTCCCGTGGCCGTGGAATGTACACAGGCTCACCCTCCCAGCAAGACACTCGCAACTGCGAAGTGCTCATTATGAGCTCAGTCTTCTGTCCCAGGTGTACCCAGTTAAGTAGTGACTTCGTTTCTTTTCATTTTAACCAACGCTGAATCAAAGTATTGGGTCTCTACTTCCATTTCTGACTTTGAGAAGATCGTTTCCATGAGTGCCGTTGAGTATAGAAGGTTGCTACTTAAACTAAGCCAAGGGACAAGGCTCCATTAGCAATGGCACACCGATACAAACTTGTCCTCATAATCACAACCCACCTGCGCTTCTGCAGGACTTGAACAGCAGCACAGAGCTCTCTCCTCCATTCCTGCATGGAACCCGCACACAACAAAGAGGTGAGCCAGAGAGGAGATACATGTGCTCATTTTGCAGTTATTAATTCAATTTGACTGGTGTTTACTGAGCACCTACTATGTGCCATGTCCGTGCCTCAAGGAGCCACAGGCTAGTTATAGGAAAGATACATACACGGACCCTGGCAATGTGATAGGAGAGAGAAGAGCTACCATTTGCTGAGCACTGCTCCAAGTCCTGCACGTGTGCCCACCTGTTTAATCCTCATGACAAATTGGCAAACTAGATCCTATTAGGACCATCTCCATCTGGCAGCTGAGGAAGGCGAAGTCACTTGAAGCACTTGAAGTCACTATTCAAATCCTGAAAGTCCATCCTGGAGCCCACACTCTTATCTACTCTGGTAATGCTTCTGACACAGGAAGCTCTGCATGGCCTCTGAGATGGCAGCTCCCACAATCTCAGAGGGGAAGGAGCGGCCAGGAAGGCTTCCTGGAGGTGGGAGTCATGAGCTGAATTGTGTGGGTGGAGGAGAAGTCAGCCAAGGGAAGAAAGGTGCTCTGGGCTGAGGAAACAGTATATGCAATATCAGGGGGTGAAGCCACTTAGTGTGACCCCCATCTTAGTGTGACCTCTGCTGCTCAAGACAGAGGAAGGTGGCAGATGAGACATGGGCCTGGGTCCACTTGCCTGGGACCATTTTGGGCCACTTCATGTTCCTGGACCTCAATGTTCTCACTACTCAAATGGAGTAGCTGCTGTACCTACTTCATAGGGACAGTGTGGGGATCAAATGATAAAACAGAGCAAAAGCAATTTTTAAACTCCATCTAAGTGATTTTTGCAAATGGAAGAATGGTTGTTATCATCTGCAGATTTCGCCTTTTTGACACTTTCACAAAATATTGCTTTCTTATACTCTAGGCAGTGTTGGAATAAATTAATTCACTCAACAGACATTTGCTTCGCTGCAGAAGGAAAGGGAAAAGGGGAAATCAATTCCATTCTCAATACCATCAAAAAAGAATAAAACACCTAGGAACAACTTTAACTGAAGAAGTGCAACACTTGTGCACTGAAACTACAAAACATAGTTGACAGAAATGAAAGACAACCTAAATAAATAAAAAGATATTCAACGTTCATGGATTAGAAGACTTAATGTTAAGATGGCAATATTTGCCAGTTAATTAATGCCTATCAAAATCCCAACTGCCTTTTTTGCAGAAGTGAATACTAAAATTCATATGGAAATGTGAAGGACCCAGACTAGCCAAAACAAACTTTAAGAACACAAAGAGAACTCACACTTGCCAATTTCAAAATTACTACAAAACTACAGTAATCAATATGAGGTATCTAGAGTAGTCAAATTCATAGAAACAGAAAGAAGAATGGTGGTTGCCAGGGGCTGGGGGAGTGAGGAATGAGGAGGTATTATTTAATGAACAGAGCATTTCTGTTTTGCAAGATTAAAAGAGTTTTGAAAATGAATGGTGGTGATGGCCACATAACATGTGAACGTACTTAATGCCACTGGACTGTACATGTAAAAATGGTTAAGAGAGTAAGTTTTATGTTATATATATTCTACCACAATTTAAAACAAATAAATCAAAAAAAGAGAGAAAAAACTACAGTAATCATGACTATAGGGTACTAATATAAGGATAGATATATAGATCAACAGAATAAAATTTAGAGTCCAGAAATGAATTCTTACATTTATGGTCAATTCATTTTCAATAAGGATCCCAAAACCATTGATTGGGGGAAAGAATGGTCTTTTCAACAAGTAGTGTTGGTGAAATCGTATATCCACATGTGAAAGAATGAATTTGGACCCCTACCTCACACCATAAACAAAAATTAACTCAAACAAACAAAGACCTAAATGTAAGAGGTAAAACTATAAAATTCTTAGAAGAAAACATAGGTATAAATCTTATGACTTGGATTAGACAATGCTTTCTTTGATATGACACCTAAAACACTAGCAACCAAAGAAAAAAATAGCTGGGCTCAGTAGCTCATGCCCATAATCCCAGCAACTCAGGAAGCTGAAGTGGGAAGATTGCTTGAGGCCAGGAGTTTGAGACCAGACTGGGCAACACAATGAGACCCCATCTCTAAAAAATAAGAAAAATTAGCCAATGGTGGTGGTATGTGCCTGTAGTCCCAGCTACTCAGGAAGCTGGCAGGAGGATCACGTGAGCCCAGGAGTTCAAGCCTGTAGTGAGCTATGATTGTGCTGCTATACCCCAGCCTGAGTGACAGAGTGAGACTCCATCTCTAAATTAAAGAAAAAAAAAGATAAACTGTACTTCCCCCAAATTTAAAACTTTTCTGCATCAAAGGACACTAACCAGAAAGTGAACAGAAAACTCACAGAATGGGCGAAAATATTTGCAAATTATCTACTGATGAGGGTCTAGTATCCAGAGCACATAAAGAACTCTTACAACTCAACAATAAAAAACACTTTTTATTATACTTATATAATAATAGGCAAAGGATTTGATTAGACAGTTCTTCAAAAAGGATATGCAAGTGGATTGTGTAAATAAGCACAAGAAAAGATGCTCAGCATCACGACTCATAAGGGAAATGCAAATCAAAACCATGATGCAATAACACTTCATACCCAGTGGGAGGGTGGCTATAATCACAAAGACAGACACTAACAAGCACTGGTGAGGGTGTGGAGAAACTGGACCCCCATGCATTACTGCTGGGAATGTAAAATGGTGCAACTGCTTTGGTAAACCACTGGGCAGTTCCTCAAAAAGTTAAACATAAGAGTAACCATGTGACCCAGCCATTCCACTTCTCGGTCTATACCCAAGAAAACTGAACGTGTGTATTCATGCAAAAGCCTCTATGTAAATATTCATAGCAACATTATCCGTAATAGCCAAAAAGTGGAAGCAACCTAAACATCCATCAATGGATGAAAAAGTAAATAAGACGTGATACAGCCATACAATGGAATATTATTCAGCCACAAAAAGGAATGAAAATCTGACACTTGCTCCAACATGGATGAACCTTGAAAACATCCTGTGAAATGAAAGAAGCCAGACACAAAGGAGCACACATTGCATGATTCCATTTATGCGGAATGTCCAGAGTAGGCGAATCTACAGAGACAGACGCGGATTAGTGTTAGCCAGGGCTGGGGAGGGGGAATTGGGAGGGACTGCTAATAGACATGGGGGCTTTGGGGAAGCAATGGAAATGTTCTGAATTACTGACGATGATAATACAGCGTGGTGAATAGACTAAAAACAACTGAATTGTTTACTGTAAAATGGTGAATTTTTGTGTGTGTGAATTATATCACAATGAAGTTTATTCTAAAAACAAATGTGGGAAATTGTGATACAGTGTGATTGGGGCGCTGGCAGGTCACTCAGGGGAAGAGCCAACTAAAGGGTAGAGCCAGCCAGAGGGCAGGGAAGCTTCCTGAAGCAGGTGACATTTGGGTTGCATTTTGAAGGATGAGTAGGAGTTTATCAGGCGGTGGGAACGACCTAAGCAGAGACGTATGTTCCCAGAAGCAGCTACCCAGCATGGCGGGGGAGGGTGGGGAGGGAGGGTGTGGCCAGAGCGCCAGAGGGCAGGGAGGGAGCTGCCCCACTGCAGAGACCAGGGACACATCATCCGGCCCAGGCCTAACCTCTTGCTGGAAGCTTTTACATGCTTGTGATTTTTATTTAATTATTGTGTAGCTCTGCAGTCAGGGGGTCTTTCTGCTGGACCGTCAGCTTCAGGAGAGCAGTCTGGGGTCTGTCTGTTCCCCACCTTTGGCCCAGCAGCCAGCCCAGTGCAGGCCGGCAGGGAGCCTGGAAAACTTAGGCTGCCTGTCGGCCTAGATGCTCTTTGGGCTCTCCTAGCCCCCAGTGGAGCTGGGTGCCCGCGCTGCAGGTCTGGCTATGTTGGCGCATCTTTAAGGCCGTTGGCTGCATGGAGGTGGACTCTCATTCCTAAGGCCTGACAGCACAGGGTCTCTGCTGCAGGGAGCCAGCCCTGGACCCTCTCAGCACTTCCTATATACAGGCAGGAAGTGAAATTCTAATGGGATGCAAGAACAAGGTAGATGCAGAATTCTCTAAATCAAGCCACTGCCCCTCCGAGGTCAAGATCCCCAGTCCTCAGATTCTGCAGCCACCTCCTGTTGAGCCAATCAGGGGGCGAAATATCCCTGACTTGTTCATGCAGAACACATTTGCCGCCTAAGCAAACATCAATCAGCAAAAAACAGCCCAAAGTTAAGTACGCTGACCTCAAGACAAACGTAAGGAAGCTGCCGTGTTTGGGGGCGTGGATGCTTCCTTTCAGAGGGAGGTGGAGAGGAGGCCCAGGAAGGTCCCTGCTTGCTGGATGCTTTGTCAAAGCCGCTGTTCACGCCCAGAACTGCTGGCTGAGGGGCCTGGTGGGCTCACAGCTCAGGAAGCCCCCAGCCCCCACCCACGCACCGCAGGAGCAGGGCCGAGCTCGGCACAAGGAGCACAATCACCTGCGTGGGCCGTTCCCTCCTCCCAGGAGTCTTCTGGGCCACCCAGTGCAGCCGGACGTTCAGGCCACCAGAATCTGGCCCTGCTCACGTAGTGACCAGCCCTCACTGAGCACAGGGCCCCCATGGGGACAGGGCCCACAAGGGAGCCAGGGCTGTGCTGGGCTGGGCTGGGGCCCGAGGGGAAGGAAGACTCAGACCTGAGGTGTTGGTTAGCACTGTGGGTGGTGTGGCTCCTCGGTGCCATTCCACCCCACGCAGACCTCGCCAGATACAAACAGTGACAGCTGCCACTTTCGTGTGTGTCACCATTGCACACATTTTCTTATGTCATTCTCCCATCAACCCTCTAAGGTTGGTGCTATTATTATTCCCACTTTTCATATAAAAAAACTAAGGCTAAGCAATTTGCACCAGGTACCACGTCCAGTAAGTGGGTGAAGGGAGATTCCAACCCAGGTCTGTCTAATTCTACAGCCCCTTCCATCGAGCACTAATGCTGCGCCGCCTGCAAGTACAAACCGCGGTCCCGTGTGCCTGGGACTGACGGGGCTGCCGGCGCTGAGACCGGCAGCCCCAGGCACGCTGGGCTGGCTGCTCCCTGTGACGGGCTGATTAATAGCACACCGCCCTGCCTCCGCCCCCAAAGACGTCCTGTCCTAATCCCCAGAACCTATGAATGGCAAAAGGAACTTTGCAGATGTGATTAGATCAAGAATCGTGAGCGAGGGATTATCCCGGATTGTCTGGGTGAGCCCAGTGTCATCGCAAAGCCCCTCATAAGAGGGGGACGAGAGGGTCAAAGCCAGGAGAAGGACATGCGACGCGGAGGTGGAGGTTGCAGTGATACAGCTGTGGCTTTGAAGCTGGAGGAAGGAGCCCAGCCGGTCTCCAGAGGCTGGGAAGGTGAGGAACGCGTTCTCCCCGGGGTCTCCAGAAGGAACCGGCCCTGCCCACAGTCTGACTGTGGCCCAGTGAGACCCACACCAGACTCCTGCCTCCCTGTACTGTAAGGTAATGAATTCATGCTGTTTTAAGCCTATAAGTTTGGGGTACTCTGTTACAGCAGCCACAGGAAACTAAGCCAGACACCCCGGCTGCCTCCAGGCACTGGCCTTCCCACTCTGTTTTATTTCGTTTTTTTAGGAGAAAGAGCAAAGGTTTGCATATGGTGTCAGAGCCTGGAAGACTCCTCACTCTCTCATGCACTGTCCTCTGAACGCCTCTGGACAGCAAGTGTGGTACCTATTATTATGAAGACTGTTTACAGATGAAGACACTGGGTGGGAGGGAGATTAAGTGGGTGGGTAAACTCCACGTCCCTGGATCTCACAAGCCCCCAGTTCCCCATATACAGCTGGTCCAGCTCTGGTTCCAGAATTTCACCCCTAGGCCCCACCCTAGAGCTTGGGGTTCTTGTCCTCATGGACTGATCCTGCTCATTCATTCCTCCATTCACTCTCTTAGCAAACACTGAGCGAGCCACTTCTCAGTACCAGAACAGCCCAGACACTGGGGACTCAAAGATGAGCACAATTACATTTTGCCCACAAGAAGCTCGTAATCTAAGAGGCCAATGATCTCCAAGGGCGGGGGTGGGGTGGGGGGTGAAGGGAAATGCATTCCAGGGGACACGCAAGATGATGCACTGGGGTGTGGGAAATGTTCAAGAACCTCTGCGTATGCTTATTTGTAGCTGATGGGTAGCAAGAGCCAGGAAAGCAAGCCACGCTGTATTGAATAAGAGCATTGATGCTGGTCCCAGGAGCCCATCGTGTGTCTGGTGGATTCATGTAGGCATCTGGCAGGAAGAAAGAACACGCCACACCCAGGCTGGGGATGTTGGGGGGATGATGGAGGCTCACCTACCAGCCTGCTCAGTGTTGTGTCCTCGTGAGGTGCATGTGCAACTTTATATTATCTAGTTAGTTACATGGATGCTCAAGTGGACCCACAGCTGAACAAAATTCCTGCAAAGAGACCATGGATTGAAGACAATACTAAATATGGAAGCTGGAGAGGATGAGAAAACAGCAGATTTGGTATTTCTCCTTCTCCAAGTATGAGCTTATTGTGATCCCTTAGGTAAAAATGTTGGCAATCTGATCAGAAGCAATCGAAGTCAGAGAGAGAGAGAGAGAATTCATCAGGAAAAGGAGCTAAATATAGGTTCATACCCAATATCATTAACAGAAATCCTGTCCATAAATATCATTGTGCCTGGAGATATAAAAAATTATATGAAGATATTTTTAAGCACCAAAAATATTATTAATAATTTTTGTTTTATTATAATACTGTGAATGAATAATTTTTTTAAATATGTTTTAGTATTTTTAAAAATTCTTTTTATAATTTCTATTTTGTGTAAGGTTTATAACATTCATATTATATTAGCACCTATTATATATATATAATATAGAGATAAATGTATGGAGTGCATGCTAAATATCTTTATGGGGTAAACCATTCTTTAAATGGAACCAAGAGCAAAAGAGGATGAAAGGCATGTCAATAATGTAGATAACAAGTTATAGGTCCCAGTTGAGCAATGCTAGCTATCTACTCTCTGTCTGTTTTTTTCTTCTTTACTAAAATAGCACTGATTTTTCTTTCTGGGTGTCAATGTGTCTGCTAAAATTCTATATTCCCCAGCCTCTTTTGCTGTTAGACATTACCATATGGCACACTTGGTTATCCATTACAATGCAAAGAACCAACCCAAAACCTAGTGACTTAATATTTATTTTCTTTACAAATCTGAATATGGGCAGGGCTCAGCAGGTATGGTTCATCTTGGCTCTACAATGGCATCAGCTGGAGCAGCTCAGCTGGGGCTGGAGGATCCATTTCCAAGATAGTTCACTCCTATGGCTGGCTGTGGGGTAGACAGTCTGGGGGCTTAAGTTCCTCTCCATATGGGCTTCTCCACAGGGTGACTTGGGCTTCCTCACAGTGTTGTGGGGAGTTTCTAAAAGCAGGGATTCCAAGAGACAGGCAATGGAAACTGCCACTTTTTTAAAGCCTGGACCTAGAAACTAGCATAGCATCACTTTTGCTGTATTCTATTTGTCAAGTAGTCACAGAGCTCACCCATATTCAAGAGGAGAAGACATAAGCCTTACTCCTTAATGAGGGCAGTGGCCACCTTTAATCTACCATTACATGTAAATAGAGCTTCCGGGGAGCCCTAGGAAAGCTTTCACATTCTTCTTTACTGTTGCTTCCTTGAGTCCTAGAACTCAAATGGGAGACATGGGGTGGGACACCCATCTGGTAACCAGGAAGCAACTGCGTTAATGGTTGCCACATACTAAAGATGGTGGAGCAGAAAGACAGAGGGAGCCTGCATCTCTGGGAGCAGGATGGAGCCACTATACTAGTCAGAACTGCCCGTTTCTAGACTTCTTGTTATATGAAAAGACATATACTTGGTTAAGAACCTCTAGTGACATTTCTGTTTCATGCAGGCAACCACAGTCCCTAACTCAGTGTGCAGTGTTCAAGGTGCACAAAGGAGAAAGGATGAAAGGACCTCATAGGGAAGTGGAGTTTGAGTCAAGTCTTGAAAGATGAGTAGAGACAAAAGATTTCCCATGGGCAAAGGCACAGAGGGGCACTCTCTCATTCTCACTGAGTCACTGTGTGACACCCACCTTCTAGGACCCCGCACTCTTCTCAGGCACCTGAGACTTAGAACCTGGACTTTGTCCAACTAAGTAAACCATCACCTTCTCCCACTCAATGCCCCCACACCCACTGCTGCTGGGTTCACTCCCACCTCTTCTCCTCTCCCCAAGCCTATTTTAGCAACTGTGTACTAGACAAGGAGTTGTTAGAAGGAATGGAGCAAGAATTGGGGCACTGCTATGGTCTGAATGTGTGTGCCCCCCATTTCTGTGTTGAAATCCTAACCCCCAAGGTGATGGTATCAGGAGGTGGGGGCCTTTGGGGTGATTAGATCATGAGCAGGGAGCCCTCATGAATGAAATCAGTGCCCTTATGAAAGAGGCTCCAGAGAGCTGCCCTGTCCCTTTCGCCATGTGAGACCCAGCAAGAAGGTGCTGTCTATGAACCAGGAAGTAGGCCCTCACCAGGCACCAAATCTGCCAGCACCTTGATCTTAGACTTCTCAGCCCCCAGATCTGTGAGAAATAAATTTTTCTGGTTTATAAATCTGCAGTATTTTCATTATAGCAGCCCAAATAGACTAGAATAGTCACCTTGTAGGAGCCAGGCCCCAGGTTCTGTGCTTCATACTTGTTATCTCATTTATCCTTGCAACTACCTTGAGATAAGGACACTTGTCCCCACTTCACAGGAGCAGAGGAATGGAGGCTCAGAGAGATCAGCAACATATCAAGGCCACATAGGTAGGAATGGAAGCAGCTTGGCATGGAGTTCAGGTCTGCTCTGTCCTTTCAAAGCATGCTTTCGTTCTAGTCCCCCATTCTGCTTTCAGAAGCCTTGGTTCAACTTCCAGCAGAGACACCCCCACTCTACGTGGCTTAAATAAATTGATTTCACCTCCTTGAGCCTCAGTTTGTCCATCTCTAAGATGAAAGGGTTGTGAGGGCTGAATAGGAGCTCTCAAAGGAGACTTCTACCCTCAATATCCTTTGATCCTATGCAAGCTCAGGTAACATCAAGGTTTATAAAAACAAATCCTCATCAAACGAGCTTGTAATAAAATTCCAAAGCAACATAGAGAGGGGATAAGGGCTGTAAATCCACAGGATGCCAATTCCAAGCTGAATACAATTTACAAGAATATGGTTCAAATATCACAAGGTCAAAACAATTTTGATCTTTCCAGCATTTAGAAACATACCTCACTTCATAAACCTATACAATTCACGCCACACCACATATACAGGAGGGCCCATTTTAAAATGGCCCTATTGAATTTGATGTGGCTTTAAGTGAGGTCTGTTAGAAATGTGCTACTAATTTTGGACTTTTGTGTTTAGGGGGAAATGAGATTGAACCTTAATCCAATTTTCTAACACCCAAAAACAGCTACAAGAAAAATAGACATCAAGGAACAATGGCAACAGTTGCCTCAGAAAAGGTTCAACCGGCCACTAACTTGTCCTGCTGGAATGTTCCACACCAATAAAATGTTGGCCCCAAGCAAGAGGGAAGGTCAAGCCATCAGCACAGCTCGTAATGCCGCAGGGAACTTCGGGAGTCAAGTTAGCTTTGCTTGCACAGCTGTCCTCAAGAAACTCTTTCTGGAAGACATTTCTGCCCTATCTGGCTGCACACAGGGTTCTCAATATGTATTCACCTGATCTTAGAACTAGATGGCCAGTGATAGCAGCATTTGTCATTTGTCGTACAGCTCTCAAGGAAAATTCTTTGGGTTGCCTAACTGCCGCTCCCCTCTCTTCTGAGGCCCTACCCGTCAGCACTCTGCTAAACCCAGGAAGGTCTGGGCTGAACGTGGCAGCCCCATCCTCCTTGTCACAGGTTTGCTAAGAGGTAAGCGTGTGTGGCACGTGTGGCAGACTGTGTTTTCCGAGAGTGGTTGGACCAGTGTGTAGCCCACGAGACACAGCTCCCATGGTGAGGTGGGGGTCTGGTTGCCTCCCTTTGAGTTTGGGTGGGTTTGTGTGTATGGAGGCAGAATTCAATGTGACTTCTAAAGCTAGGTCATCAAAGGTAATCCAGTTTCCACCTGGTCCTCTTGGGACACCTGTCCTCGGAACACAGCCTCCGTACTGCGCGGACATCCAGGTGCCCATGGAGAGGTACGCACAGAGAAGAACCAAGTCCTTGGCCCACAGCCCCAACTGAGCTCCCAGCCAAGAGCCAGCACCAAACTTGTCAGCCGTGCAAATGAGCTGTCTTGAAACTAGACCCTCCAGCTCCCAACTGAGCCACCCAAGCTTATGCATGAAGCAAAATCAAGCTGTCCTTGTTGAGCCCTAACCAAAGTGCAAATTTATAAGCAAAGTAATTGATTGCTGTGGTTATAAGTCACTAAATTTGGGATGACTTGTTATGACACAGCTACAGGTACTCAGAACAATGTATGATCTGTTCTAGCAAATAACTTAAGGGGAAGACTGATAGGGCCCATCTTCTTCAGAAGAAATGTCCTTTCTTTGCCTCTAAACATAGGTATGTGAGAAGCTGACGTCTGGAGCCGCAGCGGCCATCTTGTGCCATGAGGCGAGCCAGTGAAAACACCAGGAGTGGCACAGAGGCAAAGTGGAGAGAACCTGGTCTGTGATAACATGGGTGAGCTGCTGGATTAGCCAAGCAGGGGACATCACTACCTCCAGACTCCTTTTTATGTGAGACAGTAGTTAATTATTGGCTAAGCCAGTTGAGGAGGGGTATTCTCTTACTTGTGGCTTAATGCATCCTGATTCATGTAGTATGTACTTCATATCATTCTATTTATTTGTGACAACAGTCCTGAGATATAAGTATTAATGCCACCAATTTTTGGCTGAAGAAACAGGTTTAGTGAAGTTAAGTAACTGCTCCAAGGTCATTTACCAGAATTGAGGGAACCAGAATTCTCACCCAGGCATGTCTGACTCCAAAGCCCACGCTTCCCTGCCACTCTCCTTGTCATTGTCTAGTGGAACACGCACTAACCCGGAAGTCAGCGTTCCCGGGTTGAATTCAGACTTTCCCCAATCTCTGTGTGACTTTGAGAAATCACCTGAGCTCTACGAGCCCCTGTTCCCTCATCTTTAAGCTCTGCAGGCTGCTGAGAAGTTCAAGGGTCCCTTTCATCTGCTATGGCACGAACAGCGTTGCAGCGTTGGGAGACGCGCCTTCCGCCCTCTGCGCCCTGGGGACCAGCCTGTGACCCGGTCTGTGTGCGGCTCGGGACGCAGGGCAGGAAGAGCTCGAGCCCCAGACGTCCTCGCCGGACAGGAAGGAGGGCAAGATCCAACCCGTCTCGCCCTCCAAGAGGAGGGAGAAGGAGGGAGGACAGAGAAGGGACAGGCCCATGACCTTGAGGTCAAAGTACCTGAATAATGTCGGGAGAACCGGACGGCGTCCGGCGCACGATCTGCCGGTCCAGGGGCCGCGCCTTGCGCTTGGGGCGACGTCCCAGGGCGGCCGGGAGCTGCGCGGCGCGCACGGGGCACGCCTAGACGCGGGTCCCCAAAAGCCCTGGCGAGGAGAGAGAGGCCCGGGTGCCGGCGGGGCCACGTTGGATAGACGGAGCCACAGAATGCAGGGACTTTGAGGCAGAAGTAACCGGCCAAGGCCATTTGCAGTGAGCGTCCGGATGAGGCCCAGGAGGCAGGGGGACCCAGCTGCCCCTCACAGGACCACACGCACAGGCCCAGGGACCCGGTCACACCACGCGGACGCGCCAGAGCGGGGCCGAGAGGACCCAGGACCGGCTCGGGGACCCGCCAGCCCCGGTGCTGCCCGTGTCCGCCCCAGCCCGGCCGCCCCTCGCGCAGCAGGAGAACCTGCAAGTGCCCGCGCCTTCCCGCCAGAGACGTCGCTCAGCCGCGTCCCACGACACGCGCCTGTCCCCTCGCCACCGCCGCCGCCGCCCCGCAGCGCGGAAAACGCGGACGCCCCGATGTCTCTGTGCGTCCGAGGAGTGGGCATGACTCCGTGATGCCGTTCCACTTATTCCTGTTGTACCTTATTGCCTTCTTGTTTTCATTGTTCCGTCTTATCATCTGTTCGGTCATAAAGTCCTCTGGCCAAAAGGACGACTCCTGTGAAAACCCATTTTTAAAAGAGTTCAAATGGAGGAGAGAAGACCTGGATTTTCTCCCAAGCATGCAGATACGTTGGCATTTTAAGGAGGGGAATGGCGGAGGTTTGTGGTCTAGGGAAATCTGGAGGTGCAAGGTGAAGGCTCTGGGCGGAGGTCAAGATTTGAGGCACAGAAACTAGAACGTGAAATGGTCCGGAGGACAGATGGCAAGGAGCCCGGCAGCAGCCCTGCGGGAAACAGCTAAGATACATTCAAACAGCAAGCCCTGCCTGCCCCTAGTGCTGACTTGGCAGCTGCTCTTGGGCAGGAACCATGCCCTCTCTGAACCTCAGTCTCCTCTTCTGTCCAATGGGGATAGTAATACCTATCCAGCAGCGATGTCAGGAGTGTTAAATGAGATCACAGCTAAAGCACACAGCACAATGTTTATCCCATTACAACTGTTATTTCCTGCCCCCAGCTACGTAAAGACTTGTTTTCAAACAGCAATGGAGATGTCCAAGAGAGGTACACCTGTCTCTACTGCTGTTACGAAAACAAACAGAAAGCCTCTGTCCTCCAGTTGGAGAAGAAATTACCTTTGAAGCAGCAAGTGGGGATCTGCAAGGCGCAAGAGAATTTCATTACAAGTCTAGAAAAAGGCACTCAGAAACAAAACCCTTCACACGAGGGGCCTTCCAACCAGACCCAGATGTGTCTTGAGAACAATGTGACTGAAGAATTAGGCCAGGCCCAACCTCACCAAACTAGAGCGTTTCTCTCCTTCCACCCAACTGTGAGAGGTCAGGCAGGCTCCTAACTTCTCAGGCCCTTGGTTTTCCCATTCTGAAAGGGCAAATGGCTTTCACGTTAGCGTGTTGCCGTGGGACCTAAGAAATCCTAGGCATGGATTCACCCTGGGTGGCCTTGGGCAGGTGATTAATCATCCAAAGCCTCAGTTTTTCTCATCTGTTAAATGGGCATAGTACTTCCTTTCTGTCCTAAAAAGTTTATTTATTCTTCTAAGTCTGAAGAATAGGGCAAGTCTCTGCCAGATGTCAGGCTCAGCTGGAGATGCCAGGTTTGCCACCAGAAACACAGACATAGCAGCTGCGGTCATGGAGTTTAAAATCTCAGGTCAAGTTCACCCGTGAGAACAGCGCAGGCTCCGCAGTGCAGAGACAGTTGGGTGTTACGGACAAAGAGCCTCTGGAGCATGGCTGCCCGGGTTGGAATTCTCATTCTACAACTAGCTGGCCAATTAACCTTTGGCAACTCATTTAACCTTTCTGTGCCTCAACTTCCTCATCTGTACAATGGGGATAATTCTAGTTCATCAAACTGTTGTGAGAACTCGTTGAGGTAAAAAGTAGAAGGCCCTTCAATAGTGACCTATGTGTTCTCTCTCCCAGTCTGAGTTTCTAGTGTAAGGCCCCACACAACCTGGCCCTAGTCCCCTATCATCTCATTCCCTAATCATTTCCAGCCATGTACAGTCACCCAAAATCTAGTGACACCAAGCAGTTTCAAGGATCCCCATTCCTGCTCAACTGTTCCCTTCATTCAGATTATACATCGGTATCACATTCTACCTGGTGAAATCTCCCTCCTCCTTAAAGCCCCACTTAAGCATCACCTCCTCCAGGAAGGCCTCCCTGATTTCAAAGTCAATAGCTTCCCTCTCTCTTTCCATTCTATGGTTAGTGAAGGCAATCTGCAAATTTCTAGTGGGCACAGGCTGAATCTTAGTCACCTCTGAACCTCCCTGGCTATTCCCAGGGCCAGGACATGTGGCCGCTCTGTCAGAGCTTAGAGAACAATGAACAGATGCAGTCATAAAATTTCTCATGGAAACATGGGCATTGGGAGTGTCTATGAGGTGGGCAAGTGATTAGCTCCATGTTACAGATATTGGAGCTGAGGTTCTGTGAGGCTAAGATGTTTACAAATGCTGACAGTCATGAAGTAGTGGAAGGACAAAGTCCTGGCACTCATGGTGGTCAGCGCTGGAACTGTGGTATGCATGTCGGTGGGAGCCACTCTGTGTCATTTCCCCTCAGTCGAGCAGCTGTGACAGTTTGTAAATATCTTTCACTCCTTTTTATTTATTTTTTTATTTCAGCATATTATGAGGGTACAAAATTTTAGGTTACGTATATTGCCCTTGTCCCCCAACACCCCCCCGAGTCAGAGCTTCAAGCATGTCCATTCCCCAGACGGTGCGCAGCGCACTCATTATGTAGGTATACACCCATCCCCTCCCCCCCACATCTGCCCAACACCCGATTAATGTTACTCCCAAATGTGCTCTTAGGTGACGATCAGTGAAACCAATTTGCTGGTGAGTACATGTGGTGCTTGTTTTTCCATTCTTGGGATACTTCACTTAGTAGAATGGGTTCCAATTCTCTCCAGGAGAACCAAAGAGATGTTGTATCACCGTTATTTCTTATAGCTGAGTAATACTCCATGGAATACATATACCACAGTTTACTAATCCACTCATATATTGATGGGCACTTGGGTTGTTTCCACATTTTTGTGATTGTGAATTGTGCTGCTATAAACATTTGGGTGCAGACGTCTTTTTATTTTATTTTATTTTATTTTTGAGACAGAGTCTCGCTTTGTTGCCTGGGCTAGAGTGAGTGCCGTGGCATCTGCCTAGCTCACAGCAACCTGAAACTCCTGGGCTCAAGTGATCCTCCTGCCTCAGCCTCCCAAGTAGCTGGGACTACAGGCATGCGCCACCATGCCCCGCTAATTTTTTCTATATGTATATTTTAGTTGGCCAGATAATTTCTTTCTATTTTTAGTAGAGACAGGGTCTCGCTCTTGCTCAGGCTGGTCTCAAACTCCTGAACTCAAGCAATCCACCCTCCTCGGCCTCCCAGAGTGCTAGGATTACAGGCGTGAGCCACCGCGCCCAGCCTAGACGTCTTTTTTATAGAATGTCTTTTGTTCTTTTGGGTAGATGCCCAATAATGGGATTGCTGGATCAAATGGTAGTTCTACTTGTAGCTCTTTAAGGTATCTCCATATTGCTTTCCACAGAGGTTTTACTAGTTTGCAGTCCCACCAGCAGTGTATGAATGTTCCTATCTCTCCCGATCCATGCCAACATTTATTGTTTTGGGACTTTTTGATAAAGGCCATTCTCACTGGAGATAAGTGATATCTCATTGTGGTTTTGATTTGCATTTCCCTGATGATTAGAGATGCTGAGCATTTTTTCATATGTTTGTTGGCCATTTTTCTATCTTCTTTTGAAAAATTTCTATTCATGTCCTTTGCCCACTTTTTGATAGGGTTGTTTGATTTTTTTCTTGCTGATTTTCCTGAGTTCTAAATAGATTCTAGTTATCAATCCTCTATCAGATGTGTAGCATGTGAAAATTTTTTCCCATTCTGTAGGGAAAGGTGTCCAAATTGGGACAGAAGAGATCAAACTCTCACTCTTTGCTGATGATGTGATATTATATCTAGAAAACCCCAAGGATTCAACCAAGAGACTCCTAGAATTGATAAATGAATTCAGTAAAGTCTCAGGATACAAAATTAATACACACAAATCAGAGGCATTAATATATGCCAATAACAGTCAAACGGAGAACCAAATTAAGGACTCAATACCCTTCACAATAGCAACAAAGAAAATAAAATACCTAGGAATATATTTAACTAAGGAGGTAAAAGACCTCTACAGGGAGAATCGTGAAACACTGAGGAAGGAAATTGCAGAGCATGTAAACAGATGGAAATCCATACCATGCTTGTGGATCAGAAGAATCAACATTGTTAAGATGTCTATACTACCCAAAGTGATCTACAGATTCAATGTAATCCCTATTAAATTACCAACATCATTTTTCACAGATACAGAAAAAATAATTTTATGCTTTGTATGAAACCAGAGAAGACCCCGTTTAGCAAAAGCAATTTTAAGAAATAAGAACAAAATGGGAGGTATTAATTCACTCCTTTTTATACACACAAATAAAAATATAATACACACACAGAACTCTTCTTTTTAAACAATGGCATTGTATAGTTCATCTTACTGGCCAACTTGGGGGGGGTTATTTGTTTGATTTCTGTTTGTTTTACTTAATAACATGTCAGGAAGAGCCCTCTAGATAGTTATAGAGAAATCTAATTGCTAAAAGATTAATATTCCAAAAATGTATGTATGATAACTTATTCAACCTTTCCAGTCCCAACGGACTTTCAGATTACTTCCAGGTTTTTGCCATCATGAACAGTACAGCAATAAACATCCTGTTCCTGTGTCTGTATGTTCTGGGGTTTTCATTTCTGTGGGATAGATTCCCAGAAGTGGGATTGCTGGGCCAAAGGGCATGTGTATTTCTGAAGGTTAATAGATACTCACAGATTACATTTTCAAGAGGTTTTGGCAATTCCTAAGGACCCAAACATTAAGTCCTGGTCCCGCAAATGCAATACGGTATCAGAAAGGACTTTCCTCCCTTCGGTAATCACAAAACCAGCCGGACGTCTGGAGAGGGGCCCTTCTCCTTTGAACCCAGATGGTCGGGTTTGCAGACAGTGTGGAGCACGCAGGGGTTGAGGGGTCTCTGCCAAGTGGCTAGGGGCAGGTCACTCAACCTCACTGAGCCTGGGTCCTTGTCCACGGAAGGACCCAAACCCGGCCCAAATCACTTCTCAAGCACTTGGCTGGAGTGAGCAGACCCGGGAGGGCACGTGGCACGTTGGGCACCTGTCCCACCTGCTGGGAGGGAAACGGCACCGATGTCACTCACCTTCCTGACCACACTGCTCTGGGGGCCGTGGAGGCGCAGCTTGGGGCGGCTTCGGCCACGTGGCGCTGGAAGGGCTGGGCAGGGGGCTGGGCCCCGCAGGTGTGTCCTTCCTTCCGCTCTGGCTGGGCACACCCTGCCCTTTCCACGAGGCCCTTGTTGGGTTGGGGCGCACTTGCTCCTCCCCCCTTTTCCCTCCCACCCACACCCCCCGCACCCTTCCAAAGCCTGGGCTGTCATCCCGAGCCAGGGTCCTCACCCACTCTCCTCCTGCCCACAGAGTTGGCGAGTCCATCTCTTCAGGGCAGCAAGATAATAATAATATTAATAATGATAATGATAATAACAGTGGCTAATGTCTGCTGAACATTTACCGTGTGCCAGGCACTGTGCTAGCTCTTAACGTGTATTAATTCGTCTACACCTCACACTAACCGTTGAGATCCCCTTTTATGGGTGAGGAAACTGAGGCTTGGCAGCTGGCTTGTGTCCTTTAGCTCCTGCTGTCTGGGTCAATCTCCTGTGACTCTCACGAGCCCAGGACCTGCCTAGTGCCGGCGTCTGCGTGCCTGTGGGAAGAACCTGGGCTCACCTTCGTCCCCCTGGGGAGGACAGACCGAAGCGGGGCCCAGCGGCCCAAGCAACCCGAGGGCCCAACGTGTCTGTCCCAGTCTGCCCTCGCTGGCTCCCAGATTGCAGACAGAGCCAGTTTGCTGGGCAGGCTCAGGCCAGCCAGGTGCCTGCAGCAAAGCGTCCGTGCACGCCCGTCTGCTCGCACCGCCGTGTGCTGGGCGCTGGGACACGGGGACAGGGTGAAGCCCACGCCACCTCCAGCGACGTCCAGAGCGGGGAAGACCGTGCCACCGCAATGCCAGCCCAGACAGACGCCCGGCCCGGCCCGGGAGCAGTCCGGGAAGACTTCTAAGGGCAGTGAGGTTCCAGGGAAGAGGCAGCAGGCTGGTCGCTCCTAGAGGAAGGCACAGCACGACCGAGGGCCGGGACTTCCTCAGGACAAACCCGTTCCTAGCGGCCACCCCAGCACTGGATGCGTGGCTGAGGCCCAAAGCTCCGAGCAGGTGCTGTGATTCCTCAGTGCCAGCCCCAGGCTCAGGGAGGGATGACACTTTTCACTGCTTGAGCCTGGAATTAGAATTACAGTCACGGCTGCGCCTGACATCTGCTCAAACCAATTCGTTATCATTAGGAAATGAATCCCTAATGAATTTCTGCAGCCATTAAGTCTGATTTATAGTAATGGTGATCACCCTCGGAAGCACACGCTTTATCCCTTTAATTAATAAGCCCCACTTATCAGCCCCACTAATGATCACGGGACAGAAAACGGAAGAAAGCCTCCGAACTCCAGCCCGGCTCCCCCGTCACACCTTTGGGCATGGGGAGAGAAGGGCCGGGTCCCCTGGAGAGGGGTTGGAGACCCCTGCACCTGCCTGTGAGGGCCGGGTACTAACCCTAACCCTCTACGTGAGCCTTCTGCGCCAGCCGGACAGCTGTGCTCCCACGTCCCAGGGCGCTGACTGCCCTGCGGGGCAGGCCCTTGTCTCTCTCTCTCGAGTCACCCCCAGCCTGCCTGGCCTCCCGCCCCCAGACTGACACTGCAGTCAGGGCTCCGGTCTGGATTCCAGCCGAGCTGAACAGGCTGCTCCCTGCTTTCACCCCCGCAGGGGTGCATGTGTGCTCTCGGGACAAAGCCCTGCTCCCCTGCCCCTGCTTGTCCAAGAACCAGCCATCCCCACACGGCCAGCGTCCCTGCCCACAGCATTGCCCCTTCTCCCAGCCACCCAGGCCTGGCTCAAGTCTGCACCTCGTTGCGAAATGACCTTCCTCCCTTGGCCTTGTGCACTGCTACAGCGCTTCTCCTGTCCCTCTGCGACCTCCCTAAGCAGTTTATGGGAAAGGATTCGTCTGTGTGTCTGGGCGGAGAGGTGGACAGGTGGGCACAGCAGCGAGTCACCCAGAACCTGATGTGAGATGGAGCCACCATCACATGTGTGAGGCCCAGTGGGGACGGGGGCGGGGCGCCAGCAGGTGCTTTTCAGATGAGGGGACTCCTGAGCTGGGCATCAAAGGTGAATGTTATGATATTAACGTGAATAATGGTGAATATCCACCATTATTAAGCATTCACTAGGTGCTGGGTGCTTTACCTAGAGTATCTCATGTAAGTGTCACATCAATGCTGAGAGCTAAGTATTATTACGCCCATTTTACAGGAGATAAGACCAAAGTCCAGAGAGATTAAATGCACCCAAGTTTATGCAGAGCCCAAGAGGGGCAGAGCTGGATCTTGGCCCCTGCATATCTGTCCCAAGGTACACACCTCCAGCAGTAAGTACCACGTTTCACTGGTTTTAACGATGCCCTTTGTTCTAAAGCAGGACATGGTGAGGCTCTGCCTTCCTCCTCACAGACACACAGATCAGCCGTATCAGGCGGCTCCCTGGGGCCACGACTGAGGCTGCTCCAGCAGAAGCAACTGGCAGACACGCGTCTCCACCCACGAGAACAGCTGTTAGACTTCGTATCTTGAAACACCTTGTCCCAGTTTGCTCTGGTTGCCATAAAATACCACAAACTTGGTGGCTCAAACAATAGGAATTTATTTTCTCATCATTCTGGAGGCTGGAAGTCCAAGGTCAGGGTGCCAGCATGGTCAGGTCCTAGTGAGGGATCTTTTCCTGGCCTGTAGGTGGTCACCTTCCCACTGTGTCTTCACACAGCGTGGGGAGAGCGTAAGCTCTCTGGTATCTCCCCTTGTAAGGGCACTAATCCCGTCACTAGGGCCCCACCCTCAGAACCTCATCTAAAACCTAACCACCTGCTGAGGTCCCACCTCCAAACACCACCACACTGGGGCTTAGAGCTGCAGCATATGAATTGGGGGGAGGCTGCCCAGCCCAAGCACACCTGAAGCCCACTGGTAGCACCTGGGCGAGATCTGGCTTGCCTGCAGGAAAATGCCGATAGGAGAGGGGTGGTGGAGCTGGATGAAGAAGCCATTTGTGGGCTTCAAATCCTGACTCAGCCTCTTCTTCCAGCATGGTGATGCTGGGGGACCTCTCTGTGCCTCAGATTTTCCCATCTAAAAATGAGGATACCAATGGCACCTGCCTCGAAGAGTCCTGGGGAGGACTGAATGAGATATTTGCAACAGTGTTTGGCCCATAAGAAGCATTTGGAGATGTTAGTTGGTATTATTATATCAGCAGGAAAATCCCACCCTCAGCAAAAAGAAAAAAACAGGGAAAAAACTCAGATTTGGGGGGCCTGAAAGGTGAAATGGGTACAAATAGATCTAATGAGAGAGGAAGAAAGCAGGCTGATTGGAATTTGCAATAATAACCTACATTTTTTTTCTCCCTATCCCTGTGATGAACCACCTGGTGACAGGTCCTGAAATTCTCAAATTCCTGCTCCTCCTGGAAGCCCTGATTCAGGCCTGATTCAGGCCTTCCTCCGCGTGTGCCTCAGGCCGGGCCCTGCCCAGTGCTCCAGCCTGTCCCCTGTGCCCTCCCCCCCCATGCTGCAGGACCCAGCCGCACCCAACACACGCGCGCGTGCACACACGCACACACATATGCACACACGCACACACACACACTCTGTTTCCCTTCTCTCCTTCAGCAGCCCCAGCTCCAGTCCCCCATAAGGACACACCCCCAAGAAGCCTGCTCTGAGGCCCCCAGACTGTGAGCAGCAGGTGCCCCTGCCGTGGGCTTCCGCAGCCCCAGCGCCGGCCCGTAGCGTTGAACTTACTGCACTGCACTGGCACTCTGATTCGGCTGTCCAGGACAGCGGCTAGAAACACAAACTCAGAAACCCCACTGCCTGGATTTGAACCCCGACTTTCTACTTTCTAGCTGCACGATGGTGGGCAAATTTCTTTGAGCTCCTGTGCCCCATCCATACACGGTGACACACACAGGGGCCTCTCTCACGGGACCCTGTTAGGACGATGTGGGTTACTGTGCACACGGCACTTGGAACAGTGCCCCCCCCGCCCCGTGCACCCCTGCGAGAGCTCATTGCTGTTTACAAAACGCCACCCCCGCTCACTTCGTGTGCTCATCCGCACTGCCCAGCCCGGTGACTGGGACTCAGTAGGCGCTCAGTAAATATTTGTTGAGCTGAATTCCCCCCACAAAATGGAAACAGAGCTTGGCTCACAAAGAGAGCGATCACTCATATTACATATTAGGCAATTTTTCCAGAGTGCATCATGCCAAATATTGTACATTCTTTATTGCAGCGAGGGCGGTGATATTCATTAAAGGGTAGCGCAGTTTCATTAGCAACACTTATTTTTGGAATTTTATAACTCAGCCACAAAAATTTACTCCAGGCAAAATGCTAACTTTTGTCTGGAAGTAAATGGGTTTATTTTATAAATTTTTATGCATTTTCCACACATAAACAAATGGCCGGATAAACCATTCTTTCAGGGAAGGGCTGCAAGAGGAAGACTTGATATCCTGGAGCGTGAGACATAAAGACTGAAGCCGTGGGGGGGGGGGCGTGGGGGGGCGTGCGGGCCGGGGGGAGGGGTTGGCGGGGGGGGGGCGCCTGCGAGGGGGGGCGGGGGGTGTGGGGGTGGGGGGGGCGTGCGGGCCGGGGGGAGGGGTTGGCGGGGGGGGGTGGTGGCGCGTGCGGGCCGGGGGGAGGGGTGGGGGGGGCGTGCGGGCCGGGGGCGGCGTGGGGGGCGTTGGGGGGGGTTGGCGTGGGGGGGGTATTTGGGCGGGGGAGGGGTTGGGGGGGGCGTGCGAGGGGGGACGGGGAGTGTGGGGGGTGGGGGGGCGTGCGGGATGGGGGCGGCGTGGGGGGCGTTAGGGAGGGGTTGGGGGGGCGGGGGGGGCTGTGGGCGGGGGGGGGGGGGGCTCTCCACTCGCACTCACACTCGCTCTTCCCTGAGCGTCTGTGGTGTCTCTAACGACACCATGGCCACCGCTTCTGAGGGCTTCATCCTGCCAGCCGCTGTTCTGCGTTCTGTGTGTATTAACCACTCAGCAAATGGCCTCTCCTTCTAAAGGATGGCTGCAGTGGGTGAATAAGTCAGTGTCCCCAAGTGTATGGCCACTCAGACCTCAGAATGTGACCTTACTTGGAAATGTGTCTTGGTAGATGTAATCAAGGGAAGACGAAGTCACACTAGTCTAGGGTGGGCCCTAAATCCAGTGGCTGGTGTCTTTATAAAAGAAAGGAGGAGGAGATTTGGGCACAGGGACACACGGAGGGAAGAAGGCCAAGTGACAGCAGAGGCAGAGGCTGGAGAGACGCAGCTACAAGCCAAAGGACGCCAAGGATGCCAGCAACCACGGCCGCCGGCAGAGGCAGGGAAGAATCCTTCCCTGGAACACATCCCTGCTGATGTCTTGGTTTTGAATTTCTGTCCCCCAGAGCCGTGGGAGAGTGAATTGCTGCTGTTTCAAGCCCTCCAGGTTGTAATTTGTTAGAGCAGCCACCGGGCACTAATTCAACGGGGAAACCAAGGCAAACCAGGGTCAGATGAGCTCCTTGGTTCCTCGGCCAGCCGGCAGTGCTGAGACTCGCACACAGGCCGGGGGTCCAGGGCCCAGAGCCCCCCACCCACCCACCAGGGGAGAGAACAAAAGCAGACATTCGGACCTGCTCAACAATGAACAATACGCTCCCAAACAACTTCATCTCCTCATATTTTCCTAAGGTCTTACAGTAACAAATGGAAAAAAAAAAAAACACCAAAAAGCCACAACAAAAAAATCCACTTGAGGACTTTTAATTCATACCACAGGCCTGTTTCTAACCACCCAGCAGCTCCCCTCCCTCCTTTCTGCAGGTCCTCGCGCACATTTAGTATCAAGAAAACAAGGTCATAAGAAAAAGCTGGAACTCTGCCCTTTGTGCTCAGGGGGTGAGTCTCTCTCCTCCTACCTGCACACCCAGGGCAGGGCGTGTCCAGGGAAGGACGGCCAGCAACAAGAGACTCCTATGTAGCAATTTCAACAGTTGACATCAGCTCGTGATTATGAACAGGGAAAGAGATGCACCATTCATGATAAGTGAAAATGCAGGTTACAAGATGGTATGTTTCGTGCACATCACTCTTAATATAAAAGTAAACAAAAAGGGCATATACGGGTGTGGACGAGCACACAGGACAAAATGGGAAAAAGTTGACACAATGTTAATAATGGTTAGGTTTGAAGACAGTAAGGGTCATTTTTGCCCCTTTATGCTTATTGTCTGAGTCGTTTCCAAGGAATATGCATTTACTTTGTAATAAGAAAAAATACCAGTTCTTTACCTTCAGGGAGGGAGGGGAAGACTGCAAAAGCCTGCGCATCACGTGTGACTTCTGCTTCTGCAACAGGGACACCAGGAGCCTCCTCAGCTTGCGGCGTGTCGCCTAGCAGTGCCCCCGTGCAAGAAAAACTTCTCTTAAGAGTTTCAATGGCTCAGACTGGATCTGACTTCAGCTCCCCCTTGGCTCCCGCACCTTCTGAAGTCAGCATCCTCTCCTTTCTAAAATGCAAATAAGTTCCTCGGAGTTAATCTGAACCTCCTGCCCTGATAAGCAACAGGAAAGTGAAAAAAAAAATTTAAATATCTACTAAAGTCCAGCTGAGCGAAGTACTGGGGACTGAGCATTTACAGTTAAAGCCCACGAGAGAGGATTCTCGCTAAACTGCTGGAGTGCTCCAGAAGGGAAACAGTGTCGCCCTTGCAGGGCGAGAAGACCTCGCGTGCGCCCAGCCAAGAAGGAGACTGTGCTGCCTTCCTGGGGCTGCTGCAACAAATGGCCACCAGCCGGGGGCTTGAAACAACAGACATTCATTCTCTCATGGTTCAGAAGGCCAGATGTCTGACACCAGGGTGTCCGAAGGGCCACACGGCTCTAAAGACTCCAGAGGAGAATCAGTTCCTGTCTCTTCCAGCTCCTGGCAGCGCCTGGCATTCCTTGGCTGTGGCTGCATCACTCCCATTGCTGTCTCTGTCCCTGTGCGACTGCCTCTCTCTGTACACCTGTGTCTCCTCATAAGGACACCACCACTGGCTGTGGGGCCCCACCCTATTCCAGTATGACCTCATCTTAATTACATCCGCCAAGACCCCATTCAGGTTCTGGGACCTGAATTTTTAGGGTACACTATTTCACCCAGAGACACACCCGGGTTTCTGAGACCTTGGCTATTCTTGGCCCACCCTGAGACTGTCTATCCCAAATCCCACATCCTAACCGTGTCCCTCTGAGTAACTGCTTAATAACCATTTATTGAGCACGGCCATAGAACAACCCAGTGGCATTAAGATGAGACATCTGCAAGCCCATTTACTCACTCTGATGGCTAATTTTATGTGCCAACTTGACTAGGCCCTGGATGCCCAGATGTCTAGTCAACCGTGACCTCTGGGTGAGCGTGCGAGGGTGTCGTGGGGGAGGCCAGCGTTGGAGTCAGTAGCCTGAGGGAAGCCGGCCGCACTCCCCAACGTGGGGGCCGCGTCCAGCCACTTAAAGGCCTAACGAGAACAAAAGGCTGAGTACGGGAGAATCCTTTCTCTCTGTCTGGCTGTCTTCTCTGGCCTTCGACCTGACTCAGACTGGAACTTACACCATGGGCTCTGCTGGCTCCCAGCCTTCAGATTTGGACCGAAATACAGCGCTGGCTCTCCTGGGTCGGGACCTCCCAATCCCACAGTCACACATGAGCCGATGCCTTCTTTCATAGGGAAATATGTAGGATATCGTATATGCTAGGACCACAGGATATAAAATATATAACAGAAGAATCCTGTCCATCGGGATATGCATTGTGCATATGCCGTTGGTGCTGTTTCTCCGGAGAAATCTGACTGATCACTCACGCGTGAGGAAGACAGCCGTAGACCTGCGGTCCCCAAGCCCTAGGTACAGCCCAGTGCAGGTCTGTGGCCTGCTGGGAAACGGGCTGCTTGTCACCACCTGAGCTCCGCACCACCTCCCCCGCCCACGACACCCAGTCCGTGGTCCGTGGAAAAACTGTCTTCCATGAAACTGGTTCCTGGTGCCAAAAAGTTGAGGACCGCTGCCATAGACCACTGCAAACAAATGCAAAAAACCTAAAAACCAAACCAAAACAAAAAAACAGGATCTAAAAGAGAAAAAACTGGAGGACCTACAGACAATCTGGAAATAGCGAGTCTTGTTTACACATTTTTGGGATAAACTGACCAGCTGACTTCTGACAAAGAAGTTGACCCCAGCAATCCGGGCCCATGCAGACAGATTGGGGGCAGCAGAAAACCGAGTCAGCTGTTTGTCGGATCCTCTGGACAGCCTTGGCTGCCGGCACAGGCGACAGGCGGGGCTGCGCCGGGCTCCACCTCCGCTGGGCCAGGGGAGCAGCCAGGAGCTGGGAACAGTGCGGTGACAGCACAGCCCTTGGCTTCGGAACCGCACCCTCTAGAGTCTTGACAACTGTCGCCTCAGTCGGCCAAAGCACTGAGTCTTGGCCCAAGTCGGGCAGCATCAGGTGGCAGAGTGGACAGCAGCACCCAGGACCTCCTGTCCTTGTGTAGCTCCTCTGGGGTGTGTGGCAGACACAGCCTGACCTTTGGCACCACCTGAGCTGGCTTTGAGCCCCAGTCATAGGAGGTCCCTGAGAAGTTTAGTGTGCACAGGTGACCAACTTATTCCACCTGGCCCAGGACGTTCCCAGTTTTGGCACTGAAGTCCTGGGTCCCGGGAAAGCTGTCAGTCCAGCCCACACGTAGGAAGCTTATCACAGAGAGGAGATGGGATCAGGGCTGGGCAGCGGGAGAAGCTCAAGGGCAAGGCAGGTGCAACCATGGCCTTGGGTGACCCTGGGGGCTGCTTCTGGAGCTGGGATGGCCCCTCAGCGTTGTCCTTCTTTGAGCCATGCCAGCAGGGCCTGGACACCCTCCCCTTGCTCTGTCTGAAGCAGGCTGCCCTGGGAAGCGGTGTGACCTCAGGGCAGGTGGCTATCTCTCTGGAAGGCGCTGACAGCAGCCAGGGCCACAGGCCTTCACCAGGCAGGAAGGGGTCTGGGCAGCTCATCATGTCCATCCCGCTTTTACATACGAGCTGTGGATCTTGGGCAGGTCACCCAACCTCTCTGAGCCCAGTTTCTTAAATGAACATCATTTTATCATTTTATCTATTTCAAAGGGATGTGATCATGAGAAATCTAAAAAGTATAAGGAAAATGCTTGGAAGATCATAGGACTCGCAAATGGGGTCATTTCCCTTACCTCTGCCCGACTCTAGGACTTAAAGCGAGGATGCCAGTGAGCACGGTTGGACTCGTTTGCCACAGTGACGGCAACAGCATAGCTGACCCTTACGGGACCCTTACCTTGCACACCTGCACCATTCTATGCACTTTACCAAGAGCTCTTACAACTCAACAACAAAAAGACAAAACCCAATTTAAAATGAGCAAGGGATGTGAATAGATGTTTCCCTGAAGAAGGTACACAACTGGCCAAGACACATGAAAATATGTAACGTCCCCAGTCATCAGGGAAATGCAAATGAAAACCCACAGTGAGGTTCCACTTCACACCAACTAGGATGGCTATGACTTTTTAAACAATGGAAAATACCAAGTGTTGGCAAGGATGTGGAGAAATTGAAACCCTCCTACGTTGTTGACAGCAAAGTAGAATGGTGCAGCTGCTGTGGAAAACAGTTTGGTGGATCCTCAAAAAGCTGAACACTGAATTACTGTATGACTCAGCAATTCCACTTCTAGCTGTACACACAAAAGAACTGAAAACAGGTGTTCAAACAAAAACTTGTATATGCATGTTTATAGCGGCACGATTCACAATCGCCAAAAGACGGAAAGAGCCCACGTGTCCATCAACAGACGAACAGGTAAACAAAAGGTGGTGTGTGAGGACACTGGAGTATTACTCAGCCACAAAAAGGAACAAAGCACTGCTGTGTGCTGCGACGCGGGTGAGTCTCGAACACATCGTGCTGAGAGAAAGCAAGATGCAAAAGGTAACATCTGGCAGGATTCCATCCATTTACATAAAATGTCCAGAATGGACAAATCCATAGAAGAAGACAACAAATGAGTGGCTTCCAGGTGCTGGAGGAGAGAGGATGGGAGTGACTGCCTAAAGGGTACAAAGTTTCTCTTGATAACAAAATGTGTTGGAACTGAATAGAGGTGGTGGTTGTATAACACTGTGAATGAATTGAATGCCACTGAATTGTATCCTTTAAAATAGTTAATTTTACATTAAGTGAATTTTATCTTAATTAAAAAATAACAGGCAGCATTTGCAATGCCAGCTCTGATTTTGCTCCCCGCCCCCTCGCCACAGCAGTAGAGGCAAATTGGGGCTGCTTTGCCTGGGGGAGTGTCGGGAAGTCAGGAGTTAGACAACGATGAGAAAAGCACCTGGCTGAACCAAAGCCTCTTAGTCAAGGCTACCCAAGTGTGGTTGAACAGGCTGTGCACTGCACAACAGGAACCATTCAGGGGACTAAAATCCAGCTCATATCCTGTTCCCGAGCCATGTGTCCTGGGTAAGGGTGCATCAGCCCAGAGCCGTCTCCTTTTCCTAATTCTTACAGAAGTACCCTGCAAGCTGTGGCAGCCCTTCTTTTCGCAAGCCCACCTTCCCCAGCTCCACCCCACCACCAGCCAATCAGAGAGGACTGGGGCAGCCTCCATCTGTGCACAGCCTGCGTTCTGAGCCCTGAGCCTCTCCCATTCCTCACTCTCTTCCAAAAGTACCCCCACAGGCTTACCTAGAAATATTTGACCAAACATCTGGACGCCGCATGGCCCAGCCAGTTGACACATAAAATTAACCATCATAGCAGGACTGTTCTTGTCTCTCTTCCATAATTAATATTGAGACTCAGAGAGTAAACCCCCACCCCCATCACTCAACTCAAGCACACAGGTCACATGCTACTGCTGCCTCCCAGGTACCAGCTATAAACGAGTGCAATGAAAAACGATAGCCACTCCAGCGTGATTTGAACATAAAATGACATGATGTGCACAAGTGTCTGTCACTCCCTCACTCGCTCATTCACGTATTCCACAAGCATTTCTTGAGCATCTGCCATGCACCTTGCAGTGGGCTGGACACTGTGATAAACTAGAACTGTGTCCATCAAAGTGGGATCTGGGGACCAACAGCATCAGCATCACCTGGGTGCTTGTTAGAAATGCAGAATCCCAGAAACCCTGCCCCGGACCTCCTGAATTCGCATTTTGCCAGGATCCCCAGGTGATCCATTCACACAGCTAACTTCAAGAAGTGCTACATGAGGGAGGTGGTTCTCAGCCAGGGCTGCACAGCAGAATCACCTGAGATACTGTTAAAACTAGAGGTGCCAGCCTCTCTTCCCCCATCCCACTCTCAGATTCTGATTCAGTTTCTTCAACCGCCTGCCCAGGGATCCAGCTGTGCAGTTAGCATTGAGATCTTGCATAGCTCCTGCCCTCTCAGCCTTCTGCCTGGTGGCAGACCTGGCTTTGAACTTGTATCGCGAGAGTCCCCAAACATAAGAAACAGGGGGAAAAAACTGCAAGAAATGAACCATAAGTTGTTCACTCAGAGCTTGGACTGTCAGCACAGACACCGGGAAGATGGTTTGCATTTTACAAGTTTTTTCAGGTCGTGGTGTAAGAAATGCTCGAGTGGGTCAGGGTAAGGAAAGAGGGGTTAGGAGACTGTTGGAACAATCTGGGTAAGACTGATGGGGTCTGATGGAGAAGAGACAACAGACCCCAGAAATGTTTAGGTGGTGACCCTCACAGAGCCTGACACAGTGGAGGCAGAGAGAGGAGGGAACCATGACAATTATGACAACCAGGTGACTGGGGTATCAGTCCAGGGAGGGCAGAGGATAGTTGTCATGCGGACAGAGTTGGCACATGGACAAGTTGAGTTTGAGGGGCCCTTGGAACATCCGAGGGGTCAGGTGTCTCAGGCAATGAGATACGCAGGTCTGACCCTCAGCAAAGAGGTGAGGGATTGAGACGCACAGCTGGGAGCGTGAGAAAATGACCTCTCGAAGCATGGCAGCAGCAATCTTTCTATTGCGGATGTCGGGTGCCATGTTGGGCTACGCTCTGCAGGAGCACCGGTAAGGGTGAACTCTCACCCCTGTGTGGGCCACAGCGCATCTGGCTTCCTGGAGGAACAGTGTATTTCTCCATTAAAACCTTGGGCCTGAGCAGGCATGCCCAAAGGGAAATCAGCAGACATCCTTTTTCTGTGGTCTGGAGACTGGGAGGAAAGGGTGCCCTGGACAGATGCTTGCTGTTATGTGGTCACATGAAGTATGCACACACCCATTGCCCAGGGACCCTCACCTGGGTGGAAACTCCAGAGAAATCCTCACTCAGGACCTAAAGGGACAAGACAGTCTTTGAAGCGTCATTTATGGCAGGGGTGTTGGAGGTAATCTGGGTGACCAACCATCGCTGGGAAGATGGATGAGAAAACATGGCAGACGCCCACCGTGGAGTGCACCGGTACTGAATGAACAACATGAGACACAGAACACGTTCTTTAGTCCAGTAACATTTATGAAAACTAAAAATCCATGAGCAGTATAAGGTTTCTGGGTGGTCGGCACCAGAGAAAGACAGATGAGCAGAGTTGAAAGGGTTAAGCAATGAGGCTTTATTCGAGCGCTCCCGGGTGAGGGTGATGGGTCCCAAGGGAGGGGCCCGGGCGAGGTTCCCAGGTCCTGGGAGAAACCAGGGACTCAAGAATTCGCACCACCCAGGACTGAGGCAGGGATTTTTATGGGGGGAGTTGAGGAGGGCTTTTTCTGGGAACAGCGGCAGGTGCTGTTTTCGGCCCAGTGCCTAGGGCACAGAAAGCAGGATGTGGTTGAGTCCGGGCTGGGGTGTTCAGCTAGCAATGGCACAATGTAACTCTGAGGCAGGCTTTTGCCTGCCACTGCAGAGAGTAATCTGCCTTTAGCAGAGCTTCTCTTTTTTTATTGGGGAGGGGGTTCCCGCCGCCAGCCTTACAAGCAGACCAAACAGCACCATGCACTTTATAAGTATGCGTCAAAATGCAAGGATACCCACCAAACAAACATTTCAAAGCAATCTCCTATGGCAGTCCTGAGGGAGAAGGTATAAAAGAGAATTCAAGTATAGAATGGAGGTAAGAAGAGAATCAATGAATATAGCAAGAAAGAAGCCTCACATAGACCAAGGATGGAAGTATACCTTGAGTTGAGGAGTAAGATGAATTAATTCTCCACTTCTGATATCCCAAGATGAAACTAGAGAAGGGGTGGGGCCGCGCATGCTCTTGACGAGCTAGTGCTTGACCTGTGGTCACGGGGGAAACCGAAAAGGAAAGGTCCATGAAAAGCTCCTGACGTCCCAGGGACCCTCATGAAGTGGGACAGTCCTACAAATCCTCGAGACTAAGTTGGCTCACATGGTAGCAATGTCTAAGATGGTGCCCAGTGATCCTCACCTCCCGGCGTTCATGCTGTGTGTGGTCGTCACCATACTGAACCAGGGCTGCCCCTTTGTGACCAATCGGAAATGAAGGAAACGGAAATGTGTGACTTCTGAAGTTTGATTAAAGGTATTGCAGCTTCGGCAATGATTGCTGACTCTAGGGGAAGCCAAGTGCCAAGCCACCGGGACTCAAGCCGTCCTGTGGAGAGGCCGGCATGTAGGCATAGGAGCTGAGGCCTCTGACCGACAGCCAGTAATAAGTCAGCCATGTGAGTATGCCACCACGGAAGTGGACCCTGCAGCCTTGGTCACACCTTCAGATGAGGCTGCAGCCCCAGTCGACACGTGAGTGCAGCAACAGTCAGGGTCTCCAGTGAGAAGCACCCATCCAAGGCCGTGCTGAGTACCTGACCCACGGGAACTGTGGGTAACACAAAGGATTATGTTATACGCTGTATTCGAGGTGGCCTGTCACACAGCAATGGACAATGCATATGGCTCTCTCCGTGCATGCCAAAGCCAAGTGTTCCCCTTCCCTGGTCTCACTGTGCTGTCCTCTTTGTGTGTCCCTTTGTATGTAGCAACATATGAAGAAAGCTTCTTCCGGTCTCCAGTATGCTGTAGGAAAACCAAAGGGAAGGATTTTGTTCACTCTCCGTAAGTCAGACATTTGCAAGAAAGCAGGTCCTTCCTGATGTGCCCCAGAGGAGGGAGGAGTTAGAAAGCAAGAATTTCAGAGAAAATACAACTCAGACACGGAACCCATGGCCAGCTGTCCCCTCCCACCAGGAAATTCTCCTCTCAGCACTAACCTGGGAGATTCCAGGTTTTGTTTTATTCAGGGAGGTAGCACTGCCTCCCAGGTGTCTCTGGCCTCACAGTGACAGAAGAAACCAGGTGGGTGGAATGAACCCACCCGGGAAGACAGCGCTTCCAGCGAGCAGAAAGTTCCAGCTGAAGCTGGCGCCCCAGGGAACAGCAAGATCAAGGAATGCACGGGACCAGGGCAGGATGGAGGTCTCAGCAACAAAGGGAAAATAGTTTTAAAACAGAGCATTTCGTAACAGACAAACAAGAGGAATAGAATGTATTTGCTCAAAAACACAGGTGTGGAGGAGACGGCCACTACTGCAGAGGTGCAGAGGAAGGTGGAGTCCTGCGCGGGTCCCACAGATGTCCCGCCAGTCGCGCTCGGTCCCTCTGCAGCTCCACCGCAGCCCACCACTCGGCACGTCCCTGCCTCACGAGAAGGCGAGTCACTCCCCAGTTCTGTCCCTCGTCCTCAGGCAAGAGACATCTCTGGCAACTGCTGCACGCGTGGTTTCAGCAGAAAGATGGGTTCTGTCTTCAGTTCCCGTTTCCCCTCCCAGCTGGCGTCCCTTTTGTCTCTGCCCACTTTGTCTTTGTGTGAACGCCGAGATTTCACTGAACATCCCCCAAAAGAAGGATTGCACGGCGACTCAGCTCACTGTGCTGAAATGTCCCCAAGGAAATGTACAATCATCTTCAGTGAGTAGAAGACAATGAGGAGGTGTCTTATTACATAATTGAGGAGACAATGTCCTTTATACTCAGTCTGGTTCACTTTTCACACTAAATTAATCTTAATAAGCATCTGCTTCGAGTAGAGGAAGTTTTGTGATAATTCAACCGTGACCTCTGTAGAAGTCCAAATGATTTCACTTTAGTCCCTCAGCCCCGAGTATCCTATTGAAATGGTCGTCTTTATTTCATGATCATCAACATGTTAACATGAGCTGATTAATCCCATCAACCTAACTACACAGATTGGACGCAGCCCAGGGCTACGACATCATTAGCTTTGGGACCGAGCGCACAGGATGGCGGGCTGGGCAGGTCAGCTGGGCCCACAGGTCATTTGATCCAGCATCCTTGTTTCTGAGAATTAAAAGCAGATTCTCTCTCTGGCTTGTACTCTGGCTCCAAGATCCAGGTACAATCGTCCCAACAATGGCCCCACCGGGACCACACAGTACCCGCTGAGCCTGCATCCGCACAGGAGCACTGGTGGCCAGACCCCTGAGCACTCGCCAGGACTTAGCACCCAACACCCTGTGGGTCTCCGCGACCACCAAGATCTCTGCAGCCTCTCTGCCCTCCTGCCCCGCTGGAGCACACCTCCCTCACAGACCTGCCCCAGGGCCGCCCACACTTCTTCCAGAGCAGGAGCCCCTAAAAACCCAGACACTGGTGTCTCTGCCACTTTGCAACCATTCCCTCTCTCCACACTTCTGTATCCCAAGGATCTTTTAGGAAATTTCGCTTCCCATAAATATGTAGGCTAGGTGGGAAAGCCAGTCAAGGAATTCTACCATCTCTTAGCCCAGTGGGTCTCAAAATATGATTCCAAGGCCAGCAGGATTAGCATCACCTTGGAATCCATAAGAGCTGCACATTCTCAGGCCCCTTCCCAAACCTGCTGAATCGGAAAGTCTGGGAGTGGGGCCCAGCAACCGGCGTTTCAATAAGCCATCCCCCTGGTCCTGAGTAGGCCAGTGCCAGCAATAGGTACATGATCTAAGTGACTAGGTGGCCTCCGAGGTCAGGAGAATAATGGCTTCCAAAGATGTCCATGTCCTAGTCCCAGGAACCTGCAAATACATTAACATACACGGCAAACGGGACTTTGCAGATGTGATTGTATGAAGGGTCTTGAGATGGGAGATTATCCTGGCCACCTACCGAGGCCCAGTGTCAGCTCAAGGCTTACAACAAGAAGGCAGGAGGATCGGAGTCAGAGAGGTGTCAGGATGGCAGCAGAGGTCAGGGAAGAGAGAAGCTGCCACACTGCTGGCTTTGGAGATGGAGGATGGAGCCAAGAGCCAAGGAATGTGAGCAGCTTCTAGAAGGAAAATGCAAGTAACAGATTCTCCCCTGCAGCCTCCAGAAGGAACACAGCCGTGTGGACATCTTGACAAGGGTTAGGGTTAGGGTTCCCTAGCTCAGGGAAACTGACTTCAGACTTCCAACACCTAGAACTGCAAGAGAAAGCATTTATGTTGTTTCAAGTCACTGGTGTGTGGTAATTTATTACATCAGCAACAGGAAACTCATACAGACACTTTGTCCCTCTCCTGGTCTTCAGTCTGGAGCAGAAGAGGCCACAAGGAAAATGGAGCCGGAGCCAACGATGACCAGCATCAACATTGAGTTGCTTCTCTTGCCAACAGCCTGCAGGCCCCGGGCCCTGTCCTGGAGCCTGGTGCCTCAGCCTGTCCACCGCCACCAGCAGCTGCGACACAGTCTTCCTAGAGCTGCCCTTCGGCTCACGTTGGCCAGAGCTGGTGTGTGCTGCTGATAACCAGAGGGCCTCACCTCTTGCCTTTAGAACTGCAAAGTTAAAAACGATGGGAATAGGCAGTAGCTAACGCTGACTTCAGTGCTTCTCACGAGCCAGGCACCGCCTTTATCCATCTAATGAAGTGTCCGAGCTTTATTTATTTAATTCCCACAGCAACCCACTAAGGTAGATAATATATGGTTCTGTAAGGGCAGGAAAATAATTTTTTCTTCAATCCTCATAAGTTCTTCTTTGGAACAGACCCTTGTAACGAAAGACAGACTAACAAGAGAAAAACCAACAGAAGTTTAGTAACATGTACATTTCATGCCTGGGAGACACCTAGGGAATGAGCCACCTTGGAGGGGTGGCTGTGAATTCCAGCTTAGACAGCACCTTCCACAGAGAACAGCAAGTGTTAAGAAAGTGACAAGACAAAGGAAAAGGACTTTGAGTCTCTAGGGGCGGCACACGGTGGGAGGCAAACCAACTGGAAGATAAAGGCTGGTTGGCAAAGCCAGAGCTTGGGCCACCTAAAAGGCGATGATAATGGTCTGAAGTCCTCTGCAGCGGTTACCCTTTGTTCATCCTGGAGGGGTGGGAGCAGGACACCGTTTGTCCTTGTAACTCTCTGTCCTGCTTTAGGCAGAGGGAGGGCAGAGGGCTTTCCTGCATCCACCGCTTCTTACTTGCCTTCGGCTCAGCAAGCCCTCAGGTGTTGGGTGGCATATCCTGGTCCCCTGTCCAGACAAGGAAACAGATGTTAAAGGCTTTGTTCAAGGTCACACAGCTCTCTCTGCTCAAAGAGTGCAAAGACCACCCTGCAGTCGGAGTGGTTGGTGGTGTTTCTGGCTTGGTTGTTGGAAGCTGGGGGCCTTCATGTACCACCTTCCTCCCCATAAGATGGGACCATGATACTCAGGACAGGGAGGCATGAAATGAGATGCTATCATGTGTGTGAAGCAGCTGGCAGAGAGGGGACTCCCAACGCGTGAGCAACCGCAGCCCAGCCAGCCCCTTGGTGGCCCCAGCCCCAGAAGGCTCGGGAAGCTTCCTGGCAACTTCAACCCGGGGAGAGGGCCCTGCTCCTTCCATGAAGGCAGTTAGCTTTGTGGCCTTATTGTTTCGAACTCCTAGAAACTCCTAGAAACAGAAATGCTTTTTTTCCTTAACATTTTAAGAACATTTCACTTTAATTTTTATTCTAAATTATGACTCAGAAACGAAGACATGAGCTACTTTGGTCTTTCTTACATTTGGGATTTGAGGCTGGAAAACTGTAGTGTTAGTTGCAGAGACTTGGTCCAATTCTTTCAAGTTTTCTGTGCACACACACGCACACACACGCACACACACACACCAGCTTCCCAAATGAAGTCAGGTGGGGGGATAGGAAAGTCAAGAGACCAAGCAAATCAGGTCTCCTCAGTGCAGCCCTGTCTCGCCGCCTCAGGCCCACGACCTGCCCTGCCCCTCAGGCCGCTGGGGGCCCACCGCACACACATGGCTTCGATTTCTCCTCCTCAGCCTGGCACAGAGATTTAAACACAAATATCCTGTAAGAGGAAATGAGTTGGTGCTAACTCCCTGACTCACAGATTTGCTCCCTTTTCTCTGATTTTAGCAGGGCGTGGAGGAGGCCCCCCAGGGGTAGGGAAGAGTACATTGGGTTTGGGGGCAAGAGACCTGAGTTCTTGTCCTCCCTCTGCCACCAGCTCACCATGTGATCACAGGCAAACCATCTACCCACTCTGGGCTCAGTCTTTATATCTAAGGAAGAGAAAAGTTCTATATTGCACTTGGAGGAGGGCCCAGCCAGAACCCCTGGGTTACTGCACTCCGTGAGCTATGCGTTAAGCACATACGATGTAGGCACAGAAGCCACAGGTGTGAGAAAACACGTCCTTCTAATGAGGAGCTCACCTGGGGCTCAGGGAGGCAGTGGGGGGTTGTCTCCTCTTCAGCCTCAGTTTGGTCACTGACTGTAACCTTGGATAGCCCTTGTGTTCTGGGCTGCATTGTGTCCCCCTAAAATCCATGTGCTGAAGCTCTGACCCTCAGTACCTCATAATGTGACTGTGTTTGGAGACAGGGTCCTGAAGGAGGTGATTAAGGTTCAGTGAGGTCCTGTGTGGGGCCCTGACCCAGTGGAACTGGTGCTCTTATAAGAAAAGGAAGAGACACCAGGGAACTCTCTCTCCACACGCACGCAGAGGAGACGCCATGGGTGGTCTCAGCCAGGCAGACAAACGCAGCTTCCTGTCTTGCGCTGCCTCAGTTCCTCAGAGCAGGTCACTGGACTTAGTTTGTTTGTTTTTGTCTCAAGGGTGTTTCAGAAGTCTGACGAAAACACATATGCAGGTAGACACAGTCTTTGCTTGCAGTTTCAGAGGCCTTCCCCACCCACTAATGCACACCGTGAGAGGGTCCCTGGCCCCCCCACTGGGCTCCGAACCTCTTCAGTCTCAACACTTCCCCAGCCTGGTCGCGCGCAAGACGCACTGCGCTGACACGGGACAAAAGGCTCCGCCTGTCTACTCTCACGTGGGAGCTTCCTTTCAGGGCAATTAGAACAAGTGCATGTCTTGAAAAATGAAATAACACTAGGGTGTTCTTTCCTTCATGGTCCAGACAAGCCAGTAGCCTTTTTTCATCAGGGGAGAGAACCTGTATTGAGCTAGAAACTTTCTAAATACAAAGTCCCACGCAAAACCTAATTCAGACTTTTGCTTCAAGATAAGTAGCTGGTATCAGACTAAGATACTCATTGAGAACAACTATAAAAGCTGAAAAATTTCTTTAAAAGGGGCTGTTTGAAGACACCAAAAAATATCCCAGGCAGGCAGGACTTGAGGGATCAACCCCAGAGAAACACACTGAGGTCCCTGCTGTATCCCCTGCGGGTTTAACCCCTTGGGGTGGATGTCACAGTGTGCGTCCAAGGGGCCGCTGGAAGCCGTGATCTGGAGCACAAGGCAGCGTCTTAGTAGGGTAAGAAGGATCGTCTAGTCCACTCAGGCTGCCATAACAAAGATCATAGACTGGCTGGCTTATAAACAAAGCATGTCTATTTCTCACAGTTCTGGAGGCTGGAATTTGAGATCAGGGTGCCAGCAGGGCTGGGTACTGGTGAGGGCTCTCTTCAGGTTACAGACCACCAGCTTCCTCGTATGGTGAAAAGGGAGCTAGCTGGCTCTCTGGCCTCTTCTTATAAGGGCACCAATCCCATTCCTGAGGGCCCCACCCCCGTGACCTAATCACCTCCCAAGGGTCATATCTCCAAATACTATCATATTGGAATTAAGGTTTCAACATATAAATTGGGGGTGGGGGGAGCAAACATGAGTCCATTGCATTCTCCAAACTCCCAAAATTCATGTCCTTCTCACGTGCAAAATACATTCATTCCATCCCAAAAGCCCCCAAAGTTTGAGCACATCCCAGCATCTCTAAAGTCTAGAGTCCAAAATCTTATCTAAAGATACGAGTGAGATAGAGTCCAAAATCTTATCTAAATCAGATATGAGTGAGACTTAACCTACAATTCATCCTAAGGTAAAATTCCTCTCCAGCTGGGAACGTGTGAAACCAAACAAGTTATGTACCTTCAAAATATAGTAGCAGGACAGGCATAGGCTAGACATTCCCATTCCAAAAGGGAGAAATAGGAAAGAAGGAAGGGGTAGCAAGTCCCAGGCCAGTTCAAAACCTAGCAGTGCAAATCTCTTGAGATCTTAAGGATGAAGATAATCCTCTTGCCTCGGTGTTTTCTCTCCTGCAGGCCCGCTAGGGAATCAGTCCTGCCTTCCAGACACACTGGGGCACAGCCGCCCCAGGACTGGTCTCTCCCTGCAGCTCTGCTGGGCAGGAGTCACACCCCCAGGGGTCTGCAGGGTGGCCATGCCCCCACAGCTTTGGGTGGAGCCACTCCCAAGGCAGTGATCCCCTTTCAAAATTGAGGAGGCAACCCTAATGATCTCTGCGTTGCCTTTGGGATCATTCTTTCCTTGTCTTTACAAATAGCACACATTCACAGCTGAGTGGCTCTATGGTCCCACTCTGTAAAATTCAAGAAGTCTAACAACCTTCCTTCACTTTGTCCCATCTCCTTCCCCTTTTGTTCAAACTGACAGTTTCCTGCTGGGGTGGCAGACCAAGTCCATGGCTCACACCCAGCTGACCTCCTTATCACAGGGTCACACAGTGACACCCTTAGTGTTCTTTTCCAAACACGCTTTCTCATTTTTTGCAAATGTATAAGCTGAGAATTTTTCAAATCCTTAAGTTCTACTTCCTTTTTGTTTCTCAATTCCATCTTCAAGTTGTTTCCCCCTTCTCACATTTTACTATAAGCACTCAGGAGGAAGCAAGCCACTCCAACACTTTGCTTAGAAATCTCCTCAGCTAAATGTCTCATTTCATTGTTCACAAGTTCTACCACCCACAAACTGCTAGAACAGAAAGGCAATTTAGCCAAGTTCTTTGTCACTTTATAACAAGAATTGCCCGCCCCCCCGCCTCCCCCCCCACCATTGTCTAATACCTGTTCCTCATTCCCTTTGGAGGCCGAATCAGAGTGGTATTTACCATCCAACAGTCTATATAAATGATTATTTGTGCGTTCTCTAAGAAGGTAGAGGCTTTCTCTGTAGCCGTCCTCTTTCCTGTCTGAGCCTTCCCCAGAATCACCTTCAAAGTCTTTTCATGACAATCTTGACTCTAGCATGTACCTCAAAACTCTTCCAGATCCACCCATTACCCAATCCACTTCCACGTTTTTAGGGATTTGTTACAGCAGCACCCCACTTTGGGATACCAGTTTTGGTCTTCATCATTTCAGGCTGCTACAACAGAATATCACAGACTGGGTCTCTCATAGACAACAGGAATGTATTTCTCACAGTTCTGGAAGATGGAAATCTTAGATCAGGGTACAAGGTGGTGGGGTTCTGATGCGGGCCCTCCTTTGGGCTGCAGACTGGAAAAGTTAGAGCTCAGGGATAACAAGCAGCCATGACTGAGGGGACTAGATACCAGAGAGTGGGCAACCACAGAGAAGTGAGGACTACAGTCTGCACTCAACTTCTCCGCAAGAAGTGTGCTGCATCCCTAAATATGTAATCACAGGGAGAGACTCAAAGAACCCCGCTAGAAAGAACTTCTAAGAAGCTAAAAGCCAAGTAGAGAATTTGGCAGTCTCAGGGGATTGGGGAAACAAAAATTGGAGTTCAGGGCAAATCAAGGATGAGGGTTCCCAATAAACACCTCAGCCTTTCAGTCAAAACACTACAAACGTTAAGAATAAAAATAAATGCAAATAAAACTGCCTGGTATTGGCACAAGTGCAGGGACACAGACCAGTGGAACAGAACAGAAAATCCAAATATAAAACCATCCTCATATAGCCATCTAATCTTTGACAAAATAGACAAAAACATACTCTGGGGACAAGAATTCCTATTCAATAAATGGTGCTGGGAAAACTGGATAGCCACATGTAGAAGACTGAAACATGACCCACAGATTTCACCTCTCACAAAAATCAAATCACGGTGGATAACAGATTTAAACCTTAAATGGGAAATGATTAGAATTCTAGAAGAAAATGTAGGAAAGACTCTTATACAGACATTGGTCTAGGCAAAGAATTTATGAAGAAGACCCCTAAGGCAATCACAGCAACAACAAAAATAAACGAATGGGACCTGATTAAATTAAAAAGCTTCTGCACAGCCAAAGAAACAGTCACGAAAATAAACAGACAGCCTACAGAACGGGAAAAAATTTTCGCATACTACACATCAGATAAAAGACTGATAACAAGAATCTATTTAGAACTCAGGAAAATCAGCAAGAAAAAAATCAAACAACCCTATCAAAAAGTGGGCAAATAACATAAATAGAAATTTTTCAAAAGAAGATATAAGAATGGCTAACAAACATATGAAAAAATGCTCAACATCCCTAATCATCAGGGAAATGCAAATCAAAACCACAATGAGATACCACTTAACACCAGTGAGAATGGCCTTTATCAAAAAGTCCCAAAACAACACATGTTGGCATGGATGCGGAGAGACAGGAACACTCATACACTGCTGGTAGGACTGCAAACTAGTGCAACCCCTGTGGAAAGCAATATGGAGATACCTTAAACAGATTCAAGTAGACCTACCATTCGGTCCAGCAATCCCATTATTGGGCATCTACCCAAAGGAACAAAAGTCATTCTATAACAAAGACACCTGTACCCGAATGTTTATAGCAGCACAATTCACAATCGCAAAGATGTGGAAACAACCCAAATGCCCATCAATCCACAAATGGATTAGTAAACTGTGGTATATGTATACCATGGAGTATGACTCAGCTATAAGAAATAACGGTGATACGACATCTCTTTGGTTCTCCTGGAGAGAGTTGGAACCCATTATATTAAGTGAAGTATCCAAAGAATGGAAAAACAAGCATCACAGATACTCACCAGAAAATTGGTTTCCCTGATAATCACCTAAATGCACATCAGGGAAGGATACCAATTGGATATCAGACTGAGACGGGGGGTGGGGGGAGGGGATGGGTGTATGCCTACATGATGAGTGCATTGCGCACCGTCTGGGGAATGGTCATGCTTGAAGGTGCTGACTCGGGGAGGTGGGGGTGGGGGGAGGGGATGGAGGTATGACTACATGGTGAGTGCCAGGCGCACTGTCTGGAGAATGGACACGCTTGAGGCTCTGACTCAGGGGGTTGGGCGGGACATGGACAATGTATATGACCTGAGTTTTGTACCCCCATGATGAGCTGAAATTAAAAAAAAAAAAGAGCTAAAGTAAAAAAATAAAATAAAATAAATGCAAATAGCCCAGCTATAACCAGATAAAGATGATTTGGTCATACTGTATCTGCCAGGAAGAAAAAAATTAAACCCTTTTCGAAAGAATATGATGCCACCCATAAGCTCTACAATTTTTCACATGTAATTTTCAGTATGCAATAAAAAATTACCAGACAGGACACACAACATGATCAAATGTTAAAAATCAAGTGAAAAACAGAGTAAAAACAGACTCCAGAGGAAACAGATATTGGGGTTTCCAGACATACACTTTAAAATAACTATGATTAATATGCCAAAAAATAGAGGAAAAGATAAAAATTAGAAGAAACTGGCATCTATTTAAAAATAATCAATTAGAAATCCTAAAATTAAAAATATAATAGAAAGTAAAATTTCAGTTGTATGTTTAGTATTTCTATCAAAAGAGAGTACAAGTGAACCAGAAAATAGGGGTATAAAAATATTCAGACTAAAGCAGAGAGAAAAAAGAATAAAAATACAGAAAATTAGATGCATATGGGATCAGGTAGAAAATATTTAACAACATGTAATTTGAGTCTCAAGAATAGAAGAGAGAAAGACTGGAGCATTTGATGGTTAATTTTGTGTGTCAGCTTGACTAGATTACAGTGACTCCCTGCTAGGTGCTGTGTTGTAAATGTGTCACCTACAAAATTCGTAGGTGGAAACCTAACCCCCAAAGCAATGGCATTGGGTGAAGCCTGTGGGGGTGATTAAGTCGTGAAAGTAAAGCCCAGATATGGGGCAAGAAGGGAAGAAGGAGAGGAGGGTCTTGAAAGCTGTTAGCATCAAACATAAAGCTATAAAGTCAGACTCTTATCATAGCAAGTTGTAGTCAATACTGAAAACTAAAGACAAAGATAATCTTTAAAAGATACTTTATCTTCAAAAAAGCCACAATAAGACTGATAACAGACTTCTCAACAGAAATGGTGGAAGCCAAACAATGGAATGGCATCTTTTAAGCAGCCAAGGAGAACTCGACCCTCAGTGAAAATATCTTTTTTAAAGTGAAGGTTGGGAAGGACAGGGAATGGGGAAAGCGGAGAGATTATCTACTGCATAGAATGGTGATGATCATAGATAACAATGCATTGTATATTTCAAAATCACTAGAAGAGTAGATTTTAAATATTCTCACCAAAAAAATAATAAGGATGTGAGATGATGGATTTGTTACTTTGATTTCATTGTCTTACAATGTAAACATGTATCACAACATCACATTGTACCCCATAAATATATACAACTTTTATTTGTCAATTAAAAATAAAATACAATGAGGTAAGAAAAAGATATTTTAGACAAACAAAAACTTTAAAAACTTGCTGCCAGAAGACCAACACTAAAAGAAATATTAAAGGAAATGATCCAAGACAGAAGCACAAAGAGATAAAAAGAAATAAATAGTGCAGGGCGCGGTGGCTCACGCCTGTAATCCTAGCACTCTGGGAGGCCGAGGCGGGTGGATCGCTCAAGGTCAGGAGTTCGAAACCAGTCTCAACAAGAGTGAGACCCCATCTCTACTGAAAATAGAAAGAAATTATCTGGCCAACTAAAATATATATATGGAAAAAATTAGCCGGGCATGGTGGCGCATGCCTGTAGTCCCAGCTACTGGGGAGGCTGAGGCAGGAGGATGGCTTGAGCCCAGGAGTTTGAGGTTGCTGTGAGCTAGGCTGACGCCACGGCACTCACTCTAGCCAGGGCAAGAGAGCGAGACTCTGTCTCAAAAAAAAAAAAAAAAAAGAAATGAGTAGTAATGGGAATGGTAAATATATGTGTAAATATAAGTAAATACTGACTAATGAAAACAAAAGATACAATGTACTCAGAGAATTAAAATATATGTAGTATTAAATACAGGATGACATAGCACAGAAATCAGAAGGGGACAAACGGGCTTACTGTGCTGTTAGTCCCTTGCCGTGTCCGGGAAATTAAGATCCAAAACTAAAGGAGATGCAACAAGTCGAAGACAACTGTCCCACTCTTGGTGGGAACAGGCATGACCCCCGAATGCATAAGTCACAAGTCAGCAGAGTGGGGAAAATGGAAAATCTTCAAAAATTGTTTATTAATCAAAAAGTTGTCAGATATTTAAAAAAGCAAAACCCAATTATATTGTGATTATAAAGAATGTGTACCTTAAATATGAGGAATCTGAAAAACTAAAATTAAAAAAATAGGAAAAGCTGATGTAACTATATTAACATATATTTAATAGCAACATAATTATAACATATACACAGTTATAACAACACATAGTTAATGACAATACATTGTTTAAGGCAAGATTTGTTACTAGAGATGCTTTATAATTTAAAGAGTCATCAAACAAGATAATATAAAAATTTTAAATTTATATGCAGTGAAAAACAGCCCAAAAACAACAAAAAAGAGCTGCTAGAGGAAAAGAGATATCATCAAATCTATGATCCTAGTGGAGATTTTAAGATACTTCTCTCAGTTATTAAAAGAAAAAGCAGACAGACACTCAGTAAAGACATAAAAGATTTGAACAACATAATTAATGAACTTGAGCCAACAAAAATATAGAGAGCAGGGCTGGGTGCTGTGGCATATGCCTGTAATCCTAGCCCTTTGGGAAGTCAAGGCAGGGGGATCACTTGAGGTCAGGAGTTTGAGACCAGCCTGAGCAAGAGCGAGACCCCGTCTTTACAAAAAATAGAAAAATTAGCTGGGCATGGTGGCACGTGCCTGTAGTCCCAGCTACTTGGGAGGCTGAGGCAGGAGGATTGCATGAGTCCAGGAATTGGAGGTTGCAGTGAGCTATGAGTACACTGCTGCACCCTAGCTGGAGCAATAGAATGAGATTCTGTCTCAAAAAAAAAAAGAAAAGAAAAGAAGAAACAGAGCAATGCAAACAACTGCAGAGTACATATTCTTTTTTTTTTTTTTTTTGAGACAGAGTGTCACTTTGTTGCCCTGGCTAGAGTGAGTGCCGTGGCGTCAGCCTAGCTCACAGCAACCTCACACTCCTGGGCTCAAGCGATCCTCCTGCCTCAGCCTCCCGAGTAGCTGGGACTACAGGCATGCGCCACCGTGCCAGGCTAATTTTTTTTTCTATATATATTTTAGTTGGCCAGATAATTTCTTTCTATTTTTTAGTAGAGACGGGGTCTCGCTCTTGCTCAGGCTGGTCTCGAACTCCTGAGCTCAAACGATCCACCTGCCTCAGCCTCCCAGAGTGCTGGGATTGCAGGCATGAGCCACCGCGCCCGGCCTGGAGTACATATTCTTTTCAAGAGCACACAGAATGTTTACAAAAATAAACCACATACTGTGCCAAAAGCAAATCTCAACAAATTTGAAAAAATTATCATCATACAGATACATTTGCTGACCACAGTGAAATTAAGCTAGAAACCAATAACAATGCAACTAGGAAAATCCTAAATATTTATGTTTATATAAGTATTTATAGCAGCATTAATCATAATAGCCCAAACTGGAAACAAACCACATGCCCTAGAACTGGATAAAAGATAAACAAACGGTGGTATACCCATATAATGGAATACGACACAGCAAGAAAGAACAAACGACTGCTCTGCACACCACATGGGGAGTCTCAGGCATTACGTGGAGTGAAGGAAGCCAAACACAAGCCAGAACATACAGTATGGTTTTGTTTATTTACAATTAAAAGCAAGCAAAACGAATCTACAACACAAGAAGTTCAAATAGTGGTTCCCTTTATTAGGGTATAATGGCAGGGGCAGATATGAAGGGGACTTGCTTGCAGGCATTGGTCATGGTTCATACCTTAATCTGAGCAGTGGTTTCAAGGGGATATTCATCATTTCACAAAAACTCTTAGAGCCTTGCTCTTAAGAGCTGTGCAAATTGATATGTATGTGTTTTACTACAGAAAAAGTTTGCCAAAAAAAAAAAAGAAGAAAGAAAAGTCACAGGCAGGTTAAAGTACAGACTTTGAAGCTGAAATTCCGGCTCATCCACTTATGACCTACGATTCCTTAGACTATGTAGCCTCTCTAACCTCAGTTTCCTCATCGGCAAAATGGGGATAATACTAGCACCCAAACTTAAGGGGTCGTTTTGAGGATTCATGAACTGATCCACAAAAAGTATTTACCGTGGTGCCAAATATATAGTAACACCTCAATAAATGTTACTCATTTATTTTATTATTTTTGCAACCAGCCTGGGGGGCCACACAAGGTTGGAGTTAAAAGCAAGGACTTTACACTCTTGGCCATTTGTCCCAGAAAAAATGAAAACTTATGTTCACACAAACACCTGTACATGAATGTTCATAGCAGCGTTATTCGCGATAGCCAGAAACTGGAAACTCAGACGTCCTGCTGTGGGTGAATGGCTAAGCAAATCCCTCCACACTGGGGGACACTCCTCAGTAATGAAAGGAACAAACTGCTGATATTCATATATGCAACGACTCCAGTGAATCTAAAGGGAGTTATGCCGAGTGAAAAAAGCCGATCCCCAAAGCATATGCTCTGTGTGCTTCCATTTGTAGGACATTCTTTAAACAACAAAATTCTAGAGATGGAGAATAGAGTTAGTGGTGACAAGGGTTAGGGATGTTGGCGGGGAGAAGAAAAAGTGGTTATGAAAGAGCAACATGAGGGATCCCTGTGGTGATGGAGCTGTTCTCTGCCTTGACTGCAATGAAGTACACAGACCTACATATATGTTAGAATTGCATAGAACTAAATACACACAAATACAAGTAAACTGCGGCAATCTGAACACGATGGCTGGATTGTGTCAGCGTCGATATCCTGGCTGTGATATTGCACTGTAGCTTTGCAAGATGTTCCCATCAGGGAAAGCTGGATAAAGGTGCATGAGAGCTCTCTGTATTATTTCTTACAACTGTGCATGAGTCTACAACGACCTTGATGTCAGTCAGCCAAGGTCAGGTGACATCCTGATGCCATCACTTACCAACTAAGTGACCTTGGGCAGGTAAACATCTTAAAGCCTCAGTTTCCCCATTGATCAAGTGAAGCTATTTAGGGTTCCTGCTCCCTCCTTAGGGTAAAAATGAGAATGAAGTCACTGAGCATAGTGCCTGGACAACATAAGTCCTTCACAAATGTCACCTGAAGGAAAATTACCTTGCTACAAATGAGAAGAGATGAAGTGAGTTGCCCCAGGTCATCCTAAAATGAGCCAGGATTCTGGTCCTGAAGCTGGGTTCTGTTTGATCAGAGGGGAGAGGACCCAAAGTGAGAAGTCTGTGTGTGTGTGTGTGTGTGTGTGTGTGTGTGTGTGTTGGGGGAGGGGAGAATGAGGAACCAGGATGGGTGCATTAGGAGACAAAGGAGGAAGGGGTCAGAGAGCAGGCACCAAAAAAAAAAAAATGCTAAGAAAATCAAAGGGCAGCTGGGAAACAATAGTTTAGGGGCTATTGTGCTCCTCCCAGACCCTTGCTGAGACTGAATGAATCCCCATCCATGAGCCCCTCTCACACAGAGTGACCATAAGGGTCAGCTGGGTTCAAGGATGTGACAGCTGCTCTGGACAGCAAAAATCGCTGTACAAATATTTGTTGATGATGAAGATGACGATGACGGAGACTTCTGTATCTGTTGGTTGAAAAGACCCCCCTGGAATCATTTCACATTCTGTGTTGCCTAGTTAACCCAAATCTGGCAACTCTTTTTTTTTTTTTTTTTGGTCACTCTCTTTATGCCCACTACCAGGGCTCAAGGTCGGTCCCTTCAGAGCCAAGAGTGACCTCAGAAGTCCTCTCAGTCCTTGCTACTCAAAGTCAGCAACTGCATCCACTGGGAGCTTGTTAGACAAGCAGAGTCTCCGCCCCCACCCAGAACTCCTGAGCCAGACTCTGCCTTCCAACAGGGTCCTCCAACGGGCTGTTTGAGAAGCTCTGCTCTAGTCCAGACTCCCACTTTCCTGCTGAGGAAACAAAGCCTCTGAGAGGGTGAGGGTCTCACCGAGAGTCCAGCTGTGTTTGTGCCGTAGCTGGAACCGGCACCCTGGCTGCTGGGCCCCCAGACAGAGAGCTGCCTTCAGTCAGAAGCCCTTGTCTAAAATGTGTTGAGGTGGAATGGGGCTGAGATTCTTAAGTAAGGAGGAAGTTCTCCAACTGCTGTCCTAAAAGCTGTTCTGGTGGGAAAACAGTGCCCCTCGCTGACCTCACTCAGCTTGTGGCTGGGGTACAGGTAAAGAGAAAGTCCATCCAAATGCAGACATAAAACCTCTCCTCTTCCAGGGAAGGTTGTGCAGAAACATCATAGCAGTTGGGTTGCGCTTGCAATGACTCAGACCTCTTTGTGTCTCAGTTTCCTCATCTGCAAAAGACAGTCCTCACTGACAACTACATGTTGAACGCCTGCTATGTGCCAGGCCCCATGCCTGGTGTTCAGACGTGTTACAATGGCACGAGACGTAGGAAAGCCACAGCAGTATCTGTTAAGGATGTGAGGAAAAGTGAGGGCGGCAGGGAAATTACACCTGGAAGAAAACACAGGGAATCCCAAGCATCCACTGTTGAAACATGTGTTTGACCCCATTTGCCAAAGTAGACCATTAGAGCCTTGCCGTCCCACCATACGGAACTGGATGAAACCAAACTGCTTCCTCCATGAACCCACAGCAGTCAGAGAATAATAGTGCTGAAAGGAGCTTCAGATTGGAAATCTGCTGGTCCATTTTCATTTCCCAGAAGGGTAAACTAAGGGTCAGAGAGGGGCAGAAACGTCCTTGGGGACACACAGCATTCATAGTAGCACCATATTATGGACTGAATGCTTGTGTTCCCCCAAAATTGATATGCTGAAGCCCTAACCCTTAAGGTGATAATATTTCCAGGTGAGGCCTTTGCAAGTAATTAGATTTGGATGAGGTCATGAGGGTAGGGTCCTTGTGATGGGATTACTACCTTTATAAGAAACCAGAGAGGGCTCTCCTCCCCACCTTGTGAGGACACAGCAAGAAGTTCAGCTCTCTGAAAGCTAGGACGACATCCCTCCCCAGACATGGAATAGTACCTTAGCCTCCAGACTGTGAGAAAAAATGTCTGTTGTCTAAGCCACCCAGACTATGGCATTTTGTTACAGCAGCCTGAACTAACTGGGACACACCAGAGCTCCCACCTTTTCTCTGATACACTTGTATCTCACTCTGTCTGAGTTAGGCGGGTGATTGAGACAGGCTCAGTTACTCTGGGCTCTGGGGAAGCTCAAGCTTGGCAGGGGCTGAGATAAGGACAGTCTGCTCACTTGAAAGCCGGGACACTAGAAGGATGGGCGGTGGCCCCCCTGTGTGGACCTGACCCTCCTAGGTCTTGAGCACTGCAGGCAAAGTGGGTCTCCCAAGCTGGTGGCAGGGCTTTCCAACAAAAATGTTGGAGACCTGGAGAAGTCATTTTTGGCTCCAACAGGAGAAAAGCAAACTGCAAAGTCAAAACTAATAAATGTTTAATTAAATGTCTACAGAAGGTAGCACCGTGTCAACATCATTAAACTGCTAAATTAATTATTCCTAAAAATCTCATTACATGTGAAAATGATTTAGATTTTCTCACTTTGCAAGAATTTCCCAGTACACCCAATCATTCCTGTGAAATCACAGCCACTGTAAATTAGTGCCTTGTAGCCAAGTAAAAGCAAAATAAAAATTATAAAAAATCCTTTCAGAAATTATGTAATAAAAAGGCTACATGTAATGTGTTCTTAAGAGTTTGCTATGATGAGGGCTACACGTTAGTAACTTGCGACCTTAACTCGCTCAGGGCTGGTGTCAGACTAACCAGCCGGGGATCCTTGGGCAAGTCGTCTCTGAGCTTCAGTTTTTCCGCTTCTGAAATATCCAGGGGGGTCCTTAACCCCAGCTGCGGGAGCTTGTGAGATCAAAAGCCTCCGGTGCCAGGCAGAGAGGTGAGGGTAAGAGCTGGGCAGGGCCTCACTCGCTTGGGACGCAAAATTTAAGAGAGTGCCAAAAAACTCAATAACCAAGATAAATAATACTTTAATGTAATGTTTTTTTTTTTAAAAAAAATCGAAATAAGTTTTTGTTTAAACCGCAAAATGAACAAAATGCCAAAAATTAAAACAGGATGATCCGTGCGGGACTCGGAGGCCCTGCTGCCTGGCAGTATCACCTGTGCCCGGCTTCCTTTACCTGCGCAGTGGGGCTGCCCGTCCCACGGGGGGTTGCTGGGCAGCGAAAATGGGTTAAGGGAAGCTAGCGGTTTGGAAGAGTCCTAGCACTCCAAAGGCACAAGGTGCACGGAAAGGGCCGTGTTGCACTCAGAGGGGACATCACACATTGTATGCTCTGCAGGAAAAACCAAGGTCACACCGTCAGAAACGAAATTGCGCTGGAGCCGGGGCGTGGCACGGGCGCGTTCCGGTTGCCCATTGAAGAGGCCGTGCCCGCCCTCGGGGGGTCGCTTCGGGGATGGCGGGCGGCGGCGCCGGGCGCGGGGAGTCAGGCTGTGCTGCCCCGGCCCCCGCCGCGCGCCGCGCTCCCCCTTTGTCCCTCCGCGCCGCGGGCCGCGCGCTCCTCCCGCCGCGCTTTGTCGCCCCGCGGCGTCGGGGCGGCGCCGGCGCTGGACCCCGCGGCCCGGGCGGCCCCGTCGGGCGCGGGCGACTTCAAAGCGTGCGCGGCCCGCCCCTCGGAGGCGACCCCGGCGCGGGCGGCCGGCTGGGCGGCGGGGCCCGGCCGCGCGGCCCACCTGTTCCTTGGGGGCTTGGGGGGCTTCCCCAAAGGGGACCAAGAATGAAACCCTTTTTGTCCGCATCGGGCTCGGGCCGACTGCGTAATTAACTTCAGTGTTTTCGGAAGCAAAACAGCTCCTCCGCCCACCCTCACCTTGGCTCTTTCTGAGACCAAGGGGATCCTCAGGCGACAGGGAAGAGTCACTCGCTGGGAGTGAATCTCGGGCCTGGCCGGGTCGGCTCCGCTTCAGGGGGGAGAGTGCGTGTGTGTCTCGGAGGAACGTTCTCGAATAGAGAGCTGGTAGGAGGAAAAGCCCCGGGGTCCAAGCCCGCGCTCCAGAACTGCCCTTCCAAGCGCCTTTCCTCACCACCCGACCTCGGGGCCTGCATCCCTCGCAGCGGCCCGCACGCTGCTCCCTCCCCCCGGAACTCCTGCCCGCCCCTGCGGCCCTGCCCAGCCCCCTCCCCCGGGAAGTCTGCCGGCTCCTTCAGTCCCTGCCGCGGCTGAGCTCAGGCTCTCGGGAGCCACGCGTGGCCGGCTGGACTCCCGGCCGGACCCCTCGCCTGCCCTGTGAGCGAGGCAGGATGGGGGACCCGCACCGGGCCCGCAGTGTCTGCACCAGGTTCCCGAGATGCGAGATGCGGAGCCTCAGAGGAGACTTAGTGGGTGAAGGAGTCGCCGAGGAAGTGCGCTCGGGGGAAGGCGGGAGGTGAGTGGAGAAAGCAGGTCAGGAAGGAAGAAGAGGCCAAGCACAGGCCTCCCTCAGCAGCGCCAGTGTCAGCTGCCCACGGGCACATGATACCTGCCTGGAGGCCGGGAACTCAGGCTCTCCTGCTCTCCTGCCTGTCAGTCTTTGGCTACCAGCCTGGGGAGCGGGCAGGAGCCACGCAGACTTCCAGGGACTGTTGGCTGTCACTGCCAATGCAGAAGTGGCTCCAGTAGTCCAGGGTAGTCCCTGGAACAAGGCCACAGGTGTGTGTCAGGCTGCAGGGGTGAGTCATAGGGTAGAGTGCCCAGGAGCTTGGGGGATGGGCATGCAGAGCCAATAAACTTGGCATCCAAGGTGTCTGGAGGGCCCTGGGCAGAGCACCAACAGTATCCACTGCAGCAGAGCACGGTGGGTGTGCCACATCTTGGCCCAGAAAACACTCTATTGCTCTTTTCATATGCAATATATGTCTCCCTCTCCCAGTAAACACCCAGCTCCTTGAGGGCAAGGAAAATGAGAAAAGAGTCTGCCAGGGATCAAGTACCATATTCTGTGCTTCCAGCAATGCTAGTCTTATAAATTTCAATAAATACTCATTGAACATCTTCCCTGCATCAGACACCAGGCCAGCAATGTGGATTAGCATTGCTTGATCACTTATTGAAATCCCCCACTAGTCTGCAAGCTCTCTGAGGGAAGGAGGTGTGTTCTCTTCTCCAGTTCATCCTCAGTGCTCGGAACAACCTTTACCATAGTAGGAGCTCAATAAATATTTGATGAATGAATGAATGACTTCTCAGGGAGTTGGAGTTCACAGCCTGGTAGGACACGTGGCAACATGTTAAATAATTAAAAAGAAAAAGCTAAGTGTGGAAACAGTAGCACACAGAGAAAAATGATTAACTTGGGGTCAAGTTCAGAGTTCAAAGAAAGTTTCACAGAGTCAAAACCATTTGAAATGGCAGGGTTTACCCAGCCCAGAGAAAGCATTCCAAGCGGAAGAGACAGCTGTGCAAAAGCAAAGTGGTATGAAACAAGCAAGCGGGTCCTTAGAATGGGGTCCACTGAGCTCCAACATCACACAAGAACTCGGGGAAAATAAGTGATGTTATAACAATTTCATGGAGTATTGAAGAATAGAATGATTTTCATTGTCTGCTCAGATTTCACTGTGGCCTTTGGAAAAGGCAGAGCCACAGACTATGAAAATTGATACACCCTTATAAAGTGGGGGGGGGGGCTAAGCTGCCCCTGGGTAGGTGTGATACATGTTCTTCCTTTTCAGTTGGCAAGGTGGGACAGGTGGAGTAGGGACAGCATCCATCAAGGGTGGCTGGAGTGGCACGTCAGAACCTGAGGAGGCTTCCATGGAAGAGGACTGCCAGCATGAGTGTTAGAGCCCTGGCTACGTGAAGTAGGTCTGCAGCAAAAGGGGTAGCTCAGTGCAGGGTGCTGGGTCCTGGGTGAGGAGGGTGACCCCACAGAGGTGTCAGAGGCCAGGCAGGGTGAGCAGTGTAAGCAGGGTGTCGTTCAAGGAGAAGGCCTGGCATGGCTGTCAGAACCTCAACGGAGTGAGTAATATGCTTGTAAGGGAGGATATGGCAATGAAGATGGAGGATTATTTATACATGAGGGAATTGATCAGATAAAGGAGATTGATCGGATAAGCAAATATGTTAAAGATGAACGAGAAAGATGTTTCATTGTTTGGAGAATCAAATTACAAATAAGGAAACAGGGAAATCTGGGAAGACTCCTGTGGGTTGGATTGCAATTAGAGGTATTGATAAGAACTTATACCAAAATAGGTATAGAAATAAATATGGATGGAAAACACGCATACACATATGTATGTGGGTGTGTACATATACACATATGTTCCTTAGTTGTGTCTACTGAGAGAACCTGAGAGCAGTGACACTCCAGAAGCAGTGAGTACACATCTTGCCCAGAGTTTGGCTTCTAAATACCACTTTCAACCAAAAGGAAGAAGGCACTCTTGCAGAAGATGGGTGATTCTGCGGCCGAGGCAGGGATGAGCCTAGAACATCTCGTGACCTGGAAAGTAATGTAAGAGCAAAGGTAACTCCGTGACTCCTGCTAGGCTTCCTGGAGTAGGCCTAAGTTTCGGTTTCCCCGGCCCGGGCCCTCCCCTTCCCCGAAATGACACCGATGACCACCGGAGGATCCTGAGACTTAGAGCCGACCAATCAGGAGTTAACGCGACCATGGAACCGACCAATGAGGAGCCGACACGGTCAGCCAGTCTTGGAGGAACAAATGAACTGAGGGAGGGAGGGGGATGGTGAGCCCAGCGTATGTAGCCCACTGGAAAGTATAAAAGCTTAGTTTACCCCAGGGCGGGGTCCTGGGTCGTGGAGAGGCCACTGCCTTGGTGCTCTGGGACTTGGACCCTAGCTCGAGCTGGCCAGTAAACTCCTTTGCCTTTTGCAGCCTCGGTGACTCTGCCTCTCTGTTCCTGGGGCCGAGGGGAACCGGTTCTAACAGTGATTGCCCAGAGAATGATGGAAACGTGCCACGGAACACAGAAGCCGCATCCGGATATCTCTGGAGCAACGTTAACATAAATAAATAACAAAGAGTTTTAACTTATACGCTACAGAATAAAATAGGAAACCAGGAGTCCATAGTGTTATAAGTCACTGAATAAATTAAAACTTGATGAGGAGCAAGATATTGATATAAACATAATTATCAACTACAGAGGGAAAAACAGTAAAAATAGCAGCTTTACAGTGGAAGGGCCTGGCAGATGCTACCTTAACCAGGTGATCCAAGTGAATATCATCAGTGATGGGACAAACTGAATTCTTGTGCCTCTGATGGGACTCAATGAGAGCAGAGCGTCATTTCTGTGATATTCTGCCAAAGATGCACATACTACATCTGAACACGATGAAATGTCAGGCAAATCCAGACTGAGGGACATTCTGTGCAATGACTGGCCTGCAGTCTTCAAAAGAGTTGAGGCCATGGAAATCGAGGGCAGACAGACCAAGGAGGCATTCGGTATGCAAGGAATCTAAAGGGACTTGACATCGGACGGTGATGTGTGATTCTACACTGGACCTTTTTGTTATACATAACATTATTGGGACAAAGGAACATGGTCTGAGGACCAGACGGTAGAAATGCATGTTGTGAACTTTATAATTTTTATGGCTGTTTTCCCTGTTTGTTGGAAATACACACTGCAGTCTCTGGGGGTGGCAGGCATCGCACTGGCAACTTTCAGATGATTCTGGAAAAAAAAATTCTTTGTAATATACTCTCAACTTTCCTGCAAATTTGAGATTAGATTAAATATATATGTGTGTGTAAAAATTGGAACACATTACTGTACTGCTCAGACCCTTAAGGCTTCCCTATTGCTTTTGGAATAAATACACGGAGTCCTGATCCTGATCCATGAGTCCTACATGACCTGGCCCATCTCTTGTCTGTGCCCTTGTACCTGGCTATGTTTCAGCCACACTGGCCTGCTGGATGTTTCTGGAACATGCCCAGCATTCTCCTCCCTCTGGGCCTTTGCACTTGCTATTCCCTTTGCTTGGAGCGTGGTCCTCCCAGATTTCCATATGGTGCTCTCTGTTGAAATGTCCCCTGTCAGAGAGGCCTTTGAAAATAGCTCCTCAGCCAGGCCAGTCACCTGTGTCCCTTTACCTGCGTTAACTTTCTTCATAGTGCTTTTCATGACTTGACACTTTAATATGGGTTTCCCTGTATACTGCCCGTTTCTTCACTAGAACATCAACTCCCCGTGGACAAGGACCTGTTTTGTTATTCCCTCTACTCCAAGAGTGAGGGCACTAGGCAGCAGGCGAGGGCCTTCCCTCGGCACCACGCAGCAAGGTGGGCATACCTATGGTTCCCATTTTGAAGGTGTGGAAGTAAAATGATTCACCCAAGGACACACAGCTAATACCCAGAGGGAGTGGGATTTGAACTGTCAAAAAAAAAAAAAAAGGTCAGCGCTGGCAGAGGCTCCTGAAAGGTGGCAGGACAGATTTTATTTAGACTCCTGCAGTGGGGGAGAGAGACTCCAGGACAGATTGAGCTCCACCCCAGCTAAAACAAACGGGACTGGGGTTTTTAAAGGGAGAGGAGAGAAGGAACCAAGAGGGACTATGGGGAAGAGAAGAAGAAGGAAGGAAAGGGCCGGGGGGCTTTGTGGAAAGGGAAATCTACAGAAGCTGGTAAAAGGAGAATTACTGAAAAGGGCTTGGCGAGGGGGCTTGGTACAATGCACATTTCGGGGTTTGGTAGCATTGTGTTTTCTTGAGCAGAGACTTAACCCTAGGACTGGGGTCACCTTCAGAGACATGGCCTGGTGCTGGTGGAGCGGGTGTTCCAGGGAGCACTTTTGCACTGCGTAGGAGTTCACAATTCATAGAACCCAAGCTTCCAAACTCTAGGACAAGTCCCAGGCAGGAGGATTTTGCAAATTATTTTTAAAAAGAAATCTCCGGGCAAAGGAGGAAGCTGTCATCTATTTCTTTTGTAGCCCCTCCCTGACAGTGCTGATCAGAGGCTGTCACAGATCCCTGCTGGGTAGTTGACAAGGTAGCAGTGCATAACTGGAAGCTTAACTGGAACATGCATGAGCTTGAAGCCAGACAGATGGAGTTCCAGTTTCAGCTCAGCCACTTACCCCGATGGCAACACCAAGTAAGTGACTTAACTTTCCTGAGTTTCTAAATCGCAATAATAGTACCCACCTGGCACATCACTTTGAGGCTTAAATAAACTAAAATGTGTAAAGTGCCTAGCGCAGTGTGTGGTCACAGTCAGTACTCAGTAAGTGGGAAGATAAACCCGTTGCTGGCCAAGTTATGACACTGTCTGACCAAATCTAGGAACTAGAGGTTCCAAGGGGTGAAAAATCGGAGAAGGACCACACAGTCTCTGCTTGAAGCCTGGTGGGGGAGCCCCCAGTGAGGGAGCCCCCACTGACAGAGGCTAGATTCCAAAGCATCTTCTCTTTGATGTTGGTGCCAGTCCCATTAGTGTTTTGCACCCAGGATTTGTTCCCAGCTCCTGAGGACTGAGCCAAGGGAAGGTGCTTCTCCCTCTCTGCTCAGGCCCCGCCTCCCTGACACACATGCCTTCTGGGAGACAGGCTTTCTCCTTTGGCCAAGGCAGCCAGTTCCACTGGAGTATGAGCTAGTCTACAGGCTGCTGGGTCAATGTTGGGAAACACAAAACCGTCTTGAAATGTGACTTTCCAGTTTTGATTTTGCTTGTTTATAAATGTATATTGTAAAAAAGATGCCATCGCCTCCAATCTAATCCCTTGTCTGGCATTTAATTACCTTTAGAGCATGAGCATCAACATCAGGAAGATGTTTTTTCTCAAGCCAAAGTGCAATTGGAAACATTTGATACCATTTTAGACATTAAGGATGGGTAGGATGCAGAGGTTATAAAATAAGTACCTATCACTCTTTCCAATAATCCTTATGCCTAGCTAGGACATAAAGCTCCACCTTGCCATGTCCTGTCCAATTACCATCCATCCATTCAACAAGTATTTGTTAAGCACCTTCTCTGGGGCAGGCAATACTCTAGGTACTTGAACCATTTATACATCAGTGGACACACAGATGATGATCTTGACATTGACACCCTGGCACAAGTGTTGCCCTCCTCCAGGTTCACCTTTCTTCTTGCTCTACCTGGTGTTTGGACTTATCCTTCAAAATTTAGTTCAAACCCACCGCATCTGGAAGGTTTCCCAACGTACTCAGGGAAAGTTAATTATTGCTCTCTCTATGCTGTCATAATACTTTGTTCATTTCCCTTTTATAGTACTTTATCATATTATCCTCTAAATTAATAGCCTTTATTTGGGGAAGGCAGTTTTAGGTTTTCCGAAAAATTGAGTAGAAGGTACAGAAAGTTGCCATACGCTCCCCCGCAGCCCCCCACCATATTATCATCTTGCATTAGTGTGGGACATTTGTTACAATTGATGAGTCAATATAGATACATTATTATTAAATAAATTCATAGATTACATTAGGGTTCAGTCTTTGTATTGTACATTCTATGACTTTGACAAATATATAATGGCATGAATCCACCACTACAATACCATATGGAATAGTTTCACTGCCCTAAAAATCTTGTGTCCTACCTATTTATTCCTCCTTCCCTCCCCAAAGTCCCTGGTAACCACTGATTTTTTTACTGTCTCCACAGTTTTGCCTTTTCCAGAATGTCATATAGCAGGAATCAGATAGTATGCAGACTTTTTGTTTTGGCTTCTTTAACTTAGCAATATGCATTTAAGGTTCTGCCATGTCTCTTCGTGGTTTTGATAGCTCATTTCTTTTTAAAGTGCTGAATAATATCCATTGTACAGATGCACCAGTTTGTTTATCCATTCACCTACTGAAAGACATCTTGGTGGCCTCTATGTTTTGGCAGTTATGAATAAAGCTGCTATAAACATCTGTGTATAGGTTATTGTGTAGTAAGTTTTCAACTCCTTTGGATAAATACCAAGGAGAGTGCTTGCTGGATCATATGGTGAGAGTGTATTTAGTTTTGTAAGAAATTGTCAAACTGTTTTCCAAATTGGCTGTATCATTTTGCCTTCCCACCAGCAGTGAATGAGAGCTCTATGTGCTACTTTTTATTTTATCTGTTAACTACTCTGTTCCCACCACCATCCACCCCTCAGATTGTGAGCTACCTGGGCACAATGGCCATGTGTTATTTATCACTGTGTCCTCAGCATTTGGCACTGAAATGTTTATTGAATGAGTTATTTGTTGAGCTTAAATTTTTAAATTACAGAGCGATCCCTCAAAATGTAGGATATAATTCTGGATGCTACTTCAGCAGTGGAGAGGGGACTTAAAAACATGGTGCTGTGGCCTATGGAAGACCCAATCTCTGTTCTATTGATATGGTATTATCTATGACATGTTGACATCAAGTTTAAGTAATGTTCAGAACTAGAGTCTAATCATAGCTTTCAAATAATTTATTCTTTATGTTCTCACTTTGTAACTTTGAATAATAAATTCTGCTAATAAACTATTAAATAATTGACCGCCTTGACCATGATAATGACAATTACCACCTCTCACCTGGAAACCAGGAAAGACTTCTGACACGTCACAGCCACAGCAATCTTTTTGCAATCTACTGGGAAGAGAGACAACTGAATGGACAAGGACAAGGAAGATCACAGCTGTAACAGAAGGATGGACTATTGACCGTGGGTGCCCAAGGAACACTCCTCCCCAGGTTTGGATTGGGAAGGTGTAATTAATTAGATTCTTGTTAAGTAAATATTCACTTTTTCCTTCCCTCTCATGGGAAGAATAATCTTCCTCATTGGCCTTGGCCACATGACTTGCTGTGGCTAGTGGAACTTGGCCAGTCACGATGCAAGCAGAAGCTTTACATGTGCTCACAAGGTTCGGTCTTTTGTGCCTTGCTAATCCACCATGAAGACAGCATCCACTGGGTAGTTGATATTCCTTAGGTCAGGGTCCTGGAATGAGAGACATCTATGCAGATCTGAACCCATATCCTGGACCAGAGCCACCTCAGCTGTCTTGCAGGCTGCAAACAGGAAAGAAATGTTTATTGATATTTGAGGATTGTTACACAGCATAATCAGCAATAGCAACTAGTACAGAAAACTTCCTGGGGAATGAGGACCAATCAGAAACCTTATCCAGATGGATAAGGAGAGGTTAAGAGAAAACCTGGGTCAGTGCAGGAAGTTGTAAGTACTATGAATAATATTTACAACTGGCATGAGACCACTTGATAATTTGCCACTAATAAGAAGTAGACGAATGGAAAGTCAGACTTGAGCTGGGAGTGATCACTGTGGTAATCACTGTTAGCATCTAAACCGCTTACTCCTTCCTGGCAATGGCTTGTTCCTGGTGTGCCAGTTATGATTATCCTGTTCCCAACTTGCCCAGCCTCTTCGCTGCTGGGTAGCTAGTGACCCAGTTCCAGCCCTAGAGACTTAAACAGAAATTTTCTCATGGATTTCTGGGAAAACCTTTTTTGTTTTCCTGATAAAAGATGTCAGATGAGATTAGAACAGTCTTTCCTTTTTCTCCTGGCTTGAACAGGGATGCAATTGTTAGAGTTGTAACAGCCCTGTTGCATCCATGAAGGAATGGCCTGAAGAATTTCAGAGACGTTGGCCCTATCATCTTTGAGATGCTGAACCAATGCCTGCAGCTACCTACTTCTGGACATCTTACTGTGTAAGGAAAATAACTCCTTTTCTGTTTAAACTACCATAAGGAGGGCTTTGTGTTGGGTATTATACAATAGCTAACATTTACAAACACTACAAGCTTGCCACTGTGTTAAGCATTTTATAGCCATTATGCCATTTAACCTTTCTATTAATCCTATGAAAAAGTGGTATTATTGCCACATTAGAATTTTTTCCAGAGGTTGAATCTGCTAAGGGCTCTGCCGTTCCAGTTCTACCCAACTTCTGAGGTGCAAACCCGAGACCAGCCATGCCTATCCCAATACAGTAAGCTGAAGTTTTACTCCACGTGGGTATGGTCTGAGCAAAAAATAGCCTTGAGAAACAGAGATTTGAACCAAGGTCCTCCATCCCTTCCCGATATCCAAGGAGAAAGTTGTGATTTGGGGCTAAAGAAAGCGTTGAAGACCTTGGGGTTCTGGGGTTCCCACGTTTTTGAGCTCAGTCAATCAAGTGTGTAACTGGGGTGAGCAGAAAGTTTCCTGAGGATTCTCTGAAGATCTCGGGGTGCTGGCATTAGCCAGCCTCCTTCTCCAGAAGCTGCAACAGCGGAGATGGTCGGGTGACACATGGAAAGGTCTCTTTCGGAGTTTGCTGAACGATGCCATTTAAAACAAGCCTCCACTTACTCCTGATATTACTGTGTGATATGTCACTAATTCATTTAAGAAGCAAATACCCAGGGATAGTTATGAAGAGGGTGAAGATGACGAGTCACTCACTCCTTCGTATGGATTAGTTTGCTTCAATTATCTTTGTAATACCTAGGCAAAGAGTGCTGAAAACCAACATGTTGCAGATGAGTAAATTTGTGTATGAATGAGCTGTATTCATGGAAGAATGTTCAGAAACCTATGGGAGGGCTCCTCAGAGTTGCACCCAGGTGTGTGCATGCAAACACACACACACACACACACACACACACACGCTTTAAGAGGGGATGTAGAGCTTTCTAGGTCTTCTTGGGTAACAGAAACAAGATTTAAAAGGTTTGAGAAGTTAAAACAAGGGGGCTAGTGTAACAGGACTAAGTTTAACAAGAGCAGGTGTTGGACTCTGAGCATTTGTCCAAAAGTGCCCCACACAGGGAGAGGATGAGGGAGGTGGGTCATGACAGCCCCCAGTGTGAGAAAGCCAGTGTCCCACCGGTGGGCAGCCCGCGCCCACGCGGCAGGGCTGGGCCTGGCTGCCAAGGGCACTAATGAGCTCCCGCGCTGCTTTAACAAGCTCAGTTTTCAGACGAGAGACCTGATAGGTACAGGAGTCAGACCACACCTGAAGTCTGGGGCTCGATTCTGGAAAGAAACATGAGCAAACTGGTGACCAAATGAAAAGCCACGGGAGAAGGGACAGGGTGCAAAAGCAGGGCAGAAGAGGTAGCCCGGCCCCGAAGGAGCTAGAATGCAGGGGTGGCTGGAGGGCAGGGGTGGTGCCCACTTTGCCTCTGTATTCCCAGCGTCTGGGAGGTGTTTGAAGCTTTGTAAAGATTTGCTGAGTGAACAAATTGGGGTACCCCAACACATTTAATACAAAGAATTTTCCCATAAAGGAGTAAGTTCCTAACCCATGGGGGTATCTAAGTACAAACAGACAGCCCTTTGCTGGTGGTGTTCTAGGAGAGAGACCTAAGTGCCCAAGGAAGTCTTGGGAATAGATGCTAAGTTCTGTGGAGTCTCACATATTTTATTCCATAAGGCTAGATACTAAAGCCCTTACCATGTCTATCTCTGAGACATCTATTTCTCTTTTATTGGTGATTTCCAAAGGGAAGGAAGGAAGGAAGGATGAAAGGAAAGACAGAAGGAGGAAGGAAGAGGGCAGAGATGGAAGGAGGAGAGGCCAGTGCAAGGGCCGTGAGCCCCCTGAAGCTCTTCCCCCCTCCCCACCCCCACAGGGAGAGACCTCACCTTTTGTGAGTCCCTTCATCAAAGCATTCGTTGTGGCACATGGCAATTGTTTCTGTATGTCACACCCTCTCTTCCTGAAGCTGGGTCTATCTGTTTGGTGCCACTTTGTCCCTAATACACAGTGCTTGGTCAACAGTTCCTGTTAACACGCATTTGTTGAATGAATGCATGAATGCTGCAGTCTTCAGACTTGGTTAGGACGTGTTCTCTAGGCCGGCAGGTATTTCACACAGTGTTCTCAGGCAGAGTGTGTGTATGTTATCCCACTGGAGGGAAAAGGAAGCCAGACAGCGGGAAAAAGACATTCTAGAGAAGTAAAAGCTACCCTTGTGGGTTTCAAAAAATGTCTGGGATATTATGCCTGAAGTTGAAACGTCAGGTCATATTTACTTTTTCTCTTCTGTAAACAGCTTATATGTTTCCTAAAAGCAAAAAACAGACAACACAACCTCTTGTTACTTTTTGTGTACCTTGTTTCCATGGGTGTGTGTGTGTGATGAAATCATATGAGCATCAAATTCTGGGCCTCAGTACTCTTTCTTTTATTTGCTTTGCTCTCCAAAGTTTAGACAAATTGTGTATTGATCTTGTGCCTTTTATGAGGGTTTAAATTAGCAAAAGTCCTGTAAGTACTTGAAGAAATTTTAATGAGAATGGGGCTAACCAATTCCCTATCATAGTTCCTGCAGCTAGGCACTCAGTAAATACTTACAGAATGAATAAAATATTTACTGTCCACCTCAATGACAGATATCATAAAATAAGCACATTATTGACATTACTAATTAATCCAGTGACACCCCACTGGTTAAGTGGGATTCTGTTCTTCAAGACAAAGGAATAAGGGGAGGGTACTAGGCAATGGTGGCAGCTGAATGTGTCAGGATTCAAAACGGGTGCAGCCTGACTCCAAAGCCAGCCTCTCTCCATGTCACACACTCCTCGGGGGAAGTGGCTGTGGCCTGTGTGAAGTTCATACTGGGCATCTTCTGCTCCCTGTCCAACCTCTTCTTCCTCTAGTTGTTCTTGGGTCCAGATCTCTGGCCATCTGCTTCAAGTGCTTTTGAGAACAAGGTCAGATATATGTATTAAATGGATGGATGGATGGATGGATAAAGAATGAGGTAGAGGATGGAGGGGTGTTGGACAGTAACATCAGTGGATGGCTAGCTGGTTACACACACAGGCTCCTTCCCCTGCCTGTACCTACGGTACCAGCCTCATCATTTCAGTTTGGCCACACATCCTAGAAAAACAGATCAGCCTCTATCTCTTTCCTGCCAAGTCCTCCCCAACTGTCTGCCCCACCAGGATGCTAAATGCCCTGAAGTCTTGAATGTGGAGCAACTTTTGTGCTGCAGTTTTTGCCCAGACCTCATTAATTCAGGAAGATGATATTTCAGCCAGTGGAAAGATATCAAATGCGTGCAAAAACTCCTTAATTGCGGGTTTCCCTTTGCTCCCTTAATAAATTTGGAAACTATTTTGTGTAAATTATATTCTTTGAATAGCACTATGCCATTTTCCTTCTCCATGAGCTGGAGCAGAGATGGGGCAGAGCAGGATGGAGGAAAACAACCGCATGGTGAAAATGCTCCTTCCCAAGGAGACAGCTGTTGTAACTGCATTTGTTTTTCTATGCTAAACCACAGTCCTCTCAGGGCTGCTGTGTGTAACAGGAGCTTCGAGGATGGGCAGGCAGCAGAATCATGGGGAGGTGGAAGTGAGTCCTTCTGTAGCAGAGGCTCGAGTGCAACAGGAATAACTGTAAAGGCAGGAAGTGGAAACCAAGTCTGGAGACTCCCAGGGAGGGACTGGGTGCATTTAATAAGAACGATGTGTGGGTGAGACAGTCAGCCAATGGACAAAGGGAGGAGATGCTGCTGTGGCCAGCAAGGCGGAGCTGGAAGAGCAGCCCAGTGGGGCCAGGACCACAAAGGGAGAGACGGCCCCCTAAGCTCCACCTCCAGGTCACCTTGTCCCGGCCTCCAAGCCAGAGTCCCTGCAGCTCCTCTACATTTCTACCTGGCTTACCCACAGACACTCTGGCCTGACTACTCTTCCAGAGAGGCCTTTAGACTTTGGAGCTGAGTCGTCTGCCTTCCACTCTTGCTCTGCTACTTACCAGCTGTGTGACCCTAACCTTTCTGTGCCTTGATTTTGCATATCAGTGAAACGGGAGTAAGAATACCTGCCACACAGGACTGTGTGATTTATTCTCCCTCAAGCACTGGACACAGTGCCCGGCACCTGGCGAGTGCTGCGTGAGGATTGGCTATCATCATTGTCCCCTTCATCACCATCTTTTCCTATTCGTGACACCAGTCTCCCAAGCCAGAAATTTCAGATTATCTTCTGTGGGGAATGGATTTTCCACTACCCTCCCATCCTCTGTTTCCTGGAACCTACACTCCCCAAGGCTAACATAAAATACAAACTCAAGAGGAAAGAGGAGGCAGACGTAGCCTAGAGAAGGAGCTCGTGGAGCTTAAACTTGAAGCATAAATGGAAAGTCATTTGGTCATTGACCCAATCCACTTTGATGACAGTACCTGGGGGGCAGAGCAGACTTTCCTGCAGCCCTTGTCTGAGCAGCAGAAGCAAAGACAAATGACAACCCAAAGAGGGTAAGACCCCAGGGGACCTCCCAGGGGCTAGTAGACCAAGGCAGGAAGAAGGGATGAAGAGAAGGAAGGTGTGAAGGGGGAGACCTCTGTGTGGACCAGAAGGGCAGCCCCAGAGGTGCCGGGGAGAGCAGCACTAAGGCTCCACGCTGGCCATGGGGCTGGGAAGGTGGCTGGTCCTAGGGCATCTGCTTGCACGTTTTTCTGAACTCTGCGAGGGATTTCCGGGAAAAGAGCAAGTCTGTTTGCTTATGGCAACTGTCACCCAGTCCTTTTGTAGTGGGAATCAAGTGCCACTAGTGGGACTTTTGTAGTGGGTCACCCCGCCATGCCAGGATCGGGCGTGGTCACCAGCAGAACCTTGTGGGTGGGACGGGCGGCAGCCAACATGGGAAAGTCCTTTGATTACAATTAAGGACTTTATAAATTAAATTATGGTAAATGAGACATTTTGGACAAAACAATTTGGGGCACATAGGGACATATTTGATATCTGCCAATATACAGCCTCTTTGTTAAAGCCTCTTACAAGTGATAGCTATTCAACTTTAAATCAATTTTAAAACAAAAACCTCACCCCAGCAGGGCTACTTTGGGGTGGGAGAAACCCCAGCTTTTCCTCTTGATGCTCATGGTGACACCTTCCCGTTCAAAGAGTTTGAACTTGCAGCTGCTGCCACTTGCCTGCCTTTCTGACGTACAATTATGAAAACTAGTGTTTGGCTCAAAGGCTTCTGAAATTGTCAGCTAAAAACTTGGCTTTCCTGGGAGAATAGGCACAGCTGTGTGGTCAGTGCCTGTGTGTCGGTAATTTCTGGAATTCTGCTGTGCTCCCTGCCTTGTGCCACAAAGCAAAGAACAACGAAGACAACTAATAACAAAGACCTAAAAATATATCAACAAAAATCAATGTGTTGTGAAGAAATTCCAGGCCTTATTAAATGTGCTTTTGGTGAAAGAAGCCCTACAGAGAATTTCTGAATAAATTTCAAAGACGGTAGGTGTTTGGTCACTGAATAGCCTACAGAAGCAACCGTGGTATTTGTGGAATGTCCAACTGCAGATTGCCCGAGAAAATCACCCAGCTAGTACCTCAGTCATTTCTTATGACAGATCAAGGTCGTGGACAGTGGTGTGGGGTTGGCTGACACTCATGTCCTCGTGCTGGAAGATTCTGTTAGTGTCACGGACTCCCTGGCTTGGAGAGTTTGGGAGTGTAGCCATTCCTGCATGAAGCCAACGCTTCAACTCTTGAAGATCTGTAGCCAGAGAGACACTGTCCTTATTTCAAACACCTTGGTAACTCATTCCAAACTCCAACAACACCCACGTCCAGGAAATTCTTCTTAATGTTTAGCCTAAATCCCTCATGCTTCAATGTAAGCTCATTTCCTCTCATTCTGTCCAAAACAGAAATAGGGAACAGCTGCTCTCCATCGCTGGTTCACACACTTAAGGACCTTTACTTCATCCAACCTCCAAGTCTTCTCTCCTCCAGAATAAATATTCCAAATCCCAGGAACATTCTCTGAGACTTACCCAAATCACATGGCCAATTACTTTCTGAATGTTCCCTTTAATTCCAAGTACTGTCTCCGCCTTCATTCTTGAACAACACATGTCCTCTGGGTGATGTGGAGGCTGAAGGCAAACCAGGCCTCCTTCCAATACTTGAGGAAGATGCCTCACCACCTCCAGCTGCCCCAGCATCCCAGTCTGAAGTTTCATCTGCCTGCCATCATCCCCAACATCCTCACTGCTACAATGGCCAGATTTTTTATTACTAACTCTGTACTAGACACTGTGTTGTACACTTTATATAGATCATCTCATTGAACACAACCCTGTTGGATATATTTTTATCCTTAATTCATAGATGAAGAAATAACTTCTAAAGATCTTGTTGCTAGTAAGTGACTGGGATTTGAACCTAGGGTTGTCTGACACAAAGCCCAGGCCTTGCCACAATGCCGGGCTAGGATTTCTTCCTGCTTCTTGGAGCCCCATCAAGACAAGGATAATGAAATGGTCAGAAACAGACCACAAGAGCAGCTCTATGTCTGGAGTGCTGATCTTTTCCTTTCCCTGCAGAGTAGCTTTGTTATTTGCTATTTCATTCTTCAGAGGTGTCATCAAAAAAAACAAACTCCATTATCACGCTTATGTTTAATTATAATTATCTCTGTAAACATTTGTCTGTTCATTACCCTTGACCTGCTCCAAGGTCAGAACTTTGGCATTGTTTTTATATTGTTAGCATCTAGCACAGGGCCACCTTGAGTAGACACTGGAAATGTGTTTAGAATATGACTCACCGACTGACTAAAGGGATGGATGGGTGAATGAATGAATGAATCACACACAAATCCACACCTATTTATTACTCCAATTCCCAAATTCAGAAGTACTTACAGATACATACGGATCTCTTTGTATAAATGCCGCTCTGCCCACCCCTACTGCCGTCACAAAGCTGGTTTGGGGCATTGAACAGTTGGCAGATGAAGAATCTAATCTCATTTTTCCCACTGACTTAATGTGTGATCTTGGACAAGTCACTTGTTTTCTCCTCTGAAAAATGAGGGATGTTGGCCTGGATGATATTTAAGGCCCTTTCCAGTCCTAAATTTCCATAACTTTATGGCTATCTAGCTACCTTAATCAGACTTATCTAAATAATCACAAAAAACACAACTTCATGCTGGAGAAACACAGTCATAATAAACTAAGCAAAACCAAATGCCCTTCAATATCCTGTTGTGAACTATAAAATGTCCCTTAAAATCACATTTTCCCCTTGAAACAGGATGTAGGAAAAATATTTTCCTATTAAATCCTTTTAAAGTGCAAGGGAAAGCATTTATTCTGTGATTTGCTGTCCAATTCAATAAAAAGTAGAGGATTCAGCCATCTTAATTATGGAAGATACTGCAAAAAAGCAAAGGTGGTGAAAATTCAAGTTGGAAACCAAGATGCCATGCCAACAAAACAATGCACAGTCTTCTGGAGGGAGTTTCCAAGTGTGTACCCAGCAGTTTATTTCTGCCATTATGTTGGGGAAACCAGTAAATCAGTTTTTATGAGGTGATTTATGAAACTCCTGGGGTGGACGCAGTCAGCGCTGGGAAGAAGTTGCACCAATTTCCAAATCCAGGGTCGGGGTGGAGGGGGACTTGAACTTTGGTGAGTGTTGATTGCATTGTTGTGAGTTGAGTCCTTTAAGATGGGTTAAGCAAAATGGGATAAGTACCTTAAGAGAGGTAGAAAGGGCTAGATTTCAGAGGAACGTTGCCTTGTTCTTTGAATATCAGGAAGTCTCCCTAGGTTAAATCCTTTAAGGGCAGAGGTTCTACTTTCCTTATTTTTGTAGATCCTCCAAGTGTTGCCAGAAGCAGGCCTATAAACATTGCTTGAGCAATGGAAAAGAAGAGGTAGATCTCTCTGCTAAATAATCACCCCCTTCTGCTGGGGCCCCTCCCTCTGGCAAGCAAAACAGTGTCCTCCCAAAGATGTCCACGTCCTCTCCTGAACCGTGCAGAGGTGTGCTGCGCGGCAACGGGGAGCTGAGGTTGTGGGTGGAGCTCAGGCTGTTGATCAGCTAGCCTTCGGAGAGGGAGATTAGCCTGCACTGAGCGGGCCCAATGTAATGACAAGGGATATTAAATGTGGAGGAAAGAGGCAGAAGAGTCAGTGTCAGAGTGATGCAGTGTGAGCAGAACTCAACCTACCATTCCCGGCTTTGGGGAAGGAGGGTGGGGCTGTGGACCCAGGAATGCGGGCAGCCTCCAAAAGCTGGAGAATGGAGCACAGCCCTGCCAACTCCCTGATTTCAGCCCAGTGAACCCCTTGATGCTCATGGTGACACCTTCCCGTTCGAGTTTGAACTTGCAGCTGCTGCCACTTGCCTGCCTTTCTGACGTACAATTATGAAAACTAGTGTTTGGCTCAAAGGCTTCTGAAATCATCAGCTAAAACCTTGGCTTTCCTGGGAGAGTAGGCACAGCCGTGTGGTCAGCGCCTGTGTGTTGGTCACTTCTGGAGTGACCTCTGTAACTGCAGGATAACAAGTTTGCGTTATTTTAAGCCACTAAGTTTGTGATAATTTGTCACAGTAGCAATAGAAAACAGATATGCCCAAAGCCGACAGCCATGCTGATCGGTGTGACTCTGGACACTGAAGCACAGCTGACTGAACCAGGGAAGAAACTTGGGAGTTGAGGGGGGCTCGTGTTCAGCGACACAAACAGAGAAAACTGATTGGAGGAGATCATAATTACATTGAGGAACAGAGAAGCAGAAGGAGACAGAGCATTCGGGTAGTGCCCTGGCTTCTCACTGCCCCGAGGGAAAGCGTGAGTCTGCAGAACACACTCCTCTCCCTGGTCACCGCTGCGCATGGGCTCGGGGCAAAGGCAAAGGCTCAGAACTGTTGCTAGACCGGCTTCAACCTGCCCAACAACCAGCTGACTAAGACGACTTCCACGTGGGGGTGTTAAGGGTACTTAGAGGGGAATCCCAATCCCTGTGCACAGAAATCAGGAGTGATTACTGGGTGTTTCTGCATTTTTCAGCCAGAGGCTCAGAGAGGTGAAGTAACATGTTCAAAGTCACACAGACAGTGAGTAGGGAAGCTGGCATTCAAACCCAAGTCTTTCCATTTCTAAATCCCATATTTTGGTTTTTGTTTCCTATTAGTCATCCTCTGCTAACTGTTGGACTTCTGTTTTAACTAGAAAGAACTCAGCGATCTGATAAATGTCTCTATTAAAATACTCACGGCTGCTCAAAGCTTTAGACAATACTCATTGTCCAGAGAGGTGAGAAGTGAACGTGGGAGACTGGCGATGTAGGTCCAGGCCTCACAGTTTGCAGAGGCCTCCGGGCCAGATACAGTCTGAGGGTTAACAGAGCAATAACTTCCCCTTTTTTCTTCCAAAGCCTTTTTTGTTCGCTAGTGCCACATCTGTGTAGTTGCAGGGGAGTGGACGCCGGTAGATAGCAGCCCTCGGGCCTCTGTCCTTGCCTGCTGGCTAGTCACAATTACCACTCCAGCTGGGACTCTGTGGTGCCAAGTGCCATCCTGCAGAGTCAGAATAAAGGGGTGCTAATTGGGTAGTCTTCAGTTCAGGGTGGTCTTAATTCTGAGACATCACTGCTTTCTGAGCTGGGCTCTTGGGTTGTGCCAAACTGTGTAAACATCAACCTTAGCACCCTGCCCTCACGGGGCCTAGTACTCCTGAAGACTTGTAGCAGGAGACAATAGGAGTCTCCGGGGGGTTAAAAGTAGTGTGTGTGTTTGTTGGGGGGGGGAGTCCCAAGGCCATTGCTGATGGCGGGAAACAACGCAAACTGAGAACTAGTTAGTTAATCCTTGTGTCTCACCACACACACACACACACACACACACACACACACACACACACACACATATACCCTTGTCTTCCCACATGAAAATCAACACAAGGACATGTCTCAAGACAATTTTCTAAGTCAAGCTCCTCGTGGTGATTGCCTGAGAAATGACTGGCAGAAGTTGAAACCACAGACAATGCCCTACCAACTTGGCTGATTCTTACCCTGCCTCTTGGAATTTACTAACATGGGCCAAGGATGACAAAAGAATCCTTGAGCACCTGCCACCTGTTTTGTCCCCATGCTGAGACTCTTACTGTCCGGTGGGTCCTTGTTTCCTTGGGATTGACTTGTTTCCTAACTGCCAGTTCTGGTGGCACCTTGCTGTCCGCTGATCCTAGGGCTGGTGCGGCTGCGTGGGCACGCGCCCCCTTTCTCTCTCTCCACATATTGGGTCTGCTCGTAGTGGCGTGCCTCTCCAGATGGACAAGGACCACTTTTTGGACATGGACGCTCCAGATGCTACGAGTTGCTGCCAGAACCTCCAAACAAGCTCTCTTTCACCTTCTGGTTTCGAATAGCTCCTTAACAGAGAAGTTGAAACAAGAGTGGAATATCTTTACCTTCTCTGAGTCATACATTGAGAGTGAAGCTTTTGCCACATGTTGGCCCACTGGACATCCTTTTTGTTGCAAATTTGATGAAAAAGAGACCTTTTTGGTGTCCTTTTTGGCCAGATTCAGTTTGTCCTGGTCTCCAGACTTCCTCGTAGGACAAGGGGCCCTGGTTAGATGTGACTCCTTAAGGATGGAGGATGGGGGGAGATCAAAGAAGAGATGGGGAGTAGGAGAAGAGTGCTAGGCAAGGAGGCTGCAGGACTTGACCAATCTCAAGAAAGATGCAGACCCCAGGCAGCGGAAGGCGGCTCACTGGGAGGGAAGAGTGCCCAGTGCCTTGGGACCAAGAGAGGAGCAAACTGAAGGAGGTAGGCCCAGAAAATGGAGAATAGGTAATGAAGGAAGGAACGGAGTTACGGTGTGTACTAGTTTTCTATGGTTACAGTAACATGTGACCACAAACTCTGTGACTTAAAATAACAGAAATTTATTTCTCACAGTTCTGGAGGACAGAAATTTGAAATCAAGGGACTGGCAGGGCCACACTCCCTGCAGAAGCTTAGTGGAGAACCCTTCTGGCAGCTGTCAGCATCTCTGGGCTCATGGCTGCATCTCTCCAGTATTTGCTTCTGTCTTCACATGGCCTTCCCTGTGTATCGCCTATAAGGATTCTTGCTGTTGGATTTAGGGCTCACTTGGATAATCCAAAATCACCTCTTTATCTCAGGGCCCTTAACTTAATTATATCTTTGAAGACCCTTTTTCCAAGTAAGGTCACATTCACAGGTTCTAGGAATCAGGATATAGATATACCTTTTGGGACATACCTTAATGCAAACAAGGCCAGGGCAAGGAGCTCAGGACCCAAGGTGACAATCGGGTGAGAATGAGGAGGTGGCAGCTCCTCCTCTGTGTGCTCTTTAGCGGGTGGTGGAGGGACAAAGGCAGCACCTCGAAGGCTGGACCACGATGATCTTACCTTTCCCCCCTTTTCTTCTGCACATCCATTTCAAAGCTAAATTCATGGAAGAGCTCCCCGGAGAAACTCACCCTGATTTCTCTAGCTAGGTTCCGTCTTAGGAACAAATGTTTCTTCTTTGAGCCTCTCATCCCTAGAGTCATGGTCCTTTCTACAGTCCCTGAGGGAAAAAAAGTTGTTTTCAATGGATTTCCTTAAGTCTACTTCCTAACATGAAGGTATCTGTTTTTGAAGGCCTTTCCTTATGCATTATATGAATTCTACCATGGCACGGCCACAGTCTCCCAAAGTTTTTGTCACTCTGACATTGCCACCCAGGTCTTTTCCACTGGTTAGGTTTAGGCATAATATAGCCATTCCTTCCTCTCCATCCTTTACTCACTGATAAATAATGCTATAATGGTGGTAAGTGAAGAATCTAATATTCTTATTTTAGCAGATACCTGGACACAAGTTGTATCAGTGAGGTCAGGCTAATTATGCTACAGTTAACAAAACCTCACAAACCTCCATAGACAAGAACAGCGAGGGTTGACTCTTCACTCCTAGCACATGTCCTTGGGGTGTGTTCCATGCAATCTTAACCCCAGGACCCAGGCTGATGGAACACTGGAATATTGTGGGTTGTCATGGCAGAGGGACAAGAGCAGGGTGGATCACATGTTAGCTCTTAAATTTGCTGCCCAGAAATTACATGTCAGTTTTCATTGGCTAAAAGGAATTACCTGGCCAAGTCAGTGGTCAGTAGGTCAAGAAACTATAATCCTCTCCTGGGGAGAGGGACCCTGCATATGAGTGAACAATAAACACTACCTCAGAGGGCCTCCAGTTACTTTATTATCGTGGAGAGTCCATGACTCCACGCATCCAGAAAGCCCTGGTTCCCCCAGCCCATGAGAATTCTCTTCCAGGCACTGGAAACCCTCCATACGGATAATGCCTGCTCATGCCATCCCTCCCCAGACAGTAGGGCTATAAAACCAACCCCTCCAAGGGACGTGACAATGACAAAATCTCAGTGCCTGACAACAACAGGGGTCTATTTCTCCCTCACAGCTCATGTCCATCATGGGTTGGGCATCTGGATGAGCAATTAATTCTCTTTTTGAGGGAGGCTGTATTTAATGACTTTTATGAAAGAGTCCCCAAATGATTCTGAACTGCCTATGCCTGTCCTGCTTGTATGGGCATTGCTGTTGTATGCAGCTGTATTTGGAGATTTCAATACAATTGATCCTTGAACAATGTGGGGGTTAGGTGTGCTGATCCCCTGCGCAGCCAAAAATCCATGTATAACCTTTGACTCTCTAAAAACTTAATTACTAATAGCTTACTAGTGACTGGAAGCCTTACTGGTAAGAGTTGACTAACATATTTCGTATGTTATATGTATCATATGCTGTATTCTTATAATACAGTAAGCCAGACAAATAAAATGTTAAGAAAATTATAAGGAAGAGAAACTATATTTACTATTCATGAAGTGACAGATCATCATAAAGGCCTTCATCCTTATTGTCTTCATGCTGAGCAGGCCGAGGAGGAGGATGAAGAGAAGTTGTTGGTCTGCTGTCTGTCTCACGGGTGGCAGAGGAAGAAAATCTACAGAGAAGTGGCCCGATGCAGGTCAAACCTGTGCTGCTCATGGGTCAACTGTACATTTTTAGGAACAGTGTTTGGCCCAAAGAATTGTTTGCTGAATGAATAAAGAAAACATAATTTGTGTACTACACCCAACAGGGCAGTTTGTAGTATCATCCCACATTTCTGTTCCTCCTTTCTCGTCACATCCCCTCTTAGCTCTGCAGGGTTCCATATATTAGTCCACTGTCCTGAAATCACTTTGCTTTCTGAGATTAAAAGAGTAAAAACAAACAAAATAAAAAGACGCAATCCCTTATCCCATGTTCTGTGGGAAGCCCAGTGGCTTCTTCAAGATCTTTGTGACTTTTCTGGGAATTCTATGTACTTGTGGCTTTAGACTGATTATTTTGAGCTCTTTGCCAACAATCTTCTCTGCTCTTGCAGATCCAGACAGAAAACTTAGATCTTTGTCCCTACCTACCTTTGTACTCCCCAAAACTCAACCAAACACAAGGCACCACTCACTGAAGGTTTGGTGTAGCTTAGCCTCCTTCCCACTCAAAAACTCTTCCCAATTACTTAACTTCTACTTTCCTGGTCCTAGGTTTTGGCTCCCCCCATCCCTTTCTCCTAATTCAACCCCCCTCACTTTATTATGCAGAGCATAATATTCCACCCCAGCCTTTACCTTTGCATAGCCAAAGACTCATTAATGTCTGGATAAAACAAAGGGTCATTTATGCAAGACAGAATCTTTGGCAAAGATTTTGTAATTTCTTTATTTCTCTTTCTCTCCGTAGATGGAAGAAAGCTATATGGAAATTTATTTTCCTCATACAGGAAGGATGACATGGCTACAGTTTGGGTTTTAAATAATCTTTTCCTTCCTCCTTTCTGGTAAATATATACTTTCTTGACATCTATTTCTGATAAACGTTTTTAATATAGTGGTTCTCAAACTTTTGGTCTCAGAACTCCTTTGCACTTTTAAAAATAATTAAGGGCCTAAACAATTTTTGTTATATGGGCTTTATCTATCGATATTTACCATATCTGAAATTAAAACAAAAACTTTTTGCATTTTTGCAAATCTCCTTAAAGTCCGGCTTAATAGAAGACAGCTGTTCTACATTCAGTCTGTTGCAATTATCAGTCTCTGGAAAACTCAACCGTACACAACTTATGAGAAAATGAGAGTGAAAAGGCAAATAGCATCTTAGTATTATCATGAATTTTTTTTATGTTGGTGACCATTAAAATCGCGGTTTTAATATACATTCTAGTGATGCATCCACTTTATGAAAAAAACCCAAATTTGATGAAATTAATGAAATCCTGAACTAAAACTGAACCATGAACCAAAAATGCAGGAAAAAAACTCATTGGCTGACTTGTAGTCAATTTAAATAACCACGATGCAAGATGGAACATTTAAAAACTATACATCAAGGATGAACAGAATCCAGCAGCTTTGGAGCTTTCACCTTTGTCTCCATCTGACAAATTCCTACCCATCCTTCAAATCTCTGCACACATCTCTGTGCTTCAAATCTCTATAGCCGCTTCCCTACTATAAATAATAACGGTGGTGGTAATAATATTAACAACCGTAGCTAACATTTGCTGGCCACTCACTAGGAGCCAAGCAAAACACTCACACGCGTCATCTAACGCTCGCGACAAAGGCCGAGCCGGGCCGGCTGGCTTCACTTTACAGAGAGGCGGCTTAAGGTTGGAGAACAAAGGCCTCCGGCCTCGGCGTGCCTCGCACACCCGCTCTGTCCTAGCACTTAGTGCACCCAGCTGGTCACCGTCCACGGGCCTCTGTCCTGCTCAAGGTGACTCCTGGGAGTCAAAGGTCACGCGTGGTGCAGCTCCGCGCCCCCGCAGCCACACCTCCCCGGCTCGGCGCGTGAGGAGCCGCGAGCGGGGAACGAGCCCTCCGGTTTCCCGATTCTCGCGGCCCGGGGCCCACGCGCCCAAACCAGCGCACGGGAGCTCGGGGAGGTCTCCGCGCGACCGGGCCCGCCGAGTTCTGCCGGAGAAAGGGGCGCCCAGCCCATCGCGTCGCGGGGTCCCAAGCTGCCACGCGCGCCGGCTGAGGCCGGAACCTTTCTTCCCGCGTCGCCGTTGCCGAGGGGAAGCGTGCGGACGGGAACAGTCACGCCGCTGTCGCCGGCTGCTGACGTGAGCCGGCCGGGTGTGGGGCCGCGGGTACGGGTCGCTATGGCGGTGGACATCACGCTGCTGTTCCGGGCCAGCGTCAAGACCGTGAAGACGCGGAACAAGGCGCTAGGAGTGGCGGTGGGCGGCGGGGTCGATGGCAGCCGCGATGAGCTGTTCCGCCGGAGCCCCCGGCCCAAGGACGACTTCTCCGGCCGCGCCCGCGAAGTGGTGAGCTGGTTGCTATGGAGACGGCGGCGGGCTAGCGGGCGGGGCGGCCCCAAAGCGGCCGCTGTTCCGCGAGCGCCGCGTGGAGGGAGTGGTCCCGAGAGGGGGCCGGGGAGCTGGCCTCGGAGAGCCGACAGCTGTCCTGGGAAAAGAACGGCCTTGTTTTGAGGAAGGGACGCATATTGGGGAACTCGAGGAAGCAGATTTTTTCTGGGGGAGAGGGGAGGAGGCTCTCGGAGATCTCTCGTCTGCAAAGTTCACGGGCTGTTTTGTGCGGTGATGACTTCGCCGTCGCTGCAGACTTGAGTGCGGGGGAAACTTCCCCACAGGCCTTTGCTCTCTGTCGCAGCGCCGACCGCGCTGCGTTTGCCTGTCAGCTTACTTGGCTGCCGCTCCTCCCCCCCAGTCGAGATCAAAAGCCACCTTCAGCTGAACTCCCCTTCCTTCTTCTCTGGCAATAAGTAGGACTCAGTACCTCGTGAGACTGGTTTAGGGCAGTCTTTCACGAACACCGGGTGTGACAGTCATCTAAACTACTTTCTCTTCCTTGGACACAGCAGGCCTTTGTTATCTCCCTGAGAGTAGGAACCTTTTCCTTAAGGGCAGGAGCAGCCTTGGCTTCATCTCAGAATGCATTGCTCATAGAAACTGCATAGGAAATGTTTGTGGAATCAATGGATGAACAAATGGTTGTCTGTCTTCCCACCTAAACAGGAAACTCCATAAAGGGAGAGATGTTTGTCTTGTTCCCTTTTGTATCCTTGGCACCAAGGGTAGACCTAGTTATTGTGGGACCTAAAGCTTATGTAGTTCTGTCTGCCCTCTTTAAGAAATAGAAAATCACAAAAAAAAGGTTCAGAGCTTCGGAAGGTGCAAGTGAGGGACCCTGAAAGCTTAAGTAAGCTTTGTTAATTTCACAGTAAATCCACCTCTGCTTGGCACACAATCCAATGCCTGGCACTGTGTAGACACTCAGATATTTTTGAATGAATGTAGGTATTCATGAATTAATGTGTGGCAGTTTGCAGAGGATATTCGAGCATCAGAAGGGGGATTGGACCAGATAAATGCGTTCAGTTCATCAATAAACACCTATTCAGCACCTGCCTCCTGACCAGCACTGTGTTAGAGTAACACAATGCAAAGTGGAGGAGACAGACATACAAACAGATGAACAAGTACCATAAAGCCTTGCAGGTATGTAGGGCACAAAGGAGAATGTGATCAGTTCTACCTGAGGGTCAAGAAAGGCTTTATGAAGGTGATTATACTGGAAACATGTCTTGAAAGAGGATTATTTGGTTCCAGTGCAGACAAGATGGGGAAGGGCTTCTCAGGCTAAGAGAATATATGCATAAAGGTGTGGAGGTAGATAACTGTCTGACAAGAGTTGGTTCAATATCGGGTAAGGCAAAGGCAATATATGTAACCTAAACATTTGTACCCCTGTAACATGCAGAAATAAAAATAAATAAAATAAAATATAGTAAAAAAGTTCGTTCAATAAATATTTGAGTGTGACTGGAATGTGGAACACTGAGAAAACTTGGACTAGAGTGGCAGACAGGAAAGATCTTGAAGGGCCTTGTGTATCACTATTCAGACTCTGAACCGTGCCTCTCAGGCCTTTAGATGTTATGTGGTAGAGAAAGCACCGGAGAAGGAGCCCTGCAGCTATTAGCCATACCATGTTCTTAAGCAAGTTTTATGACCTCAGTTTATTTACCTGTAAATGGTCCTCTCCCCTTTTTGTTTTCTCAAACATAAGACTTTTTAAAAACTACATTGATCCTCCATATATAGCAGATCAAAGTGGGAGCTTCTCAGTTGAAATGAGAGAAAGGGAAACAGGACATTCTCCCTCCCGATACCCCTAGTTTGGCACAAGCAGTTCTTGAGGTTCCTTTTTTAGAACTGTGTGAAGATCACAGTTTTGGCTTTTGGAGGGCCCTTTCTAACTCTGAAATCACTGATTTCTTAAACGCTCTGCTAATTTTGAGTCCTGCTCAGGGATAGGGGATTTGGGAATGGTAGAGACAAGAAGCATAGTTGGGTTGGCAAGCCCTTTGGAGAGCCCTGTGATCACTTGAGCTTCTCCTAGGCTTTTGAGTTAATGAACCTCAGGGACAATAACAGTCCCTTGGGGTGCTGAGTTCCCTGTCACTGGAGGTAATTAAATAGAGGAATGACTACTTGTCAGAGATGTATGAGAAGAACTTTGTGCATTTGTTGGAGGGTGCAACTTCATGTCAGCTAGTTCCAATTCTCCTATTTAATGATGGGGGGAGACTTGAGGGTTCTATTAAGTAAGGACACCATCTGTGTTGTTTAGGTCCCCTGCCTCCCTTGACATAGGGAAAACATGCATTCTTTGAGGAATTGTGATTTTATGTTGCAGTTGCTTTGTGTATTATATCCTGTCTTGCAATCATTCCCCATTCCTCCTGTTGTGGAAAATTTAACTAGAGGAAGAGCTAGTGATAGGTGTCCCATGCTTTTACTATAATCAGATGTGTCAAAAGTCTGGCCATTACTTTGTTTGGCCTGGATTTCTTGTACGTAAAAATCTAGTCAATACTAGAAGCACATATTCTAATTCGTGTTTAGCCCTGATTGTCAGACCCAAGGAAATGTACAAAGTTACATTTCTACATTCTTATCTTTTGATAAGTTCCTTCCTGGAAGCATTTGCTGTCATTTCTAGGATGCATTTTACCTGGCTCAATTCCCATTCTTCCATTCCATTCCTCACATATATGCCTGATACCAGATTTCTATCTCACTGAATTGCTGTAGAGGTTATATTAAGTGTAATAAAATTGAGTTGAAACTAGATCCCTGTCACTGGCCTAGTTTCTTCTGCATCATTCTTTTAAATATTTAACTTTTTTTTTTTTTTTTTTGAGACAGAGTCTCACTTTGTTGCCTGGGCTAGAGTGCCGTGGCATCAGCCTATCTCACAGCAACCTCAAACTCCTGGGCTCAAGTGATCCTCCTGCCTCAGCCTCCTGAGGAGCTCGGACTACAGGCATGCGCCACCATGCCTGGCTAATTTTTCTATATATATTTTTAGCTGTCCATATAATTTCTTTCTATTTTTAGTAGAGACGGGGTCTCGCTCTTGCTCGGGCTGGTCTCGAACTCCTGAGCTCAAACAACCCGCCCGCCTCAGCCTCCCCGAGTGCTAGGATTATAGGCATGAGACACTGCAACTGGCCTAAATATTTAACTTTTATGCTCAATTTTGCTAAATTTATAATACATGTCTACCGGTTACATTACAAATTGATTGTAATGACATTTTAGATTTTGGGGGGAGGAACTTATATTATTTGAGTAACTACAAATAATGATGAATATGCCACTTTGCAATGGAGCTTGATTAGTTAACTCATTTGAAGTGTGGGACTAATGAGGACCGTGGGATTGGAAAGAGAACCAGGACTTGGATTCAAATCTGAGTTCTGCTACTTAGAAATGGGTGAGCTTGGGCAGGTCCTCTTACCTGAGTTTCATTTTCTATTTCTATGAAATGGACATGGTAATACCCTGCTTAACTCACAAGCTAATTGTTAGGATCTTATGAGACATAAGTAACAATACTGATGATTATTGTTCCCCTTCACTACCTCTCCTCTTTCCCTGTAGGGCATTTAGACATATTTCTTCAGTGTCCCCAAGCTATAGTCTCCAAACCACTTAGTTTGTACTTTCATTCCTTGCTTATGAAGGAGAGCCGAGTAAGTGCATGAAGGAATAAGTGGGAATCCTGTGCAGGTACAGATGGCATCAATGGTGGAGCAGAAGTACTGCCTGGACTTATAAAAAACAGTAGCATTTCTGTGTCAAGGTCAAACTTTATCAGTGATGGCAAATATGTGGCAAGTATATAGCTGTTCCTCTCTCTTCCTCCCTGTGACTGTAGAAGCCAGTGCTGATTTCCTATGGATCCCTGTGGCTCAGAATTCTTTGTAACATTGTACCCCAGGAGCCGTTACCAATTGTTGGGCTTGACATTCAAGTTAAAATCTATTTGAGATCCTACCTGACATATAGTAAAAATAAAATCTCTACACCTAAAGCAGAACCATGTGTTTTTTTTTTAAAGCACTTAAAAGGACCTTGAGTTCTTCTTGTTAATAGACGGGAAAATAAACACCCAAATAGATGAAATGACCTGCCCAAAGTCATAGCAGCTGAGGTCATAGGGCAGACCCATAGAGCCAGGTCCTTTGACCCAGTTTAATGCTGTTCGCCCTCCCCCCCCCATATCCTCCTATTATTTGTACATACTTATGGGATACACATAGAATTTTGTTACATGCATAGATTGTGTAGTGGTTAAGTCAGGGCTTTTAGGGTACCCATCACCCAAATAACATGTATTGTGTCATTAGCTAATTTCTCATCATCCACCCGCCTCCTACCCGCTCACCCTTCTGAGTCTGCATTGCCTATCATTCCACTCTCTACATCCACGTGTACACATTTTTTAGCACCCATGTATGGGTGAGAAAATGTGATGTTTGACTTTCTGTGCCTGGCTTGTTTCACTTTAGATAATGACCTCCAGTTCCACCCATGTTGCTGCAAAAGACATGATTTCATTCTTTTTTATGGTTGAATGGTATTCCATTGTGTGTAATATATATATATACATACATACATACACACACCACATTTTCTTTATCCATTCAGCCATTCATCCTATAATTTTTAAACCAAAAATTCTTTGGCTTTTGAATAGTGATGAGTTTCTTCTTCTTGAGTTTTTACTGAATTCAAACTGAACACTGAATGGAACTTGGGGCAGAAAGACTTGCATTTGAAAGCCTCTTGATGTATGAACTTGAGCAAGCCACTTGATTTCAGTCCTTACATCTAAAATACAGTGAGTTATAGCAACTTATAAAGTTGTTAGGCAGATGAAATAAGAAAAGGGATACAGGTGTCTGCATGAGTCCGAATCCTTTTGCTTGCAAGTAATAGTAACCCAGTGTAAACTAACCTGAACAAAATGGGAATGTCTTAGCTGGTATATCTGGGAAATCCAGGGATAGAGCTTCTTTCTCTAGCTCTTATCCATAAAACCCCAGGAAAGGACTCTAATTGATTCTGCTTGGATCCTGGGCTCTCTCTTGCAGTAGTGGTTAGGGCCAGAGGGATAACGTTCTTCAGCCGGTCAGATTTTACGTCCACCTCAACCTGTGGCCGATAGGTAGCTTGGATACTGTGGTTGCAGGCCCACCACAACCATGGAAAAGGGAGTGCTGTGTTTGGGAGTTAGGGAGTAAGGGATATGGGACAGGCAAAACCAACAAAAATGTCCCTCACAGTGCCCGGGGCAGTGCTTGGCATGCCTTCACCTTACCTGCCTGGTTGTCTTCAACTCTGTGGGGACTGAAAACTAGAATTGTGGGAGTTTGTAATGACAGGCTTTGGGTGTGAGGACAGGACTGAAAATGCCTCTAAGTGGCAGCTATTCTCCTGCTGATTTATAAAGGTTACAGAGGCCAGAGGAAGCTACCACACAGGTACCCACGACCCCTGTAAGCAGCCCAGCTGTGTGTCCAGGGGCAGCAAGGGCCAGTGATCAGCACTGGGCAGGAAACCAGGAAGCCTGTGTTCTAGCTCAGGTCTGCCGTTCAGTGGGTTGGCCACGCAGTCTCTCTGGGCCTCACTTTCCACTTTAGTAAAACTGAGAGTCTAGACCAGATAACTGCAGAGATGGCTTATAAAACAAAGGTGTTTTGATTCTAAGTAAGGTATAGTGATCTTGAATTATTGACAATTCTATTTTCAGATTAGGCATGCAGATGAGATTTTGTTCCTCTTTATCATGCATTACTTTTGTGAAAGCTAAACTCCATTTATTTATTTATTTTTTTTTACGGGACTGATGATTTTGAATTCCTGGCTGAAATCCAAAGTTCTTAGATTGCCCCAGAGCCAGAAGATGTGGTCTTGCTACCTCTCTGGCCTCACTTCCTCTCATTCTCCCATTGCTTACTATGCTCAGCTACCCTGGCCTCTTCGATTTTCTCACACTCACTAGGCACACTCTTACTGCAGGGCCTTTGTGTTTGTTGTTCTTCTGCCTGGAACACTTTCCTCCCAGATTCCTCATGGCTTGGTCTCTCAGTTCCTTTAGGTCTCTGGTCAAATGTTGCCTCAGCGAGGCCTTCCTCGACTGCCCTGCATAAAGTAGCATCCTTTTTCTGTCCCTTACCCTGCTTTATTCTTTTCATTACCTAGCATATCATGTATCCTTTTATTTATTGTTTATCTACTGGCAGATATACTTCCTGAGAATGAAGGCTTTGTTTGGTCTGCACTGAATCTGTAGCTTCTAAAACTACATCTATATGCCAATAAATAGTAGCCTTTATTTTATTTCTAAGATTCAGTTCCTCTCTCAAGGAGTTCATAGTCTACACAGGTAGTGCAAGAACGCAAGTGTGAGTGACAACTGTATCTCTCTTAGCATTGATTCCCCTGGTCCGCCTTTATTTCCTCCTGAGAGATAGTGTTGAACTTGTGTGCCAGTGTTGGGACCCAGAGGGTGAACTGGGACCACCTGTATTATTATCCAGAGTAGCTGGAAATAGACTTTATCCAAAGATTGAGTATAATCATAGTTAAACAGGTGATTTCAGGTGAGGGAGGATGGTTCAAAGAGGCAGTATCAGCACGAGGTGCAAAGAGTGAAAAAGTAGGAAAGACAGGAGACAGGGCCAAACAATACAGGAATAGGGTCAGGAAACAATGTAAGTTTAAGATACAGGCTGTCAACAGAGCATGAGTGTATTGAATCATGTAGATTTTTTTTATTATAATATGGCCGAAACCTATTTGCAAATGAAATAAGGAGTAGTTTTGGTTAAAGCTGGGGGTGAGGGGGTTGGGAAGAGAGGTTCATTAGCCAGCCTGTCCTTCTACTACCTTTGCCCCTTCTCCTTGAGGAGCCCTTAGGAACCAACTAGAGAACTCAGAGACACACAGTTTAAAAACCACTGCATTAATGCTCTCTAAGACCTCTTTTAGCTTCATGATGCTGTGTTTTTACGGATTGCGATAACCAAGGTGTATACTGTGAGCAGAACTGAGCACTGGAGACTTTTCATAAGATTAATAGTGAGCCCTTTCTGTGGACTGCACTTCTGAATTTTGCCCAGGACTTAGGAGGACTGCAGCTTTTGAAATTATATTTATTCAGTAATTGATTTATTCCATCATCCAATAAGCATTGAACATCTGTTGTGTGTCAGGCATTGCAAGGACATTAAAAACTAGGAGGCATATATCCCTGCTCTTTGAAAGTACAGAGAAAGAATAACTCAATCTCCTTGGGATTTAGGTGGGAACCTCAGTAGAATGCTCAGAGAGAAAGTGATCATCAAACTGGGCCTTGAAGGACAGAAACCATCCCACCAGACCTAGGAGGAGGGAAAATCACATCCCTCAAAGGGGAGAGTGTGAGCAAAGGCAGTGGTACACAGCAGTAGAGTGATTGGGGGAGCAGAGGCAAGACTGGTGTGGCTGGAGCCCTTTTTTGGAGGAGGCCTGGGTGAGGGTGGTGTTGGGAGATGAGGCTGTGCTGGAGTGGGTTAGAGCAGGGCCAAATCCAGCCCACTGCCTGTTTGTGTAAATAAAGTTTTATTGAAATGCTGTCGTGTTCGTTTGTTTACATATAGGCCAAGTATGCTGTCATTCTACAGTAGCAGAGTTATAACCTGCAAAGGCCTGCAAAACTTAAACTATTTACTGTCTGGCCCTTTAGAGAAAAAGTTTGCCAGCTCTTAGATTCGAGTATTGTCAGCAGTGCTGAGGAGCTTGGACTTTATGCTCTGGGCTTTGCAGGCAGAGGCATGAAAGGATCATATTTGTGTTTTAAAATAATCAGCAGCAGTATTGGTGATGGGTTTGGAGTGTAGTGAGACTGGCATAGAGAGCTAGTCCATGCAGGGATCCAGGTGAGAGCTGAGGAGCCAGTGACAGTAAGGTTGGACAAAAAAGGGTAGATGAAGTAGATATTTAGTGTTTAGTCAGTAGACTCAACAAACTTAGTATAACTTAGTAACTAACTAGTGTGGTTAGAAAGAGGAAGAGATAGAATAATTCCCAGCTTGCTGGTTGGAAAACTGTAGTAGATCACAATAACATAAGTTTTTCAGAGTTAGAGCAGGGTGCCAGTTACTCATACCTTGTCAATTCTAAGCAGCAGACAATAGGTCCAAAGAGCCAGAGGACACTGGAGTTTTATTAAGACAGCAAGTGGTGGGGAACTCCCCAGTAGCTGTGCTTCCTAATGGACCTGGATTGGAGATCATAGCTGGAGCCAGTGGGGTCCTTCAACTTTGCCATATTTACATATTGGGGAAAGTCGAGTACCAAATAGATACCTAGTGCATGTGTCCAGCCGCCTGTGTGGAGATTGAAGCCTGCCTCACAAGTCCAGCCAACACCAGCTGGGCGTTTTGGTGGCAAGAAGTCCAGGAGATAGAGACTCAGGAGGCCCAGTTTGATGCCAGGTTCTCTCCTGTTCTTCTCAGCTGTGCTTTCTTTATTCTTGGAAGAAACTCATCTTGGTGCTAATGATCGTATCTCATGTTGTAGAAGCATGGTTCTCCTCAGGGATAGCCAGTTGGTTTTCTCCTTCATTCCGAGAAGAATCTGGAATGTGTCAAAGAGTTCCCTCTTTTGTTACTTCCTAGTTAGCAGGTGACCAACAGTTGAGTATATCACCTAGGGTAGGGCTGCTGAAACAGGTCCCCTCAGTGTGACATTTTTAGTGAATTCTTCCTGCCCAGGGGCTGGTTTCATCTCGTAGGCTCAAAAACCAGATGTGTCTACATATTGAGGATAGAACTGTCTGTCACGGCAGGTATCAACCAAGCTCACATCAACTTGTCTTGTAAGTCAGAATACCAGTGTGTTCATTTATTTTGAGCACTGTAACTAATATGCAGGAGGATACAAATTTTGGAAAATCAATCATTTTTTGAGCTTCTGTTGTAGATCAAGAACTCTGTTAAGGACTTTATGTATCTGATCTTATTTAATTTTTCTCTTTTTGGGGGACAGAAATGTAATATTAAATGATTTTGTAATATTGATTGTATTACGAATAACATTGTTGAATTCATGTAGACTTGATGTTTGAGAGTTCTTGTTACGTGAAAATCCATATGTGCTCCCTCTGGTGGGTAAAGTATCAATAAAGTCTGCAAATGTTAATTATGGCTTAAGGTATGAAAACTTTTTATGTTTAAGACACATTAGGTTTAAAATTGGCTTAAAAGGAGGCCCCTTCAAAACTCCTCTAAAAGAAAGTGAATTAACTTTCTTTTAGTGAATGAAAGTATGATATGTCAAATGAACCCAACAACTCAGATATGAAAAGCTTACAGCACAGTTTAAATTTTAAACTCAGCAATACTTTTTTCTTTCTGACTTTCAGATACTCAGTCTGTAAATACTAAAGTTTGCCAACTTCTACTTATCACAGTGTAACATATGTCTGTTTGTCGAAATGTTCTTATCATGGAACTCACAAGCTATACTTAACCAAGAGAGTGAGTCTTTCTATTTCACAATGTTATAACATTTCTAATTTATAGTCAAATGATAAGAAAATTGGTAAAATGAACATTTGCCTTTTCTTGGGTGTCTTCTCCAGCAATAAATTTTATAGTTTAAGTAGAAGTGACGTGCTGCAGAATATCTTAACTCAGAGAAATAGAGAAAGGAACTAAAAGGTGTAAGTTTTGAATTATGAATACTTTTAGATTTTGCCAATAATTTACTCTGTGATCTTGGTGAACTCACCTAAGCTCTCTGGATCTCACTCTTCTTATTTGCTTAATGAAAGATTTTGGCTAGATAATCTTTAAGGACCTTCTCAACAGGATGGTTCCATGATTCAGTACTCTTCTTTCTAAAATTCCCAGGATTATTTTTAAATGCTTTTTGCAATGATAACTGCCTACTGCTTTGTGACATATACCCCAAGTCCCTACATACTTGGAATTTTTTATCTAGATGAAAAAAATGAGGTTTTTTTTTTCAAAGTTGGCATTTGGTATGTTTTCACAAATGTATTTGATTTAATAGTGATTATATACTCTTATAATGAACTATTAGCAGGGTACATTTTTGAAGTTGACTTTTAAAATCTGATTATCAAAGTAGTAAGTGTTCATTAAACAGAATAAAGAAGAAAACAGTTCACAGTTAGTACTACTGGCCAGAAAAAGCCATTATTATAACACAAAATGTTTAACTTTCCAGACTTTTAAAAGTCCTATTAAAAACAGGACTTTTCTAAAATACTGTTATGTAACCTCTCTCTCCACACCCCCTTCTTACCTTTTTTACCTAATAATATACTTTGAACATTATTCTATATCAGTACATTTTGCTCTTACCACCAGTTTATTTGGCTGCATATTTATTAAAAATAATATCATATAATTGATTTACCTGAACCCCTATTGAAAGCTATTTAGGCTGCTTTCAGCTTATCACTATTTTAAACAGATAGTATATTTTTACCAAATTTGTTTCAAAGTTATCATAACCTCCTAAAAACACAAAAAACATAAATTGAGTTTGTTTTCTGTTTAATCTTTTCTCAAATATAAAAACTTGGATGTCCTAATATTGATAAAACGAAGACTATTGCCAAATTATTTGAAAATATTAAATGTATGTATAAGAACTTATTATTAGTGCTGGTTGAGTACAAAAGGGGATGTAATTAGGGGCAGACTAGTCAGGAAAGCTTTTCCATGGGAGCCAAGCCTTGAAGGACAAGTAAAATTGGATAGGTGGCAAGCATAAGCCCGGTGTGCCTCGGTGAAGATAAGGAAACTGGCCTAACGAGGCCAGTGAGGGCTCCTTGGCTACTGGTGTGAAATAAATTTGGGAGATGCTTCGTGTCCTGATAACAGAGGCCTTGAGAGCCTTTGTGCAGAATAAGTGGGCAGACGTCAGTGGTGATCCCGTTTCTAATGAATGACCATTAAAAATATGATCAAACATTTATAGTAGTAACAAAAAGCATTTCTATAATAGTAATAACCTTAAAAAGAAATGTAAATGACCCAGATGAAGAAAACTACAAAATTTTGTAGACAGATATAGAAGATTTGAATAAATAGAAATATGTATTATATACTTGGAAGGGAAGGAAAGGTATTGTAAGACATCTATTATTAGTAAATTTAATGCAATTCTGATCAAAATAGCAACAGACCTTTTTGAGAGGAAACTGAAAGTATTTCTGAAATTCACCTAGAGAAAAAGATGTGTGAAATTAGCTAATTAATTTTTCAAAAAGAGTTGAAGGGTGTGTGTGTTGGAGTAGAAGATACCATCCTTATCAGATATTAAAATATTTTAATATAATAATATATGCTTGTATAATTGTTCAGCAAAACCTATCAGGCCAGAAGTGTGTATTTAAATTTTATCCATTCTAAAGGACACGTTGTATATGAGTGAGAAAAGGAAGGTTTATTCAGTGATGGTTTGAGGGATAATTGGTTAGCACTTTGGGGGAAAAAAAGGAATTTTTAGGTTTTATCTCTTACCATACATATATTAAATTTCTAGATGAACTAAAGATTTAATTGTGAGAGCAAAAGTGAAGAAGGTGAAAATGAATGTTGACATACCTTCTAGAATTGGAAGGTCCTTCTGAGTTTAAAAGTTAGCAGCATCAGTCTTAATGGTGATGATGGTGACGATTTTGATGGTAGTGATGGCAGCTGTCACAAGTGCTTCACAGAGACACTGTAGCATTATTCCCAGTGTAGAGAAGTTACTAGGTAAATGTGGCATACTGAAGAGTAGGTCATGACATGAGAAGAATTGTTTTTATTATCATGTTAGATTAAAAAAAAAAACTACCAAAACCAGTTACAACTAAAACTATGTATACAAAACCAAAAATCTCTAGGCATGGAAATAATGACTAGAAGGGAATACACCAAAATGTTAACCATGACTATTTCTGGGTGATGGGACTGTGGGTGACATATTAATATTTTTCTGCTTCTGTTATATTATCCAGAATTTCTTTAATGAGCACATATTACTTTTGAAATGAAAAACAAAACAGAACAAGTAAAACTCCTGACAGATGAGTTTTTATTTGCTGTAGTAGGAAATGGAGAAGAATTAATAGCTTTTGATTAGAAAAATGTTATGAGTAAGCAGTATCTAATTATATATTAAATGTGCAATGGAGGGGGCCCCAATTTAAAGGAAGTCTATGGTAAAATCTTTTATGAAGGGAGTAATTTTCCTGTAACTCAGCTGCATTTTCAGTCCATACTTTCTTAACCTGTACAAGAAAATCATCTATAAATGTTGCATTGATGTCTTAGCTTTCTGGTTGTTGCTCTAAAAAATAATAGGTGATAATAATAGCTACCACTTGTTGAGCACCTACACCACCTGGCCTTGTGCTGAAAGCTTTATAATTTGTTTGACTATCCTTGCAGTTTAGGTCCCTTTACTCATGAAGAAACTGAGGTTCGGAAAGTTAAGCCATCTCCCAAGATGATGTCCCTGGCACTGTGAGATAAGTGTAATGACAAATGGGTACCGCATTCCTCGGGTTGCCTGCTGCCTCCCCAGGCTCTTGGGCACGCACAGGTGTGCCATGCGAGTGCCGTTGTAGGCTGTGGAGCTGCACTCCACTTGGCATTCCTCAGGCCAGGCCTCTGGGGATTTGCTCCTTGGTGTGTTGTCACATCATATGCTGTTGTCTTTCGGAGCATACTTTGGTACATAAATCACATATTTGAAGGTACTTGACTAGCTTTTGGGGAAATACCAAACCAAACTTTCTTTTGCCACCAAACCAAACATTTTTATCATCAATAATTATCTAACGACTATATATTTCTTATAGATAATGTTGAGTCATGCCTTGGGGAAAAGGGAAAAAGGTTTGTAGTTTTAGTTAGTAAAATAATTGGAAAGGAGGGAGACCCAATTTACAGATTATAGAAATTGGAGAAATATAATTCCCTTTTTTCCTTGTTAGGACACTAGTTTTAAAATTCCTTTGTTCATTCAACAGTCAATCCCATGAAGGGCTCTGGAGCTGAGGTGGCATTTTAGAATTGCCTAGCTGAGCCAAAGGGCCAGGGCTTTTTGAAGACTGTATTGGCCAGCCATTGGACGTGGGCTTCTCCCAGGGAAGGACCCTGCGTTGGGTGAGGCAGGCAGCTCCTTCTGCTTGAAAGACACTCAGCTGTGAGCCGTCAGCAGGCAGTTCTCCTAGCAGTTGGGGTGAAAGGGCCTCAGTCCCAAAGGCGCAGTTCTGCCACGCTACCTTTTAGGGTTGTGCAGATTGAGTAAGATGTTATAGTATATGTGAAACTGCTGGCATTGTATCTAGTACATTATAGATACTCATGAAATGACAACTACTTTATTACCACCTTAGATTTACTGAGTGTCAGTCTATGAGTAAGGAAGGCACTTAGTTTGCTCTTTGGGATGGAATGATGAATGAGACTTTGATCCGGCCGTAAATCTGCTCACAATCTAGAAGGGGGCATTCATTCAGTAAATATTTATTGAGCATCTACTATGGGCTATACACTGTTTTTGACCCTGTCAAAAGAGAAAAGATAGGAGAGACAAAATCTGTGCTTTTGTGGAGCTTATATTCTAATGGGAAACTTACAGTAAACAAGGATATGTAAAAATGCTTGTGTCAAGTAGTGATAAGTAATCTAAGTAAACACATAAGTGTAAGACACATTCGTAAGTAATTACAGAAACCTTCAAAAGAGGAACTTTGAAAATTCAGAGGATGGAGAGATTACTTCTGGGTGAGGTTGAAGGGAGACTTCATGGAAGAGGTGACATTTAAATGGGCCTCTAAAGACCCATAGATTTTCCACAAGTGAAAATGCAGAGAGGAGAGGCAGGCTAGGAATTCATGACAGAGGCCCCAAGGGTGGGAAAGCATAGCATGGTAAAATCCACTGAGAAAAGCTCTACGTGGAGCAATGTGAGAAGTAGATAAGGGGTGTGCTGTGTGTTACCCTTTGGCTCTTCTGGGTCCACTCTCTGTCCTTTCCACTCTGCTCTGGCTTCAGGGCCTGATCCTGAGGGACTGCATGGTGGGCTTTCCTGCCCTCTGGCTTCTGATCGTGTTCAGTTGACAGGAGCCTCCAGGAGGTGGGAGGGCTGTAAGAGAAGGTTGGTTTGGGAACTGGGTAGAGGCTTTGCATTCACAGCCTGTGACTTGGGTTAGGTGTTTGCCCACCAGCCCTAGAATTTTTCCCCTATGTATGTCCAAACACATCCTGTGAGTTAGGATGAGTTTAGCCAGTAGACTGGTACCAGCCAGCAGTGGATGGGGCTGCAACCCACTCAGGAGTGACCTTGAAAGACAGCAACAAAGGGAGGTCCTCCTCATGGCAAGAACTTGGGGCAATTTATCTCTGCCTTTTTATTTAAGGTGGTTTTTATATGAGATTTTTTTTCTCTCCCCCTCTTTCTAGCTCAGTATTACAGTGGGAAAAGTCAAGTATTTTAGGCTTAAACAGATTTTTCCCTTAGTGATGTGGCAGTTCATACTTTGCTTGTAAATATGACCTGAAAGATCAGAGGTGGTAAATGGCTCTGTGGCATGTTGACTGTAAATCTGAACTGAAATGGAATCTGTAAGCCATTATCAGATTCTGAATCAAGCTGCCTTGTCCTTCTCCAGTTTTTTCCCAGTGGAAATGTATGTTTTTATTCTGTCAATGAATAGTTTACATACCTAATATTAAAAGGGAATTTCTTGATGTGAAAGAGACTAGTTAAATACTTCAACTCCAAGGGATTCCATTAAAGTAATAAGGAAATTACATTTAATTTTAAATAGTAGAAAGATTTTTTAATGTTATTGCTATTAAGCATTTATTACCCATACTCAACCCTTTTTTGCAAGTGAATTCCCAAAGCATAATTTATATTTATGTAAGTAGAAAGGAAATATTCTTGCAAAATATGTAGTTTGATATCTTCTTCTTAACTGTGGAGAGAAGCATACTTTCCCAAAGAATAGAATGTGATGGTTGATTGGAAACTTTCGGAGTTATAGGCTTTTAGCTCTACCTCTTGAAATAAGAAAATATATATAAATGGGTCCCCAGATGAAGATGTGGAGGGTACTTTATAGGCTTGATTGACTCCAGACACAGAGGCAGTGATTTGTAAGCAAGCAGTGACAAGAAAAAGTTAAATCAAAATTAAATTAAGACAAGGAAGAAAAAAGAAGAGCTACCAAGGAGAGGTGATGAATTTTCTGAAAGCTTCTAAATACTTAGCTATGGGGAAGTGACTGGAAATCTGTGATATATCTCACTTATGTCAAGAGATGAAATCTGAAAACATTTCAGTCCTAAAAAAGACCTTATTTCTCTGTTTTTTAGAAGTATTATTTATTTATTTTTTAGAGATAGGGTCTCACTGTGTTGCCCAGGCTAGTCTCAAACTCCTGGGCTCAAGCGATCCTCCCACCACAGCCTCCCTAGTAGCTGGGACTGCAGGCACACACCGCCATGCCTGGCTTCGGAAGTCTTTTTAATTACTCATTTAATAGGTATAATTCAATTACTACAGGCATATTTGCTTCTATACTTTTCTGTTGACCCAGCTGGTGATAAAATCAGTATCTCTCATGATGAATATGAAGTGATATTTTGGGAGAATTGGTTTTTCTGTTTACATTTTGCCATTTTGTTGTTGTTCCAGCTTATGTAAATAAAATTCTAGGAATCAGAGCTGACCAAACAGCTCCTGCTCACTGACTGCCATTTTTGCTATTGTATCCCTTTTTCCTGAACTCCCTTATCCAGTTACTTATCGGCCCAAGAAGACGGGAGCTATGTTCCACTTCCCTTCAGCATGGAGCACAGTTCAGCACATGGGCTTTGGAAATGACTCTTTCTCGTCTAATCCATGGTGACCACGTGGATTCACACCTTCACCATCTTGAGTCTGAGCTGACACAGTAACGTTCAGCCCTTAGTCTCTGTCTGAGCCAAAGCCACTAGGCAGAAAATGTTGTTTTCATCATTAGTTTGGCTAAGAAGCAGTCAGTACTGCTCATTCCCCGTGAGATGAATTCTCAGTTATTTGGTTGGTGTTCAGAGGTCTTTACAAAGCTAGCCTACCCACTTTTCCAGTGTTACATCCCACCCTTCTCTGGATCAAGCCACCAGCTTCTTTTTTTTTTTTTTTTGAGACAGAGTCTCGCTCTGTTGTCCAGGCTAGAGTGCCGTGGCATCATCCTAGCTCACAGCAACCTGAAACTCCCAGACTCAAGCAATCCTCCTGCCTCAGCCTCCCGAGTAGCTGGGACTACAGGCATGTGCCACCATGCCCGGCTAACTTTTTCTATATATATATTTTAGCTGTCCATATAATTTCTTTCTATTTTTAGTACAGACGGGGTCTCGCTCTTGCTCAGGCTGGTCTCGAACTCCTGACCTCAAGCGATCCACCCGCCTTGGCCTCCCAGAATGCTAGGATTACAGGCGTGAGCCACCGCGCCTGGCCTGTTGCTTCTTTCTAACTGCTGTTGTGTTGTCTCCCAAATGATACTGTGTACTTTGGGTCTTTCTTTTGGGTATGGGGGATGGAAAAGGAGAAAGTAGGACTCTGTTTTGATGCTGCTTTGTATCTCCCACAGTGGGTCTTGTGTCTAGTTCTACTGCCATAGACAGGACAGACACCCTCTCTTACTTGTCTTTGTGTTCCTAGTGTCTAGCATAGCACCTGGCTCGCAGCAGAGACTCGATACCTGGTATTTGCATGAGTGTATAGAAGGCGCTTCTCAAATATTTGTTCAGTAGTTTGACCCCAGGCTAAAAGAATCAACATAGGTGATTTTCCATCTTCTCAAAGACATAAAAATCTATTTTTCCATCATTAATAGTTCTCCCTCAAGTGCTTCTCTTTTGCCTGCCTTCAGCTTCATACTGAAACTTAAATCAATTTCCTCTCATTCTATTCCCTGTGAAACTGGAGAACAGCTGCTCAGTCACCTCCTTTGAAATAACCTTTCGATAAGTTAAATTGCCTCTAGGACTTGCTTTCTCCCGATTAAATTATCCCAAAGCCTTTTCTTTTTTCTCATAAAGTCCTTTTCAAAAGAATCATTCGTTATTTTTTAATTTCTTTTTCTAGCTCTTTATAAAACTTTATTCTTTTCATAAATATACCCCAGGATACCCGTATGTGGGCCTCATGGATGCTGTCTGGAATGGAAGGCTTCTTTCCACATCTGGAATCCCATTCCCCTATTTGTGTTTTGGAGTATCCTGTTTGCTTTTTTTTTTTTTTTAATTTCATATCCTGTCAGATTTAACTTGTGGTCCACTCTCACTCTCTCTCTGTTTGTTTCCTTTTGTTTCCTTTCTCTACGCATTTCTAAAAATGTGTAGCTTGATTTTCTTCCTACAAACACTAACTTGCTTGATCAGGAGTCTTATGGTTATAAGTTACAGAGAACTTAATTTAAGCAAATTAGCTTAAATGATCAAAGGACTATATTGATTTATATCACTAAAAGTCTAATGGTATGACTTAACCTCCTTCATGGGTAGGCTCAGTGGACCAAACAATGTCACCAGAGAGCTGTAGCCTTGCAGACCCCACTTTCCCTCACTGCCCCATCCAGAGGAAGAGAGAGGCTCTTTCCTTGTAGTACCCACCAAAAATCTTGGGATTCAGTCATTCTCACTGGCTCAAATTAAGACATATCCTTAAATCCACCCCTGTCTCCAGAGAAAGGATAGACTGCTTAGCTTGGTCCACTTGGTATTGGATGGAAGTGAGGTATTGGATGGAAGTGACACACTGCTCCAACTTCCACCCAATATGCCTGGCTGAGACTCAGGGAAGAATGGTTTCTGAAGGAAATTTGGGGAGCTGTTACCAGAAGGAGGGGAGCAATGCATGTGGGTGGCCAACAAGAGATATATCTTGCAGTGAAAACTGTACCCCTTCACTCTGCTTTAGACAGATCCTTAATATCACTTTGAGCTGAGAGTATCTCTGAGAATGAATTCTTAATTCACTTATAATCACTCACAATTTATTGAGCATCCACTGTATGCCAGGCGTGCAACTAGGTATTGGGCATTGCTAACATAAGTGAGACAATCTCTGACTTTGAGAAACTCAGTCTAGTGAAAAGACAGACTTGTAGGCAAATACTTTAAGGATGTTGCAATAAGTGCTGCTATCAAAGTGGAATAGGTAGAAGTAAAGAACTCAGTGGGAGGAGTTAAAGGGGGAGGGAATCACAGGAGAGGTGAATTTTGAACTGAGCCTTTAAGGATAAAAACAGATTCCCCTAGAATGGGAAAGGAATGGCATTATCCTGAAGGCCATGATAAACCATAAAAAGTTTTCAACAGGGCACTGACACGATCGGGTGTGTATTGATTCTGCTGGCCAGTGGTGGGTTCCGTGGAGGTGAGAAAGACTGGCAGCACGGAGGCAGACCAGTTGCTCTTGCAGTAATCAGGTCTAGAAAGTCACAGGGAGGGCCTGAACTAAGCCAATGGCTATAGGGATGGAGGATGGATTCAAGATATATCTGACAGGAACTGGAACTTGTACAGGCTAGGAGGTGAAAATCAGTGGTTGTGATGACTTTGAGGTTTCAATTGTGGGTGACTAGGTGGGTGGTTAAGATGAGTCCAGTTTTGTAGTTATTTGAGGTGCCTGCTAAACACTCAAGGGACACATGTTTACCAGGAGGTTGTAAATACAGAAATGGAAACGGACTGGAGGAAATGTTTCTCAGCCAGGGGTGTAGACAGTGGAGATGTCAGAGTGTAAGTGTGGAGGTTGATGCCTTGAGGAAAGAGTGAGGTGGCCTGAGGGGCATTTCAGCTGGAAAGGAAAGGAGGCCTCCAGTAATTCCTGGGGAAAGACAGCATTTGAGAGGCTGGCAGAGGATAAGAAGCCAGAAGAGGCAACTGTGGAGAAGTTAGGCCTGAGGGTCCTTCCAAGTAACACTTATTCTTACCTTGATAAAAGTAATGTCACCTAGGATGGTTTGTGACATGGTGGTTAAGAAGGTGAATTCTGGGCTCTACCACCTTCTGGTGGGTAATCTGTGGGCAAGTTGCCTAACTTCATTTCCTCATCTGTGTAATAGGATTAAAGTAATACCTAATTTTGAAGGGTTCAAATGAGTAAAACATTTTACAAGTTCTTGGCACATAAGTGCTATAACGTGTTTTGATAAATAAATACATAAATGAATAAATGCATGTGCCTGCTCAGCATTTATGCATTTCTGTCTCTCTGTGCTCAAACCTACTAGCCAGTTAATTGAAACCCACAATTAATTTATTTGGACTTAAATAATTTGCTCTTCTGAAAACTCTAGTGGTTCCAGTGCAGCAGTGCAAGTATCTGACTTCTGGAAGGTTGCCTAGATTATTTGTTTGATTGTTTTTTTCTATTGACTATTAATTTTATCTCTGACTTTGTGATACGCTTTGTTTCATCTACACTTCACATATTTTTAAATTGTTCCTAATATTTCATAGCATACAGCTTTCTTTTCCTTTCTTTATTTACTGTCCTAGCCAGGTGTGGTGGTGCACACTTGTAGTCCCAGCTACTTGGGAGGCTGAGGTGAGAGGTTCGCTTGAGCCGGGGAGTTCAAGGCTGCAGTGAGCTATGATTGCGCCACTGCCCTCCAGCCTGCTGACAGAGGGAGACCCTGTCTCAAATAAAATAAAATCAAATAATATATATAAAATTTACTTTCCCAGAATCATTCCTAAAGTTCTGGAATTCTCTGTAAGTTGTTCCCGTATGTTTCAGTCAGCTTCTGGCACGTTACTTTTAATCAGGCTACTTTCCTCATCCAACTGTAGAACTGGCAATATTTTCAACTCCTCTCCGTCATGGTCAGGAATATGAACTTGCTGTCTTTTCTTCCTCTTTTATTTTCCCAAGTAAATGTCTTGAACCACTGATTAGATCTGTGTGCCCACAAGAACATGAGCTGGCATGAAGCTTAAATCTGATTTTGAGGAGATTATTGTAGAGTCTATTACTCCATTAAATTTTTTTTTTAGTCTAGATTAAAATAGAACAATATTCAGGATGTGAGTATGTTGCTGAATCTCTTAACACTTGTTGAACCAGACATCGTGTGTGCTCATTTTTAAATAACTGGGTGGGTCACTTTTTTATTTATTATGAACACAAACACTGATGCTAACAACTGACATGTGAAAGGAAAGCAGGCAATAGTGATGAAAACCATTTAATGATTAGTGAGGAAACAAATATTGCTTAATGAAAATAAAAACCATGTCTAAAGGGCCTAATGCTGACTTTTGGAAATACAACCATGTTGTGGTCTTTTGTGTACCCTCTGTCCTGTACAGTAGATATTGTTTAAAATTGCTTGGGAACTGGAGCTTGCAATTGTGAGCCTGGAATGTCCTGCAGATAATTAAGTTGTGGTCAGGCTTTGGAAAAATAAAAAGTTCTCGAACTATGATTTTATAAACATGCTACAATAACATTTCTTTATATTTAACAGTTTCTTATAGAAAGTTGATACTCTCATGAGGCATTGATTAAAGGTAAAACATCAAGAAAGAAAAAATATTAAATTAAAACTTCACTTAGGATGTTGACAGTTGGCTTGTAATATTAAACAGATGTGTATGTTCCTGGGGATATTCTTCTTTCTGAACTGAATTGCTAAGTTGTATTTTTTTTAATGACAACTACAAATTTTTGATCAGTTAATAATTTTAAGTGCCCTTTCTACAATCTTCTTTATTCTAACTTAATCTGTAGTTTGAGCCCTCTCAATGATAATAATGATTGGTGAAACCTTCGCTCCCTCTTCTAAAGTCTTTCATTTTCTTTCTTTCTTCTTCCCACCCCCACTTCTTAAAGCCTAACTGGGCTCTTCTGATTTCATGATGCATTCTTGGAAATTGATTCCTTGAAATAATTTTAGGATCACTGGGTGGAATTCTACCCTTGCAGATTTATGTCTGTAGTTTACTTCCATATAAGCTTCACTTTGGCATTTGAGCGCACAAGTTGACCTACATTGTGGTATTGTGTTTGTGTGGTCAATTGTAAAGGCTTCATAATACATCTATATGGCCAGCCATGCAGATCAGCCTGTACCCCACGCTGTGGGGCCAAAGAAATGTCAGTGAGGGGAGCTAAAGGAAACCAGGCCATGGAGTGAAAAGAGATTCAGTAAACTTTTCTTTTTGCTTACAAGAATTTTGCCATAGGCAGACCTTTGCATTCTAATGGGCAAATAACAGAGTCTAATAAGGGCGGTGGGGTGGGGTGGGGTGGGGTGAGGTAGAGGTTGGGTGGGTGGACTTTGGTAAATGGAGGAGAAGTCAGGTTGGATTTTGTAGGATGAGGTGAAAATATTTTGTGTCTTCGAAGATTCTTCAATTCTTTTTTTGCAAGACTAGATAAATTGTGCATTGTGTTTAAGCTGTTGAAATTTTTTTAGATTCTAAAGACCATTTCAATTTTAAGTCTGTGACATGTGGGCATCTTGTGTTTTCTGAAAGATATATTTCACTAGGCAGGAGTCGTTGATTAACCTAGACGAAGTTTTGTTGCTTTGGGTAGATTTATTTATCTTGCAACTATGTACTGTTTGCACAGTCTTCTTTTGGGAATCAGTATTTTTTGCTCTGTAGATTCCATTCAGGAAGCTTTGATTTGGGGTCTTAAGTATATGGAAGGCATTTTCAATAAACACAAACAAAAACCTGCTAGATGAATAGATATAACAATGTATTTTATCATACAAAACCATATTTAACCTTAAGAATAATGAATTCATTTTTAATGTGGCTATTTGTTCTTATCTACTAGTATAAAAAGTTTCTTAGGTGTCCTATTTCTTAAAGTCTGATTTAGAAGCAAGAATATGTAAAGTAAATTCTTATTTGAAAGGATTTGATGAGTATACATTTCAAGTCTTCAACTTTTGTTTTCTCACTATTTTAGGATTACTGTTATTATTTTATATTTTGTGTGTGTGGAAGGAAGGAAAGCAAATTTCTGTGTATGATGTCTTAACAGATTTAATTGAATCGCTACCATATTCTGGAAATTTGAGATGCTAATCAACACCTCTTGCAAAGAATCGGGAACTTTGAGCTATGTAAAGATACTGTGTAAATTCAGCATAATTTGTTACTCTAGAAAGAGCCATCCATTTTAACTTAAGAATCTGAAAAGCAGTAAATATACCTGTTAAAGTTTGTGTCAGCTTCTTTCAGGGCTTTATGTTATTTCATTCCAGTTCTATTCCGATGTTTTACCATGAAGGAGTGTTGCAAATATTTTAAATAGTTCCCTCTAACCAGAATTAGTAATTATGAACAGATTTAAGTAGAAAATGCTGTTTCATTTTACCATTATTACTGCATCATAAGATAAATGATATTCTTTTATAGATATTTTGGCTTGGCTCACCGATCCTAATTTCAGTATTATGCCTGACTTAGCAATAAGCTGCTGTGATCAGCTACAGGGAATTGTATTAGGCAGGCTTTATTTTCTGTATCAGTGTGGTATTGCAGTTTCTTCCACCCACAAGTTAGAAAAGCATGTTTTTAGTATTGCCTTTCATTTTTATTGTTCAGTAATGTTACCTCAGGGAAGGAAAAGTAGGAAGTTTTTCAGAATAGATGATGATTCAACAGTTAGTTATACCCTCTGAACTACTTTTGTCTTTTTAAAATTTCATTTGCTCATCCCTTTTTCTCTATATAGTGTTTGGATCTTCTCAACTGTTTTGCAGATAATGAATTTGGTTCTATTAGGGAGAAGGGAATATGTGCTCATTTTTGCCTCATGTTCGTTCTATTAACTATTCAGTTACTGATTTGGGAATGGAAGGCACTTATTGGTCCCTAGTGGTCTGAAATGGGAAATGCATTTCCTGAAAATTTCGTTAGAACCTTCCATAAAACTTAACATTGGATTAGAAACAAAAATGTTAATAATTTTAGGTAGGTTGATTGGCTTATTTAAGGTGTTCTTTGAGCTACAGTTGAAGTTAATAATTTTCTTAATCTCATAAAAAACAGGCGAACTACATATAAAAATTTGGGTACTAGATTAGCACCTGTATTTCAAGTCATTTAGGAAATGGAGGAAAATTGTGTAAATGCTTGTGTGCTAAGTAAAGCGACAAAACTCTGTCAGGATTTTTCTCTTTGTCATCTTTATCATGCTTAATTTTCAAGAAAATAATGTGTTTGTTACTGTGGTCACACCATGATTTAGCATTGGCTTATGTATGATATTTTATTGTCCCTGTCCTAGAAAATTATAGCAGTTTTATGAGGAGTGGTTTGTGGGTTCACACAACCCACTTGGAGTGCTATTTACAATAATTCTCTTCTAAAAGGACCATAAAACAGCATGTAAATTGTTTAAAAATGGAAAGACCTTTTCTGAGAGAGGCTAAGAAGAAATCTTTCTAGCCTTTCTTTTGTTTCTATAGTCAGTTTCGTGATTTTAAGCTCACAATTTATTTAGAGCATTAAGGTCATAAAGTACATGTGTGTATAAGTAAAGATGTGAGCTACAGCTGGGCGAAAACTGGGTGTTGATGCAGATAATAAATGTCAAATTCATTATATTATTATCTTTTAAGACATGTTTTCTGTGACTTTGGAAATGAAACTAAAGAAATTAAGGAAGAAAGGAAAGGAGAGAGGGTGGGAAGGGGGGATGAGTAAGGAAGGAAGAAAAGAATTAATTTATAGCATATATATCTTTTTTAAAAAAAACCTTATGCTCTCTTAAGTAGTTGTGTGTTTATAATCTACATAAAGGGATAATTTTTGGTAACCAGTCTTTTGAAACATTGAAATTCACAAATAGATTTACCTGAAGAAACTCCCCTCCCGTAGCAGTTTTACGATTTTGGTTGGCTTGTTGAGCTTAGTTTATGTACAACCACAGGAAGAAAGCACAGAACGGCACAATAACAAGGCCAAAGTTCTGTCACGGTTTCTATACAAATGCCTTATTTTGATATTATCTTGACTGTGCATGAGTTCTATAGAGAGCAAGGACGGAAATTGTTAATAATTTTGTACAGCATTTACATGGTACTATGTGCTTTTAGTCACTTAATACAAGTGTATCTTACGTTTAGCAAACAAGAAAATCCATATATGTGTGAAATATAAAATTGGGGCAGTTCATTTTGCATAAAGATATAACACATTTATAATGGACTTAATTTTAAAAACTACTTTCTTAGTACAAAACAGCATTTTATAGGAACACTTATAAAGGAAATGAGGATTGCTATATTCATGTAGATAGTGATATAAACATTTGTCTCTGCAAAATGTTCTACTCAGATTAGTGTGTTTTAAAAAACACAAGATTATTTGTGTGGTTTAGAAACTCCTTGGTTTTGTGATAAGAAGTTATAAGTAGATCACATTTTTACATCTTGTAAAGAGAGCCAGTAAAATTGCTAAATTTTCTTGAACATGGCTGTAAATATTTTTCTGTTTAAAGTATAACTTTCTACACGCATGTGTGATTTCATGAAGAATATCAACTTAGGTTTTATTATGTTACTATAAATTCCCCTTTTCCTTATGTGTGAAAACATGATACACACAAAAAACCAACTTTCTAAAATATAAAAACTTTTTGGAATTATTCCTTATTCTATGCTATTTTAATTTTTTTGGTATTGAGGTATAGTAAATAACTGAAGTGAATTTTGGGAATTGAAACTCTAAAGCTATAATTAGAAAGGAGATTTAAAAAAAAATAGAAGCACCTAATGTCATGCTGTGGGTGGGAATGAGAGGAAGAATGTGCTGAGGATCCTGGCCACCCCCGCTAGTGCAGAACAGCTGTTCTCCGGAGGACTGTTTGATAGAGTTGGGAACTAAAGATGTGGACCAAGTCTTTAGCCTGAGAACCACCTTTCTGCGGTTAAGTATACTAAGCAAAGACGATTTGTATGTCATTTTAATGATGCTATTGAGTACGTCACAAATTTTCATAATTAAAAACTCTGTGAATAACATCATTGCATAGATTGTTTTAATATAGGAAGTTTGAAAATAGGATAGGTACTACACTGAAGGGACCAAATACTGAATTCTGCAAGTTAGATATTATTTTCCACTATGAATGTAAATACATTGCTATATAATGACATCATCATTATTATAAAGTGTATAAATGCTGTGTTTAGCATTTTTCTTTTTTTAGATTGTGAAATAGTTTTACTTTTTTGTGTTAGTAGACAAAATAATTTATAGTTATTAAATAAAAACGCACAGGATTTTAGCAAAGAATATGTTATAATGTTTTATGAATTATTCAGTTACAAGATATCTAAATTTATTTTGCTTACAACTTTATATCCAGAATGTTTCTGTTTTTCACTTAAATAATTTAGAAAATATTTTTCATGGACTAGATGACACTACATCATTTGTTATTACATAGCTAATTTTTTTCTTACGTGAAAATCTTCATCAATATTACCAACTCCTGTTGGAAAAGAGGCATAATTTTTCAATTTTTTCTTCCCAAACTGCAACTTCAGAAAATATGTAAGAGATGTAACAATTAACCTACATGCACATTTATAATACTAGAAAATGGGCAGCTAGTTACATTCAAAGACAGGATCTGATAGGCCCAAATTGCTTAAAACATCACAGTTATTGAAGATATACCCCAGGGAATTTGAGAAACCATTTAACAGATGAAAGTACATTTTGAAAAGTCTGACCTTACAGGCAATCATAAAATGAATCAAAACAGTGCTTTTTTCCCCCTGAAATGTACAGAGCCCATCTGTGTCTAATCCAGTAATTATAGACTGTGTTCAATTACCTTTTCAAACTTGGAGCAGACTGGAGACTAGGCAGTGAACAAACATAGGGTTTTGTCTAGACCTCAATTGACCACAGTCTAAAACTTGAATTTATATCTAATTTTATTTTTTGTTTCATTTGATAGTTCTTAAAGGATTCATTTTTGCTACTTGGTGTTTTACCTTCTTAGATTTGAGATTTGCCTTTTCTCATCACGAAAGCTTTTGTATCAGCTATAGTTTATGCTATAATCAGATGTTTGTTTTCTGAATACTTACTCTTGTCTGCAAAATCGATAATTTGCACTGGAGAAAAGACTGCATGGGGGAGGGCGTGGATTTTACCAATGAGTAGTGTTTTTTAAGGTAGCCTTTAAAGTGTTGCTGCTGACTATAAGTCTTTTTTTTTAATGTACTAGGGAAAAATAATTTATTTGCCTCTTAAACTTAGAAAACTATAGTTTAATTTTCAGATTTTCAGTGATTTGTACACCTAATAAGATGTTTTTAAAAATACTTGTAGACTGCTGAAACAAACCTTTCTCTCTTTTGTCAAGTATGTCTTAGTTTTTTTCTCTTTACACATTTTTATTGCATTTGCTAATCAGATTGGTATCTATTATAAGATATTAATACAGTGTATAGTACTCAAAATCCATTTCAAACCATTTCTCTTGGTAAAGTCAATTTATGATCTGATGAATCTTTAAGTGATAATTACCATGAATTGCCATAGCCAGTTCAAAATATTTAAATTTTATCCAGGAACCTTGGAAATTCAAGTTTTTCTTAAAACACAAAGCAAACAAAAGATTAACACAATTTTTAGAATCACTTATGCAATAGTCAAAACCTTTTCTCCCCTGATATTTAGTATTCACAGTCATTCACATTCTAATTAGTATTAGAAACAAATATTTTGAGGTATTTATTGAAAGTAATCATTGCATATTAAACCATGAATTTTTCTAGAAACTTTACAACTATTCCTATTATGTTATATTGTTTTTAAAAGTTGTATTCATTTAGGTCTCACCATCGTTTGGAAGTTTTAAGGACTCTATTGTTGGGGAGAAGCAGTTTTATTTGATTCCATGAATATACTTTCTGAGAATTATATGGGGAAAATGAAACTTAAAGAGGATTACAAGTACTTTATGTTGAATGTTTCCATGAGACATTTGCTCAAGAATACTTGGATAATATGATTTCCTTGCCTCCTTTCTGTCCCCATATTTTGTGAAACTATTATCATAATTAGCCTCCAATGGTTGTTTCTTAGGATCTTCCTAACTAAGAACTTGAGAGATCCTTTGGATCCTCTCTTATTCACCCCCTTGTCTAATCCATAGAAAGTGTTCTTGATTCTTTCTCTACCCTGTTTCACAGACCAGAGCTCCTTTCTGATTCCTGCTTTCATTATCTAATGTGTGGGTACCGCCTTCCATGGTTTGAATTTTTATATTGGTTGATTAATCTGTTTATGCCACTTCCACTGGACTATAATCTCCTTCAGATCAAAGGCTAGAGGGGTGTTATATTCTCCCATTGTATTCCAGGGTCAAACACAGTGCCTAGCTTGTGGCAGGCACTTGCTCCATGTTGACTTAACGGAATCAAAGTAGCTCATCCATTACAGATTCTTAGTATTGAAAGATAGGAGTGAAGGATCCTTAAAAGTTAATAGAAATCTCATCTAAATAACACATACCTCTCTCTTTTTCTTGCCATATCCAAATAACTAAAAGATAGAACTTTATTTTTATTTCTCACTCTAAATTTTTAAAAATAAGAACAATGATAGAGTAAATTTTATTCATGAGGTTTGTGAATAAAGAAGCTACATTATCTATTGTATTTGACAAATTGAAGCTACATTATCTATTATATTGGACAAATTGATTGCTTAATTTATGACAACTGTTATGCAGCTGCTTTCCCCATTCCCAGTGAGATTGAGAAACACTCCTCTGATTTGCATATCAATAAGTCTTGCTGATTCATAGAGAAGCCTTGCAGAAATAATCAACAAACAGTATTGAGCACTTACTGCTTTAAAGGTGCTGCTTGGTGCAGTGAAACCATCACAAACAGGTCCTGGCCTTGTGGATTTTGAAGTGTGGGACTGGTCATCATGTCTCCTTTTAGGCCGGACTCTCTGCTGCAGTGGAAGGTGGAGTCTCATAGTTTTTTCTCCACTGTTGACTCTTAATGCATTTGTATGGTTCTCCCACCCCAGGCCCTCAATGTCTTTATCACACCCCTGCCCTGAGGTTAAAAGAGAAATAAATCATGTCATTTATATTAATAAAAGCAATGATGGAACATCATTTCATTTATAAGAAAAAATTGAAGTTTATGGTGTTTAATTGCAGTCAACTCATAAGCTATTATTGCATTAGCAAGGAGACATCCCAGACCTCTGGCTTTGCTGTGAAAACGGAGTGCTGGAGTACTTTTTACTTAGCATTAAGAATCTCATCGGTCATTCCTTTTTGTCAGGTGTCTGTTTAAAATGTAGGAATGTGATTTTTACTAACTTTGGGATTTTAGAGATTTTCAGTGTGCCACATTTAAGTTATCTACGTATGGGCTTTTAAAACATTGCTGTGCCTGTATGTTGCTTACTGGGGATTGTGGCTCCTAAAACCAACCATAACACCATGGGGGCCAAGAACAGAGCAGTGAGGGCCATGACCGTTAAACCCAAGCCCCCCATGAAGCAGATTGAGATGACTGTGCAGGTTGAAATCTTTCCCACTTTCCTTTACTTCTTCAAACATTTTTCTCCGTCCTTTGATTACGATTGGCTCCTAACCGGATAAAGGAGTGCTGCCTCTGGGATAAAGCTGTAATCAGGTGCTTGAGTCTGCTTTCCACTGCTCCTGGTTGGGAAATGCCTGTGAGTTCTAGCTGGCCTGAGGCAAAGCTGAGAGTTAAGATCCAGGTCAAAGCTCACCCTCTGTCTGATCTCCAGGGTCAAAGTACAGGTGCTGCTTTAATTAACATAAAACATAATTTCTGGGATTTGCCAAAGAAAGAACCAGGGAAGGATTTCCTGTCTACTACCTCCACTTAGTCTTTGCAAAGTTTTAAAAATTCTTAAATTAGATTGCTGCTTTCTTTAAATTCTGAATTGGATATATTTATGTCCATTTGATATGTATATTATCATATTCCTAGATTTTATTCTTGAGCCCAGTTGGAGAGTTTCAAGGCAAACATTTGGTTTTCTGTTAGCCCACAAATTGGGCAATGGTTATTCAATTATGGTCTTCGGTTGACTGAGGCAGAGTCTCGTGTTAAAAGTATATTTTATTAGTAGCCCACAAAGCATACCAACTGTCAGTCCTTTGTCGTATGTGACTGTGAGCAATATATGGTGATAATATTCCCAGATTTCATCTGTGGATTGCTTAAATGTGTCATCTAGAAATTCACATTAAATTCATCAGTGAAAAAACCTCCAAGCATAGATATGTACTCTGCCCCTTTATCCAAAAATTAATAGTGGTCTCCCAATGGACTCAAATGCTTCTCAGAATAGCTAACTCACAAACAGGCCTCAAATGTAAAAAAGCAAATCCAGTTCAATATTATGAAGAACTGTTAATGTCCTGGCTATTTGCAGTATGTTGTGCCTTACCTTCTTCTTGTCCCCATATTGGAAGTATTGTCATTATTAAACTTTATTGAATGCTTCTTAGGATCTTCACAGAGGTGAAAGATTAACGTTCCTAACTAGGAACTTGAGAGACCCTTTGGGTCCTCTCTCATTAGTCAGTATTAAATGGTTGTGGATACTTATTATTCTTTGTCCCCAAACCACCCTTCTGTCAGCAATAGCATTTTCCTCCTTTTGGAAACGAATTCTGCCTCTGACTTCCAGCAGGTGGTTTCAGCAGAAGCTGCTGTGTTTCCCTGACATCATCTACCCTGCAGGTCACAGACCAGGGGCAGATACCAGACTCAAACAGGCCAATCAGCGTCCTGCCCTAGGATTTTTTTTTAATTGGAATTAGGAAAAAGAGTCATTCTTTGTCCAGAGGCCTGGATTTCAACAAACAAAACTCAGGAGCTGTTGGTGGCCAGTCTTCTTTGCTAAGCTGCAATGAGAGAATTAAAGCTAAAATTGCAGAGAAAATAAGGATTAGAAATTAAGGGAGTTCTAGAGGAGTTTTATTTTTACTTTATTTCTAAACAACAGAAGCTTATTCTCTTATATTTCTGGAAGCCAGGAGTTCAAAATCAAGGTGCTGGTTATCAGGGCCATACTCCTCTGGAGGCTCTAGGGTACAGTCCTGCCTTGACTCTTCCAGCTTCTGTTGGCTATATGACTCCAATCTCTGCCTTCATGTGACCTTCCAAGAGGAGTTTTAAATATCTGGTTTCAGTTGTTTCAAAGGCCCAGCTGTATCTTTGCCCTTCCCATGTTTTGATCATTTAAGCCAGTGGCTCTCAACGGGGGGCCGTTTTGCCTCCAGGAGATATTTGCCAATGTTTGGAGACATTTTTGGTTGTCATAGCTAGAGGGCTGCTACTGGCATCTAGTGGGTGGGGGCCAGGGATGCTGCAAAATATCTTCAAATGTACAGGACAGCTTTCCCTTAGACACCCCCCTAAAAATTATCTGTCCTAAAATGTCAATAGGGCTTAAGTTGATAAACTGAATTTTAACCCATCCTTCATATATTACCTTGGTGTCCATTCAAATACTTCCTCCCCCTTTTTTGGAAAGCTAGCTAGAATTTGTTTCTGTTCAAGAGGACCTTAACTAACCTAGGGATACATACATAAACTAATTGTGAGTGTTGTTTGGTAATTGGTACATATGTAAGACTTTTCAGCTTATAACTGACGTAGCATACAGATATCCCACCACTTAGATTTAGAGGGACTTTTGGTTTGCCCACCATACAGGTTCAAAATAGACATTTGTAGGCTGTCTTGGGTAACTAAACAACACATATTCTAAACTTTTGAAGCAAAGGCTATTCATAAATTGCTACTAGGGGCCGGGCGCGGTGGCTCACGCCTGTAATCCTAGCCCTCTGGGAGGCCGAGGCGGGTGGATCGCTCGAGGTCAGGAGTTCGAGACCAGCCTGAGCGAGACCCCGTCTCTACTAAAAATAGAAATAAATTATCTGGACAACTAAAAATATATATAGAAAAAATTAGCCAGGCATGGTGGTGCATGCCTGTAGTCCCAGCTACTCGGGAGGCTGAGGCAGTAAGATCGCTTAAGCCCAGGAGTTTGAGGTTGCTGTGAGCTAGGCTGACGCCATGGCACTCACTCTAGCCCGGGCAACAACGTGAGACTCTGTCTCAAAAAAAAAAAAAAAAATTGCTACTAGAATTGTGTCAAAATTATGCTGCCCTTCCTAAGACTTCTTGTAAGATCTACATTCAACTTGTATATCAGGGATGAAAACACCATTTTTAGGAATAACTATGATAAAAATCAAGTGTTCAACTACATGGAACAAAACAATATTCTTATTCAAGGCCTTGATAAAATGTTGCTGACCCAGGGAGCTGCCAAGTGTGCTGTAATGTGGGCTGGGCAAGCAGAGCTTTTCTTTGAAGCTGCAAGAATGCATTGCACCTTTGATTCATCTCCCAACCCAGATTCAAACTGTGGCATGGATTTCTGGATGGACAAATTGATGAAAAGAATGTTAGTCAATGACTTGACAATGAGGATCTGAGACATTTAGCAGGGGCCTGCAGGTAATCACCTAGATTAAGAACCAGAGTTAAGATTATCTGTATTTTACACAAAATCTTTTATATTTTTCTAACTTTCTTTGACTAATTTTTTAAAAACTGTGACTGGGGGTGATTTCTTAGTTTCTTTCCCCTGCCTTCCCTCATTGCTCTGGTTAAACTAGCAGAGTATTTTGTGAGGCCGAGTTTCTCTTTCTTTCTCTCTTTCCTTGGCATACAGTTGACACATTGAAGACACTCATGAAAATGTTCACAAAATGATGAGTGGTGATTTCCTCCAGCCCCATAACTCTATTAACAATAGCCGTAGTCCAGTAACTGCCACATTTATATTTCCAGCTCAGACTTCTCTTTCACACTCTACACTTAGAGACATCTGCAGATGTCTACCTACCTAACATTTCTGCTTGGATGTCTGCTAGACACAGTCTACTTGCTGTTCGTCACAGGTGCTAGGTGCACACCTGCCTTAGGGACTTTGTACTCACTCTTCCCTCTTCTTGGAATGCTTTTCCCCAGATATCTGCCTGGCTAATTCTTACATCCCTTCCTTCAAACATTTTCGTATATGTCATCTTCTCAGTGAGGCCATCCTGACCACCCTATTGAAAATTAGAATTCACCTCTTTTTCCACACTCTACCTAGATTTCCCTTACCTTGCTCTACTTTTGCTTTTTTTCCCATAACACTTACCACCATGTAGCATACTTTATTAACACACATATTATTGTTTATTACTATATGTTATTTTTAACATATTTCATGTATTTTCTGTTTATTATTTATCTAGAATCTCGTGAGATTGTAAGCAGAGTCTTGATGATTCAAATTGCAGTCTTCTGACTGCAAGTTCAATTCAGTTTTTGTTACACACCATCTCCTTCTTGTTGACTTGAGAATAATCCTGACATTTTGGGATCTACCACCCTGATCTCCTTATGCTCTGGGCTCAGTCTTTGCTTCAGAGTAACAGACTATATATGTGAGTATGTGTGTGTGTGTGTGTGTGTGTGTGTGTGTGTGTGTATAAATAATTAAAGTGACATTTCTTTGTGTTTCTGACGGTAGCACAAAAACTCCAAAATTTTCACCAAATTTTTGGGATGATCTCAAGTAAAATATAGGCTCTGTAGCATAAGCTGGAGGCAAGAAGTTTCAGTCCAAAGAGATAAGCTGTTATATTCCAGAGAAGCATAAGTGGGGAATATGGTGAGGCCCATATGACATAATTAAGACACAACAATCAGGCAAAAACCAAAAACAAAATAACAGTTGTTTTAAGATATGAGCCCCAAGTTGAAAGTCCTAAAAGCAGGTGTTTTTCACACGGGCACTTCTGTGTCTTATGCACCAGAGGGAATGTCAGCATGATCCATTATTTAATGATGATTAAAAATTCTCCTGAGCGGTAATGGAAGGCCAGCTAGTATTTAAATAAAAACGTCCTATATTTGGACTCAAAATACCTTTTACTTTTGTGTTAGGATGGCCAAGTCTTGTTCTGAGGTCAGGTCTTTGGCACAGTGGCTGGTAAGCACATGCTAACTATGGAATGCTGACTTTCTAGGCTGGAACATAAAGTGCTAGAAGACTCATTGTGCATCTTTTTAGTTAGCTTTTTTAAAAAATATAAATGTTATTTATAAATTGACATACAACAAAAGCAGTCTTTTCTTCTCGGATACAGTTCTGTGAATTGAACATTTCGTGTACAGTAGTCTCTCCTTATCTGTGGTTTTGTTTTCCATGGTTTCAGTTACCTGTTGTTCAACTGTAGTTTGAATTTTATCATTCACATCATCACAAGAAGAAGGGTGAGTACAGTGTGGTAAGATATTTTGAGAGAGAGACCACATTCATGTAACTTGTATTATGGTATATTGTTAACGAGTTCTATTGTATTATTATTGTTGTTAATCTCTTACTGTGCCTAATTTATAAATTATACTTTATCATAGGTATGTACATGTATAGGAATCAGCATAGTATATATAGGATTCAGTACTATCTGTGGTTTCAGGCATCCACTGGGAGTCTTGGAATGTATTCCCTGCTCTTAAGGGAGGAGACTACTTTGTGTGTGTGTGTGTGTGTGTGTGTGTATAACCATTCCACAATTAGGGTACAGAACAGTTCCATCACTCACAAAAACTCCTTTATGTTGTCCTTTTGTAGCTGTACCCTTTCCCCTGACCCCACAAACTGTTTTCCATTGCTATAATTTTGTTTTAAGAATGTCATATAAATGGAATTATATAGTATGTAACCCTTTGGAAGTGACTTCTTTTAGTCAGAATAATGCCTTTGAGATTCATTCATGATGTATGTGTATCAGTAATCTTGGCCTTCTTTATTAGTAAGTGGCATTCCATTATGTGAAGGTACTACGGTTATTAGTCACTGGTTGAAGGACATTTGGGTTGTGTCCAGTTTTTGGCAATTATGAATAGAGCTGCTACAAATTTTTGTATACAGGTTTTTGTGTAAGCATAAAATTTCATTTCTCTAGGGAAGATACCCAGGAGTAAGATTGTTAGGTTATATGGTAAGGGTATGTTTAATGTTATAAGCAACTGCTGGCTGGGCACGGTGGCTCACGCCTGTAATCCTAGCACTCTGGGAGGCCGAGGCGGGTGGATCGCTCGAGGTCAGGAGTTCGAGACCAGCCTGAGTGAGACCCCGTCTCTACTAAAAATAGAAAGAAATTAACTGGCCAACTAAAAATATATATAGAAAAAATTAGCCGGGCATGGTGGCACATGCCTGTAGTCCCAGCTACTTGGGAGGCTGAGGCAGGAGGATCGCTTAAGCCCAGGAGTTTGAGGTTGCTGTGAGCTAGGCTGACGCCATAGCACTCACTCTAGCCAGGGCAACAAAGTGACACTCTGTCTCAAAAAAAAAAAAATAAGCAACTGCCTATATGTAAATGTTAATACCAGTATTATTCATAACAATTAAATAGTGAAAATAATCTGTGTCTGTCAACTGATAAATGGATAAATAAAATGTATATCCCTACAATGGAATATTATCTGGCGATAAAAAGAAATGAAGTACTAATACTTGTTACAATGTGGATAAACCTCGAAAACATGCTAAGTCAAAAAAACCAGTCACATAGCACCACATATTGTATGATTCCATTTACAGATAGTCTCCAGCTTACACAGGTTCAAGGCACAACTTTTTAACTTTACAGTGCTGCGAAAATGATCTGCATTCACTAGAAACTGTACTTCAAATTTTGAATTTGATCTTTTCCCAGGCTAGTGTTACACAGTACAATGCTCTCTCCTGGTGCTGGCCATCAGCTCCCAGGCAGCCATATGATCACGGGGTAAACAACCTATACTCCATGATGTACTGTGTTGCAAGCATTTTTTGGATATGATTTTGCCCAACTGTGGGCTAATATAAGTGTTCTGAGCACATTTAAGGTAGGCTAGGCTTAGTCTGCTGTATTAAATGCAGTTAATGCATTTTCAACTTATCAAAATTTCATTTAACAATGGGTTTATTGGGACATAACCCCATTGTAAGTCAAGGAGCAGCTGTGCATGAAATGTCCAGAATATGCAAATCCATAGAGTCACAAAGTAGATTGGTTGCCTAGTTCTGGGAGGGTTGGGGGAAATGGGGACTGACTGCTAATAGGTATGGGGTTTTGGGGGTGATGAAAATGTTCTAAAATTGACTGGAGTGATGATTACACAACTTGCGAATATACTAAAAAAACCATGGAATTGTGCACTTTAGACGGTGAACTGTGTGTTATGTGAATTAGATCTCAATAGGCTGTTGTTTAAAAATAACAATTGCTAACTTGTTTTCCAAAGTGTACCATTTTGTATTCCCAACAGCAATATGGGAGTTCTAGTTGCTCCACATCCTCACCAGTACTTTGTATTGTGAGTAATTTTTATTTTAGCTATTTTAATAGGTGATAAGTTAATGTCATTGTTAACTAGCATTTCTCTAACAGCTGATGGTGTTGAACACCATTTTAAATTGAGTTGTTTTCTTAGTTTTGAGTTGAGACTTCTTTATATAATCTGTATACAAGTCCTTTGTCACATATGTGATTTGCAGATATTTCTTCTTAGTCTCCTATTTAGACTATCTTTTCATACTCTTAAATACCTCTTGGTGAGTTACAACTTGTTATCATAGATTTATTATCTATTTACTCCTATATCCTAAGTGCCTAATAGAGTATCTGACACATAACAGATATTTAGTCAATATTTAGTGGATGGATGGATGAATTAATTCTTCTTACTGATTAGTTAACATATTTTTTTTTCTGAAAGATAACAAATATCAAAAGTAAACCTGATTTTGTCACTTCCCTGATTAAAACATTTCCTTCCAGTTATCTCTTTAGGAAAAATAAATAAATCTCTAATATATAATAGATTATAAAACATGGTATGATATAGCAGATTCTTTGAACATTTTATGTTTTCCTCCTACTCCATAGCCTTTATATGTGCTGTTCCCTCTGTCTGAAACACTTTTCCCTACCCTGTTTGCTGGGGCAACTTATTTATTTATTTATTAGCTCAAACATCACTTCATTCGTGTCTTCTGTATCCTGGGATATAAGAATGAACAGGACAGAAGCAGTCCTTACCCTCTTCAGGTTAGCTTAGTGGCAAAAACTCTCCGGCTCCTCCCCCAGACTAGGTTGGACACCTCTATTTGTGCTCTCATAGTATCCCTGTTTTTGTTTCATAAGACTTTATATGTAAATGCATGTTTAGTGTTTTTCTTCTTATCAAGACTGTAAACACATGACCTTTAAACATTTTTGTTCATGTATCCTCTAAAAGAATTTTGAAAAAACCAGTTATCTTCTCACATATGTATTTCAAGCTGACATCTATTAATATAAATTTTAATCATAAGTTTAAATAGTTGCAAAGGATATAATTTCCAGTGTACTACAAAACTTGACATTTTAAAGTGAAACTTAGTTGCTCTTTTAAATGTATCCCATGGAATCTGAATACCATGTTTTATGTCCATCATTGTTTGTTGAAAAAAATCCTTGAAAAAACTTCATAGTCGTGAATTTTACAACCTTTCTTTTTCTCCTTGAACTCATATTTCCATTTCACTTTCCCAACATAACATCCTGTCTCTATTTATGCTTGGAAATCTTTTATTGGTCATTCTAACGTACTTCTATACAACAAAAATAGGGATGCAAGTTGAAATTTAATTTTTAAAAAATTTCCAGTGGTGACCATAAGATTCTAAGTGTTGTGTGTTGAGTTGTTCTGTGTTAGGTTACCTTTGCAATTATTATTTGTGTACATGGATTAAAACAAAAAATACATTATTTTATCAGAAAACCCACTCAAAACAATAGAGAGGTTCATTTTTATCCTATATAGGTTGTGTGCAAGTTGATGACTATTACCTTCTTCTAGAATGTGAGCGGGTTCGATATCAATTACATTCTTAGTTTTCATTTTCTATAGATGTAAGAGCTAAGAAAACTTGTTTACGTAAATAAGTAGATAAGAAAGGAAGTTTTGTTATACCACGGCCATTCCACTTAGTTCATAGAACTTCCTCCGAGTTACATGACAAAACTGTCATCAACATTTTATTTTAGTCATCTGTCAGATGACAACTCAGATCCTCTGTTAATTTTGTTGAATGGAAAAAATTGAGAGCCCCTGACTTGTGAAAGGATTTGTTGTCCAGTCATTAGAATCACTCAGTTTCTCAGCTTACTCAGGATTTCCAAGAGTCTCTTTGTTAGAGCTTTTTATATCCAGACATTGCAGCATAGGAAGAGTCAGGTTTGGTGAGAGCTGTTTTTCTTCTCTGAAGTAGGGAAGGGGATTGTGTGGGGCGTGAAGAAAAGGGAACCAGGGAGAGGTGGGTCATGGCAGGTTCTCATGCGTATCTGCTTTGGGAAGAGGATAGGTGGAAGTTGAGGATCTAGACATCCGTTCCCTTAGCATTTCGTGTGCCTGGAGCACCTGAGCTTCCTCTTCCTGGGGGTTCCCATCCCTCCACTGTGTGGGCTGCTGCCGAAATGTACAACAGGGCAGAGAGCTGTGGGTTTGTTTTTTCAACCAGTTTTCTCAGCTCAAGGCAACTAGTAAGAACTCAATGAAGTTTTTTTCCTTTATTGATATTGAATACAGGGAAAAATTTGTGTAAAATTTGACTCCAAATCTATGAACCTTTTCAGTTTCCTATGAAAAGATATAAAAGGGAAAATGTTATTATTCTTGAATAGTCTTTTATGCTATGAAGTTAATTTTCAAGAACAAAAATATTCTTTTACAAGTAAAGTTTTTATTGACTCAGCAGCTTCTTGCTAACTTAATAATAATGGCCACGTTCCCTAAATTCTTTTTCTCTGTTTTCCCATTTACATTGTTTTAAGTAACTTTTATATTTTTCAAGTAATAAGGTTCTGCTCAAATTCTCAGCTAAAACAGTGCTAAAGGTATTTTTAGCACTTTTCATACTAATATTATTTTCACAAGATTAAAAAACAATAGTGTTGTCATGTATTTTCTTTTTGCCTACAGTGCTTTTGAGGTATCTGGCAGATACTTTTAGGTATATATATATTATACCTAATTGAGGTCTTCGTGTGTGTACCAGTAAGTAGGTTATATTGCTGGTAAGAAATATTAACTACAGATTGGCAGCTTCATCTTTCTGTTAATGTGCAGATTCTTAATGCTTAGGACTATGCTGAAGGTTTCTGTCTTTCTGAAAATCGAATACAGATTTTAGATCGCCTTTTAAAATGCTTCACTTCTCCAGGAAACCTTATCTTTAATATAGCATCTGGTTTTCTGTGAAGTCATAATTTTGAATCAGAATTTCCAGCTGTTTCATCTAGTTTTATGGAGCCTGAATTGAGAATCAGAAACTAGGCTATTTATTTAAATACCAGAAGTGAAATGTTATCTTTCTTTTTATAAAGCAGTATGGCAATTGTATTTTAGTATTTCTAGTTTACAGAGTTACTGTTCATGATCTGCTCCTGGAGAAACAAGATTGAATAACAGCTGAACAGCTTTAAGTAAATAGGTTCAGTTTTATTCTTCTCTTAGTGGCCTGTGAACCTAAACACTTGGTGTCTTCGCAGTGAAAGATAAGAGTCAGAAAATGCTAGAAGAACTCGAAACGGCCGGAGAGGTCCTTTATTCTGGCTCCCCTGATTTTCCAGATGAGGAAACGGAGGTCTTGTTTTGCCCTGTAGAGAGAAAAAGATCACTAACTTGAAGTGAAAGGATTGGGTTTAATTGTGTTAGGATAATCATGTTGTTTATTGTTTTAAAATGCAGTCATTCTAAACAGGCAGAGGGGGAGGTAGGATTGGCAGCTCTGTTGGTGAGTGTGGTTGCCAGCCTAGGAGGCTGGGAGCTGTGCTGTGAGGCAGACAGGAAGCCATGTGGCAACATGTGTCAAGATTTTACAATGTTTCCAACTTTTTACTTTGTAATTCCTCTTTTAAGACTTTATCTTTCTAGCTGTGTTTGACTATGTGAGGCCAAATAATAATAAAGACTTTATCTTAAGAAATCACAAAATCAGACAAAGGTTTGATGTACAAAAGTACTCTGTTATGGTTTAGCAAAAAGATGTTCATTACAGCATAATTTTTTCTTGTGAAAGACCATAAGAAACAACCTAGCTGTCTAACAATAGAGAAATAGTTAAATTATGGTAAGTTTAAACAATGAGTTGTTACATAGCCATTAAAGGCAATATTTTAGAAGAATTTTTAATTACGCAAGGAAGTACTCATCATGGTGTTAAGTAAAATAAGTGGAATATAGAAAGCACATATAATATGGTTTCACTTATATGAAGGATATACTGTTGTTCCTCGGTATCTGTCAGGGATTGGCTCAGGACTCCTTGTGGATACCAAAGTCCACAGATACTCAAGCCCCTGATGTAAAATGGTGTAGAATTTGCACATAACCTACACATCCTCCCGTAAGTCATCTCTAGATCACTTATAATACCTAATACAATATAAATGCGATGTAAACAATTGTTATACTGTATTGTTTAAGGAATAATGTCAAGAAAAATGTCTGTACATGTTCAGTACAGATGCAACCATCCATATTTTCTTTTTATAGTTTTCCGTCTGAGGTTGGTGTATCCACAGGCACAGATGCGGAACCCGTGGATGTGGAGGGCTGACTATATATACATAAAATGGAAAGTAATACATCACAGTGATAAAAAGTTTACTTTGAGATGTTATTGTGAGCTGATTTTATTTCCTTTACATTTTGCATATTTCATAAACTTTCCACCAGAAGCAAAAAATAAGGTTATAAAAAAGAAATTTTAAATGTAATTGGAGAGGTAAATTTTTTCATAACACAAAATGATAGAAAATGCATTTTAAAATCCCATTGATAATAGGATCATAGATACATATTCTCTGATGCCTGCGCTCACATAGTGAAACACAGCTGCCCCACCCCTACCCCCATGGTGATGATCCCCGTGTGGGGGACAGTGACCCACGTGGATGCTGAGCAGTGGGGTAGAATCCACCAGTAGCTGTTTTAATCAGCAGTCATTTTATTTGGAAAAAAATAAATTTGAAAAGCCATTTTCCCCTTTTGAATGAACTTTCCCCTATTCTTTCATTTAGCAAACATTTTAGAGTGCCTACTAACTAGTTCCTCTGACTTGAAGGTAATATTCTGTCCAGTGATTGTTGAAATTTTCATAAATGCTTGCCAGAGTATTCTGTTCTATCGGTAACTTGACACAGTTCTTGTTCTCACTGTTTCAGGCTTAATAATTAAGTTGGGTTAGCTTTAAATAATGAATATCTGTATAGAAGCCAGCAAGTGCATACTGGTCAACCTGAAAATACTTTAATCAGTGTTGGGCTTGGCGGGATGCGTACTGCTGTTTCTGTGCAGTGCAGCACGGCCAGGCAGCTGTGCCAGTTAAATGCTGTTTTTCTAAAAGGTAAGCTTTTCCAGAGCACAGGATGGTTTTCTTTGCTTTCAGAATTCTTTGAAAAATCTATGAGGTTTTTGAAATCCTCAATTCTACTTTATAATTTCAAATTAATAACTTCTTACTACTGTAATTTCATATGTTTTATACTACCCCTAAGAAAAAAAAATGTATTTACTTACTTCAAATTTCTTATATTGATTTCAGTTGGTCTCGTTCCACATTACAATTATGGCTTTCCATTCCACAAGGTATGACTTAGAGTTGTGTTTCAAATTTGAAATGGGTTGTGCATTAATAAAGCTACTGTTTTTAATTTCAAAGAAAAGATCTTTTAAGGGAAGTTTGTTAGGCACTGGGATAAATTTTTGAGATGTTTGTCTTCTGTAAATTCATGCACCCTCAAATTGTTATTCCCCTGCTAAGAAGTGGCACTTTCAGCTTCTTCATTTGGCTTTTTGGCTTAGTTATATATTTTGTTTCATATGCTATAACCAAGGAATTGCAGAGCTTAGGTTATGCTGTCTAGGTGAATTTTCTGTCTTCTTGCAAAAATAATCCTAGACTCTATGAAACAGGTGATGTCTTAGAGGCCTTCAGAGAAGAAAATTCTGTAGTCTTCCTATAGGAAGTGTTTAGCCTCTTTCACTGTCCACATTTCTCTCTCTCTCTCTCTCTCATGTCTAATAGGAAACCCAGATCTTTTTCTTAAAACTTAAACTTCTTTGCTATTTGCCTAATATTTTGGGCTATTAATTTATGCTTATATGGATATAATCCAACTTTTTATTATACTCCTTAAATATCCCGACTTGCCTGTATTAATAGCTGACAGTTTTGCTCTGACAATGATCTTGTATACTTGTAAATTGGTATCATGGAACTGTTTTCTTTGAAGAGATTATGAAGTGTTTGATTTTGGATTGGACCAATGATATAGATAGTACAATCACATGTACTTTTATATACCTATTCAACAAACATTTGTGGAATATCCACTATGTGCCAGTCATTGTGCTAAGGATTAAAGAAAAAAAACACAGATTAGGTGTTTTCCGGTATAGCAAGGCCAATAGGGAAAGCTTTCTGATATATTGGCAGTGATGTCATTATTTGGGGTTCATTCTCATCATTGGCCTCGTTATCTGGTACTGTTTTACAAAGAAGTAGAAGAGTCACTGCAAATCTATTTGCTGCTTTTTGCTGGGAGTGCTTCCCTCCAGAAAAAAATTGTTCTAAAAACAAAAACTTCCAACTTTAGGGAAGACATACGTAAATAAACTGTAAATTTCTGGTGAACAACAGTATGCACTGAGGTTCTGTGGAATAATTCCCCTTTTCTAGAAAAGAGTGATTAAGTTTGAGTTTCCTGATTAATATTGTTATTAAGTCTTATGTGGTATTTTTTAGTAAGTAGGAAAACACAGCATCTACCCACTTACTGTCATTAGTAATCATACCTCTCTTTGACGGATACCGTATACCTTCAGATGTTAGCACCTGTGAATATACTACCGCTGGGCAGAAACATATTATTTTCTTACATTCTTGTGTCTTAGAAGATAAAGTTGATGTTAGTTTACCTCTGCAGGAACAGGACAAATTTGTTCTAGTTATAGTTGATATATCTTAGGAAGAACTGACAAGGTGATTCTGAGGACCAGTGAACACATGTTTTAATTGGCAGATCTTATAATTTGTATTCAAGACAGTGATAGCATGATAAGCAATGTAGACAGTAGTTAGGAGCAAAGATTGTGGAGCCAGATTAACTGAGTTTTAATCCAGTTCTGCTACTTATTAGCTAAGTGACATTGGGTATAGTACTTAACTTTTTTGAGCCTCGGTTTCTTCATGTGTAAAATAGGGGTAATGGGTGTAAAATAACAACGTGTAAAATAATAACAACCTTATAAGGTCATTAATGAGAATGAAATGAGTTAATATTGGTAGGATAGTGTAAGGCCGTGCCTGGTGCATAGTGTTACATGAATGCTGTTGAATGAGCAAATAAGTGTTTATCCATTGATGTTTTTGGTTTTAATCACAGAATAATAAAGTAACATGTTATAGTTCTCAGACCTGGTCAGTCAGTACTTATTGAGTTGAATGATGACATTTTTTCTTCTCATCTCTCTCTACTGATGGTGCATTATAAACATTTTAGAAAACGGAAGTTTGTGCTCCTCATCGGCATATTGTCTGATAATCTTGGGAATTCAGCTTGAGCGTCTGAGAGTAAATCGGAGGTCAAGTCGTCCCGAAGCCCTACCTAGGAGTCTTCTTGTGCAGAAACTGGGATCTGGGGAAGTCATCTTGTCTTCACAGTTGCTTTGGCTCTGGAGCCTGAGGGGAGTCCGGGCAATGTCCTCTCAAATCAGTGTCAGGGATTACCTGCTTGTACAGCCGATCTAGGGCCTAGATTCTGAGCCATCATCTTCAGAAACTGCTCTAGTTGAAATGCTGGTTTTGTGGAATTCATTTCTGTGAAAAACACGCAGAAGCCAATCCTTACATTGTCTAAGCATTCTTGTTAAGTCCTCTTTGGATACAGGCTAGTTTATCGTGACATTATAAAAGAACCTTCTTTCTGCCTGCTGGAAAAGGCATGTAAGTCAATGCTTCCCACACACTTCCTCTAGCTATTTCAGGCATCTGTTCTTTTTTGCATCCTAAGTACTTAAGGCTCACAAGATTTTAGTCTCCTGCATGGCACCATGGTGTAACGTGACTGGTGGTAGTTTTTTTTTCTTCACTAACTCATGGTGCAATAGTTATTTAGCATGGAAAGGATTAAAGAGAAAGTGTCAGTCTTTCTACCACAGTTGGATAGGGCAGCATCCTGATTGAGGCTTGAGAATGACATGCAGAAGCTGCTGATTTAAAAATAGCACAAATATCCCAGGCCTCAGCTTTTCCTCCCTAGTGCTAAGGGTTGTGTAAGCTTGGTGGGTGGCGTGGGAGGGTGGATGTTGGATCAGAAAGGGGCACCAAGTGAGGAATCCAAGGGTGAGCCTGCTGGGATAGCAGAGGGGTAGATTTAGGAGCCCTTAAGGCGTGGACTCCGTAGGACCTGACGGTGGACTGGCTGTGGTGGTTCGGCAGGAGGCAGTGATCAACTGTGAGGTCTGAGCCCGAGAAGACAGTGATGTCCCCATAACCAAGACACAGGCACTGTAGCCACGGGATCTTGCTGGGCCGTGTTTAGAGACGGGGTTATCAGGATGTAAGAGGCTGTAGTGATTTTTGGAGGCTGATTCATTTTGCTGCCGAGGCCTCTCCTCTTTCTCTCACCTCACCACTGGGGTTGCTACTTAGGAAATCAGTCAGTGTTTATCTCACCTGAGTGGTGGCCTTGGGGCAAGTCCCTCTGACTCTCAGTTTCTTCATTTTTAAGTGGAAAATCCTTGGCTTGGTCAGGTGGATCTGTTAAAAAAAATTAAAATGAAAAATAAATGGAAAATCTTATTATTTGCTTTACCTTTCTCTTAGGAATGTAAAGAATAAATGAAGAAAGAGAAATCTTGTTTTCAAAAGTGTATATGGCAAAGATCTCTTGATGAAGGTACATTATTTAAGGAAATATAATTCAACTATAGGATAAAAAAGTGCATTCTCTGATAATCATAGATGTTCTCATTTACTTTCCCAATATTTCAGACATGAATAATTTTTAGAACCCTTAGTATGAATATGGACAGATAGTACCATTGCTCTGCCATTCTATTTTGAACCCTCATGTGCATTTTAACTTATTCCATTCCTTTTCACTAGGATACTGTAAGAACCTCTTTAAAAAAAAAAACAACTTAACTTTTAGGCCAACACGCCCGGCCTAAAAATGAATTTTATTATGTCATTTTCCTGTTTAAAAATGTGGTCTGGGGGCCGGCCGTGGTGGCTCACGCCTGTAATCCTAGCACTGTGGGAAGCCGAGGTGAGAGGATCGCTTGAGACCAGGAGTTTGAGACCAGCCTGAGCAAGAGCAAGACACCATCTCTACTAAAAATAGAAAAATTAGCCAGGCATGGTGGCACCACCTGTCGTCCCAGCTACTGGGAGGCTGAGGCAGGAGGATCACTTGAACCCAGGGGGTTGAGGTTACAGTGAGCTATGATGACACCAGAGCACTCTAGCCAGGGTGACAGAGCAAAACTCTGTCTCAAAAAAAAAAAAAAAAAAAAATAGAAAAAATTGGTCTGGAGATGAACTAACATAAGATTATCCTTTTTTTCTTTTCTTTTTTTTTGCATTTAACTGTGCAATTTAAATATAAAAGAAAGAAAGAAAGAAGAAAAGCTGCCATCTTGTGTCACCATTTGTAAGAGAACATTTTAATATCATTGGCTTACAGAAATTGCTTCACTGGGCATGTGAGACCTTTCAACATTAGCATAGTACTTACTGAGTATGCCAGTCACTTTTCTAGGCCCTTTCACTCTCACATACATGATGAGGTATGTACTATTATCCCTCCCATTTTACAAATGAGGAAACTGAGGCAAAGATACCAAATAGCTCATGAATATCAGCCTGTGTTAGATCCAGGCAGTCTGAGTCCAAAGTCCATGCTCAGCCACTTTCCTCTGCCACCTACGTCACTGGTTGTCAACCCTGGTTGCATATTAGAACAGTGGTCCCCAAACCCCTGTCCCGAGCTGCGCCTCTGCCCTGCATCCCCGCCATGGAAAAATTGTCTTCCATGAAACCAGTGCCTGGTGCCAAAAAGCTCGGGGACCACTGTATTAGAATCATCTGGGGAGCTTTTAGAGCTGGGCAGGGGAGATAAATAAATTTTACAGGGCCCTACATGAGATTAATCAAATGTTACCACTTCTCCTGCTTCCAAGGTCAAAAGTCTCCTTTCCTTGATTTCATGGCACATGTGGGGCTCCTAATGACCTTTGGCAGTTGAAGACACACAGCTCTCTGGTGTAGCCCTGTAAGACAGGCACCACGGACACGGGAAGGCACTCCCTCCCTGTGCGCATCCTGCCCAGTGCGCAGTGCGGTGTTGTACCCTTGGCGCGGCGCTTGATTCAATGTATTCTTGTTATCTTGCATCAGGGACAAGCCCATGATGTGTGGAAAGAACATGGGTGGTTAACTGGACAGATCTAGGTTTGAATACTAATGCTAGCATGTCTGTGCCTCAGTTTTCTTACCTATAAAATGGGAGAAGTGATAATATTAGAGGACTGTTGTAAAGATTAAATGAGATTTGAAATATGGCATATGCTCTGTAATATAGTAGGTAATCAGAAATAAATGCTAAATCCTTTCCCTTGTAAATGAAGTACAGTATTCATAAGACTTGGAAATGAAAAATCACTTGAAAATACAACATTCAGTTTTCAGTAAAATGCAAGAAGCAATGGAATTCTTGGAGCTGGCCTAGACCCTAGGGATTAGGGAATGCAATCCCTTTGTTTTATAAGCAAGGATTGGAGCATAGAGAAGTGACTTGCCCAAGGGCATACTTTGAGCCCAGATGTAGTCTTTATACAGAAACCCATTCTATACCATGTACAAATAGATGGTTAATAAATACCACTTACCACTGTGATTATTATTAGATTTTACTTCTTAGCATTTGCATTCTCTGTCACCTCAGTGCACTCATGGATATGTTATTTAACCCTCAAAAGAACTCTGCAGGCCAAGATTACCTGACCCCCATGTAAAGCTTTTGAGATAAATCCTAAAGAAGACCAGCATGGGATATGGGGTTAAGGAGGTATAGGAAAAGAATATATATTTACCTCATTGATTTTTCTTGCACAAGAGGGAAAAGAGTTAAAAACACTCAAACCATGTGTGGTTGAAAGCCCACAAACCTCTTTCTAGTTCTTTTGTTTCCTGTGAAAATGAGGCTTCCGTATCTTTCACAAGTTCTTGTATGTGTAAGGTCAGAAGCAGAGGGAACATTAACATTTTGTTTTTACTATCATATTGTAAAATTGTCCAAATGGCATTATGTTTTGAGATTATTTTTAAACCATTATTAACATTATTTTCTATTAATGCATTGGCATAGATTTTTAGATTTTGAGCATTATTATTATAATTTGAATTAAAAGTGAAAATTTATTGACATATCTTATGTATTGTTTAATTTGAGGACGAATTACTATGAAAGTGTGCAGCCTACAATGAAGATAAGATGCATCATTTGAATCAAAATTCTTGATTCCTGTCTCCCAACCCAACAAAAAAATGTTTGATTTTTTTTTTTTTTTTTGACCATAGAGGAATAGTTTTTAGGACTACCACGTGAACATGCTGTGCTGTCAGTTAAATACAGTGGGAACTACCTTTTTTGTTTGTTTGTTTGTTTTGAGACAGAGTCTCTCTCTCTGTTGCCCCAGCTAGAGTGCAGTGGCATCATTATAGCTCACTGCAAGCCCCAACTCTTGGGCTCAAGTGATCCTCCTGCCTCAGCCTCCCAAGTAGCTGGGACTACAAGGAGTGTGCCACCATGTCCGGCTAATTTTTCTATTTTTAGTAGAGATGGGGTCTTGCTCTTGCTCTGGCTGGTCTTGAACTCCTGAACCGGAGCGATCCTCCCACCTTGGCCTCCCAGAGTGCTGGGATGACAGCCATGAGTCACAGAACTACCTATTCTCACCCTTTACAGTTCCTCATCACTTCCTGTCCGAAATCCTGCAACTCATTACATATACCAAGATGTCCTCATTCTCTTAGGCTTAGTACATCTTTCCTTTGTAGGACCGTGAAGCTAGCCATGGACAGCGCGAGGAGGAAATGCCTGTGCTTTTTCCAAAAAGTGGCGTTGCTCAGAGAAGGTGAAATGAACGCTTACATTTTTAAAATTGCCCACACTTGTGTGGAGAAACACCTATTTTAGGTCTCTCCAAAGACTTTGATTGTTTGAAAGCAGAAATATTTGCAGTTTGGCCTTTACTTGGTGTTTACAATATGCTGTCTGAGCACTTTACAGATATTTAATATTTATTTTATGACACAATCAGCAATTTCTTTGTTTCTAAATATGAGAGTTTTTAAAAAATCAGGGAATCAGAATGTGGCTAACTTTTTAAATTATTTATTATGAAGAGAAAAGCCTGAAGCTACAAATTTTAAATCTCATGAAAGTTAATCAGATTTGGTAGTACACAGATTTCCTCAGATTCTGAATTTCCTAAGCCTTGAAAACTTTGACATTTTACAAATGTTTGAGCAGTTTGTCTTTACCATACCTCAAATGTGCACATTCTTTCAATTCTTTCAGAGCACGGGGAGGAGAGCCGCTGAGCAGAGCACAGTAGATTCAGACGTCCCCCTGGTTTCTAAGTCTGAAATAAACTTCGTAGTCTTCTGGTGATAAGCACAGTTGAGAACGTGTCTCCATTTTAGTGCATGTGAAATAGAAGGTGATAGTCATCATAAAATGAGATTTGATTTATAATGTGTTGATGGATCTTCATATTAAGGCACGGTGAATGGTATTTTCAGTTTCCTAGTAGAAACAAAGTGAGTTCCACTGTGATTCTCCTAATTGTTATTGTTAAATTCTCTTCTTTGCCGTTTTTTTCTTGCTCAAGCTTAGATAATCTACAAATACTGTTTGGATGCTGTGTGTTTCACTTTCTTTTCTTACGAAAAGTTTTGAGTGGATATCGTCCTGGAGCAAATCTTTTCCAACAAAGTATTTAACTTTCTATGCATACAGATCCAAGAGTCAAATGTGTTTGATTAATTTATCACAAAGAGTGCACCTTGAATTAAAACAATTCTACTCTGTGGAAAATTCTTTCTGTTCAAAAAAGTTCCTTATTTCTGAGAACAGAGCTCTGATTTTAATTAAATAAAGAGCATTTTATGCAATTTTTTCCCAAAGCTTAAGATTAATTTCTATGGTTACTAGGGATATAAATTTCTAGATTGCTTTAAAACAAAAATTTTTGTTCAGAAGAAAGTTGACAGCTCCTTTAAAGAGAAGCTATTACTTAATTTTACTTTCCTAAGTTTAAACACATAAAAATATTTACAATGATACCCCAAAGGCATCATAAAAATGTAAAATAATTGTACTCTAAAATATCTAAAATTACAGGAAATAGACCTCATTTTAGAAAATGAACTAGGATTCATGGCTGGGGAGCTGGGGTGTGACATACTTCAAAACCAGAATCTCTTGTCAGGAGACTTTTTCTTTAATGGTCAAAAAATTCTTTTCTGTTGTCAGTCATACAAACTTTATGTTCATTCTATTAGGAAATATTTCCTCTTAGTTTCATTACCTTTAACTCATATGGTTGCCTTAGATCCCCTTTGAGGACACAGTTCAGTCTCTAGAATTAGACAGCATCACTGGGCTTGTGGATTAACCATATTACAGATACTCTCCAGGCTGTTTTTAATGACTGTTTTAAAAAATACATAGCCCAGTTTTCTAAGTAGCTTTGAACAAGGGCAGCATAAATAGTTTCCAGTGTTTTACTTACCCCAAAGTATACTTCCTCTTTCAGTAGATAATGTTAACTGGTAAATTGTTACCAGGTTAAAGGTTTGTCATATTTTCATAAATGTAGTGTAAAATCTACAGTAGAGACACTTCAAGAAAAAAAATCCTCAACTTTTGTAGTAAATGAAATTAATACTTATCCTCTTTCTCACATTAGTATTATGGTACCATTTCTTTCACTGTTTGCATTTACTAAATTCTTAATTGGGCTTAACATAGTAAAACATCCTCATTTTATTAGGAAAGGTGAAATTAGATTTATAAAATATTCAGACTCAAGTTTTGAAAGAATGGCATTTCGTATGTAATATGAATGCTGTTGAGACTAGATGTGCTTGTAGTTTAAAACGTGCCTGATCCTAGGAATGCTTTGCATTAAATGAGTTTATATTTTGAGAACAAAACAGGGGAAAAGAAGAAAACTACTTTTCCTCCTCTTTTTTTGAGAGACAAAAATTAAGTTGAATGCAGATATTCAAAGTGCTATAAGCTGAATGTTTGAACAACAAAAGTAAACACTGATTATTGCAAATGTGCATTTCGACAAATTTGCTTTCATCTTTCAAGCGAAACATTTCCCACAGTTTTTGTGGGTTTTTATTTAAGTTGGGAAAACTTTGGAAGTTCGTGTGAAAGTATAAATAAGTTTGGGAAAATCATGATTAGAGTTTGATAATAAACATATAAAAACAAATGGGAAACTCTATTAAAGTCAGATGTAACATCTAATAATGTTTTCTCTAAAAACTTATTTTCAGAAAGAACAGTGATTTATGTAGATATGGAACAAAGGCTTTGGCTGTAATTTAAAATAAAGGTTAAATGTGAATTCTTCAACATGGATGAGATTTTTTGTTTTTGTTTTTAAGATCTTTAGTGATTGTTGTGGGAGTTTCCAAAATGCTCCTTTCCAATTATGGGCACAGAAATTATGTATGTATTTATAGATTTCATTTAAAAAACAAAATGCTTAGTTTCCAATAACTTTTATTTTTAACAAAATAAGCACATATAGAGATTCTCTTTTTTGGAGAAAAAAATAGGAGGGAGAAAATTTTAGTTTGTTTTATTGCTGAAACATACCACAATATAGAGTATAAATAAAGTTTTAAAACTTTAATCTGAAATTCGCTTTAAATCTCATTGTTGTAAGATTAACCTCACAATTGCAAATTGGCACTTTATGTTCAGTTGCTTATACTCCAATTCTTGGGGAAATTTGTCTGTTTTCTACTGTAGTAATACTATAAGTGTAGAAAGATATCTCTTTACCAGTTCTTACATATAGGCACTTTTGAAATAGTAGCCCAGCTAACACTGATCAGATACTGACTGGTATTGTAGAGCTTTCAAAGGATTTCTTGAACATTGTAAACTTTTCCTTTCCTTTGGTACACAACTATGTCTATCCCTTAAAAGTGTATGTATATTTGCTTGGGTTGGGGGGGAGTGGTGTTACATCTTGATGACAGTTTTTCTTACAAATTAATATGTGATTTTAAGTGAAATTCATTGCTGTGATAGGAAAGGAAATTTTTATGTGTGGTGTTTTAAATGGTTTACCTAATTAATGATCTGAAAAACTGTTAAAAGGGATTTAAATTGTGTATGCTGGTTTTACATTTAAAGCTCTCTGAATTCAAATACAGGACCTAAAATTTTCTGTGTCCAAGAAAAACAATAACTCTTAAAAGTAGAATGAAAAGATATAATTTGATTCTCAAAATCAAGATCTGTAATATACTGTTCATGACCTAACCATTATTTTTCTAGTTGATTTTACACACAGATTTTTTTTTCTAGCAAATGTTATATCATGAACTAGTTCTTTTATGCTATTTTGAACATTTAAGTAACAATAAATTTTTATCAAACAGATCCTTATTTTGTAAAACTTAGTTGGCAATTTTCTATAGTTTCCTTAAAATTCTAGAAACCACTGAGTTTTACATTTTAATTGTTTTCAAGCAAAGAGTATGTTAGAATGTTTTGTAACTTATTCCTTGAGATAACATTTTCTGGGTTTTTCTGCATGTGTACTGAAGTACTTTGACTTATGCCTAATTTATTCCAAAGAAGACCATAATGAGGGAAAAGAATCTATATTTTTGAAGACAGGGAGTGATGAAACAAGGCCCTGGATTTTGCTTGGAATTTGGACATCCGTATTATTGGTTGAGGCCAGCGTAGTCTGCATTTTATTCCCATTCACTCAGTTGAAAGATGACTTTGGAGGCAAGGCTGTGTATCTTGTTACCGAATCCTCTTTCTCGGAGCTTCATGATAAAATGAGCATTCCTTCCTTTGCTTCTGTTCTTACTAAAAGAGAAAAAATAAGTTTTAATAGAGTAAAAACACTTCTACTTTTCGGGTTTGGATGTTATCAAAGCAGTGTTCTCTGTTCAAAGTAAATTATTGGTATCTATCAAGCATTATAGAAGTTGAATGTATATTCTCACTTTGTGCCACTCGAAGTTGCTTTTGCTATTCTCTTTGCTGATGTGAAGCAGAAACTGAACAAGGTAACAGTTTTGATGGTGAGATTAGAGGTAGCCAGGCTGACTGTCTCCTGGCTTTTAGAGACCCTTGTAAGCTCAGGGCCACCCCCTCCCCGTGTTTAGATATTACTTGCTCTTTGGAGTTTCAGATTACAGGAGCAATTGATCTGCATGACCTATCTTAAGAACCTTAACTTTGCAGTGGAAACCTAAACCAAATGTCTATCCTCAAGAGACAAATCATCTTAAAACCAGGCTGTTGTCATTTTGATGGACTGTACTGTTCTCTGAGGACGTGTGGGCGAAGAGCGCCACCTAGGGGACGGGTCCTATACTCGCTGCGCTGAGCAGAAGGCTGTGTCGGTGTAGCTCTTGCCTTAGGCGTGCACGGAAATGAGTTTTTATGTTGTTTCTCAAACATAATTTGAACCCAGGTCTAGAATTCCAGGAGAATGAGATTGAGAGCAGTCGTGATATTTCAGTTTTACCTGTGGTTTTCCTACTGCTGTAGGTGTTTGTGTTGGTCCTTGCCTTTTCCACAAACCTCTTTTACTTATAGCTGACACTGTAATTCATATAAAATGATTTTTTTTAAATGACCGTGGGACAGTATTCAGTCTTTGGAGTACTTCTTGTTTTTAAGTGCTTTTGTTTAAACCTGAGTTCAATATTAGGAGATTACTTTGGATAGAACCTATTTGCTGCCATAAACTTTATTTATACTGTACTGCTAATCGTTCACAAGGGGAGGAGTTGCTGCTGATCATAAACTGTAGGTCATAAATTGTTGGCTGCTTGTTATAGGGACTGTGTGCCTTTAGTGTATATGAAAATAGTTGCAAAAATTAGGTGAAACAATTCCATATTTTAAAAAAAACTTTAACACTTCATAACTACCAGTTTTTAGGTAGAGCTGTTCTTTAATGTTTATTTTAAAATGGCAAATTCTTGATAAAATGTATCACTCATTCATTTCTTGAATGTTCCTAGATACTTGTGGAGCTAGGAACCTATGCCAGGCTTTGGGAATCCAAAATGAATAAGACGTAGCTCTTTGTGGACTTAAAGTTTTTTTAAAAAATTCTTCACCACAAAGGGAAATGAACATATTCCTTGGATGTAGAACGCACTATGATAGAGTGTAAATGTGTTTATTTGCTTAGTATTTTTTGCCATGGATTAGAAGAATTTAAAAGACACTCAGCAAATGCTTTTTAAGAGACTGATAAAGTTGATGGGTTTGTTTTAATAAGTTTGGTGTGTGTGAGATTGTAGAAGGCTGCCCTTTGGTTTGGTTCTTCAGCTCAAGTTTTATCCTTGGAGAGCTCCAAACACACACACACACACGCACACGCACACGCACACGCACACACACAGGTATAGAGTGAAGAATTTAGGAGCACAGGCTCTGGAGTCTGTTTAGAGTATGGACCCTGGCTTTTCAACTTGCTGTATGATCTTGGACAAGTCTCCTCATTTGCTTTCCCGTTTGTTGTGAGGATTCATGAGATAATCTGTACAACAGGCTTAACACAGTGCCTGACACGTAGGAGACACTAAATGTCCACTGTGGTTTATTGTGATGATGATCTGGAGGTGGTTGTCCGTCTCTCCCCTATTCTGCATTGTAAGGCAGACTACGGGTGGTCCTCAGGGTGTGTTCAGTCTCACCCTTCACACCTGCAGGCCCCAGAGCCCCCCTAGTGACTGGTTAGTGTGACCATGCAGGTGCACTCCACCACTGATGGCCACCAGCTGTCTGCAGGTGCTGAGCTGGAAAGTTCTTCCTGAGGCAGATGATGTTTACAGGAAGGGTGTATCCTCGTGTGTGTGTGTGTGTGTGTGTGTGTGTGTGTGTGTGTGTGTGTGTGTCTTGAACCATAGTTATGATCAGCGGTTCTTAACCTGAGCTCCAGTGAGCCAAGAGCCTCTGAAGCTTGAAACGATAGGCAGGTTTTTTTGCCTGTGCATATTTTCATTTGTTTTTTTTAAGGAAGAGATCAGATTCATAGTTTTTGTCAGAGTCTCAAAAGCATCTGTACCCCATAAAAAGGTTAAGAACTATACTTTAGATGTTCATGACTCTTTCTGTAAGGCCACTTGAGAAACTAAAAATATAACCCCCCCCAGAAAGTGAAACTCAAATATGAATTTTACACTATTTATTTAAGATGTATGAATAATTTTAAGGATAGAATTGAGATTTTAATTCGAGGAACTCAAATATGAGTGAAATGTTTTTTTCCTCTCATTCCTCTTATCAAAGCTCTGAAGAATTTCAAGAGCAAGGAAAAGTTAAGAATACAGGCTCTAGAGTAGCTTTCCCTAATTTCAAGTATAGGTCTGCCACTTACTAGTGAGACCTTGAGCCAGTGACTCTGTTTCTCTCATCTGTAAAATGGGAATAATAATGGTACCTATATCATAAGATTATAATGAGGATTAAATGGACCAATCTGTAGAAAGCTCTTAAAATTCTTCTTGGCATACAGTAAGTACTATATATTAGTACTTACTAATATATAATAACTATATAATAAGTGTTTGCTATTAGCACTTCTCAAAAACAATATATTCAAATTTGCTTATTATAATTGTAAAGGTAATTCTTTTATTGTCTGTTTTACCTATACCTTATTGACATGTGAACAATTACAAATATTTCATGACCAGACTTTCCAAAGTCCTGTGGCTGAATTGCTCTAAGTCAGGTAACTTAATAAATGAGAATGCAAAGTACCTGGAGCCTTACAATGATGCTGGAAACTTTGGAAAGCATAAAAGAGAAGTGGAAAGAAACTGAAAGGGTTTGATCATAGAATCTTTCCAGTTGATCAAACACCAAAAAGTTATCTTGAAATTTCTGAGCTAGAAAAGTCCTTGGGGATCTTCTCATCTGAACTTCACAGCATGCAGGCAAGTGAGGAATCGGGGCACAGAGCAGTGACTCTGAGGTCACCACGTGCCTGGAGCTGGCGTCCCTGTTCCTGGCCTGCATGCTGACTGTCCGCTACTCCTTCTATCTCCGACAGCGAAAGGGATATAGATTGCCCATGGAGTTCAAGTATGAGCAGTGGGCCCAGAAAGTGTGTGGTGAATCAAAAGACTGTTCCAGGGAGAGAGTATTGAGAAAAAGGAAGGCGTTGCGAGCAGCAGAAAAGATAGGTGAGTGCGCTGGCGTGCAGGGAGGGGACACGCCGCACAGCGCAGGCACGTCCTGCAGATGCCCAGCTGGTAGGAGGCTAACGGTGTGCTTGGCAGGAAGAAACACCTGTTTCATCAGTGCCTTTTGTCTAGCCAGCCTGTGCAGGTTCTGGGGAGAGGGGGAGATGGGGCTTGTGAGTCTGCTGGTCCCTTCATTGGTTTTGTTTCCCTAGGGCCCTTTCTAGTGACTGCCTAAGATTCTAGCGTTTAAGAATATGTATTTTCACTCTCATCATGTCTCCTGAACTTAAACCAGTCACTTCCCCTGATGCTCAACTGAAAAAACAGCAATCTATTCCAACACTGCAGGGGTGGGGTAGCTGCTTTGAACTTATTATAAGAGTCGGTAGGAGTCCAGTGTGGCCTTTCTTAGGTGTCATTTGAATTGTGTGTGCTTTTCACCTTATGTGCTAAAGTTCAGCTTGCTTTAAGGTGCACCTTGTGGCCGGGCACAGTGACTCACACCTGTAATCCTAGCACTCTGGGAGGCCGAGGCGGGAGGATTGCTTGAGCTCAGGACCAGCTTGAGCTTCGAGACCAGCCTGAGCAAGAGTGAAACCCCGTCTCTACTATAAATAGAAAGAAATTAGCCAAACAACTAAAAATAGAAAAAATTAGCCGTGCACGGTGGCACGTGCCTGTAGTCCCAGCTACCTGGGAAGCTGAGATAGGTGGATTGCTTGAGCCCAGGAGTTCAAGGTTACTGTGAGCTAGGCTGACGCCACGGCACTCTAGCCCAGGCAAGAGAGTGAGACTCTGTCTCAAAAAAAAAAAAAAAAAGGTGCACCTTCCCTCATGGGTGAGAGCCAGACAGTGATGAAGGGAAGGAAAAAAAAACTTAGAATGATTGAGCACCTACTATGTGCCAGATACAGTGTCAGATTCTTTACAGACATTTTCATTAACAACTTGTAGTCACCTTCAGTTATTATTGTCTCAAGTTTCTGCCCCAGAGATGAAGGCTGAAAGAGGGTAACTGGCACAAGGCCGTATCACTAGTGAGTGGCAGAGCTGGGATCTGAACCCAGGTCTGTTTGACTCTATAGTCCATCCTCTGCGATGCCGAGACTGGGAAGAGCACAGCACTGAGGAGCGTTGGCCACACACAGCCTCCAGACTCAACAGCGTTTGGACTGAATCTGGAAAGCAGTGTGGAGCCATGTCAGATCCTTGGAATGGAACTTCTTGTTCTGTTCCCTCTCCTCCCTTCCTCACTTCTTCATTCCCTCCTTCCTTAATGTGCCTGGCCGATACTGGGTCTTACATATTTGTCAAGTGAACAAATGAAAGAAAGGTTTCCAAGCACACAGAAAGGAAAGCAGTGATGATTAACCAGCATAGATTCAGGAAGCCTAAACCGTGTCCTCCCAGCATCATTGTGTACTTTCGGATTGTGTTGCTAGGCAGGTAGGAGAGGAGAATATTTGATTCCAGAAGGCAGTAGTTAGCAGAGTTTCTCCATGAGACTTTTGTGGAGAAAACCTTTTTTAAAATAGAGTGTTGAGGCATCATGACTAGTTGAGCTGGCTGTCCACCAACTATAGCTCTGTGCTTCTTTTCTCAGTCCTATTTTCATCACATTTTTTTAAATTCATGATGGTTTTTAATCGTAGATGTCTTTAATGGCAGAATGATTGGAATTACACGTAACAAGAGGCCAGGAAAAATATGAATATAGTGAAGACCTAGTTATCAGCAGCACTCATGGAAAAGACTCAGTGACGTGAAAGTAAGCATGCCCTTATATGGAGTAACTAGAAGCTCAGAGTCTGGAATAAGGGAGGCAGTGGTTCTGCTCTCTGCACTTCCTGCTGACACACAGAGTAGTAAGTCCATTCAGGGAACCACATTTGCTTTGTGAGGCCCCTGAGCTGCTATATTCACTGGTAATAAGTATGGCCAGGAGCCACAGATGTATTCCACGTAAAGAATTCTTGAGAGAATGGGAATGTTTAGCTCAGAGAGGAGAGAAGACTCAGATGGGGGAACATAACAGCTTACCTCAATTCAGAGTAGCAAAGAACTTTGCTATGTGAGGCTGGAGAAAGGCAGAGGATGCCCCACCATGCTGCTCTTCAGGCAAAGCAGGTGTCTTCCAGACTCTTGCTTGTCTCGAGAATTCAGGCCGGGAGATACTTACTTGCTTTATACCCTGTATGCCATCTAGGGTATGCTGGGGAAAGAGAAAGGTCAGATAAACTAGGAGTGGAGGAGTAGATAGAACTCTGGAGACAGAAAGAATGCATTGAGTAACACCAAATAATTTGCAGTTTGGGGAGCTAGAAGAATAGGACTAAATTTTTTAATTAGATTAAAGCTATAAGAGAAAGTTGAGGGTGGAAGGAGTGAGAAGGAAGAGTTAGTGCACGATAGGCATTTGCTTCAGGTGTAAAAATCCTAGACCTGTTTTAAAATGGAAGTTGCATTGAGCTTAATGAGTAACTTAAGCTCCATATAGTGCTACTCAACTTTTGAAATTCAATCATGAGTTGTTTGGTTGTGTCATTAAACACTAAGGATCTACAATTTTATTTTTTTAATTTCTGAATTTCGTTAAAGAGGATGGGAGCATTATATTAGAAAGGAAGCAGTACTTTTCAGCTTGTTCTAAAGTTGATTGCTGATATCAGAAATTAGACTGCTAAATTCATCTATCTAGTGTTAATCACCCTTGTTCTCCTGTTTAACCGGCTCTGCTATCTGCTACTCAAGACTATGAAGTTAAAAGGGCAGAACTAGAAAAATCAATCTCCTCTTTATATGCATGTTTTCTCTCTTTCTCTCTTAAAAAAACATATACTGAATTCTGGAAACTATAGTCCAGTAAGATTGGTATTGGTTCTCAACAAAAATCCAGAACAAGTTATTTAGCTACTGATTACAATTTTCCTTAGATCAAGATGGTCTTATATATTTTTTTCTTCTGAGATTTTCAGACAGATGGGATAGAGTACTTTATCTATCCAACTAACATTTATCAGACACTTACAGCATGCCTCAGGGAAGGCTTCATGCAGGGAAGGCGGGAAGTGAACCCAGAATGCCGTATTTTTGTTTGTTTGTTTTTTTTTTTGAGACAGAGTCTTGCTTTGTTGCCCGGGCTAGAGTGAGTGCCATGGCGTCAGCCTAGCTCACAGCAACCTCAAACTCCTGGGCTCAAGCGATCCTACTGCCTCAGCCTCCCGAGTAGCTGGGACTACAGGCATGCGCCACCATGCCTGGCTAATTTTTTCTATATATATATTTTAGTTGGCCAGATAATTTCTTTCTATTTTTAGTAGAGACGGGGTCTCGCTCTTGCTCAGGCTGGTCTCGAACTCTAAAGCCTCCTTGGGTCCAGCACCTTTGAGTGGAAGTTGGCCAGTGGGAAAGAAGACATTCCAGGCTGCGAGGGGCAGGTGCCAAGTGCAGGGCAGAGGCTTGCTGAGGAAAGGCTCTGAAGGCTGGCGTGCTCAGTGCGTGCAGGAAATGCAGGGAGGAGCTGGGGGCTGGGGGCCAGCTCCTGTGGCCAGTGGGTAACAGGGACTGGCTGACTGATTTCATTTGTGAGGTGAAAAAGAGGGAAGAGTCTAAAATGGCTGAGATTTTCTAACTTGAGGATTCCAGAGAGAGAGGATCAAAGCTTTCTCTTTGGGGCCATTGGGACAGGAGGGACTGGGAGTGAGCCAGAGAGTGAGTGTGAGTGGCTGAGTGAGGATGCTGTTGGGATGTGTTGCTTTTGAGGTGCCATTAGCAAAAAGTGGCAATGTCCAGGAGACAACTGTGTACACTCAGCAGGAACTCAGGAGAGAGGCAGGACGGGGTGAACATTTCATGTGGATAGTGAATAAAGCTGTGATTGCAATGAGAGGGCCTGGCAAGAATGTGTGGAGAAAAGAGCCATGGAAGGGCTGAACTTACAAGACATAAATTTCCAAGGGTAGCAAAGGCAGAGAGGGAATGAGCAAAGGCGAACAAAAGCTGTCAGAGGTTTCAGAAGGAACCTGGAGGGAGTGGTGTTCTGGAAGCCACAGGAGGCTAGCGCTTCAGGAGGAGACTGGGAAAGTGAGCTTGGTGAGGCCTGGAGAGGAGCGTGGCCAGAGGCTCCCGCAATGACTGCCACCCCTCAGCAGGAATTAGGGGGAAAGCATAGGAGATAGGCCCCGCCCCTAGGACTGGCTTCCTAAACGATTGCTGAAAGACAAGAAAGCAAGAAAGGAACAGTTCATATACGTGTAGTCCCTTAGCAAACTTGCTGCTGTGGCCCAGAGCACAGTAGAATGCCAATGTCTGTGGCAATGCCATGCTCTTTTGTGGGTACTAAGTCACTGGGAAGTTTCTCCCCCAAGGGGACAGGACTCAGACAGCCCCCACTGTGACTTCAGGAGGGTCCGTGCGCTCCAGAGCTGTTAGTTCTTAACTTTTAGCTCAGACTTAGTAATTGGTATTGATGCATTTTTTAATTCAGGCTGAAGGGAGTGGAGTCGGAATTTAGTTAGTGGGCTCTAAATTAAACTTGGAAACATGATCCTTGTGAAAAATCATTTTAGCTTATCAGTAGTTGGCAAACATTTATACAACAGTGGTTGTTCTGGCTGTGCCTCTGGCTGCATACTAAACTGAACAGCAAGCTGTGTCCACTGATTGAATGAAAAAAAATAATGATTTTGTGTTACAGGGAACTTTTTACAATATGCCAGAGGGACCTACTGGAGTCTCTTTAATCTTGAACAATGCTTGTTTTTTGCAGAGGCAAATTATGCAAATCGGTACTTAGTGTTTCATAATCAATCAGGTCTTTGTTGGAAGTGTTGGTGCAGCAGAACAGAATTTCTGTAGTCCTGGGAAGGGAGGGGGTGTTGCAAGCCAGACCTCTGCTGTGATCAGCAAAGGACACTTGTCAACAGCTTTGAACTCTCCCTACAGTTAAAATGCAGTCGTTCTTTGAGAAGAATCCCACCATTTTGTACCAGGGTTTTTGTTTTACAGTTTATCTTGCTTTTGATAATTTACAAAACACCCATGAAGGAGCAGCTAGCAAGGCTGTTCTGTGGGTGACACATGAAGAAGAAAGCTGGGCCTGCCGCCTGGGATGGCAGCTGGCAGCCGTGCTCCCCAGCGCTCTTTGTGTCTGAATCTGCCCAGAGTGCAGTATTTTAAAATCTTCCTAGTCTCATCCAAAGTGCACATGTATGTTTAAAAACAATGTCATTTCATCTTCAGCCTGCATAGAATAGTGAACCTTTATTAGACCTTTGATTTCAGATCAAAAAGAACCAGAGAAATTTTAAAAGCCCTTGGGAAAAAAAATAGTGATATTTTTGAAAGAGGTCCTGTTATGACTGCTGCTATAATACTTGTGTTGCCGTCTAGTGGACAGTGGGAAGTATATCGCTGCCTTACTATGTTTGGAGCTTATTTTACCCTATTTCTAATTCTTGAAGGAGGTAGAAAATCAATTCAATTTGGAGCATTAAATAATTATTGAGGAGCCACTTTGGGCTAGGGCCATCAGGCATATGCCTGAGCAGCTTACATCAGATAGACATGAAAACAATTCTAAACAAGACGGTGACATCTGAAAGAGATATGCGTGCAAGAGGGATCCTTAACCTGGCCTGGAAGCCTCAGAGAAGACTTTTAGGAGGTGAGACACCCGAGCAGTCTCCTGAGCAGGGTGTGTCAGGAGGGGATGCTTCGGATTGGGAAGTGGATCTGGAGAAGGCAGTGAGGTCATGGGGAAGTTGATGTGCAGTTTTTTAGCCAAGGAATATATGGGAACATTCACCCTTTTTTGTTGGTTTGTTTAAAAACATGTTTTGTCTGATTACAGAGATCATACATACTAATTATAGAAAATTTTTAAAGTGCAAAAGGTGTTAAGAAAGCAAAGTCTCCAAATCTTACCACACAGACAACTGTCAGTATTTTGATGAGCAGTCTTTCAGACTCCTTGCTGTATATGTGTGCTGCATTAGGTGTGCATTTCGTATGTTCCACATAAATTGATCATGATGTACATGCTTTGAGCAACTTTGGTTTTGCCTCAGTTCTTCCCCATTCAACGATGTGTTTGTGGGAGAACTATCCGTGTCAGTAGTCCCTGGTGTTGAGTCCATGTCAACGGTATAAATTCACCCATAGGACCAGATCTCACAGGTTGACATATTGGGATTTTTTGTTGTTGTTGTTTGGTCTTTCCTAGCAAAATCTTTATATGTGCAAAGACAGGTAATATAAGAGACCCTTCTTATTCCTTATCAAATGCATCTAATATAGGGACCACACTGCTACTGTTTTATAATCAATTTGCTTTCATGGTAGATGAGTTGTGTGGAGAATTTCAATGTCTTGGTGATTTGGTGAATTAGCCTTATTAAAATATAGCCAGTTAAAAGTAAACTTGATTTATCTTTGCAGAAAGAAAGGGAGGAGTCATATAAATGCTTGTAGTTCTGGAATGGAGTTAAATAACTTGTTTGGTTAAGTATTAGCCTAGTGAAGCAGTGAGATCCTGACTGATCCTGGAGTGTGGCTGTTAGACAGTCCCTTTCACCAGACCAAGTTAGGTCTCAATATGTCCCATCTACACTTCTGGGAAATGGGACCCTCAGAAACTTAACGTGCTCAGCTGAGACAGCAGAGTCACCTTTGTGGGTACAGTTGTGGGGGCTGAAGGCCCACAGGTGCTTGGTTTGGGATACACCAGACAGTTTTCCATTTATTTTGAACCGTTTATATGGAATGTGTTACCTTACTGTCTTCTCATCTGTAAAATTGGATAATAATGGTACCTACCCCAAAGGGTTGCTAGGAAAAGTAAAGGAGATAAATGGATGCATAGCATTTGGATCGGTACCATAGTATGTAGTATTCAATAAAAGTTGCCTATTAACTTATGCTACTACTATTTTTTAAAAATAGTTTTTATCCCCCTCCCTTTGTAGTAAAGCCCAGGGAGATTCAGCATCTTGTTCAAAATTTCAGCTAGCAAAGGTTAAAAGTTTAGGGGAACTTATAAAATATACCTCTTTCCTCCCAGCCGAGTTTTGGAACTACCTGAAAGAAAAATACAGGAGTCAGAGCAAGGAAAAGCCAAGTGGAGAGCCTGGCTTTAGATTTATGGCCAAATATGGGTGGAGCATGGGTCAGAGCGTGCCCTCTGCTGGCTGATCTGAAAAGAGGAGAGCACAGGGCGGCACGCTCATTCCCTTCTCCAAGTCACGAATCAGGTAAGTCACTCTTCTCCCCTCTGAGAAGAATGAGTAAAGGCTGGGAGATAGGCCAGGAATATGAGTCAAGGCATAGGGGTGGGGGGTAAGGATTTCCTTCATAGGAAGTGGCCAAGCAGGGGTTAGAACTCAAGAATTGTGGCCAACTCCCTGGGTTTCTCAGCCATCTTCCTCTTGTCTGTGCTGGTTCACCCAAATCCCACACAGTCTTTTGCCCAGAGTTTCTCCTCTGCCCTGTACCCTATCCTAAGCTAAAGGGTGGATGGGGAGAAACTAATCCTAGACGCTGGTTTAGTTACTTGTTCAAACCATGTTTTGAGGTGGCTTGACGACTGACACTCGGATGAGCTGGTCACCGTCACACTGCCAGTCCTGCCAACCATCCTTAGTCCCTGCTCATGTTTGTGGACCTTCCTGTCAATATTCCTCTGCCCTCACCAGTTCTGAGCCTCCCGTGTCACGAACACGGGGAACAGCAGCCAGCTTCCGAGCAGACACCGTCAGTGAAAACATACCTTTCTTGCAGATCTTCCTGTATCTAGGGTAGTTAAAAAACTTTTTTAAAATTAACATGCACAAATACTCTCACATGAAACCTAGCTTATATTTCTATGAAGAAAAACTCAAACGTAGTTAAGCCAACTATTAGTATTAATAGTTTATTAGTCTTTTGACAGTATAGTGTAGAATAAATAACATAGCCTTTGAGTCATACAGGTCTATGATCAGTCCCAGTTCTGCCATGTATTAGCCTGTGACCTTGCCTAGGCCTCAGTTTCCATGCTTAAGTGTATTTGTGTAGGGGGAGAGGTGTTGTCCAATTCTGTGGTCTCTGACCCCTGGGCCAAGGACTGGTACAGGTCTGTGGCTTGTTAGGAACCAGGCCACACAGCAGGAGATGAGTGGTGGGCAATCGAGTGAAGCTCTGTCTGTATTTACAGCCGGTCCTCATTGCTCGCATCACCGCCTGACCACTTCCTGTCGGATCAGCAGCAGCATTAGATTCTGGTAAGTGCACAAACCCTGCTGTAAACTGCGCATGGGAGGGATCTAGGTTGCAGCTCCTTATGAGAATCTGATGCCTGATGATCCGAGGTGGAGCTGAGGTGGTGATGCTAGCATTGGAGAGCAGCTGCGAATACAGATTATCATTAGTACAGAGGTTTGACTGCACAATAAATGTAATGTGCTTGAATCATACCGAAACCATCCCCTCCACCCTGATCCGTGGAAAAATTGTCTTCCATGAAACCATTCCCTGGTGCAAAAAGTTTGGGGACCATTGGTCTAATTCATAGAATTGTTATGGGGGTAGGAGTAACAGAGCACATGTTAAGCAGTTGTGTACTGCCTGGGACACACGTGGCTGGTGCTTGGTAAGTACTGATCTGTACTGGACAAAATCAAGTGTGTAGTACATGGTTGAATATAGATATAATACAAGAAGAAGAGGACAGGTTGATAGTTGATATTGCTTACTTGGTTTGCTTTTCTCAATTTCCAGGCATCCTCCTTGTGAGTTTAGTCCTAGAAAACTATAATTGTGACCTGCCAGAAAGATGTGTTTAACTTTGCTGGTTAAGAACTCAAGCCTCATAGTTATAGTGGTTGAGCTTAATCCAGGTCAACCCATGTGTTGCTGAGGAAATTACTTATCCTCTCTCTGACTCAGTTTTCTCATCTATAGAACAGACATGCTAATACTACATTCTAGGGGTTGCTGGGAGAAATAGATGAGCCAATGCACATGTAGCTCTTGGAATTCTGCCTGGCTCAGAGTAAGCTCTCAACGAAGTTTTTGTTGTTGTTGATTTTTTTAAGCAGCATTGATCCTGTAAAATGGAATTTAAGCAGATTGCAAGTACTTAGAAACAAAGTAGCCAGAGATCGTTGGGATTTAGTTGTTGGTTTAAGTGTGAGTTATTACCAGTTTAATAGCAGAAAATCTGCTATTAGAAGAAAGTACTAAATAGGAGGAGGTTCTTTGGTTTTTTTTAAAGACAATGTCTCACTCTGGGCTAGCAACCTCAAGCTCCTGGGCTCAAGCGATCCTCCTGCCTCAGCCTCCTGAGTAGCTGGGAGTACAGGCACACATTACCACGCCTGGCTAATTTTTCTAATTTTTTTGTAGAGACAGGGTCTCCCTCTTGCTCAGACTGGTTTCAAACTCCTGGCCTCAAGTGATCCTCCTGCCTCGGCCTCCCAGAGTGCTAGAATTATAGGCATGAGCCAATGTGCCTGGCCGAGATTTTTAAAAATAACATTTTATTGGTTCATTTGACTGATTTCATTTGGTCATTGTCTCCCTTGCCTGGCACATTTGTAATAAACTAAGCTTGGTGTTTATTGTTAAAAAACAAAAAAAACCCACATTTTTATTATGGAAAATTTTAAATATATACTAAATTATACAGAATAATGTAAGGAACCCCCATGTATGCACATACCCATCCTTAACCATTATCAACTCATGACTAATCCTGTTTCTTCTGTTCCCTCCCAACCTCTTTATTACTTTGAAGCAAATCCCAGGTATTTTATTAATATAATTCATTTGTAAATTGTTCAGTACATCTCTGTAAAAGATAAAGATTCTTTAAAAAAAACATAATCATAATATATAATATCATTATCATGCCTAAGAAAATTCATTTTAATTCCTTAATATCATTAAGTATTAAGTGGGAGATTCTCTAACCAGTAAAATAACAATAATATACAGTGGACATTAAAATGACTTTAATGTCAAATGAAACTAGAGAACGTACTCCTTAGTTTACCAGTGCTGAGGGAGCCCGTGCCAGTTCAGCATAATTAGGGCTTCCAGTTCCAGCTCTGTTGGTAATGTCTCCTCTCAGAACTTTGGTTTCTTTCCACTAAGAAAAATAACTATTTCCACAGATTGTTGTCAGAATTAAATAAAATAACCCACTTACTAGCACAAAGAAGACATTAAATAAATATTGCATTCCTTTCCGTTTTTCCTTTTCTCTTTTGGCTACAGTTCAATTCTTGTTTTAAACTACAGTTTATGATAGAAATATAGGATCCTCTATTCTTTATCCATACCCACCCTCTCTGGCAGAGACATAATTAAGACAATATGGCCGTATGATCAAACCATAGCTGACTGGTAGCAGCTCTTTTCCATGGCAGGTATCAGTCAGAAGGCAGGTTATCCACTCCGTGGGGAACAGATGATCTTCTTGTGAAGCACATTAGGTTGCCCAGTCTCAGTAGATTTTGGTGATTCTGTGCCTTCTGAATGTACCTTACTGACTTTTCTAGGAGAACTATTTATTTGCACAAATAGCTGGCTTGTCCTTCTTCATTTTTCTATTCACTCAGTTACCTAAGTGCAGGATGTGTGATGCCTTTGATACCTTTTTGATACAACTAGTACATCGGGGTTTATCAGATCTTGAAGCCTTTTCTGTTGGATTTCCTTTTCCCTCCTTTCTCCCTCCCACCCTCAATCACTTTAGCCCTTTCCAACATACAGGCACAACTGAGATACAAAAATGAATAGGACAGAGATGCTGACTTCAAGGAACTTAACAGAAGTCTAGTGGGGGTCACAGATAAACACTTCTCATGTAATACAGAAAAAGCGAACAAGTATCTATAAAGTACTGAGGGAGTTTATAGATAATGTGAAGGCTTCATAGAGGAAGTGCCATTTAAGCAGAACCTGGGAGGACAAGCAGGGCTTCTTTGAGTGTATTAAAGGCTTCCAGGCAGAGGAAGAGCAGTCACAAAGGTATGGAGCAGTGAGGATGGTGTGTCCCTTCTGCTGTCCAGGCCTGTGAGATGCCTCACAACATACGTTTGACCCCGAAACCACTCCTCTTTTTAGCCGTTACGTCTTGTCGCCTACCTGGTCCCTCAGAGACTTCACCAGGGATCTCTTCCTTCCTCTCATGCCCTTTTCCCTATACCCCTTCCCAATACTTTTGGTGGGATCAAGACTGTAAGAAATTAGAACTAGTTTTAGATCTTAAAGGGCAAATTCACTTATTTTACTCTTTTTTTTTAATCAAACTTTATACTGGAATGGCCTTTCTCTTTTTAGAAGTAAGAGGCATTTTCATTCTCTGTAGGTATATGCATATTCCTACTTTATCACATAAATAACTCTTTAAAAATTAGCACTATATATATTATAGAAACATTAAAAATCCAAAGCCTATGACTACTTAACTTCAAAATTTTCAAAATGTGAGGGGCATGCCAGAATTGTATGAACTATAATATACTGTCTTTGGCAATTTATTCACAAAAATAAGACTAAGCCTGACAGTAAACAGATCAGAGCCTGGCTGAGAATCTTTATAAAGATGATGGTTAGTCATGTCACCTGACTGTCGCATCATTCTTCACAAAGATAATCTTACCATAAAATGTTATTGGGAGACTTAAGTATGCCGATTTAGATAAATCATAGGCAGACCTATTGAATTTTTTTCATTGCTATAGGTTTGTTATTTTTTTTTAGGAATTAATAGAAATTTCAGAACTCTCAAATGTTTAAAGAAATCTTATTATTCCTTTATTTTCATTCTTGGCATTTGAAATATGATTTTATACATTGTGCTTGTGTTAAGTATTGAGTTATTATACTGTTATTTATTAAGGCAATAATTAACACCTCTTAATTTCTGAAGAATTCCATTTAATCCTGAACAGGCTTTACTCTGTTTTAATAAACTCATTTTATAGAAATTTGCCATTACAGGGGATGTGAAGTTGGGATCACCTTTGTTAGACTTTAAGGAAAGTCTTGTAATTATGTTCTTGTGAGCTGCCTGAGGGGTCTGCTTGCTCTTGGCACTCAGCCCCAGGCCCATTCTACCCTTACAGACAGCGTGAGCTAAAAGTGGGGGTAGGCAGCTGGATCTAGCCTGTGTAGTAGATTCCCCTGGACTTTTAAAAACTTTTTATGGAAAACTTTATGACTTCTAAAAAAAACTGCTGTGGATATTAAGGCTCTTACAAGGAATATTAGTTTCTTTTTGCTGCTGTAACAAATTACCACAAACCTGTGGCTTAAAGCAACACAGATTTATTATTTTACAGTTCTGTAAGTCAGGTGTCCAAAATGGGACTCACTGGGCTTAAAATCAAGGTGTTGGGCCGGGCGCGGTGGCTCACGCCTGTAATCCTAGCCCTCTGGGAGGCCGAGGCGGGTGGATCGCTCAAGGTCAGGAGTTTGAGACCAGCCTGAGCGAGACCCCGTCTCTACTAAAAATAGAAATAAATTATCTGGACAACTAAAAATATATATAGAAAATATTAGCCGAGCATGGTGGTGCATGCCTGTAGACCCAGCTACTCGGGAGGCTGAGGCAGGAGGATCGCTTAAGCCCAGGAGTTTGAGGTTGCTGTGAGCTAGGCTGACGCCATGGCACTCACTCTAGCCCGGGCAACAAAGTGAGACTCTGTCTCAAAAAAAAAAAAAAAAATCAAGGTGTTGGCAGGTCTGTTCTCTTCTGGAGGCTCCAGGGCAGATCCATTACCTTGCCCTCTCCAGATTCTGGAGGCTGCCCACATTCCTCGGCTCCCTTCCTCCACCTTCACATCCAGCCATGTTGGCCTGAGCCTTTCTCAAACTGCGTCACCCTGACTCTCTCTTCTGCCTCCGCCCTCTACATTTAAGGACCTTTGTGATTATGTTGGGCCGACCTGAGTAACCCAGGATAATCTCCCTATTTTAAGGTCATCTGATCAGCAACCTTAATTCATCTGCTACGTTAATTCCCCCTTGCCATGTGACCTAACATATTCACAAGCTCCAGGAATTAGGAGTTGGATAGCTGGCAGGAGATGCAGAGGGGGAATGGGGCGAGGAAGGCATCATTCTGCCCACCACAGCAAGTGTAATCCTTCTGGGATTATTCAAGACCCACTATTTATTCAATATTTAATAAAAGTTGTGAGGCTCTGCTTTGCACCAGGAACTGTGTCTTTCCATGCTCTGGGAAAAGAGAGAGGACTCTCTACCCTCTAGGGGATTGCAGTCTGGTGAAGGGAAATCAGTCTGTGAACTAGTCCTTGTGGTCATCAAGAAGGAGTAGGTGCTAAAATAGATGCATGTGCAGCATTTTATGAGGGAATGGGATCTGGCTGTGGCTAAGAGTGTGGAATGGGTAAGAAGGAAAGGAGAATCTTGAATGAGAAGGAAGAATTTGACCTGGAGGGAATGGTGGGTAGGACATTCCAGGGACAAGGAGAACCATGAGTGTGCAGGTGACTGGAGGCCTTGGGACTTGGAGCCTAAAGCCTGAGGGGAGTGTGGCAGGGCTTTTGGGGCTGAATTATGAAGCTCAAACTACAGCTTGAGTGCTGTATTTGGGAGTTAGGACTTATTCCCATTGGTTAGATCCTGCAATGATGCATTGGCTGCCCTTTTTCAAATCAGCCTGCAAAGCTGCCTCCTTTGGCTGCAGTGTATTTTAAAACCAGAATTCACCACAGCCAAATGTATTCTACCCATCCACTTCCTCTGCTTTAGTGGCTTATACTGTTTACATGTCCCCTAAGGGCAGCTGAGTCTGTGACCCCTGGTAGGTAAGGGTTGGGGTAAGGAGATGGAAACCATTGAAGGTTTTGAAACAGAAGAGTAACTTGATCAAATCTTGTATGTGATGCAATAAACGCCTTGCTTGCACATCTTTTAAAATTTTTCTCTGCCGGGTACGGTGGCTCACACCTGTAATCCTAGCACTCTGGGAGGCTGAGGTGGGAGGATCGCTCAAGGTCAGGAGTTCGAGACCAGCCTGAGCAAGAGCGAGACCCTGTCTCTACTAAAAATAGAAAGAAATTATCTGGACAACTAAAAATATATATAGAAAAAATTAGCCAGGCATGGTGGTGTATGCCTGTAGTCCTAGCTACTCGGGAGGCTGAGGCAGGAGGATCGCTTGAGCCTGGGAGTTTGAGGTTGCTGTGAGCTTGGCTGACGCCACGGCACTCTAGCCCCGGCAAAAGAGTGAGACTCTGTCTCAAAAAAAATTTTTTTTTTCTCAACAGACTTAAAAGTCCAATTTCATGATGTAGGTTAAGTGGAAAATAGGAACAAGAATGTGAGGAAGACAGCTGTGGTGTACTGGAAACATGCTGAATTTGGACTCAGACAGTCCTGAGCTTAAATCTGAGCTCATGTACTAAATATGTAACCTTAGACAGGGCACTTAGCTTCTGCAAGGTTCGCTTTCCCAAGCTGGTTACTGAGAACACTGATAATTCATGCCCATGGCAGGGCTGTCAGGGAGAGAGAGAGAGAGAAAGAGACTGAGCATGTGAAAGTGCCTACCAGTGCCAGGGATATAGGGGAGACTCTCAATTATTGTTATGTATTAAATAAATATATCGTGGCCATACTTAATCTTTTTTCTTTTGTTTATGCTCTTAAAATGCCTTAGGGTGTTTTTCTGAATTGCATTTATAATAATAGTCCAGACTATGTGGGAAATTTAACTGAACCCTTACTGATCTATCTCCAGACAAACCTGAATGTTTCTTTGGTGATAAACACTATTTTGTGTTTAGGCAGGTACTCATTCTGCAATTGTTTATTGATTACCATTTGTGCTTCCTGTGCTTAGAACTGTAGGGAAAGCTGGACAGCCCCTCCTTGCGTAGTTCAAAATGCCACTGACAAAGAAGCATGTATATAAAAGTTAAGTCAAGGCCGGGCACGGTGTCTCACGCCTGTAATCCTAGCACTCTGGGAGGCCGAGGTGGGAGGATTGCTTGAGCCCAGGAGTTCGAGACCAGCCTGAGCAAGAGCAAGACCTCGTCTCTACTAAAAATAGAAAAAATCAGCCAGGAGTGGTGGCGCATGCCTGTAGTCTCAGCTACTCGGGAGGCTGGGGCAGGAGGATCACATAAGCCCAGGAATTTGAGGTTGCAGTGAGCTAGGCTGACGCCACTGCACTCCAATTGGGGTGACATAGTGAGACTCCGTCTCAAAGAAAAAAAAAAATACAGTTAAGTCAGAGTACATGGACATGAATAATTGAGTGCCAAGTGGGTGGTATGCAGAAGTCCTTTTAAGTTTATAGCAAGAGTAAAAATCAGCCTGTGTTGGCCTTGACAGAAAAACTTTTATGAAGAGATGAAAGTTCAGCAAAGTTTTCAAGGCTGGCACCACATGTTTGGAATGAGCACAAAGGGCTCGAGTAGGAAGCCAGAGGGAGCAGTGGCCAGAGGACAGGAGCAGGCCACTGCTAGTTAGTACTGTCTCCTCTGGAAGTACTTTTGTCCCTGTTAACTATGATCTGAGGTTTTATTCCTTCCTCTTTATTTTATTTTTTTATTTTTGAATCCCTAGCTTCATGTATGGTACTTAACACGTGGAAGGTGCTTTAGAGTAGGGTTTTATTGTACTAGGAATGAGCCATCACAAGTACAGTGCTTTGTACCTGTGTCTTCAGATTTTTTGTGCTCATCCATGGATGCAGGCCATAGGGAAGATGGGAATTTGCTGTGTAGGGATAATCAGTTGCTCCCTGAATTTTTTTTTTTTAACTCTGCTGCTCTGCATGTGCCGTGTTTATAAAGCTGATGGCTTCAGCCTTAGACTCAGTCCCCTAGACCATGTGGAAGAAGGAAAACTTGTCTGTAAAATTTTTGATGTAAGACACATAAAGAAAGGAATTGACCTTACTGAGCACGTCCTGTGTAATTACCAGACATGCATTATCTCATTTAATCTCTAAGTTCTTTAGAGATCATCTATTCATAATGTTATAGATCAGGATAATCAGAGGTAGAAGGAGCCATCAATAACACCAAGGCCCAGCAATATTAACAAGTTGGTGACTGTGCAAGAGTATAAAATTAAGTTGCTCAGTTGTAGCTTCAAAATCTTTCTGCAACCTGCATTCCATTCTCTGTTAATTTAAAATTCATCACATGAGTATAACATATCTATCTATATAAACTGATTGCTTTTTTTTTGAATTTTAGATATCTCACATTGGCAAACTGAGAGATTTTCTTCTGGAACACAGGAAAGATTATATTAATGCTTATAGGTAAGTGTACATTTTTTACCATGACTTTGGTGGCTGTGTTCTGTTCCATGCCTATATTTCTTCTGAGCTTTTTGTCTTTACTTTTTACTTAATAACTTGGAGTTGTAATGGGGAAGATTGGTTTGGCAGTGGAAGAATACTCTGTGTCTTCAAAGTCATGACATCACAGCAGCAATATCTTCTAGTTTGCTTGTACCTCTCTGTGTACCATTATTTCCTATCAAATGAAGTTCACTCCATGAATACTGACTAGAGCAGTGTATGAAGTTAGGGACCCATATATTTGTATCACCTGAACTTGTGGAGGAATTAAGTTTTCATGGCTCTGCTAGCTATTTTTGCCTATATCTCATTGTCTCAGCCTGTGACACCAGTTTTGTTGTTGTAGTGATGTTCTCATGAGGATTTTTCAGTCCTCACCCTCATGTCACTAGGTCACGTCTTCCTTGCCAATTCCCAGTCCTTAATTCTGATGGCCATCTCTTTCTGTCCTTCTGGGCCTTTTGACACTTGCTAGAGACAGCCACAAGCCCACTTGGGCATGTTGGCATGGCTTTCATTTCTTAGGGCGCTTTTTTTTTTTTTTTTTGAGACAGAGTCTCACTCTGTGGCCCAGGTGAGTGCCATGGCGTTAGCCTAGCTCACAGCAACCTCAAACTCCTGGGCTCCAGTGATCCTCCTGCCTCAGCCTCCCGAGTAGCTGGGACTATGGGCATGTGCCACCATGCCCAGATAATTTTTTCTGTTTTTAGTAGAGACAGGGTCTTGCTCTTGCTCAGGCTGGGCTCAAACTCCTGAGCTCAAGCGATCCTCCCACCTCGGCCTCCCAGAGTGCTAGGATTACAGGCGTGAGCCTCTGTGCCTGGCCCCTTAGGGCACTTTTGATGAATCTTTTTATTCATCCCCTAATGTAACTCATGGGGACATTCCTCCTGGGAGCTAAGTCCAGTTTCTACTCAGTAGCCTACTCAGTGTCAAGTCTGGCTCGGGTTCCTTCACTTCTGAAACTTTTCTCCTGGAGCTCATCTGTGGCGACTTCCCAGTCACCAAATCCGGTGCCTTTTCCTCAAACCTGAATATATGTGGAATCATATGGTACACACTCCTGTGTGTCTACCTTCTTTCACTAGACATCTTTTTGAGGTTCATCCATGTTTTTGTGTGTACAGTAGTTTGTTCCTTTTTATTGCTTTATCTATTATTTGTAATATTCCATTGTGTGAAATGACCACCATATGTTTATCCATTTATCGAATAGAGAATATTGGGTTGTTTCCAGTTTAGGGCTACCACGAATAAAGCTGCTATGAGTAGCATCTCTATGAGTCTTTTTGTGGACATATGTATTCATTTCCCTTGAATAAGTACCTAGAAGTGAAATTGCCAGGTCATGCATATAGTAGTAGTAGGTGTGTGCCTAGCTTCAAACTAAACTACCAATCAATTTTCCAAAGCGGCTTTACTGTTTTATCCTCCTGCAGTTGCTCCATACCCTTGCCAGCATTTGGTGTGGCTAGTCTTTCATTTTAACCATGATAAGAAAGTGTGCAAGGGTATCTCACTGTGTTACACTTGTCTTTCCCTAGTGACAATGCTGGTGAACATGCATGGCCTTCTCAGTTCTTCTTCTTTGCTCCAGCCTTTGCCCTGTTGATCACCGTGAGTTTCTTGGAATTTCCTGCTCCCTTAACCTCCATTACAGCATCTCTGGGCTCCGCTCACACTCCTCGTGTTGCCTCTTTGTCCTTCATCTACCCCATAAGAACTCCAGTGTTGTGTTTGGGGCCCTTTTGTCTTATTTGTCTCGACTTTGCTTAGAAAAAAATTTCTGTCCGTCATTACCTATCTACCTACCCCCTTCTCTGTCCATCTCAAAGCCTCCTCCACGTTAGGTACTCTGATAAGCACTAATTAATATTTTGTCTTAATCGGTCCTCACAGCAGCCGCAGGTGGGAGACACTGCTCTTAAGCCTGCGTGACAGTAGGAAATGGAGTGTAGAGATGGAGTGACCTGCTGCAGACACAGCTGGTGAGCTGCTGAGCCAGGGCTCGGCGGTCTGACCGCGGACTCCACGCCCTTCCCCACCACACACTCCGGCACATTGTCACAGTTCTCTCTCTCCACTATGCCAACAGTTCCTCAGTGTGTGCCATGGACTACAGTGCGTGCCCTTAGTTCCCTGTTGCCACTGTCCTGCCTGCTCAGTGCATGCAAGCAGCACAGTCTCCACACACCGCTCGGCCCACTCCTTCCTTCCCTGGAGAGTGTGTCATGCAGTCTTTGTCACTGGCCTGATCTCCTGGTTCTCAACTCCCTGCTCCTTGTTGCCCCCCCTCCCCATCTGTCTTAAAGGCACAGCTGTCACCCTGTCCTTGTCACCCTGGATGTGATCACATGCTTCCCCTCCTCAGATCCCTCCTCTGACTACAGGATGTGACCCATCTGTACTTCCTAGATAAGCAAGACTTTTCACTGACTTCATCCACTCTTCCATCCTCTCTCGCCCTTCACGTGCCCTGTAGCTGCATTCAGAACAGACATTTGTTCCACCTCCAGGCCTCTAATCACACTGTCTGCTTGGCCTGTTGCTCTTGACTCCAGTCTGTACATGTCACATGTTCACATGCTTCCTTTCTAAAAGACCCACTTCCCACCACCACCTTCTCACAGAGGCTGTTCTGGCTCCACCTTCCTATCCAAAAGCCATCTCCCCTGCCTTTGAACTCTGACAGCTCCTTTTCTGTGCTTTTCTTTTGGTATTTCTCAGATGTGCCTGGTACAGTAGTTTGTCCGTAATCTGTTCCATCAAGTTTCTTGAAATGAGAAACTATCTTACTCGTCTCTGCATGTTTCACAGTTGATTCACTCATCAGTTCATTCATTCTGCAGACATTATTGAGTGCCTACCATGTGCTGCACACCATGCTAGGCGTGGAGTATAAAACAGTGAGCAAAGGCAAACATGGTTGTCCTTGCCTTTGTGGAGCTGTTAAAGGATTCATGCAAACAGGTAACACTGCAGATGTGACAGGTACGGCAGAAATAGAGTACAAATAGCTTTTGAGGAATTCAGCCTTGTCAGGGAAAGTATCCTTGAAGAAGTGACACTTGAGCTGAGATCTGAAAGAGTAGGAGTTACCTAGGTAAAAAAGGAAGGAAGAAAATTCAAATGCAAAAGGATTGAAACACCCTGCAGACAGTGTCTGCCCTGCTGTGAAACATGCTGAGGTGAAAAACACAGCTTCTCACTCATAAACATTTATCGAACAGGTGAAGGAATGATTTGAGTCATCTAAAATACCATTTGGAAAGAGGTTTTGATTTTTAAAAAGAGAGAAAGCATTTTGACCAAAACTTGCAAAGTGGTTTCTGGAATGGACTCCAGCTGTGCCCAGACACAGGCGCGTTGCGGTCCAGCTGTCTTGTCTGCTGGTCTTCCCGCAGCTCCGTTCACGCCTGGCTTTAAGGTGGCGTCTTACTGCGGGACTCATCTTCAAAGGTATTGTGTAAATTAATGGGAAAGTTAGATTTGACAGAGATGAAATTAGGAGCATCTTTTTGGGATGTCATCTTTATAAAATAAGGGGTGTTTGTATTTCAGAAGCCTTCCTCTCACAAAGTTAATAATATAAAAGAAATCCTCAACTTTTTAAAGAACTTTGTCAATATATGCAAAAATGGAAATGGTTCACATAAATTATTCAACAGAGAAAAATAATTAAAACCCAGGTGAATCTGAATCCCTGATGCATTGTCTGCTTATACTTAACGTGGGGGGAAGTTTTATACTTTTAAGTGCATTTCATTTGTATTATTCTGGAATATACTAAAATAATTATTCTGATGCTTGGTACCAAGAAAACCTTACTTTTAAGTTCTCAGTTAAAATTGTTGGTTAACACTAGATGGCAGTGTATATTTTATTTCTAAAGGCTTATATGTGTATCAAATACTAATTTGATAGGCCGTAAAAATGGAAGCTACCGTGATTTTGGAAAAGTTTATAAAACTGATACAAACCTATCAATTTCCAGCTCCTTTCTGTGGTATCTGACAACTTTGGTTAAAGATGTGCTTATAGAGATCTTTCATAGAAATCTGTTGTTAACATCCATTTGCCTTGAAGAGGCATCCAGCAAGGCAAATGCTGTGAATGTTGGTTTGGTTCAAGCCATTCTTTATAAGCCATATGAATCTGAGAAAGCCATTTAATCTGTGAAACTTGGTGTCTGCCTCTAAACCAGAGGTCAGCAAACTATAGCCTGTGGGCCAAATCCAGCCTATTGCTTATTTTTGTATAGCCTGTTAGCTAAAAATTGCTTTACTTTTAAAAAATTTTTCTTTTATTTTTTTAGAGACAGTATCTCTCTCTGTTACTCAGGCTGGCCTCAAACTCCTGGGCCCAAGCTGGCTTCCTACCTCAGCCTCCTGAGTAGCTGGGCCTACAGGCACGTGCCATGGCACCCAGATTTATATATTTTTAAGTGTACATTTAAATTTACATTTTTAAATGTTAGGGGGAAAAAAGATTTATCGCATGTGAAAATTATATGATATTCAAATTTCAGTGTCCATAAGAAGTTTTATGGGCACACAATCACACCTATTCATTTATATATTGCCTGTGGCTGCTCTTGTACCACAACAGCAGAGTGGAGTAGCCATGACAGACTGTAAGGCCCACAAAGTCCAACATACTTATTATCTGGTCTTTTTCAAAAAAAGTTTACAGAGCCAACAACGGGAGTGATAATCACTCAGGAAGTAGTTTAGGGGTTCGAAGAAGACAATATAATTGAAATACAATGCAAAAAATCAATGCAATTGTATCAGGGTGCCCTTCTGTAACTTTGCAATAGTTTTAAGTTTTTGATTGTAATAGTGATATTAAGGCAGTTATCCTCAAACGGTGGAGCAAGGTCCTGCGAACTACTTTTCAGCATTCCCAGACTACTGCAGCACGGACTGCTGCCTCTCAGTACAGCAGGTGCAGGACCTAAACTTTCCCTTTCCCAGCTATGATGGCAGCAAATGCTGGGAGCAAGGACTAGAATCCGTGGGGTCTAGTCCCACTCTGCCACTTACTAGCTGTGTGCCTCAAGCATCTCACTTATCCCCTCTTTGAGCATCAGGTAGAACTATGGCACCTGTTGCCTATACTCTGAACTCCACTCCTACCTTTGTTTTGGTCCCTTTGAAAAAACATGGGCTTTGGGGTCAGTCACAGCTAAGTTCCAGTTCTGCCATGTATTAGTCATGTAAGTATGTACAACTCACTTAACCACTGTACTTGGTTTCTTTTGTATAAAATGTGGATGATGTCCTTGTTAGGACTAAATGAGATGTGTGGGAGAGTTCCTGGCACACAGGAGTCCCTTGGTGAATTGAGCTTGTACCCGATTTGACCTGTGATGCTGTGGAAGGTGGGGGGTGGTGGAAACAAAGCCCACCTCTGTTTCCTGCCAGAGGGAGGGGGGAGGGATGGGGAGGGAGACAGACAGACTCAGGAAGCAGGAGTTGATCAACACGAAGACCGACATCTTGCCAGCTTTGTCATTGGTAAAATCTAGGTTGGCAGGCAGAGCACAAGTCTCCAGGCGAGTGCCCTTGCTGACACTCTGCTCCTGAATTAGACAGACTTACTCAGCCGTTAGTGCCACTGAACAGTCACCGTCCCTGGAGCACAGACAGCAGGGCAGCGTGCAGCGTATGAGAGAGAAACAGAGCAGAACCTCTGCTGTCTGTAAGTAGGCACATCCCAAAGACAGGAGGGAGAGAGAGAGAGAGTGAGAAAGGAGTGTCAGCTAGATGCATGCCCCGTGCCTTCTGCCAGGATCCCGGAGGCAGGAGGTGTCACTCTGGGGAAGTAAGTTCACGTAGAAACACGGGGACTCGGGAATAAGCATCCCCCAGTGCCCCACATCTTCTCCAGATGGAGGAAGGCTGTGCTCATCGTCTCCCATCAAGTAGTGCCTCTCAGAGGTGGTGGGCTCTTGCTCACAGCCTTTCTTTGTCACTCCTCCTCCCTCCCGATGCAGTGTGCTGGCCTCAGCCCGCTTCTGGGAACATTTTATATGCAGTGTGATCATGGAATTGAAAGAATATGTGTAGAAATATTGCCTTCAGACCTCTGAGGCTTTGTTAGTTTGACATAATTAGGAAGCTGTAATTTTTTCCAGAATGTAGAGCTCAGACTTTATTGACCCATTTAATTTTTTTTAATAATGACATTTTACTGGAGCAGAACAACATACAACCTAGATAGCCTCTGGCTAGATCTCTGAATGACTTTAATTAAAAATAATGTCTCGGCTGGGTGTGGGGGCTCACGCCTGTAATCCTAGCCCTCTGGGAGGCCGAGGTGGGTGGATCGCTCGAGGTCAGGAGTTTGAGACCAGCTTGAGCGAGACCCCGTCTCTACTAAAAATAGAAATAAAAATTATCTGGACAACTAAAAATATATATAGAAAAAATTAGCCGGGCATGGTGGCGCATGCCTGTAGTCCCAGCTACTCGGGAGGCTGAGGCAGGAGGATCGCTTAAGCCCAGGAATTTGAGGTTGCTGTGAGCTAGGCTGACACTCTAGCCCAGGCAACAAAGTGAGACTCTGTCTCAAAAAAATAAATAAATAAATAAATAAAAATAATGTCTCTACTTCTGATAGATGTATCATTTCCATAATATCCCGGCAACAAAACAATACCACTTGGGAGAAAAACTTTCTTTGTTTTTATTGTTACTAATAGAATAACCATACTGTCAATTTTCAATTCAGAAGATTAATGTATACATATAATGTATCCTAAACAAACATTACCTTTTAATTGAGTAATCAGTTTAATCAAATTAACCTTTAGACCTTTCCAATTTCACTGAGCTGAGTTTCCATTAAATCAAAATATAGAGTAGGAGGATGTTAATCTAATGTTCTTGGGATTAGTCATTTCTGGGTCTGCTCTGTCTGCAGGACACACATTCACTTAGCAGTGAATACCTTTCTGACTCATCCGTCCTGACCCCTGTAGCCTCTATTTCCCATGAGATGGTTTCTAGCAGGGATGAGCATAATGCTTACCGCTCTCGCTCCTCCCAGAAGCAGAGCCCTCACCTGCTGGGCAGTTGGGAGGAGGAACTGAGCTTGCTCACCTGGCCCCTTTGTCTCATTTCTGGGTCTTCTGCCTCAGTCTTGTAGTTACCATGTTAAGCAAAATGAGTTAATGGAACAAGATGCTAAGGAGTGCTGGGATAGATAAATACTTCCCTCTTACTCTTCAAGTTCCACTGAGGGAAAGAACATCCATTCCCTAGGAGGCTGTGGGATTCCTTCTTTTTCCAGCTCTCCCCCAGAAAATGTGGAAGTGGGGTAGGGGAAGGGAAAGGGGCCACACCAAGGGAAGGGAGGGTGTTTGATGGTTGGGGCTGAGAAAAGCCCCATGCCAAATGCATCCCTTTTCTCTTTTAGAGGGGCCTGTCCTCATTATGGATGCATTCCCTGTTTATCTGAGCCCTGAGCTTTCTAGAGAAGGCTCTAGAAGCGGGATGCCTGCCTGTCTTGGGGCTGGGGGTATAGAATTTCAGGAGGAACTTACTAGAGAGCACAATTGTAACTGTACAGTGAGCCACACTCTCCAGTTCAGGGTCATTCATTGATTCAGTTTATTCAAAAGTATTTGTGTATTGATTTATTGATTTATTAGCCTATTAAATGCTAGGTATTGCTCTTGATGATGAGGAAACAGCAGTGAACAGACAGGCAAAAGTCCTTGCCTTTGTGAAACTTAAATTTTTGAAGAGGGGAACAGACAAGAAATAAAATAAATAAGTAAAATATATAGAATGTTAGAGTTGGGTAAGTATCTTTGTGGGGAGGGGAAGTGGGAAAGGGTAGAGGAAATGTCAGGTAGAGTGTAATTTTATAAAGGTGGGTGAGGGAAGGCCTTGTTAAGGGGGCAGCATTGAGTACACACCCTAAAAGAAGTAAGGGGTCAGTTTATGCAGATGTCTGGGGAAAGAAGGTTCTAAGAGGAGACAGCCAGCACAGGTCAGGTCTGAGGTGGGAGTGTGCCTGGGTGTTTAAGGAGCAGCAGGAAGCCAGAGTGCCTGGAGCAGGAGGGAGGAGCACAGGGGAAGAGGAACTCAGAGAGAGAGCAGGGCACCGGTCTTACGGTTCCTATTAAGGATCTTCTAGTTCTTGTAAGGCCCTTGGCTTTTACTCTTAGCTGGGAACCATGGGAAGGTCTTGTGCGAGGATTGATGCGATCTGACTCACTTAGGGTCAGTGTGGCTAGCGTGTTGGAATAGACTGCAGAGACGCCAGGCAGAAGCAGCAGAGCAATTAGGAGGCGACAGTTGCAGTCCAGGTGGAGATACTGCTGGCCTGGGCCAGGGGGTGGGGGCAGTGGCTGTGACAAGAAGGGGTCAGATTCTGGAAATATTTTGAAAGTAGGGTGAACAAGATTTGTTGATGGATTCCATGTGAGCTGAAAGAGAAAAGGAAGTTACAGATGACTCCAGGGTTTGGGGCCTGAGCAACTACAGGATTGGAATCACCACCAGCACAGATGGGGAAGGCTGCAGGAGGCACATATGTGAGGAGAGCCGTCAGGAGCTCAGTTTTGGACACATTTGCAATGCAGATTAATCTGAGTGGAGATGTTGAACAGGTAGGTAGATATGTATATCTCAAGTTCAAGGAGATGTCCAGTCTGGAAATATAAACCTGGGGCTTGTCAGTGTAAAGCAGATGGTTAAAGCCATGAGACTAGATGAAGTCTCTTAGCAAGCCAGCAAGTGTAGACAGCAGAGAGACTCGGACACTGAGCCACGAATTGTCCGTCACAAAGTGGTCAGGGAGCTCAGAGGGACCAACAGAAAGGCTGAAGACACCCAGCTGGTGAGGTGGCATCAAGCAGGACAGGGGAAGAAAACGAATCAAGGAGGGAAATGATCAGCTCCATCAAATGTAGGGAAAGTGACTAAGGTGAGGATGGAGCCCCTGTGGAGGTCATGGGTGACCTTGGCGAGCGCTGACAGCAGTGGAGTGATGAGGATCAGTGCCTGTCTGAGCTCAGGAAGGATCAGGACAAAGGAGACCGAAGTGGAAACGTTTCTGAGAGAAGTGTTACTGAAAAGGGCAGAAATTGAGCAGTAGCTGATAGGAGACATGGAATAGAATTGAGAGGTTTGGTTTCTTTTTTTAAATTGGGAGAAATGACACCAGGTTTTATGTAGTTAGGAAAGATCTAATAGGTGGGAATAATTGACATGAGTAACTAATAATAATACATATAGTGTTTACTATCTAAGCACTATACACACATATTAATTCATTTAAGGTGCAGCAAAGAGAAAGGAGAATGGCCAGGGCCAGTCTGGTGCCCAGGTAGGGGGAGTGGCTGTACCTGGGAGATGGACAGTTCTTCCATAGAAGCAGGAGAGAAGGTGGAGTCTGTGTGTCCAGAGGTGGAGAAGTGGGGAGGTGAGAGCTTATCAGAGTTCTCAGAAAACAGGAAGCAACATGTTCACTAACGCTAAAGATGGGGAAGGAGGTGTTGGCAGCTTGAGGCGAGTGGAGAAGGTATGAAATGGTTGTCGGGAGAAGGGGAGAGTGAGTGCACAGGACATGTGGCATCATTACCAGGCACCATCGGGTCCCTTGCGATTAGTAACTGCGATAAAGCCGATGTTTTAATCTCCATCTGTATGATTCCCACGAGATCCTAAACTCAGCTAAATAGAGAGCTGTTTGTTTTTGCTTCTTGGTGTGCCACCAGCCTCCCTGGTCTCTGCCTCTGACTCCAAATGGTTCTTCTCTCATTGCTTCTCACTCCTGAACTTCTCCCAGGGGCCAAACAGTGGGTCTTGGAAGATTAGGATGAAAACAGTCAGATAAATTAAGTGAGAACCAAGCAATCATACTTTTGAGACAATATATGAAAGCTGTCTGTTATTACAATTTTTAGACTGCACCAATTTTTTGCTTTCTTTTCTTTTCTTTTTTTTTTTTTTTTTTTAGAGACAGAGTCTTGCTCTGTTGTCGCCCAGGCGCACAATCATAGCTCACTGCAACCTGGACTCCTGGGCTCGAGTGATCCTCCGGCCTCAGCCTCCTGAGTAGCTGGGACTACAGGTGTGCACCATCGTGCCCAATTTAATTCTTTACTTACTTTATTGGGCCATGGTGAGCATTTGGAACTATCCTCAGCCCAGCTCAGGGTTGTGGCCATTGTACTAAGTTTCACAGTGACTTTTTCCTTTGCCCTTAATAAATTGTAGAACTTCAGAAAGCGATCATTTTTAGTTTCTCAAGATTTTGTCACAAAATAGTTATAAGACCATTTGCCCTGGTTTTGTTTTTCAAAACAAAGTGTTGTTCATGGAACATTTGTCTTGAGAGCATTACTTCTTGTCTTTTTAAATTGCATTATAAAGACAAGTGTTAATAGTGATTTCTCTCTTTCATATTTCCAGTCCTTTGTACTCTTCCTTCTGTGTTCTTTGTTTCTATTCATGCCTCTTGCTCGCCCAGGCCAAGGTTCCAGGGTCTGATGATGCTTTGCCTCCAACACAAGGCTGTTCCTGATGGTTTTACAGCCCCTTCCCCTCTTTCCATTCCCCTGCCACCATCCAAGCTCTGCCATTACCCTTCTTAAATTTCAGCTCAACAAAAATTTACTGAGCATCTACGTGTTACATGGTGCTGGGGAATGCAAAGGTGAACGAGCTAAGATGCTCTGCCTGATTTCAGTGCCCCAGGACCTGATCTTTCCTTCCCTGTTCCATGCAACAGGGTATGGCTACCTTTATCTCCATCCAGCTCAGCCTTTCTCTTGGCTCCAGAATAAAACTCCTTTGGCGCTGGAGGCCCACGTAGACTCATGCCTTCCACTTACGCTGTGCTCGCTCACTGTTCTTCAAACAGGCCCCTCCCGTTTCCATTGTTGCTTACTGAGAGCATCTGCTCTTGCTCCCACAGCCACATCCTGCCTCTCAAGATTTAATTCATAGATCACCTTCCTCCCTGTCAGCTGTGGGAAGTAAGCCTCCCCTCTTCTGAACCCTCCTGCCTTGTAGGAAATTAGAGGTGCCCTAGGGCAGTGGAGAACAGCCTGGCCTCCAGAGCAGGCTGGCTTGGTTCACATCCCAGCTTTGCTTATTATTGGCTGTGTGGCCTTGGCAAGTTACTTAACCTCTCTGTGCCTGAGTTGTTTAATGTGTAAAATAGGCATCATAATATTACCTACCTCATAGAATTTTGAGAATTAAGTGGGTAAATATACATGAAATGCTTAGAACAGTGATAAGTGTTAATGCACAGAAAGTGTTATATAGCTGTTAGCCTTTGTTTTATGATATATGAACATGTACATAAGCCTTTGGGTGTCACCTGCTGTGATGTGAGTTATTGAAACCAGGGTCTGTATTTTGTTCGTATCGGCAGCCCAGGCCATTCACAGTTAAACGTGCGTTGGACAGATGGGTTGCACAGTGTATGTGGGGCATACACAGTGGACAAGGTACTGTGCTTTACCGTAGTACATGCCCAGCATACATTATGAAATCAGTCTGTTACTTTAATATTTATACCAAAGATAAGATTGTAGTCTGTAAGTTTTGTCTGTACCTTCTCAGTAACCTTTACTACAGAATGTGAAACATTGTTACTCTCTCTTCTCTGTCCTCAGCAAGTATCTAGTTGTATATTAAATTAATAGAGGAATGTAATGTTTTGTCCTTTCTCAATATACTAATCAACTAAATAATAAAAATAAGTATTTCTGAACCAGTGAATAAACTTTACTACTCAGTTTTTTTTCCTTTCTCCCTGAAGTAAATTGACAAATCCAAACCCATACCTAACATAGTCTTCTTTAATTGAATCTAATATTTAGATAAATTGAAATCTGTAATAAAAGTATTCTTCTGTATGTTATAAAAGAAATAAAAATAAAATTTGATAAATTTATATATGCATGTCCTATGAGGATTTTTTTTAATTATTTGCCAAATAGGTAACCTTTTCAAAAATGACTTTTTCAAATGCCCATTATATATCTCGTGCTGTTCTGAAAGTATCAGAGAAAAATAAGGGTTTGGACCCTTCTTCAGTTGCTCCATCTCATCTATAGTCCACTAAACTTTGCATGCCATCTTGGACCAGTGTTTTAACATCTCTCCTTTCAGACCTATGCCACTTTCTGTGTTCTGTGCCTTGATGTGCGCGCATGTAAACCAGAAACTCATCCTGGGCTTCTCCTCATTTACCTGCCCACCTGGTCAGTCTGCTACCTATAGATGTCTCTCAGTCATGTTCCCTCCCTCCTCACAGGCACTGCCTTGGCCCAGGCTGTCTTCTTCTCTTCCTGGACTCTGACAGAGGTCTCTTAGCTGTGGTTGAAGTCCCCTAGGGTCTAGTTCCATCTGCCCCCAGGCCACCCACTACAGAGAAACACAGGCAGAATGTGCATCCTCTGTTTAAAATCCTCTAGTTGCTGTCCCCATTGACTGTACCAGTGATCCCCAACTTTTTACTGCCAGGACCTCATTCCAACTGATAATGAAATACCGGTATTTTGTATGATCATTATATTTTTGGAAAACCTATTGGTGTTGGAGAGACAGCTATCACAGGGTCAGTAACAATTTTAGATAAATGTGTATTTATCATAATACCATCCTGTGATATTATGAAACACATATTTAGTCTTAGTCCAGTTTCCTGGCATACCACTCCTAAAATCCTTGGATTCTCCAAAGTGATGTCTTTTGTATGCTAAGGAGTTAGGGCTTCAGGATGGGGCTGGTCACCCCAAAGACCAGGCAGGATTAGAGGGTTAGGACTTTCAGCCCCACCCCTGACCTCCAAGGAGAGGAGAAGGGATGAAGGTTAAATTTGGTCACCAATGTCCAATGATGTAATCTGTCATGCCTAATAATGAAGCCTTCATAAAAACCTAGAAAGACAGTGTTTGAGGCACTTCCAGATAGCTGAACGTGTGGAGGTTCTGGAGGATGGTATGCCTGGAGAAGACATGGGAGCTCCACACCCCTTCCCTGTGTGTTGCTCTGTGTTCTTCTTCATCCTTTGTAATATCATTTATAACAAACCAGTAAATATAAGTGAGTTATATGTATGGAGTTCTGTGAGCCAGTCTAACACATTAATCAAACCTGAGGAGGAGGTCATGGGATTCCCGATTTTTTAGCCCGTTAGTCACAAGACAAGCGCAACACCCTGGGGCTTGCAATTAGTGGCAGGGGAAGCGGGGACAGTCTTGTGGGAGCCCTCAGGCAGGTGGGGTCAGGATTGATGTGAATTAGAGGACACCCAGCGGGCGTCCGCTGCAGAACTGCTTGCTTATTTGGTGTGTGAGGGAAAATCCCGCACACGTTTGGTAGCAGAAGTCTTCAGTGTTCATTGTGGTAGGGTGAGAGTGGAGGAAAAGCAGTTTGTGTTTTTTCCACTCAGACATCCACATTCATTTAAAACCCAGGGCGGACAGTGACCGTGTGTACATGACATGCTGCCCTCTTGAAGGACTCCAGTGAACCCCAGCGGCTGCAGCCAGGCTGCTCGGTGTGCATGGGACCAGCCTGTGACTCCTTTCCCCCTTCGCTCCCAGACATCCCCTGGGGTGGACCACACATCATGGGGTCATTCTAACTATGACACACAGGTTAGGAATTTGTGCCTGTTCTGCCACTGTCCTCTGTGTGGAGTGCCCTCCTCTCTGCCTGCCCCGCACCTTCCCTGTGCAAACTGACCACTCACCACTTTGGGTCCCACTGTCAACTTTTGTACCAACAGCATTCACCAGTTCCTTGTGCTCCTGTCTCTGTGTCAGTCTCCCCTATAGTCAGTTCCCTCTGTGGGGATCCGAAATGAGCTTTATTCAACTATGAGTCCCCAACCCCTGGCCCTATGCCTGATATATAGGAAGGAGTTCAGTATATAAGTGAGTGAATGAATGAATTGTGAGGATAAAATAAGTAAATAAAATACACATAAAGGCGCTGGAAATTCTGTAGTATCTGACATGTACTGGGTGCTCAGCTAATGTAAGTGTACCTGCTGTGGGCTCGGCACCATTTTAGGTACTGGGAAGCAAAAATGAACAAGACAGAGTCCCTACTTGCATTAAGTTTGCATTCTACTGGGAGGAGATAGATGCAAACATTTACTATTTGGGAAATAATAAGTACTGTAAAGAAAAAGAAAGCAGGTTAAGGAATAGAGAGTAGCAGAGTACCAGTAGGATTTGGAGAGGCCCAGCTCCCCTATCACAAAGCAGGGAGGGGCAGCTTTGGAGCGGAGAGACGATGGCCTACGAACTAGCACAGGTGCTAGAAAGCAGTGGTGGGCAAGTGCTGGGGGGCCAGGCAAGCCAGCGGTAGTCAGAGGAAGCCAGCCCTGAGTGGGCCCCTGGCAGAGGTGGAATGAAGAGGAAGAGTGGACATCTGCTGGGGGAGCAGTCCCGGCTGAGGTGGGAGTGTGCTCAGCTGACTGGGGGGACAGCGAGGAGGCCAGTGTGGCCGGAGTGAGGTTATGGCAGGAATGTGTGTGGGAGCATGGAGGGCCTTGCATTTCACTCTCAGTGAGAGTAGGTGGCCAGCCAGGCTCGGGGGAGAAGATGGGATGGTTTGAGCCTGTGCGTTCTGTAAAGTCCCTTTTGCCTTGGTAGCATGTGATTCTCAAATCAAGATGAGCACGGTCATAGAACTGTCCTATTTGGAGCTTTAAGGTGGTGTCTTACTGAAAGTGAACACCCTTACTAGCTCAGTCACTTTAGGGTTGTTTAACTTAGTATTAAGGGAAATGAAATTTGTTTCTAAAAGCTCTTTTATTGTGAGTTTTGAAGACTACTTGTCAACATTGAAAAATGGCAGCCTAAAACAGCTTCTTACGTATATCTCAAGAGCTTGCAGATTGTATCCCTGCATTATTCTCCATGCAGCACCCAGGGTGAGATTCTAGTGTAAGTCTAATTCAGTCATTGTGTGGTGTGAGTCCAGCAGTAGCAGTCCCACTGTCCTCAAAGGCAGAGCCTATGTCCTTAATGAGCCTTGTGTGCCCAGCCTCTAACAGCACCTCCAGGTCCCTCCCTCTCTCCCTCTCTCTTCTCTTCTCTCTCTCTCCTTCTCTCTTAACTCTGGACCTGCTTCAGTTGCGTCTGGGCCTTCATATGTGTTGGTTCTGCTATCTAGATCGCTCTCCTGCCTCTTAGCTGGGCCAGTTCTTCCGAATCCTTCAAGCATCAGCTCAAATGTCATTTTATCAGGGAGCCTTTTCTTCCCTCCCCACCCACCCAAACTATATTATGTTGTCATTTGCTGCCTCTTCCTTTTCTCTCTCTCTCTCTCTCTTTAGCCATATTGTGTCTGAATATGGGAGGATGACAGACACAGAACGAGACCAGATAGACCAAGATGCTCAGATATTCATGAGGACCTGTTCTGAAGCAATTCAACAACTAAGAACAGAAGGTAAAGTGCTCTGAAAGATGCAAAGAGACAACCATGAATATATCAAGTGGTTAAACAAGAATCATATGGCACAACCAGTTAAAATTCCCTCTTATGTTCTTATTTAGAGTTAAGCTTTAAAACTTTAAAATCATTCCTTTCCTGATCATAGTTTTAACCTAATCTGTTAAAAGTAATGAAAGGCCATTACTCAAGTTAAACAATTGGGATGTTCAGAGGAGGGAGATGAAAAGAGACTTTCTAAACAGAACCAAAAATTTACCAAGGGATCAGGGACAGAGAAGAATTGTAAGTTCATGTGTGTATGTGTGTCTGTCTGTCTGCATTCTGTGTGGCATTTAGTGGAGCGGGGACTAGTAGCTTGTGGATAGGGTGGAAGAGGATACTGGGCTTTCTACTTGTAGTATTAAAGTAAACTTTCATATCAAACTGCCATGGTTAGAAGGAAGGCTCTGGAGCCATGACTGCTTACGTATGCACCCCAGCTCTGCTCTGCATGTTCTAGCCATGTGGCCCTGGGCAAGTCACTTAAACTCCCTGGACCTCAGTTTCCTCATCTGTGAAATGCAGACAATTATAGGATGTATCTCTTAGGGTTGTTATGAGAATTAAAGGAAATTCCTACAGCATGCTTAGAACCATGTCTGGTGGTTATTATCGTCTTGCTTTCATTGATGCTCAGTTCTCCTTGAGACACTGAGATGGCTTCCCAAGTCTCGTCTCTTTCTTGACTCTTTTTCAATTTGCTTAGGCAGATACAGAGTACATCAAATAGTATATAGAGCTCAAAGTTGTCAGACTTTGACACTGACTTTTGTTTGGGAAGCTTACATTAGAACCATGATAGACCACTTGGAGAGTCTGATGAAAGCTGTAGACATTCTTGCCAGAAAAATGTACACACATGCAAAATTGTATGTGCAATTTCACAGAGTCCCTGATCCCTCACATGAATCTTAGGTGAAGCAGTCCTATGGTAAAGACATAAATTGTGCCCCCAGCTTCAGGGGCATATATGTTCATCGAGATTCCTAGAAAATACACAAGAACATTAATAAAGCCAGCAGTTAAATATGAAACTATGTGACCTTGGGCTACTTATTGCCTCTGAACCTTAGTTTCTTCATGTGTAAAACAGGCATAATCAGAACTGTTGTTTAGATTATTAGAAAGTACTAGCAGAGTGCCTACACATAGTTCGCAGAAGAAAGGCATCCTTGTGGCCAGGAGTCGTGGAAGGTTTCCTGGAGAAGGAGAGTTTGGCTTGGTGCCCAGGGGAGAGGACAGGGCCCTTCAAGCTGAAAAGCTGTGCAAGCTCAGGCAGGGAGGAGTGTGTGATTGCATTGTGATTTAAACATGCTTCTTGAAGGTCAGCTTGAGTGGTGGATGCTGTTACTACAGATGGGGTCAGCACTCCAGAAGTGCTGCGTCAAATACTGTCCCTAAGTGCTGTAGTAAGCCATAAAGTATTTGACTATAGTTTTCTATGGCTTTAATCTTTTACTCTTGTAAAGCCTAATAAATCTCACTCCTTTAAATCTCACTTGACACTGACTCATTTTATAGCTGTGTTTTTAAAAATACTTCCAATAAAGAAACTGTTCTAAGGAAGCTGATAAATTGTTAGCTCCAGAATGATTGCCCAGAAGACCTCAACGCTGTCCCTTTCTGTTCCAGCCCACAAGGAGATGCACTCCCAGCAAGTGAAGGAGCACAGGACGGCTGTTTTGGATTTCATTGAAGATTACTTAAAAAGTATTTCATTTTCTTCTTAAAGGTCAAATGTGGCATTTCACAATAGATGTGATACAGAATTTAGCTTTGCTAGGTGCAGATGATGGTACCTCATTATATTTAATGATACCTTTGCCTGTGAAGCCATTTTAAATGGTCTCTGTTCTGGTATTTTCCCCTGGCACAGGAGTGTGTAAACTTTACTCAGAACAAAGAGCCATCCGAGTTAAAAGAGTGGTGGATAAGAAAAGACTGTAAGTATTGCCTTCATTGATGTTTCTTAATTATAATAATAGTAATAATATCATAATAATGGCAACTAAAGTTTACAGTACACTTGGCCTATGCAATGTACCATGCTTGAAATTTCTTCACAGAATGCCATAGCTGGTGCTTACGGAGCACTGCAGTGCCAGGCCGTGCTGTTAACACCCTCATTTTACAGCTGGGGAAGCTGAGGAACAGGTTTGATAACTCACATGAGGCCTCGCAGTCTGGAGGTAGCAGTGCTGGGATTTGAGCCTAGGCTGCTGGTCCAAAACAAGAGCACATCTGTGCTCTTGCCCATTTTGTTTCCTCATAACTGTGTGAGGCTGCTACACTGGAGCTGTTTTACCTCTGTCTCTTCGCCCCTCCACACCCTTCCTTATTATTCCTGAGGGGAGGGCGAGGGCACAGCCACCATGCCCCCATGAGGCTTTGCTCATGTCACCAGTGGCATGTTACCTACCCTCCCACTGCCCCCCTACTCGGACAGAGACTTGCAAGCTGCCACGTGCTCTGGGTGTGTACTATACTCCAACCCTACCGCCCACTTCGAGCAGACAGGTGAGGACTCTGACACGCCAGCAGGTTAAATGACTCGCCCAAGACCACACAGCCAGGCAGCAGCAGAGCCAGACTTCAGTATTTCCCATGGCACCTGCCTCTTGACCTGTCTTCCTTTTGGGGCTGCATGTGAGCTCCTAGAGCACAGGGACTGTTCACATGGTCGCTTCCCTTGCAGCGACCTGGAGAGTGAATAAATCAACTCATTTCATTCCCACAACCACCCTATAAGGTAGGTACTGTTAATTTTCCCATTTTATAAGCAAGGAAACTAAGGCACAGAGAAATTAGGCAAGCTGCTCAGAGTCACACAGCTTGTAAGTGGCAGAGCCAGGATTCCAAAACAGGCTGTCTGGCTGCAGCATCCGCGCTCTCAGGCACTATGCTGTGCCCCTTGATTGTGCTGTTTCCCCTCTGAGCTCACTACAGATCTCACTGATTTTGACATATTCTGGCTAAGGTGGCTACTTTTTCATGTTTATACAGTAACACAGCCTGTCTCCAAGCTTCCTGTGAAAAGAGACTTCATCAAGTGCTTCTCTCAAACTTACCCCTCAGTGCATTAGTAAATAGTAACTATTTGCTGGTAGATAACTTGACTGATTTACTTACCATCTTCCACAAACGCTTCTGTTTGTTGCCATTTATAATTTCAGATCTGTTTCGCAGGTGTGTAGGAAGGAGATCACATAGCAGGCCTGAGACTGCTATCTTTAAGAAGATCTGCTTGCAAGGTTAACCCTTGCCTGGCGTCTGAGAACTTCGATGTCAGGAGGGTTCATGCCATCCTAACTGATAAGAGCAGCTCACTGTGCCTGAATTGTTTGTGCAAACAATGTAGTCCAATGCTGAAAACACTTGTAGTGAGTTAATAAATGATAACTTGTGCTATTATCTCGAATACCATTAAGCACTTACCCTGTGTCAGGCAGTATGTTAATTTATTTCATTTAATCCTCACAACCACCTTATTAATACATATTAGTATCCCATTGTATAAATGAGTAAATCAGGACTCAGCAAATTTGAGTTAGCCATACAGTGTCACAGCTGCGCTAAGATGTGAACCTCAGTGTAATCGGAGCAGATTTCTCCAGCAATGGGATTGGTGTTGGCTGTAGACAGAGAAATATCTAAGTGGGTTAGACAGACAGAAAACAGTCCAGGCTCAGGGAGGAGTTTGAGCTGAGTGTCTCAGACACAGTGGGACCAGTTTGCCCCGAGCAAGTCATGGAGGAGAAGGCAGAACTCTGATGACGTGTGATTTACCACCACAATGGCTTGGTGGTCCCTGGGCCTCACACTCACGAGGGGAGAGAGATGCAAATTTATGCTTCATTTAGGACACTCAAGGCTTTACAGGTACCCAAGTAAAGGAAGAAGAGACTTTTGTTGCTACTTCCTTAGTTCCTGGTTCTCAGCAGAGGTTTTGACTAAAATACAAATTTAGATCAGTCAGGTGGGAATTGTTCTCATTTAGACAGTGAAGTAGAGCCTTGTCTCCTGCCAAATAGCTGCCCTGTGCCAATTACTTTGAGCAAAAGGTCTCAAGGGAAATAACTATGTGACCTTTCACAATGTAGTCCAGCTCTCTCCTTTTAGTGTTTTCCTCACCTTTAGGCAGAAGGCATCTGCCTAAAATGTACATGCATTTTTATCACTCCCTTTCTTCCCGTGTCTCAGAACGGTTAAACATTGCATGGCATTCAAGGCCCATAATGCGTGGACCACAGCCTTAGTTTCTCAGTGACTTATGCTCTGGCCAGGCAGTACACGACTACTTTTTGTCCTAAAGAGGCTTTGCTCTCGGAAGCTCTTGTGCCTTAACCCTTGCTGCCTTCTCTGCCCAGAGTGCCTTTCACACACACTTGTTTCTCTTCTTCCCTCACCCCACTCTTGCCCCATTCATCTGGCAAACTAAGTCTTGTTCCTGTTTCCAGCCCCAGTTAACATGTTGCTTCTCTGTAAAGTCTCTTCCAGCTCCTGCAGGCAGTGTCAGGGGCTCTTCTCTTAGTGGGCTCCCCGCACGTTGTTCATGGTCAAGTGTGACACGTACATATTCTAATACAGCTGCTATTGGCTTAGTTGTCCCTTACACCACCCCAGCCCGTCGTGTAGCACAGTGCCCGTCCCGTCTGTGGGAGCCACTCAGGAAGGACTGTTGAATGAGTGAACAGCAAGTTTCCTGAAGACAGTTTGACAGTAAGTGGAGTGAGTGTATTCATTGTCAGGTTGGATTGGTGAGTTTTGTATTTGTTTTTGTATTACTATGTTTTAGTTGGTGATTTATTATTAAAAGTATTTCTTACAAACTGATTTGAGAAACCCAAGTGCTCATGTTTTATACATTGTTGTTACTATCATGTTTGTTTTGTTTTTGGTGAAAGAAAAACATTTGTTAGTTAAGGAGCAGCCTAATTGTTTACTTTAAATCTTTTAACAGTATAGAAATAAAGATATTCTCTGCTGGATTTTATTTTCGTGGAATGATGATATCCTATTAATCGATCCCACTAAAGGGTTCTTATTCCAAACTGGGTAAAATGTTTTGTTCGTTAAGCCGGAAATAGTCTAAGCTGACCTTTCTGCATTTTTCCTACCGTGACTATGTTTTATTACAATGATAGTACCCTCATTAAATGTAACTCTTTTCACCCATCTCCTAGGCATTTCACTGTTTGAACACTGGCACCTGCTGCAAGTTGTCTCGAGCTGGATATGAGGGATGTTGATAAATATTATTGAGGTCTCTTTTTCTTGTAATAAGACTAGGAGTCCTTTGACAGCAGGGACCACTGTATCTTTTTTTTTTTTTTTTTTGGACACAGGATCTTGCTCTGTCACCCAAGCTAGAGTGCAGTGGCGTCATCATAGCTCACTGCAACTTCAAACTCCTAGACTCAAGCAATCTTCCTGCCTCAGCCTCCCTAGTAGCTAGGACTATAGGTGCACACCACCATGCCCAGCTTAATTTTCTATTTTTTTGTAGAGACAGGGTTTCACCAGCTCAGGCTGGTCTGGGACTCCTGGTCTCAAGCAATCCTCCCACCTCGGCCTCCCAAAGTGCTAGGATTATAGGCATGAGCCACCATGCCCAGCCCTCACTGCATCTTTTATCCCTCTGGTCCTAGTTTGTTGTTCAGAGTCCGCCACAAAATAGGTGCTCAATTAATGGTTCTTGAATGAAGGAAAGAATGAATGAGGTACAGTTGCTTACCCCTGGTTCATCAGCTCCACATAGGGAACACCTATACATTGGAAATGTTTGGGCCAGTAACAGATACACACTGGGCACAAGTGGCCCTGGCATCACCAAAGGGTTGGAAATATGCCCTCTTAGTCTTCTGACCACCTTAAAGCACTACTATTTGGTTTATGATTTAAGTTGAAATAGCCCTCAGATGGCCTTCTGGGCATATACTCTAATTAAAAACCATCTGAATTAATCAGAAACATTTTCCCTTTCCAGAATGTGACCAGGTTGTATATCACGGGCTTTTTTCTTAGAGAAGAGGTTCAAGGTGGAATCTGGAAATTGGGAGTAACCTCTGATGCTGTTTCCCAAGGGCTCAGAGGATTTTCTTTCCGAAGGCATAATAAACGAGACAGAAGCCCAGGGACAAATCCAACTAACAATATAAGGCCTTTCCCTCCAAATGGCTCTTTCTTACTTCTCTGGTGTGTGTGGGGGGTGGGGGGTTGGTGACATCTGAGCCTGTTTCTACCCATGGCTAAGCTTGCTTTAAAGTCTGCTGGATTTGGTCCATCATTCCAACACATCACCTCGACTTGTACATTGATGTTCTTAGAAGTAGAAACTATGGGCTGTTTTTTTCTCTGTCTTGAAGGAGGGTGAGAAGAATAAAATTTATTAGTCTGAATGATAATGGTTTCTTCTAACATTGGGTAGATTACAAAACAACCAGATCATAAGGCTGGGCAACTTCATAGCACCTTCTCAGTTTATCAGTGTAGCTTACAGTTTATTACCAGAATATTAGCCCATCCTACTGTAAATTCTAAAAGGTAATATAAGTGAGAGTTTCCTAAGATATTCTGAGGAAATCCTGGTGATCTCAATAAGGTGTACTATGAAAACAGTCCATCAGTTTGAGAAACAATGCTCAGGGTTCTCAGAGTCTTTCCATTGCCACTATGCCTTGGTCATGTCTTCCCAAGAGGGAGCAGGAGGACTGTCCCCAGCCGTGCTGACTGTGGAGCCCTTTCTCTTCAAACACCTGGCAGACATGCTTGAGAAAGTACTGCCTTAATCCCACGGCCAGGTATGTGACCTTGAGTTAGTTATTCCTTATTCCCTTACGTTGGGACGGAAGATCAAAATTTTGCTGCATTTTGTTTCTTCTCTTCCTGCTCTTTAAGAAAACATTGGTTCTTTTGTAACACATACTGTCGCCATACTTACTTGGTACTTGAAGAATGTACACTTACATTATCATGCATGATTCAGTCCTCTCACCCAACTAGATTGTAAGCTTGGTGAGGGTAGGATTGCATCTTTTACCTCTTTTTACCCTAAGCCCCTAACCCATTATTCTGCATGTAGTAAGAACTCAATAAATGTTGCCAATAATTAAGGATGATGATGATGATAAAGATGAGGGGAAAAATGATACAGTGTGATATTGGATCCATAGCAGTGGTTTTCTCTTATTCACTGGCTGGATCAGGGGTCTTGTTCATTGCCAAGAAAAGGGATGAGCAAACTGTCACCTGTGAGCCAAAGCCAGCCCTTGGCCTGTTTTTGTACAACCTTTGAGTAAGCATGGTTGTTATACTCGTAAAGATTTGTGTTAATTTAAAAAAAAGATAAAAGAATAAGAATATATGACAGAGACCATATATGGTCTACAAAGCCTAAAATATTTAGCATCTGGGCCTTTACAGAAAAAGTGTGTTGACCCCTGGCTTAGAACAGACTCCCTGAGGTTGAAGGACCACTTCTTTATTGTGTTTTTTTTACAGTCCATCATGGACTGATGTGTATTCTACAGCGCATGGCAAGTTCACAGCTTATGCCACAGATAACTCGCCACAGTAGTCTGATAACATCTGAGCTGGTCTATGCCCTGTCCAGTCAGAGGAGACCACTGATGGCAACGTCAGATTGCTGTAAATGTTTCTAAATGATTACTCTTCATTTTAGCTCTTACCTTATAAGCAGACCAATAATAATAAACAGTATGTGGTCTGGTACCAGTGCATGGCCCATATTTTGAGTAGCTCTGGCTTAGAAAATCACTAGTATGTAGTAGATCCCCATTAAATATCTGTTGAATGAGTGACTGAGTAATGATGAAGATGGTTTAATCAAGGTGGTGTGAGACATTGCTTGTTCTTTGCAGTATACAGTACTTGTGCCTGAGTGGATACCGTAGTCTGAAAGGCAGTTTTGAAATTATAGTGCTTTGATATTATATATCAAAAATATCTTCTTTCTACCTAGAGCCCTTGTTGGGGGCATGAAAGAAGTACAGGCATACGTCAGAGGTGTTGCAGGTTTGGTTTCAGATACCACAATAAAGCAAATATCATAATAAAGTAAGTCACACAAATGTTTTGGTTTCCCAGTGCATGTATAGGCTGTGTTACACTATACTATAGTCTATTAAGTGTGCAAGAGCATTATGTCTATAAAAAACAAGGTGTATACCTTAATTAAAAAATATTTTATTGTTAAAAAATGCTAATAATCATCTGAGCCTTAATGAGTCATAATGTTTGCACCAGTGGAGGGTCTTGCTTCAGTGTTGATGGTGCTGACAGATCAGGGTAGCAGTTGCTGAAGGTTGGGGTGGCCGTGGCAATTTCATAAAATAAGACAATAAAGTTTGCCACAGCGGTTGACTCTACCTTTCACGAAAGAGTCCTGTGTAGCATGCAATGGTGTTTGATAGCATTTTACCCACAGTAGAACTTCTTTCAGACTTCAGTCAGTCCTTTCAAACCTTGATGCTACTTTATCAACAAAATTTAAGTAATGGTCTAAACCTTTCTTGTCATTTCAATAATGTTCACAGGATCTTCACCAAAGTGAAGGAGGAAACTGTGTCTCAGGAAACCACTTTCTTGCCTCATCCATAAGAAACAATTCCTCATCTGTTCAAGTTTTATCATGAGATTGCAGCAATTCAGTCACATCTTCAGGCTCCACTTCTAACTCTAATTCTCTTGCTATTTCTACCACAAATGCAGTTACTTCCTCCACTGAAGTCTTGAACCTGCCACCCCCAAGTTATTCATGAGGTTTGGAATCCACTTCTTCCAAACCCTTGTTAAGATTGATATTTTGATCTCCTCCCATGAATTGTGAATGTTCTTAATGGCATCTAGGGTGATGAATCTTTCCAGATAGTTTTAATTTACTTTGCCCAGATCCATCAGAGGAATTACTATCTATGGCAGCTATAGCCTTATGAAATATATTTCTTAAATTATAAAACCTGAAAGTCAAAATTACCCCTTGATCCATGGGCTGAAGAATGAATGTTGTGTTAGCAGGCATGAAAACATTAACCTCTTTATAAGTCTAAATCAGAGCTCTTGGATAACCAGGTGCATCGTCCATGTGCAGTAATATTTTGAAAAGAATCTTTTTCTGAGCAGTAAGTCTCAGTAATTAACCACGCTATAAACAGATGTTTTGTCATTCAGGTTTTGTTGTTCCATTTATAGAGCAGATAGATTAGATTTAGTGTCATTCTTAAGAGCCCTAGGATTTTTGGAATGATAAATGGCATTGGCTTCAACTTGAAGACACCAGCTGCATTATCCCCTAACAAGAGAGTCAGCCTGTCCTTTGAAGCTTGGAAACCAGGCACTGACTTCTCCTCTCTAGCTATAAAAGGCCTAGAGGGCATCCTCTTCCTATATAAAGTTATTTGTCTCCATTGAAAAATTGTTGTTTGGTGTAGCCACCTTCACCAATGATCTTAGCTTGATCTTCTGGGTAGCTTGCTGCAGCTTCTCCATCAGCACTTGCTGCTTCGCCTTGCACTTGTATGTTATAGAGAGGCTTCTTCTCTTAAACCCCGTGAACCAACCTCTGCTGGCTTCACAGTTCTCTTCTGCAGCTTCCTCCCCTCTCTCAGCCATCACAGAATTTGAAAAGAATTAGGACCTTGCTCTGGATTAGGTTTTGGATTAAGGGAATATTGTGGTTTGATCTGCTATCCAGACCACTAATACTTTCTCCATATCAGCAATAAGACTGTTTTGCTTTCTTATCATTCGTGTGCTCACTAGAATAGCACTTTTAATTTCCTTCAAGAACTTTTTCTTTGGATTCACAATCTGGCTAACTGTTTGGTGCAAGAGGCCTGGTTTTCAGCCCATATCAGCTTTGACATGCTTTCCTCAAGAAGTTTCATCATTTCTGGCTTTTGATTTAAAGTGAGAGAGGGTATGACTCTTCCTTTCATATGAACACTAAAAGGCCATTGTCGGGTTATTAATTGGCCTAATTTTAATACTGTTATGTCTCAGGGACTAAGGCAGCCAGAGGAGGAGCATAACAGCTAGTCAGAGGAGCAGTCAGAACACATACATTTTTTGATTAAGTTCGTTGTCTTGTCTGGTTGTGGTTCATGGTACCCCAAAACAAATACATTAGTAACATCAAAAATCACTGATCATAGATCACCATAACAGATATAATAATAATAATAATAATAAAGTTGTAAATATTGCAAGAATTACCAAAATGTGACACAGAGATACAGAGTGAGCACGTGCTGTTGGAAAAGTGGCGCCAATGGATTTGTTCAGTGCAGGGCTGCCACAAACCTTCCATCTGTTTTTTGGGAGGAAAAAAAGGACACAGTATCTGGGAGGCAACAAAGCCAAGTGCAGTAAAACAAGGTGTGCTGTGTGAGAGCTGCACTTACATCTTAAATAGTCACTTCTGTCTGATATTTGCATAGGACTTCATTTAAGGTTTGCAAAGACCTCCCACGTATTTTCTTGTTTCAATACTAAAAAATCTGTCTCTCCTTCTCTTTTCCATCTCCTGTTCTTTTAAAATTTTGAATAGAATCCTGAGGGTTTTCAAATAGGGACCTGGAAACAGATGTTGGCCAGGTAGAAACTGTGTTGATTGCAGTTCTGAAATGCTCAGCCTTCAGTTGGAGAAATGAATTTAAATAAATCATGGGGCATAAACAGATCTTTTGATGAGTTTTAAAAAATTGCTCTTTTTCTAATTGTCTTCAACTAGCTAATTTGTAATTTCTCTGAGGATTTCAGTAGACATTCTGTGTGTAATTAGTCTGTTTTTATCACTTAAAAACAAAAACCCACTCAACTTTGTCTAAGCCTGCTGTACTACAGTCTTGTAGTCATTTTAAATTGAAAACTGGCACATTAGCATAGTCTGGACACAAAGGATGACAGACATTAAAGGAGCCCTTATTTAAAAGTCAGCTGAGCCCCCTGCTTTCCTGAACAATTCAGTCCTGCAGCCATGAGGTGGGGTGGTGAGGAGGCATCTGCAGTGGTGGGGGGCAGCGCTCTCGCTCTCACAGGACCGCACCAGCGCCCAGCCCTGGGGGGGAAGGGGGCTCCCAGGGGCAGGCAGAGTCCAGGCAAGGAGCGGGGCGGATCGGCATCAGGGAAGAGTCCTGGTGGAGATGGGGAGTGGGTTGCATATATGGGAACTGAGCAGGTAGTAAATATACTAGAAGCCAGGTTTCTCACTATAGGAGAAGTGAAAGGTGAAAAGCCAGAATGAACCCTGTGGTCGCGCATTGGAATGAAAGATACTGGTGTGAAGTCATGGTTTTCAGTTGCTAAGATCAACACAGCAATAAATATGGTTGTAAGTGTGTGTATGTCTGTGTGTGAAAATGCATGCATTCAGAAGCTCTGGCCACTGCGAAGGCCTGGAAGCACTACCTCAATAGCAGTAAGCGGACTTCCACCAAGGTCTTGGGTCCCGAATACCAGTTTCACCCCTGGAGACCCAGGCCTCTTGGAGAAATGGCTGATCTTAGGCTGTGGCAGAGAACATGTAAAAGGAGCCTAGAACATCTAGTTACATCGCAATGTAAAGAAGGGCTATGATAATGATGGAGACTCATCTAAAGGACACAGCAGTCAATTTGAAGGGACTTCTACTAGCCAAATTGGAGACAATCTGAGCATAAAAATAAATGATGGTAGCAGATTATAATCCATTGACTGAAACAGGACATTATGAGTTTAGATAGGAATAAATAAATGAATAAATAAATTGAAAGTTTGAAGTAGATACATAGTGTCAAAGCCCTCCCCCATACTATTAATTACAAAGTGGAAAAGATAACTTTCCCGTGGGAGAGCCTGGGAGCCACCACCTCTGTCAAATGGGGAAAGTGAAATCACAAACAACCTGATAGAATGCAGCCAAAAAAGGGAAGCAGTATTGCTTTTGTGATTTCCGCCAAAGACGCATAACCTGAATCCAACAGTAAAGAAACATCAAACTCAACATGAGAGACCTCTTGCCGAATAACTGGCACATTATTGTGTATCAGGCTATGAAGCTCAAGAAGACTGAACAATTGTTCCAAATGAAGGAGACTGAGGAAAAATAACAATTAGATGCAATGTGTGATTCTGAACTGGATCTTACTGTTATAAAGGATGTTACTGAGATAACTGGTCAAAATAGAGTGGAGTGTGAGGAGAAGATGGAAGTATTGTAGGAATATAAATTTCCTGCTTTTGATGGTTATATTCTTGCCACGTCCAAGAATGCTCTTATTTTTAGAGAATAGAGAATATTTGAAGGTAAAGGGGATCAGGTTGGCAACTTGCTCTCCAATGGTTCAGGAAAAAAGGGTTCTTTGTACTATAGACTTGACTTTGCGTGATTGTTTCACAATAAAGTAAATAAAAACCCACAAAATACCAGTTCACGCTTACTAGATTAGCTAAATTAAAAATGGCAGATGTTGGGGAGGGTGTGGAGCAACTGGAACTCTCACACAGGGCTAGTGGAAATATAAAATAATTCTGTCTTAGAAATAGCCAAATAATTCTCGCAGACCTACTTGAGCACAGAAGTCCTTTCCCATGGAACGTGATGGTTAGCATATACCCTGCATGGAGCAGTTGATAAGAGTGAGGGGTCCAGAGCTGGATTCCCTGAGGTCATGTCCCAGCCCAGCCATTTGCTGACTATAATATGAACAGGACAAGTTTTCTAACTTCTACATACCTCGTTTCCTCCTTTGTAAAAAGGTCTTTAATACTAGCACCTACCTTATGGGGATGCTTTGGAATTAAACAAATCTATCCATATAAAGTGCTTAGAAAAATGTCCAGTACATAAACCCTCAATAAATGCCAGCTGCCACTAGTAGTATCATCTAATGTGTATTTACATTGTTCTTTTAATTATAGTCTGTCTGCCTAACAATGTGGAATTTATCCTAGATGTTTTTAGCACTCTGTTTATAATTTTCGTAGTTATGTAGATTCTAGTAAAGCTGTTACAAGGCCTGTTTCATAACTAAATTTTTTTCTCTTATTAGCCATTTACTAGTATTTATAATGCATTAATTCATTCAACATATATTTATTAAACACTGAATGCCAGGCACTGATCCAGGATCTAGGGCTAAGCAACAAGCACAGCTCATAAAGGCAAAGACCCTCCTTACAGAATGTATGCTCAGTGGAGCAAGGCTGACAGTCAACAAATAATTAACAAGGTGTTAGAAACTGTGATAACTGTTGTGGAGAAAACAGGTAAAGGAGGAACGGGAGGGGCCTTTCTTGGATAGGAAAGTCAGAGAAGGCTTCTCTGAGTAGGTGAGATTGTGCCGAGCCCTATAGGTGAACAAGGAGAGATAGCATGGGAAGGAGCCCAGTGGGGAAAGAGGCAGGGGGATGTTTATTTAAGGACGTGTGCTTTTATAGTTACATTGTTTTAACATATTGCTTATATATATGTATGGGCATATATTGATGTGTGTGTGTATATATATATTCAGCAGTACTTTTGCATTAGTGTAAACTACTGGATTAGTGTAAATCCAGTTTCCTGGGTTTGCTAAACATGGGACAGTCAGCTTTCACTGCCCGCATGTTGCGTGGAGTGTCCAGTCAATCTGCGGGGTGTATGCAGCACGTACTGACTGCACCCTCCCCTGTGTGCTGGTCACTGTGCCCTGGCTGGGAATTCAGAGAGGGGTGCACAGTCTCTGCCCTGCATGCAGCAATGCCAGTACCTTGCAGTGAGTGCCCCGGTGGAGGTGGGCCCAGGTGGCCACTGGGCCCAGAGGCAGCAACTCTACTCCCTTGTAGAGAGGCACAGAGCGTAAGTGCAGGGTCACATTTGACTCCTTTCTGTTGTCAAAAAGGGATCCATGTTATGGAGGTAAAGTAGTTGACTGCTGATTATTCATTTCTAGATCTAAGCTGGAACCAGAACCAAATACAAAAACAAGAGAATCCACATCTTCTGAGAAAGTGTCACAGAATCCTTCAAAAGACTCTGAAGAAAAACCTACCACTGAAGAATATCCAGGTATGAATTAAAATAAAAATACTGCCTTGAATTTCTTCCTTATGATGTGTTTGCAAGAATACAACGTAGGGAAAAAGGAACACAGTCCCAGGCATGTTGGGGTGTTTGTATTTGCATAAAGCAAAGGAAGTGTAAGGAGGTGGCAGCCTTTTTTCTGTCACAGAGCTTAGTGACTGCTGCAGAGGCAGGATGGGAGGATTCTCCAGTCACCTGGGAGCTGGCAGCGTCCAGAAGAAAGGGCCTGCTGGCGCTGTGCACAGGCTGCCTGGGGGCTGGAGCCCCAGACTCAGGAGGAAATATCGGAGCTGCCGCTGGAGTAGTCCTCCTTGGCAGCAGTGCCCGTGTCATCAGCACTGCTCCCGTGTGGAGCCGCCAGGCCTGCTCCAAGGTGCGGGGGCCATCTTAGTGGCCTTCCACAGCCAGTCAAGCCAGTGGAACAAAATGCCAGTCTGGATTTATGTGCTTCCTGTCATCACGGATACGAGATGTCCCATGACTTAGGACAGTTCCTGACACACAGTAGACGCTGAAGAAATACAGGATCTCCATAAAGTCTGCACGTGCAGGGGACTTGCATGACGTGGTCTTGGATGTCTTTGATCTGTGCGTCCAGCCAGTGCCCTGCCCCACGTAGGGATGCCCGCTTAGCCTGCTGTGTCTCCGAGGTGTGGCGGGCGGGGCTTTGCTTTGCTTGAATCCCAGGGTGACAGCTGAAGCCAGGAGAGACCTGAGAGTCGTCTTGAGCATCCCCTCCCGTGGTCTCATAGCAGCTCTCGTTCACTCCTTCCAGATGCCTGGCACGCCCTGGATGTGTCACAGAAATTACGGCTGAGTATCCCTTATCCAAATGCTTGGGACCAGAAGTGTTTTAGATTTCTGATCTTTTTGGATTTTGGAATGTTTGCATTATACTTACTAGTTGAGCATCCCTAATCCGAAAATCCAAAATCCAAAATGCTCCAGTGAGCATTTCCTTTGAGCGTCATGTTGGTACTCAAAAAGTTTCAGATTTTGGATTCTCAGATCAGAGGTGCTTGACCTGTATCACCGTCCTTACAAGCAGCCCTCTGCAAGTGGGCTTCATGGACATTTTTTTATTGTAGATGAACCATCTGCAGGCTCAGAGAGGCTGGGTAACTTGTCTAAGTTAAAGGCTCATGAATGGTGGACCCAGGATTTATACTTGGGTCTGTTTAACTCTGAAACCTGTATTTATAAGCCTGAAAGATGTCAGAGGCCCTTTCTGTAGTTCAAAGCAACTTCAGTACTGACTGGCAAGGAAAGGTGCATTGGTGGAGCCCCTCCCCTGTGCTGGGCACGTCCTGGCTGCATTCACAGATCTGATTCGTGCGGAGTCTTTTGAGGTGTATCTGTCCGCATTTTGTATGTGAGGAAACAGGTCTGAAGAGACAGGTGACCTGTTCGAAGTCCAACAGCAAGAAAGGGACAGCACTGAGATTCCGTGTGGGGCATTCAGTCTGCAGAGCCTGAGCACCTTGCTCTGTGGCAGCTGCCACAATCCCACAGGCCAGGGCTTGGCACACCTCTTGTCCCCAGTCCCCACGGAGGGACACCCAGCATCACCCACAAAGTAATGGGCACTGTTTCTCAGAAGACAGTACGTCAGGGTATTGTAACTAAATCCACCCATGCCAGACACAACATACGCATCCATTCATTCATTCCAGAAACGGCATTAGGGCTGATGGGAGTGGGGAGAAGCCAGTACAGATTCTTGGGCCCAGCTGAGGGTAAATTGCATGTGAAGATATTTTAGCCAGCCTGCGCTTGCTTGGGCCCCACACCCACGCTGAATACCACTGTGCCAAGCACTGTGCTAGGTGCTAGGGACACAGTAGTAAGCAGAAAATAGGCACCTCTGCTTACAGTCCACTGGGGAGACGCGTTAAATGATTCTGCAGGTGGCTATGCAGTTATACTACAAGCTGTGAAAGAGTTTCGTGGTAATATGAGAGCTTTGGCCTGTAACAGAGGTAGTAACCCAGATATTGTAGTAAAGACTTGAGGGAAGTAAGGGTGTGAGCCACGTGGCCACCTGGGGAGGAGTTTCCAGGCGGAGGGAGCAAGCAGTGCAGAGGCTGCAGGCAGGGGCAGAGGCTGGAGAGCAGCGTGAGCAGAAGGCCACAGGGCTGGGAGGCACCAGGCATGAGGTCCTGGGGACCCTCCAGGCCACAGAAGGACTGCGACTTTCCCTCTGCGTGAGATGGGAACCATGGGCAGGTGTGCACAGGGCACTGTTACCTGACCACGTGTTAGCAGGATCCCTCGGGTTGCTCTGTTGAGATGGATTGTTAGGGGAACACAGAGAGAAATAGCGTCACCCAAAAACAGCGTAATGGTGGGCTGCACCAAGCATGGTAGCAGAGGTGGGGGAAGTGGCAGAGTGCTGGACAGCATGTGAAAGTAGAGCTACAAAATTTGCTCTCTGAGTGGGGGATGAGAAGGAGAAGAGTCAGGGAGGGCCGCTGTGTCTCTGGGAGCTGGAAGGAAGGAGCAGCCTTTGCTGAGACGCGGAAGGCTGTGGGAGCAGGCTGGGGCCCAGGTGGGTCTAGAGCTCAGTGCGGGGGCTGAATGTCGAGACACCCGGCAGAGATGCCGAGCAGGGAGTTGGATCCACGAGGGAGTCTAGCGGCCAGGAGACGGGTCTGCAGGCAGCACAGAACCCTTGAGACAGGCTGAGATCCCCGAGGAGTGAAGGTAGCTGGAAAGAAGAAGAAGGACTGAGCCTTCCTGATACTTCCTGTCTCCCTGCTTTCTCTTTCTCCCTGGCACTTGTCACTAACCTTCTATGTGTTTTATTAATTTTTATAAATTTTGTATTAATTAACCTTTATTATCTGTCTCTCCTATTAAAAAGTGAGTTCCGTGAGGACAGGAATTTCTGTATCTGTTTACTACCATAGTGCTGGTACCCAGAACAATGCCTGGCACATAGGAGGCCCTCAGTCAGTATTTGTTGAAAAAGCACGTGACTGACTGGAGACCCTGTGTGGATCACTGATTGCTCTTTGTTGCTGTGGAAGCATTGCCTGATGTTAGAGAAACCTATTGCTTCTGGATGGTAGAAAGCAAGTGGTCAGAGTGAAGGAATGTTGTTCTTCGCGGCTTACGTTTTTACCTTAAAGTCATTATTTAGATACTTTATAATCACAAGGTCATCTCCTGACTGAAGCAGCCCACGCGGTGCTGAGGAGAGTGCTCAGGTTACGCTGCCCAGCACGTGCAGGCAGGTGGCAGAGTGAAGGGGCCTCTTTGGGGGCTGTCTGGATCCCACCCCCAGCTCTTCCCGGCACTTCTGAGCACCTGTTTGCCCGTTTTAAAAATGGGGGTGATTATACCCACCTTGAAGGATGTGGGGAGGATAAATGGTAGTCATTGGGGTTAAAAACTTCTGCTTCAAACGACACCATGAAGCAAGTAAAAAGTCCACAGAATGGGAGAAAATACTTACAAATCGTCTAGTAAGGGACTTATATCCAGAATATAGAAAAAACTTGTAACTCAATGATAAAAAGACAGACCAATTGACAAATGGACAAAGGATCTAAGTAAAATTTTCTCCAGGGAAGATATACAAATGATCAATAAGCACATGAAAAGATGTTCAACATCATTAGTCATCAGGGAATTACAAACCACAACCACAGTGAAACACCAGTTCACACCCCGAGGGCGGCTAGAATGAAGAGGGCCAATGATACCAAGCCTTAGCGAAGATGTGGAGAAATCAGAGCCTCACACACACGAAAGCTCTCCAGGCAGTGAAAAGCCACAGGAGGGAGAAATGAGCTCAGTGTATTTAAGCACACGTACATTCACACGGACGCTTGTGCACACACACTCAGGAGGAAGGGTTAGGGCAGGGCACGGGGAGGGTGGATGAGAAAAGACAGGAGGCAGGGAGAGGCCTGGTCCTAAGTGCAGTGAAAAGCCCCTGGAGGTTTTTAAGCTGGGGAGAGACTCGGTCTGGTCCACATTTAAAACCCTGTGACTGCTGTGAGGAGTTGGAAGAGAGGCAGCTAGACATGGCAGGCACCTCCTGCAGCAGCCCAGACGGGGTGAGGCGTCTGCAGTGAGGGAGGCAGGGCCCAGCTGGAAGTAGATGTGTGCAGCTCAGCTTGTGCTCTGGAGCCTGAGATGAGCTAGCGGTAGGCCATGAGATGTGTGGGGCAGAGAGTAAGCAAGGACAATGGGAGGTTTGGGGCTGGAGCCACTGGATGGAAGGTGGGATCGCTGCCTGAGCCAAGGATGGCTGGAGGTTTGGCAGCAAGCTGGGAGGAGTGGGCAGGGAATGGAATTGCAGTTCTGACTTACACCTGTCAGGTCTGAGACGCCTGTTTGATATGCAGGTGGAAACGATGAGTCAGTGTTGGCGTGAACAGGAAGAACTCAAGGCTGGAAATAGGCAGTTTAGAGCTGTGACCCTGGGTGTGTCCCCTGAGAAGAAGGTATAGGAAGGGAGCTGCAGGCCCAGGGCCAGCCCCAGGGGAGAGGCCTGCACTGACTTCCATGGCGCTGCCCTGCTTCCTAGGCCTTTGACGTTCCCTCTCCATCCCAGCCTTGGCAGTGGCAGGTAAACCTCTTTAACGTGCTGTGTATCTGCCCTTTCCTTTGTGCTTTCGTCCTGTACGGACATTTTTCTAAGTTTATCTACAGTTACCAAAAAGATGTTTTTAACCTGGGCTGTGTGGACGGTGTTCTTTTATTTATCTTTGTGTTTTAGTTTTTCATTTTTCTTTGGAAACTTGCAAAGTATCTTAGACAAAATATATTTTGGCATAGGATGAAGTGGTTTAGTTCCAGGCAGAGAACAGTTGTCTTGCCTGTCATACTCCTATTTTAAAAACCACTACATTTGTTATTTTTTTCATTGAGTTAGCAATGTTAAGCAACTCTGTGGTCACAACTGACCTCCTGTCCATATCCAATGTTTAGGCCTTTGTCTTCAGCATTCCTGCCCAGCCAGGATGAGATCTTCTCGTACCCATTTGTAATTTGTTTCCTGACATCAATTTCCCCTAGCACTAGGATGGGTGTGGTTGTCTGTGAATCTTTATCATCTTTTTTCTCAAGTGACTCGTGGTTCCTGCACTCAGAGAGCTCACAGTTGAGGAGAAGGATAAGATGCCAGCCCCTGGCAGAAAGGAAGTAGTGCCCTAAGTGGGGAGCAGAGGTGAGAGGACAGAGTTCAGAGTTCAGGCAGAGTGTCAGGGCGACTTCAAGGGAGGCAGCACTGAGAAGGGAGTCTGCTCTAGACAGAGGGAGCGGCACAGGCAAGTGCCCAGAGGCCAGAACGCAGGGAGACTGGCATGGAGTCAGGGAAGAGGACATCTGGGGCTTGGTGATGCAGAGGAAAGGGGCGGAGAAGGGGGTTAAGGTTGGAAAGCTGGACCGGGGCCAGGGCACAGAAGTCCTTGAATGCCTGACCACAGAGTCTGGACTTGGCTGTGTTGGCACCGGGGCACTGGCAGTCTGGAGTGATGAGCGCTGTGCTTCTAGCAGATTCTGAGAACAACCAGTCAAGAAGGCTTCAGATGGCCACAGACTTGAGCATGTTGTAGAGTATGAGTTCTGCTAACAGAACTTTCTCGTTCTAACTCAGAGTTAATCTGTGCTTGGTTCAGATATGAATAAGGTTTCTGTGTTCCTAATTTTGGTGTTTTTATCCTTAGTAAAATCAACAACAGTAAAAGCTTGTAGTGGGTACCATAGTGAGGACAAGTTGGAGACAGTGAGCTCTTTGTGAAAAACAAGCCATTATACACACAAAACTATGTACTATTTCTGATTTTCAGGAGTGAGCAGGGACTTGCGTATCTTTGTATGTGAATATGCTCGAATAAAGTCTATGAAGCTACATCAAAGCAATTAACTTCTAAGAGAGGAATAGGATTTGGGGAATGGTATATCACTTCCTGTATTTATTTATTTATATTCATATATACTTATATATATTTTTACAATGAAAATATTCATGTCTCTGCAGTCGTTAAAAGTAGAGGGAGGAGTATAAGCATATGTGTGTCTTGAAGTAAAACACTTTAAACTGGTTCTGAAGAATGTCCATTTAGTTTGCGGCCATTGCTGACATCAGAGCGATGTTGAAACCGTGCATAGGTCCCCTTCCCCATCACACACATGCACACACATGTGCATGCATAAAAGCAATTCAAGGCCTAAACATTGTGGAAGAATCACACTTGCAATGCCTAAATATTAGCCAATGGATAATCAAATACGGACAGCTGTAAGATTCTGTTCCATCTCGTGATTTTAATGTGCTTGCATCCTAATCCAACCTATTCTAAAGTGAATATTTGGTCTTCTATCTATTTTCAATATTTTTTCAACAGAAAAGATTTCACCCGAAGCACAACCTGAATTGGGAACCTGGGGAGAGGCCAAAGGTGAAGATGAATTATCCCCAGAAGAAATACAAATGGTAATGCTCTTTCTGCCTGATCATTTATTTCCAACTGGATTCTGTAATATCATTTCCTTGAATAGGCAGCCCTTGATTTTTATACTGAGTTTTTAAAATTATAAATATATATTTTATAATTCGTAGTATGCTTTACACATGTTTTAAATTTAAGGTAGCATAATTAAAGAAGAAACTATCTTGGAATAATTTTACTAATAATAGTTGTCTTTTCAACAGCAGTAAGATAGTCTCCTAGACTAAATGGATCTTTCATAATTGCCACTATGGTGCTTTTTAAGTGTTTGAATAGCTAGTGTTATGGTAACGCGAAGACAGTGCAAGTCAGGACTGCAGAATCAAAAGAGTGACGCCTTTACTAATATCACTGCCTTTTAGTGACCTGTCCCCTAGTTGCTGACTGCTATAGTTAATCATCTCTGGGTGCGTTTCAAAACGAAACTGATAGGTTTGGCAGGGGCTCCTGCCAGCTGGTGTCCAGTAGTGTGTGTGTACAGCTCATCTGGATATCGGCGTGGTGGAAGCCAGAGGGAGTACACTCCTGTCCCGAGCGGGTGCTTCCCAGAGCTGCCCTGATCAACACTGTCCTCTGCCTGAAGGGTGGAGAGCACGGTGCACACACAGCATGCTTTGCAGCGGCTGTCCCTGGCAAATGACAGCATCTTAATTTGTGCAGCCGTTGACAGTTGACAAACCTTTTTGGTACCCCTTTTCTCCATGATTTCTTAATAATCGCACCAAGAGGTGGTGGGGCACTCCCATCTCCTTTTATTTATTTACTTATTTATTTATTTATTTGCTTGCTCACTCGCTTGCTCGCTCAGGGTAAAATCAGATCTCATCTCCTTAACACTGGCAAAAAAACAAGAAAGGATCTTGCCTAAAACCCCCTAATCAGGTGGAGCTGGAAGACAGTTTTTCCTCAGATGGTGGGGGATGTTTCGGGATGATTCAAGCACGTTGCATTTACTGTGCAGTCAGACCTCGCTGCTAAGGAGAATCTATTTGCAGCCCCCACCCCCACCCCAGAGCTCTCATCACCGCCTCAGCTCCGCCTCAGACCACCAGGCATCAGATTCTCCTAAGGAGCTCAGCCCAGGTCCCTCGCAGGCACGCTCCTCTGAGAGTCTAATGCCACCGCTGACCCCACAGGAGGTGGAGTGTGTGGCCTGGTTCCTAACCGGCCGCAGGCTGGTACTGGCCCGGGGACTGGGGGTTGGGCACGGCCGCTCCAGAAGATAAGCAATGGGGCCTGCCGCGCAGCTCTGCAGGGGGAGAGTGGGATCCCGCTTTTCCCAGCCCTGGGCCTCGGACGGAGGCGTCGGTGGTGCTGATGGCTGCACCTGGAAAGCGCTTTCTCTCCCTACTGTCATGTTGCACAGGTCTCAGATGTTATGTCCTCAGAGAGGCCTTCCCTGGCCACCCCACCTGAGGTGGCTCCCAGCCACTCTGTCCCATTATCCTGCTTTATTCCCTTGCCCTCCACTAGAGCACAAACTCCATAAGAGCAGAATTTTTTTTTTTTTTTGAGACAGAGTCTCACTCTGTTGCCCCGACTAGAGTGCCGTGGCGTCAGCCTAGCTCACAGCAACCTCAAACTCCTGGGCTCAAGCAATCCTCCTGCCTCAGCCTCCCGAGTAGCTGGGACTATAGGCGCGAGTCACCACACCCAGCTAATTTTTCTATTTTTAGTAGAGACAGGGTCTCGCTCTTGCTCAGGCTGGTCTCAAACTCCTGAGCTGAAGTGATCCTCCCGCCTCGGCCTCCCAGAGTGCTGGGATTACAGGCGTGAGCCACCACGCCTGGCTTGAGAGCGGAATCTTGTCTTGCTTTCACTGCCATATTCCCAGAGCCTAGAACAGTGTTTGGGAATTACTAGTTGAATGGATGAATGACTTTGAATACAATAGGAAAGTTTAAGGTGGTTTTAAATGGTAAAGCAGGATCATGAGTAGTAACTAGCAGAATGCTCTAGTGTTAAGTTAGTATTAGTATTACTACTTATACTTGTGAATGTCTTCTGTATGCCAAGTCTTTTGTGTTACGCTATCTTGTTTAATCTTCATAACAATCGAGTGAAGTAGGAGCTGTCATGTTATGCAGTTAAAGAAAACGAGGCACAAAAACTCCAAAGCCCTGCCCAAGGTCAGGGAACTGGGAGAGCAGCTGAGCCAAGCTCTGTACCACAAGCCCTGGCTCCAGACCCTGTGCTTCTCTTGCTATGTCATAGCTCACTTGTGTCCCCGGTTGACGCTGGTGCACTAGGTCAGCAGAGCCTCACGGGAACAGCGAGGCAGACTGACACGGGCCAGCCTGCAAAGGAGTCCAAACAGCCACCCAGGTACACTGAAGTGTTGTCGCAGGCACAGGTGTGCAGGCCTGGAACCTGCAGGGATGGACAAGCACAGGTGCGCAGGCCTGGAACCTGCAGGGATGGACAAGCACAGGTGTGCAGGCCTGGAACCTGCAGGGATGGACAAGCACAGGTGCGCAGGCTGGGAGCCTGCAGGGATGGACAAGCACAGGTGCGCAGGCCGGGAACCTGCGGGGATGGACGAGCACAGGTACGCAGGCCGGGAGCCTGCGGGGATGGACGAGCACAGGTGTGCAGGCCGGGAACCTGCGGGGATGGACGAGCACAGGTGCGCAGGCCTGGAGCCTGCGGGGATGGACGAGCACAGGTGCGCAGGCCTGGAACCTGCGGGGATGGACGAGCACAGGTGCGCAGGCCTGGAGCCTGCGGGGATGGACAGGCACAGGTGCGCAGGCCTGGAGCCTGCGGGGATGGACGAGCACAGGTGCGCAGGCCTGGAGCGTGCGGGGATGGACGGGCACAGGTGCGCAGGCCTGGAACCTGCGGGGATGGACGGGCACAGGTGCGCAGGCCTGGAACCTGCGGGGATGGACAGGCACAGGTGTGCAGGCCTGGAGCGTGCGGGGATGGACAAACACATGTATGCAGGCCTAGAACCTGCAGGGGTTGCCAGGTCCTCATGTGCCCTCGTGAGTGTCGGCTGCCCAGGGCAGAGGACTGGCTTGGGATCCTCTTGCTCTCCACACTGACTGTTTCTTCTCCAGGCCTGAAGTAAAGGACTGAGGCAGGTTTCTCTTTCCTAAAAAGGCACGAAAAAGTGAAGACAAAAAACCCAGAAGCCAAGAGGTAGCACAGCCTAGTGGGAAGAATACAAGCCCTGCAGTTGTCCAGCTGGGACCCACACCCAGCCTCGTGGCTGTCACCTGAGCCCTCCCACTGCTCTCGGCTTCCATTTCCTCATCCGTGAAATGGCCACCTCACAGGTGGGACTAATGACAGTGAGCGCAGCAAATGGCGTGCAACACAGTGCCAGACACACGGGTGCTTGTAAGACTGGCCTCCCCTGCCTTTCCTCTAGTGGGTGACAGGTTATGACAAAGAGGCAGGACGGCCTCTCCCTGTGCAGTAGAGACAGTGGTGCTCGGGCTCTGGGGTGGCGTCTGCCCACACGCAGGGAAGGCTGTGGCGTGCAGGTCACGCAGGGGGCAGCTGGAACTCGGCCGAATTTCACGGGCATTTCATCCATGATACAGTTTCACAGCCGCTTATTCCCTCTGAAATGTGAAACTGATTCCAGTGATGGTGCTGTTAGCTGTGGCTTTCCTGGGACTTGCTTTGGGGGTGCTCCTGCGGTACCTATAGTAGTTCTTTGGAATAATAAGCAGAGCTGTCTTTGTCCTTCATAGGCAAAAATAATTCTGAGCTAAGGAAGTAACTCAAACGCTTTAAAGTATGCTGTGAGGCCCCTGCCTTCCTCTCTAGCCTCTTTCATGTTCCAGAACACACCGTCTGACTTTCATTCAGTGCTCACCAAACCCAGTGTGCATGGCATGTCGATGGCAGCAAGGGTTCCAGTCAGCCGTTGCTGTCCAGTCCAGTCGAGTGACAGAGAGGCCCTTGACCAGGGGCGCAATGAAGGCCATGTTGAGAGCTCTGTTGGGGGAAGTGGGCTGGACTCTGGGGTCCGTTGGAGACAGCTGCGAGGGGGCAAGGAGCCTTGAGCTTTCTGACTTGGGTAATCAAGAGAGGGAGGTAGGCAGGCCAGGCCTGGACAGGGGATGATGAATTTCATCCCAGGGGATGAGGTACCTGTGGGACATTCATGGAAGGTGGCTGTGGGCATGGGATCTAGGGGTTGGGCTAGAGACGCGTGTGTAGGAGATGTCTTACGTCTGGTGTTTAAAGCATGGGCTTGGATGAGGTTCCCTAGAAACAACACATACAGGGGAGAAAAAAGGGGTATGGACTCCACCTTGGGGACACCCCACCACCCTGGGGGACACCCCACTGGAGGGCAGGCTGAGGCAGAAAAGCCGACAGGTGAAAGTACAGTTGGATCATATTCCCTTCTTATAGCCAAATGATAGCAAAAGTTTCTTAGAATCTCAGTTTTTTCATTAGTTTATACAAAATAATTTTATTAATGGAAATGATGAATCATGTTCCCCAAAATATTATAACATTGCCCCATTTCTTTGCTAGAGATAAAAATGTGTGTAGCCCTGTCTCTTCATTAAGAAAGAATATATTTATATTTAAGGAGAATTTACCTTTCTGTGGTGGGCTTTTTTTAAATGCACTCCACCACTCTGCATAAAGAAACTAGCTAGAATAATAACAGAGTCAATTGCTTGTCCGAGGATTTTGCCTTTCTCCTGTAGGCACTGGTTAGCAGCAAAGGTATTAACCTTTGTAGACATGACTTACCGGCCACGGAAAGTGGACCAGAGGAAGGTGGCAGCAAGGATGTCTATGATGGCCTCATGCTACAGTGCCACTAAGACATGGTGAAAGAACCCGAGCTTTGGGACTGGACAGAGTTGGCCATGATTCCTCTTTATACCACTTACTGTCTTAAGTTGTGGCGAGAAAATTAGCTTCATTGACTTCAGCTCGGTCAGAATCAGTACCCTGCAGCCCTGTCGCAGGCAGTGATGCAGAGCACAGGCAGGAGGCAGGGCACAGCAAGCGCTGGCTCTGCCCAGCAGAGAGAGGCCGTGAGTCTCTGCATCACTGCACACCCTGCACACATGTGGCATGTGATTGAGCAACTGCAGGAGAAAAGTAAGTGTTCACAGAGTTAGCATCTTCTTCCCGTAATGACTGCGGATGCACCATGCTTCCGTTTCATTCCGCTGACCTAACTGAATCACTGTCTGAAAACTCCCGTGACCGTTCCCAGTAGCACTGGCCATTTCAGCATCGTAGCATCAGTGACTAATGCAATCAGAATCAGCAGAGCTTCCTGACTGTTACTGTGTCGCTGCCAGAGGTTTGGGCAGAAGGCCATAATGTTCAGAACTTTAATGACAGGCTGTTTAATGTTCCGTTAACTTCTTTCTTAATTGGGAATAATAGCTAAGTACTATATCTTGTAGTCTGACTAACCCAAATCTTATTTAAAAGGCTTAACCCTAAACAAAGAGAAAGAAAAATACCACACTATTGGTTTTAAATTGGAAAGTACTGTGGCAAATTGTGGTCATAATTCATAATCACTGTTTTGGAATTTTTCCTCAGGGTAAAATAATGAATTAAACCCCATAATGGCAATTCAATTCATTATTTCACCCAAAGGAACAGTTGTTACATATTCCAAAATTGTTTCAGGGTATTGTATGATTTGCACAATAAATTTCCATTTATAACTCATGATATAGGTATATTAATGCCTTTGAGTTAGCGATGTTTTGTGGTCGAGCTGAGTAGAACCAAATTGTTTTCTGATGTTACATTGAGAAAATTCCTCCTTTTCTAAGCAAAAAGTTCCTTTTATTTGCCTCATGTAAAGCCACCTACGTTTATTGATGTATTGTTTGGGATAATTTTTAAAGACATGAATGTGACTTCTGTTTCTTAAATCCACATGAAAGTGTCATGGCCCTGTCCCCTGAAATAGGCTCATGGAAGGGCCTGGTGGCCAGCTGGCAGGGCTTGCGGTCTGCGGCCAAGCACAGCTCACGCATCGAGAACACAGGAGTTATTGGTAGATTCTGAGCACCACATGGAAGAGCTGCGTGCAGACCCTGGGGAGGTTCCAGGTTCACACAGGCACAGGTGGGGATCGAGGTGAGGGTCCTAGCACAGGAGTGTGAAGGGGTTTGGCACAGAGAAAGCATGTCTGGAAGAGCCCAGAAAGGGCCCAGGCAGTGGGCCCCAGAGTCCCAGGGGCCAGACTGCTTTCTAGGACGATCCCACTGTGGGCTCCAGTTGGCTGTGCATGGCTCTTTGCGATGCAAATGCTTCTCCTGGCCTTATTTTATACCCAAAGGCCTTTGTAGAGTGATTTTCTTTTAAAAACTATAATAAAAGGATTAGATTAGTAAGGATTTCTGTAACAGTATATTCACCATGTGGATTTGTATCCTTTAAACCAGATGAGAAACTGTTTAACAGGGCTTTATTGGAAAGTCTAACTGACTTCTAAATGGAATAGAGCAATTAAATACTGATACTGCCTAACACACATGTAACACGCTGCATGTGTCAAGTACCACGCTGAGCACTTCAGCATATAATAATTTGTGCAACCCTATGTGGGAGGGGTTGTTGCTGGCCCCATTTTACAGAGAGCTTAAGTTACTGGCCCAAGGTCACATAGCTCCCAAGTCCTAAGTCCCAGACTTTTTAACGTGATGCTGTACCACTATGGCCCGATGGGCGGGGCGGGGGGGGGGGGTGGCTGGTTGGGCTGAAAGACAGCATTGTACTTTGGTGAGAGACCTAAACAGTACAGAGCAGATGGCCCGGGGCGGGCGGCCCAGACAGAAGCTGGCTGCTGTCATGCTTGGAGGGCCCCACTTGCCCACCTTACCCGTGGTCTAGGCCTGTCCTCTGCCTTTGTAGCCACTGACATGGATGGGTGCAGTATGTCTTAGATGGGGTTCAGGGTTGTCTGCACAGGTGCACAGACCCCCTGTCTGCTGTGCTGGCTGTGGAGACCAGGCCTTTGGTTCAGCACGGCACCTTTCAGAGTCCCTGTCTGTGTGGGGAGGTGACGCGGCCATGCACAGACAGACACCAGCTGCTGCAGCTCAGCGAGCTCTGGAAGAAGATGCTGCCTGTGCATTTCCCAGCGCCTGAGAGAGTACAATGGTGGGAGCCATAGCCGTCTTCTGGAATTTGAGACCTGAGAGGTAGAAGGGGCCTTCAAAGCATCTAGCCACTCATTTTGCATATCCAGAGTCTCCCAGAGATTAAATCACGATAATTAGCATTTATTGAGAGCTTACTGTGTGCTGTGCACTTTGGTAAACGACTTACATGTTTTAGCTCAGGTGTTCCTTCTACCAACCCTACTACTGAAGTACTTTTATCTCCATTTTAGTGACAAAGACAAAGACAGATTAAGTTAAATGCCCAACATCATACTGCTTAGAAGGTGAAGGAGCTGGAAGCCCAGCCCTGGCTCTGCACCCTCAGCATCAGGCAGGAAGGATAAGAATCACCACATCTGTCCATAAGAAATTGACAGGCCCCCCAAAGCCAGTGTCTGGCCCAGGGTCGCCCCAGGCTTTCCAGGAGGCCCCAGAAACTGGCTCCTATGTCCACCTGGCACAGCCACCACCTGGCCCTGCGTCCCAGCAGCAGATGAGAAGGCACGCACACAGGTTTGTCCTTTGGACAACACTGGAAGCCATCCCGACACCTGGTGCTAGTCAGTGTTGTCAGCAAGCTTGCTGTTACCTGCTCATCCTGGGCCCTGGCAGGACGCCACGCTTGTCAGGAGACAGGCCTTTTGTTTCGAACACTCCATTAGAGCTCCCCGGCCTTCGGCAGACCTCTCTTCAGCCCTTCTCGCGTTTGATCCCACGAGGCACGTGTTTCTCTCTCTTCCTCTAGGGACTGGGTATTTGTTGGGTGGCATCAAGAACCCGTGGGTAGAAGGAATGCAAAGCCAGAGTCAGCCCACTCCTGACCGCGTGAAGGGCTGGCCTGGGGCCATCAGCAGCCTCTGCAGGGAGGCCCGCGAGGAGGCGCAGCGCCGTACACCCGCCCGCAAACTGAGGAGGGAACAAAAACACCTTCGCTCCTAAGCAACATTCTAGTAATAAATCACCTCAAACCACCAGTTGATTTTGTTTAGGGATAGTTTCAAAGCACAAAAGGACTGTGGATTTAAAAGGGCAGGGCCATATTTTGTCATGAGAAAAATTTAAAAAAATGCTCCTCCTTCTGAAGGAAGAAGATAGCAGGGAAAAAAATGCTCCCCCTTCTCCCAAAATAGCCCCCCAAGTAGTACCTGAATCAGAGTGAATTATCACCTACATATGGAAGTAATTACATGTTTTCCTTAAATACTGGACTCTTAAGTAACTGTTGAGTTGACATTTAACAGAGCTGATACTTTCAAACTCAAAAGTGAAATATCGATTCTCTTAAATACCCTTGTTGATGCTGAATTTAAAGGGCCATAAGCAGTACTGCGTCCGCAGCCAGCAAGGCAGCCAGCTGCGGTTTGGGTCTGGGACGAGCATCTGTGCGGAGAGCTGGTGCCCTGGAGGGTGAGGCCCTGTGCCGGCTCAGGGTCCGGAGGAGAGAGACAGCCCCCCCCCCGCCCCCCCGGAGGGAGGACAGGCCCCTGGCAAGTGTGAGAAATGCTGAGATGGGCTGGAATACAGGGGAGCTTTCACAAGGGCGAGGAAACAAGACAAAGTGGTCCAGTCTGCCCTGGGTGTCGTTTCACTAAGCAACGGCCTAGGCTGTGTTCTGAGGGACAGCTCGGGGTCCCCAGCCAGGCAGAGCACCCGCCTGCACAGGAGGAGTCAGGCGGGAGACGGGTGGCCGGGCCGCGCCCGCGGTCTGGAGGCTGCGCTGGGGCAGGCCTTCGTGAGCAGCCTTACGTGACGGGCACGCGAGATCCTTCTGACCAAGGGGTGGAGGACGGGGTGGAGGCAGTGAGAGATGCGGGCGGAATGTGGGCAGTGGTGGGCGAGAGCGGCGGCCACGGGAAGGGCTGTGTGAGGAGCGCCAGTGTGGTGCCCGGAGGGCGCGGTGCCCGGAGCCCTAAGAAGGCTGTGGGCAGGCCCTGTCCCCGGAGCAGTTTCCTCCCTGGGGAAGAGGAACAAGGTGGGGTGTCGCAGGATTCTGTACACAGGAAGTGCCAGCAGAGCCCATGGTGTCATGATTCCCATAACTATTTTTCCCTTTATTCTTGATTTCCTAAATGGGTGATAAACCAGATATTCAACCAATTGCAAAGCCCCTGGAAGGCAAGGGCTTGCTTGTATATTTGTCCTGCGCCCCCACAGTTTCTGGCACAGAGGGCCTCAAAATATCCGTGGACTCGATGGCAGCTATAATAGATGTGAGAGAAAGAAAAAATAGAATGTTTTTTTCAAAGTTGGGTTCCACACAGTTCCCACCCTTAAGAAGCTCAGAGTCATACAGGGAGTTTGGGCCGTGCACAGTTTATTACAAGGCAGAAAATGATGACTCTCCTAGGATATTTTCAGAAAATGCAAGGCCACAGATAGGAAAATGAGAAATAACTTGAACTCAGGGGCCAGGGTCAGTCTCATGGGGAGACTAGGCCTGTGGGACATGCAGGGGAAGGGAAGGGGGACACCTGACTGCCTGTGCCCTCGGAGTTGAGTGGACACACTGGGACAGAGTTCTTGGGCTTGCAGTTGGGGCGACGAGATCCTCCCGGCTGCACTCCATGGTGTTTCCAAGGCGTCCTTCCTTGCCTGCAGCCGATTCAAGTAGGCAAGAATGGCTGGGAGAACAGCTGTTGGCTCTGCTGAGTTCACTCATCCATGAGGGGCTCCTTGGGTGTCCCTGGTGGCACGGGGGCCATCCTCACTCAGCCTGAGCACTGGGAGAAGCGACTCCTCTGGCTCTGGAGCCTCTGTCTCTGTAGAGCAGTGGCGTGGCCGAGAGCACGGCTAGGAAGTCCAAAGGTCCCAGGGCCAGCTCTGCAATGCCACTGATGTCCCCGTTCCTGTCCAGACTCCCCACACCACATCCTTCTCCCGTTAAAACATAATGGAGGCGGCCAGGCGCGGTGGCTCCCGCCTGTAATCCTAGCCCTCTGGGAGGCCGAGGTGGGTAGATTGTTTGAGGTCAGGAGTTCGAGACCAGCCTGAGCAAGAGCGAGACCCCGTCTCTACTAAAAATACAAAGCAATTATCTGGACAACTAAAAATATACATAGAAAAAATTAGCCGGGCATGGTGGCACATGCCTGTAGTCCCAGCTACTCAGGAGGCTGAGGCAGGAGGATCACTTGAGCCCAGGAGTTGGAGGTTGCTGTGAGCCAGGCTGACACCACAGCACTCTAGCCCGGGCAACAGAGTGAGACTCTGTCTCAAAAAAAAAAAAAAAAGTAAAAAATAGTGGAGGAGGCAGAGACAGGCCGTGGGAGCCCAGGGGACAGAGCGTGGATAGATAACTGGGGCCGAGACACGAGTTCTGCTGCTGTCACAACTGCAGTCATTGAAGTCAGCCTGCATACTTTGAGTGCAAATGAGTGAGATGGAAAAGGCAAGCCATAGGCAGCACAGCTGTTCTTTGGTTTTTATTCTTCCTAAAGCAGGGATATTTTTCACACTAATGGTCACAGTCTTCCAGCGATGCTATGTCGTCCCGTGCTGGAAACGAGGGGCTTGGTAGTGATTCCTGGAGGGTAGATCAAAGTTTTCTTGCCAAGCTCTTGCCTAAGTTCAGTGTGATGTCATCTTGAATGTGTTTGTCTCCTCATCCTCACAGTTTGAACAAGAAAATCAGCGACTCATTGGCGAAATGAACAGCTTGTTTGATGAAGTAAGGTATGTATGTAGCTCCTTGTGAGCTGACAGCCTACTTTACAGCTTCTCCAGGAAGTAGGAACTTTATTTATTGACCGTGGTGCCTGGAATCCACATGCAGCCCACCAGAGCCAGCTTGGCGCGGAAGCTGCTGAACCCCACCGCCCTTGGCTTGCGGGCCTTTGGCAAGTGACCGCCTGCCTGCAGCTGCAGGGCTCCCAGGGACTCACATCCCCAGAGGATCAATTAGTGATTGCCAATTACCTGGACACAATTAACACCCCCATTTGGGCTGTTTACATGTAATAAAAATGAAATGGGGGGGCCCTGAGAATGGAAGGGAAACCCCTTCCTGTGGACGGCTCCACTGGAGTCTGCCTTCTCCCTCATCCAACAGGGAGTCAGGAATGCAGAAAGCAAGGCCCTGGCCACACGTGTGCGACTGTTGGCCCCCCAGGGAAGGCACTCAGAGGCCTCGGGTTCTGTGGGAATGTATGGAGCATTCCGGAAATAAGGCCTGGGTCTTTGCAAAGCCTTGCTGCAGTGTGGGCATGTCCCCAAAACAGGGCCTGATGCACCCACAGCCTGGAGACTTCTCCACGCAGGTGACAGCCCCCCAGGGGCTCTGGCATTTTGCCCTCAGAGAGGAATATCTTGGCCCTCTCTCTGACCAGCCCAGCCCCACCTGGCTGTGCCTTCCCCAAGCCTGGACACGCGCTCCTTTTCTTTTGGCACCTCCTCCCTTCCCTCACCTCCACCGTGACGCCCCTGGAACCTCAGCTCACTGCCCCGGCACATTTAAGCTCCTGCCACTTCCTGTTGCTGGTTTGCGCTAGAGCAGGACTTCAGCCCGTGCGAGCTTCTGTCCCCAGACATGTGCAAGCCCCCAGCCCGCCCCCAAGGGTGAGCCATGCTGGCCCTGACACAGGGAAGATGGCTCATTCAAGTGTTTCAAGTTGGACAGGCACTCAGTTACGAAACCCAAATGTGTTATTTTCAACCTGAATCAGAGTTTTTTCCTTGTGACAGGGAGTTGGCTTAAGGGGTAAATACACACTCTTTTCTTTGACCTGTTGAGCAGTAACAGAGTCCGGTCATCAGGCATTCTGATGCTGTCTTTTGAATCCCACCACATCACTGTGGTTACTAGGCGAGGCATAGGACTTACTGGGGACTTTGTGTTTTGCAACTGGGACATGGCCAGGTGCTCCCTGATCCTCATGCGGTGACTCAGAGTGCAAGGGGCACTGTACACGCCCGCCTCTGGCAACTGAGGGTCCGCTTACGTGGTACAGCGTATTTCCAAAAAGCCCAGTGCACTGGACCAAGCTGGGAGGCAGAAAAGCCAAACTAGTAAGTAGATCACCTTCGTCTGCCCACCTCCTCTGCCCCACCCGCCACGGTGCGGCCCCTGCTCCTCTCCCGCCTTCACTTAGCAGAGGTGATCTCTATAGAAGCGTGTAATGTTCCAGTCAGATTACCAAGTACTAATAGTGAATATGTAATCTACTGATTCTTCTTTTTACGAAGGCAAATTGAAGGAAAAGTGGTGGAAATTTCCAGACTCCAAGAGATATTCACAGAAAAGGTTTTGCAACAGGTAAAAAAAAAAAAAAGTAGTTTTGGGTTTTTACTTAAAGGGGGAATATATAAGAACTCAGGGCATTTCTTCTGAAGGCATCTGATGATCTCTGACTGGGAGCAGAGCACTGTTGTCAGCAAGTGCGCGTTTGCAGGGCTCCTCAGGGGAGGCCTCCGGTTACCCCAGAGCAGCCTTTGCGCATCTGGTGGAGGGGGAGGTGGCCACCCTGTGTGGCAGAGCACAGCGGGACCCGGGAGCACACTGCAGGCCTGGGAGTCAGGGTGACCACGAGGCCCTCTGAGATGCAGCCTCCCATCTACGAGGTGGAGTGACTCTTGCAGGATTCTGGTTCGGCCCGGAGATGAGCTGCGGAGCCCGGCACGCTGTTCCTGGGTCGCAGCTTTGCAGCCAGTAGTGCTACCGGAGCTCACATTCGGCCCTCTCAGAGTGCCGGGTCCGTGCCAGCTCGTGTATGGCGTCTTCGTGGGAAACAGGCTTGTTCTCTTTTGTGAATTTTCGTGTTATTTCTGCCTGCCTACAGTTCTGAAATTCTTCCAGCCAATGACTGGCAAAAATTTTAAAGGCCTGAGAAATTTACCTTTTTGTTTTCAGCACCCAAAGCCTGTAGAAGGGTTTGAAAGACAAAATCACTTTTCTCCAGCGTGTTCACGTGGGCTTCTTGGCTTAAGATGCTTCACTCACAAAGCAGCTCTCCTAAACCACGCAGCCGGAGTAAAATCCTTGTAAGTGAGGCACACTCAGTCTAACAACAGGCTGGAAATTCGGGCTCATAGGAGTTGACCTTTTAAACAGCGCCTTAAAGGAATCCCTCACGCATACGCGAGCTGAGCCTTAACTGAGAAGCCTGGTGGTTGGCTTGGTGTAGACTCTTCAGTCTGATGCTCCTCAGTTCAGCCTCGTTACACAGAAAACAATTAAATCAGACGTCTCCTCTCAGAGCACAGACTTGGGCCCAGGGGTAGCAAATGCTCGGGGTCCAGGTGGAGTTGGACCCGGACTGCTGCTCCTGAGCCCCATTCCTGCCTGTGAAACAGGCCTCGAGTCACCCACCTCGTGGTCAGAGCCAGTGAGTAGGAAGTTGCCTGACACACACCTGGCCCGTGTCAGGCTCCTGACGTGTGCGGACTGCTGTTGACAAGCACAGGCAGTGTCCTGCCTTATCAGTGCGACCAGTGGCCGCGGGCAAAGGGGATGTTGCCACAGAGTATCTTACGTGCACTGAAATGCACTAAAGGTCAGACTTGTAGCATTTCTAAGGTTCCTAGAGTGAGCCCAGCTACCACGGAGGGCCGGCTGCTATTAGCTCCGTGGTTGTGCTTTGTAAGTAGCTGCTGCAGAGTCCTGGGACAGAGCAGGCCAGCGGGGTCGGAAAGAGCAGCTGGGGTCACTGCCCTGCCTCAGACCACCCCCGCGCTTGCCTTGGGAAGGGGTGTGCACAGCACAGGCCAGAGCCTTGCTTGGCTTCTCCGGAGCTTCTGAGGCCTGAGGAATGGGTATCTGTCTCGTCTTTCCTGCCAGTTTTGCATAGTGGTTCATATCAGTTCTCTCAAGGGAACGTTGGCAGTGGTCACTCAGCCCCTACTTTGAGATTCTTTAAAAAGGTGTGATTACAGAGCAGAGCCATCCCAGTAATACTGATCTCTGGGAACCAAGTGGCCAAAGGTGGCTTTTCTCCCTGCAGTGTTGTATTAGTCAGGTTTCTCTAAAAACCCACACTGTGTACGTTCTTCTCCCTGACCTGCCCGGCAGCCACAGTGTACATGCGGCGCACACGGCGTAGCTTCCTCTTGCAACTGCTGAAGCGAGGGAGAAACAGCCGTGCCGGCCTCTGCGGCTGGCTCGCCTGGCCCGCACTCCTGCAGGGTGGTGAGGGTCATCGGCCAGCGTCCATGTGTTAGGCCCGGAGCCCTTAAGCAGCTTTCCAAGGGTGTGGAGTGATTCAGATGCTTATATTTTCTGCAAGCAAAAAATCCTGTTTGTACTTTTTAGTTTTGGCCTATTTTTTAGAGACGTAATGGTAAAACACAAAGCACTGCTTTTGAAGCTAGCATGTGTGTTTGGAAGCACAGGTTTTGAAGCTGCCTTCTGGGGACTTCAGAAAGAATCAATGAGAGACTACAGGGAAAGCCCCTGGCATGCGGTGGCTGCCCCACAAACAGCAACTTTTAGGTTTTTGTCCTTTTGCCGTCAGGCCTGTGACACAGGAGAGATGGCAGGTGGGGTGGAAGGAGTCCAGGCCCTGGGGTCTCATCCCAGTCCTGCCACTTAGTTGCTGCGTGACTTTGGGCAAGTTGGTAAACTTCTCTGAGCCATAAGTTTCCTTTTTATAAAAAAGGGGTGAAACCTACTTCTCGGGGTGCTGTGCAGGTAAGCCCTGGCTCTCAGGAAGGGGCAGCTGCTGTTTGTATCCTGATGTATGCTGGGGTGGGGGGAGGTGGCTATGCAGGTTGAATGTCCCTAATCTGGAAACGCGAGATCCTAAATGCTCTAAAATCTGAAACCTTTTGAGTTCCAATACGGCCCTCAAAGGAAATGCTCACTGGAACATTTTGGATTTCAGATTTGCAGATAAGGGGTTGTCAACCTGTATTTAGCTGACACTCTTTTCTTCAACAGGAGGCCGAGATTGACAGCATCCACCAGTTAGTTGTAGGGGCAACCGAGAACATCAAGGAGGGCAATGAAGACATCAGAGAGGTGGGTGCGCTCTGGGTGTCCGGGCTTTAGCAGAGTGTTAGCCTCACCAGCAGAGCTCATAGGGCCAGTCACACAGCTGAGGCCGTGGGCAGGCCCAGCCGAGCCACACGTGTTCCTGAGACCCCCTGGCCCACCTCCGGCTGCTGTTGAGAGGCCAAGGCTCACCATGCTCCAGGGAGCAATTTGGGGCCAGTGGGGGTACTCTCGGCAAGGGTCAGGCCAGCTCCCTAAATCCAGGGCTGGGCACCACTGGACAAGCTTTTTGGCCCCCACCAAGGGGCCAGAGACTGTCTGCTATCTGTGGCGGATACCACAGGCCCCCTCTGCTGAGTGGACTCTGTTTCCAGAGCTCAGTCCTCTGACGTTGCATTACTAGAAAACACAAAGCCCAGGGCCGTACTCTGCGCTGAGACTTTAAGCCTGGGACGGAAGTGAGTGATTTCTGGAGTGTCGTGTTTCCTGGGAGAATTGTGTAGGACTCCGAATTACGGCTAAACAGCAAGGGAGGTACAACCCATTTGTCTTCTGATGGATTTTAAACCCACCATTTGGTTTTGCGTAATAATGAAGTCATCTATTCAATGTAAGCATAGGACTGAGCAACACACACGGCCACAGCCTAGACTGGGAGAGGATGTGATAATAGTGGAGCATTTCGGGGCTTTTAAAACCCAAATCCTGTCAACAAAAACACCTGTGCTTCTGTCCCTGCCCAGGCCATTAAAAACAACGCTGGCTTCCGCGTGTGGATCCTCTTCTTCCTCGTGATGTGCTCCTTCTCCTTGCTCTTCCTCGACTGGTATGACGGCTAGCGTGGCCGCACCCGCAGCCCGCGCTCTCCTGCGTCTCCGGTGTGGGGGTGGTGGCGACCAGATCTCATCACGGAGCCATGTGAGGAAGAGGGGCTGAGACGGACACACGCACTCCCACAGAGGGTGCCCTGGCAGAGGAGAGAGGTCTGCGGAGCGGCGTGAGGCGGGGCTGCCGGGCAGGGCTCGCCCCAGGAGACAGCATCTCAGGGCTCAGAGGAAGTCACTGGCCCTCCCTGGCCCCGCAGCCTCGGGGAAGAACATGGTTAATAATGTCTCTCCACAGATTATTACTTTGTTTCCTTGTGGCTTCTTGTCTGCCTGAGTCAACCAATACACAGACTCATTGTGTCACAGAAAAGAAAGCTCACGTTTGCCTTGTTAACCTAATAAATACTACTGCAGCCATTTCGCGTATTGCCAGCGAGTCTAAGTTGAGAAAGCCAGTGGGCGCCCACCCACCTCAGGTCCGGGAAGAAGTGCGGGGTCGGCGCTGGCCGGGAGAGGGCAGCCCGCAGGGTGGGCAGGGCTGTGGGAGGCCCGGTGTCCTGCCACTGGGCCCAAGCAGGTTTTGTTCAAAGAAAGAAGGGACCCCAGAAGAATGGGGTGTTGCTCTCGTGCCCGCACACCTGAGCCCTCGGAAGTGTAAGCAGGAACGGCTGTTTGTGACTGAGAGCTTGAGACCTGCGGCGGTGGCGGCAGCACCCTGGTGTCCGCCCCGCTGTGCGGGCGTTCGCGCTGCTCCCGGCAAAACGTGTGCGTGTACAGACACAGGTGTCCCTGTGTTCTTTATTTGCACAGAGTGACATGTCAGAAGTTCCATGTGAATGAATTTACAGTCAGTAAAGCACATGTCTACTAGAGAACACAAATGGGGTTGCCTGTGAACTGTGCTTACATGGCCTTCGCTTGTTTGTATTCAGATAGGCAGGGAAGGTTCTGGCACTTGTTCACGGCTCCTCGGGCGTTTCCCACAGCTCAGCCACGGCCTTCGTGGCGCCTGCCTCTGCGATGCCCATCACTGTGCGGAGGCCAAGGTCTTGGCTTCAAAACGCCCTTGGTAATAAACTCTCTCACGTGTTGTGGAGGTGACCATGATCACCGCGCTTGTTCGCAACCAATCTGCACCACTTGTCATTTATTTCTGAGCTGCTGAAAAAACAGTGACACTTCTGACATGTCGGCCAGAAACAACACATTCAAATAACATGGAAGAAACGCCTGGGAATGTCTTTTTTGTATTTAATTGTCTCACACACTTAGTTTATCTAACTGGCAATTTTGTAAACATATACTTCAATGTCAAGATTCAACTGGAAACATAATTTTCGTACAAAGGTTGTGAACTGCAATGTCGTGGTGGCATTTGCACGGGGCCACGCCAGCCCTTCCTGCCTGCTGCTCCCCCCAAGGGAGTTAGCTCTGTTCCACACAGTAAAAACGAAAGTAGCCCTGGCTTACCAGCAATTACATTTTCACTTTTGCCTCGCAGCTCCTTTTTTAAAAACTAACTTGCTAACAAGGCTGCCGGTGCAAATTTATTCATAACAGAAGTGAAGGAAAGGCCAGTGGGGCTTCTTTCCTACTGGGCACATCCCAGAGCAGACAGCCTCCCTACCTGGGGAGGAGGCAGTTCTGCAGCCTCGTGGCCCAGGGCCATCCCTTGCCCAGCCCCCTCCCTCTCGTGCTCCACCACAGTCTGCACACCGGAGTGCCCCCCTTACCAACACGCCAGAGCCCAAGGGGACAGAGCCGTGGGGGGGCGGTAACACATCCACACCAAGCACGCCTGTCGCAGGGTCTCCCACTGTGGAGGCAGCACCATTCACTGCACGGCGCCAGCACCATTCACTGCACGGCGCCTTGGCAGTCGGCACTGCTCCAGCCCAGGGCAGACGGGGAGAAACACCAAGTGCCTCCTGCTCTTAGCAGAACAAGAGATCACTGTAGATACAGCTATGGAGTAAGGTCTGCAGACAGCAAGGTGGCTTAAAAAAATCAATTCCAGAAAATGCATTATTTATCGGAAGTCCAAACCCTTGGCATATCCAGTGTAAATTTATTTTTTTGACAGCATCCAATAAATCCCAGTAAAGGAGCTAAATTAAGATCTTAACATGAAAAGTGGAGTCAGAGCTCTTTAGGCAATGCTGATATGCACTTCATTTTATGCCCATGGGTGGTCGGCAGCAAGTTTTATTTGCAAAGCAGCATTAGCAAACAGAAGCAATTGCACCGTAAATGAGTAACCTCTAAATTACCAGTAGTTATATTTAATGAAATGTCCCTCAAAGTTCCTTTGTTACCTTCAAGTGACACATTGTACGGAACTTGCCCATCCTGCTAAGCTGATTTCTCAGCTGCTTCAGTCTCCTGCTCAGACAGCTTCTCTTCCGACAGAACCGACATCCATGGCGACACTGCGCGGGTGATGCTCTGCTTGGCCAGGTTGTAGTGGTTTATGACCGTGTAAAATTTCTCCCTGGCACTGGAGTCTTGCTCCTCATAGTAGCTCTCCAAGCCTTCTGGAATGCACTGGGTGTTCTGAAAGACAAGAAGCCACTGAGACCATGCATCGATGCAGGAGGGGTGCCAGTCTGTGTCTCCAAGTAACAAACAGCCAACAGATACTCACTGAGCTCCTTCCCTGAGCTTGGAGCAACAAACACAGTGGTGTGCAAAAGCCAGCGTGGATCCTGCCCTCAGAGTGCACAGCCCAGGGGAAGCCTGGCCTCGACTAAACATTCACAGGATAGACCCTAACAGATGCCACGGCAAACTGGTACTCGGGCTCAAAGCAGGTGTCTGTAATAGGACAGGCCTTCACTAAAGATCTTGCACTAGTTGTCATTTATTTTTAATCTACTAGAAAACAGTGACACTTCTGACATGTCCAGAAACAACTAATTCAAATGAGGATGGAAAGGAGGTGAGAAAGTCTTTTCTCGAGCCAGGTTCCCAGTGGCCTTAGGTGAGAGACAGGGAAGCACTCAAGGCAAAGGGACGATGAGTGGAGGAGTCTTGGGGCAGGACGACAAAATGACTGCAGGACTGAATGCAGGACCTGGAGCCCAATGCCAGGGCTGGAAGACACAGGCGTCAGAGGGACCAGGCCTCAACACAGCCCTGAGGTCCTGGGAGGAGGCGTGACCCGCAGAGCACCAGAGGGCTGCTGCGGGGTCTCCCGAGGGGTGGGTGGGGGCTATGCTGGGAGCCACAAAACCTGGGGAGGCCACAGACCCCTAAGATTGCATGTGAAATTCTGCTGGATGGGCTTTTTGGAGGGAGACCAGTCCATGGCAGTCTAGGACCCAAAAAAGGTTAAGATCCTGCACCCAGGCCTGGCTCCTTGTCCCCTGCCCCGCAGTCACGGCTGGGGCTGGCGGAGCACTAACAGGCACCGCAGTCCACGTGCTCACACAGCTTGGAGACCCTGCTTGTCGGCCCCCCGGGAAGGGGAGCAGAGACTGCTAATGGTCTTCCACTACCGTTTGCCTGGAGCTGAGCAGGGCACGTGTGCCCAGCTGAAGACTACGTTTCCCAGCCTGCCCTGTGGCAGGTGAGGCCGGTGCTGATTTCTGGCCAGTGGGATTCGGGTGGATATAACAGGAGCAGGTTCCGGACTGGGCCCTTAAGGGGGAGCTGCCTGCCCTCCACTTCCCATTCCCCCTTCTTGGCCAGCTCTGACCAGCAGAGGACGAAATGCTGGGGGCTGGCTGGAGAACAAGAGACACGGAATCAGGACTCCAGGATGACTTCAGGGACCCTGCACTGCCTTCCAGCCTGGACTCGAGTGCAAGAGTAATAAACCTGCCGTCCCGTCCAAGCCAAGTGACCAAAGCATTTCACTCAGGCCCAGGGTCTCTTTATCAGATAGGAAAGTGAGACTGCCGTTGAGGCAGGGTCTCTGGGCTTAGCCACCATCACAGCACCTGGGAAGTTTTAAAACTCCAGGTTCTCAGGGCCTCCCCCCTAAAAGTCCGAGCAGGTCTGTGCTGCAGTCATCGGTGGTGTGAAGTGTCTCCCGGTAAGCCTGAGGCTCAGCTCCGGATCCAGCAGCTCGCCCAAGGCCCCTTGCCGGTGGGTGGCAGACTCCACAGTGCGCCGACCAACGCCCGGTCCTTCGGGGCTTTGCACCTTGCTGCTGAATGGGTTCAGGCACCTTCCCCGTCCTGGGGAAAGCGACAGAAGCTTCCTTTGATGACTCAGCGTCTTGGGGCACCCCAGGCCGTCACTGGGATGGTCCGTGGTGGCTGCTGTACCAGTGGAGGGGCTGCTGGGGGACACTCGGCCTGGCCCAGGGCACACCAGGGAATTGCTCCTCCTCCTCCCCTTCCTCCTCCTCGCCTGAGCTCAGGTTTTTCTCAGTCTCTGAAAGCTAAAGGCCCCAGCTGAGGGCCTGCTCCTAGGTTGTCCTGTGGGTCCCAGGCCTGTCTGCCCTTTCCTGGCAGTGAGGAAGGACCGGGCTTCTTTCCCACACCCACGCCCCCCGCCCCCCAACGTTCTCACGGTACCCAACAGTTTGTAAGATGCTTTTCGGGTACATTCTCTCACTGTGAGGTGAGTTCCATTACTCCCATTTTATAGGTGGAGAGGTGAGACCCAGAGAGATGAAGTTGCTGCCCAGGGTCACAACGGTGAGAACCACAGCTGCAGCCCGGGCCTGCAGTCGAGCCCCGCACACCTTACACCGTGCCACCTCCAGGGTCCTGATCCGACACTTCCCGCCCGACCCAGTGACCAGGTGAGCGAAGGACGGCCTTGCAAGGCGCTCCGCCGACGGGGCGATGGGTCAGAATCGTCCTTTTTCCAGAATCGACCCCTGGCAGTCTCCAGTTCAGCCGGAGCTCACCAAGTCCCTGCTCTGGCGCACACGGACCTCAGGAGCGGACCCCAGTGTGTCCTGACCTCCATCTCCGACTGTGGGTTCCTGGGGTTCCCCCCTTCAGTACCCTCGAAGGCTCACTTTATAGAGGGAGACTGAGCGCCAGGGGGCTTAGACCTGCCCAGCACGAGTCAGAGCTGCAGCCGGGACCAGGGCTGAGGCCACAACCTGCGCAAGGTCCTCTTTACTGGGCCCAGGCGCCCTGCGCACTCTCGGGACCCAGAGGCTGCTCGGATGTGCAGATTCGTTCAGGGCTGCTGGCTGCTGCACGGTGTCCGCAGCAGAGGACAGGCTGAGCAGGCAGTTGGCTGAGAGAGAGAAGGGGCTCTCGGCCACAGAAAAGCTTCCGTCTGAGCAGATTTAGAGGCCTGAGTGTGACTGGGGTGTCTGTTCCTTCTCTGAGCGAGCTCTCGCTCCACTCGCATGGTGCCTGCCGCGTCTAGGAAAAGGCGCCCCAGGGTGGGGTGGGCGGGGGCTGCCTGTCAGCTTTACCCCCAAGCATGTCCCGGTTCCGTGCGAGGCACCACGGCTTCCCAGACAGCATGACCCGCCCAGGCCACGCGGCACTACTGTCCCCTGCCTTGTCCGTGGCCCTGCTGTCCCCTGCCTTGTCCGTGGCCCTGCTGTCCCCTGCCTTGTCTGTGGCCTCCACTGGGAAAACCCGGGCTTGTGCTGAGCCGGCACCAGGAAGTGCAGGCGTGTGTGTCCCTGCAGAGGGAGGCGGGGACCTGTCTGTGTCGGCAGACCGCTGGGACGGCTCGTGGCCCGGCGCCCAGCACACACGGCGGCCTGGCTGTCACTCCTGGGGTCTGGGAAGACGGCCAGTGGTGGAGGCGGGACGCGGGTTGGGGTGGCATGGAGCACCCAGGACCTGGCCGAGGCCTGACGACAAGTGGACCCCGGCTGCACATCCACACGGCCCGTTCCCCATGGCTCAGGCGGTGCCCTGGGTGTTGTCCCCACGTGAGTCGCTGTAGCTCCGCCTCTCCTCCGAGGCCACCAGCTTAGTGACGCTGTAAAGGGATCAGCCCAAGGCCAACCTGCCCCGGGGAGAACTAGTTCTCCTTCTTGCCAGCTCCCTGAGCCCTGCAGTGGAGAAAGCAGAACACCTGAAAGCCCCTGTGAGCCCAGGACTGTGTTCAGAAGAGAAGTGACAAAGGAACGGAACGTGCTTGTCACTGGCACTGCCACTTGCGCAGCATTTCAGGAGTTGGTGCTGAAGAGCAGCCCAGCGTCGGAGCCAGGCCCCCCGCTCAGCTGAGCTCACCTGTGGGCCTTTCTGCACCTCGGTTCCCTCGTCTGTAAATGGGCACGTGAGTCGGGCTGCCGGGCTGCTGCGAGGACAGAAGGCGCCGCAGGTGGCTCAGGTGAGAGGCCAGGATGTTGCGCATCAGGCAGAAAAGCCAAGCCCAGAAGGGCCCCCGCTAGTCACCAGCGTCTTGGTCCCAGCCCCGCCTGGACGCTGGGAGGCCCCCAACACTCTGCACAGCAAATGGCCACTCAGACTCCCACGGACATCCCTGGCCAGCTGAGCTCCGCCAGCCCCACTGCCGTCCCCTGCACACCCCCTCCGCCTGCCACTCGCCACCCCTCAGCCACGGCTGGGCCACGCGCTACCGTCCCACCCCAGTGCCCGGCACGGGGCCCTGCGAGCCTGGGTTCGGCCACACCTGTGGAGCACGGCCCTGTCTGGGCTGGCATCGGAGACGGCTCAGAAGCACAGTGCCCGGCCCAGGGGGCAGGACAGGTGTGTCACCACAACGTGACTGCAAGGAGACCGTGCTGGGAAGGCGTCCCGAGGGCTGAGGGCGCAGGCACCGCAGGGCTCACGCGTGGAGCCCAGTGACACAGACGCACGGGCTCTGCCGAGGGAAGGAACGCGGGACAGCCAAGGCTTCCTGAGCAGCTCCCACCCGGCCCCAACTCAGCCCTTCCTCAGAGGGACTCTAACCCTGAGCCCGTGTCACCTGGGCCTGGATGCTGGGCTTGGGGAGGGTCCCAGACTTCTCAGGGCCTCACTCCGTGCCCCCCGCAGTGAAGCCAACAGGGCCTGCCCTGGGCGGCGCCACCGTGGGAAAGAGCGGCCAGTGTGAAAACACGGCGGGGGAGGGGGAGGGGCAGGGCAGTTTCCGCCATTATGTTTAAAACTTTCCAATGATACATAATGACTTTGTGGTTTGTTTTTTTTTTTTTAAAAAGCAGAGGTAGAAACTCAGTGTGTCCTCCCCAGCCCGAGTCTGCCTTTTAAATCCCTTCATGACACCCCTCAGCCGGGGGCCACTCAGGGGTGGCAGCAGGAGCAGCCGCCCAGCAAGGCCCCCTCTCCCAGCCCGGGCCGAGCAGGCACAGTGGGGGCCCTGCCTCGCTGTGCTCCACTGCCCGCTAGGAAACGGGGACAGCGGTCCCCTCCCCTCCCGGGGGTTCTGGGCGCGCCAGGAGCCCTTGGCCTAAAGCCCCTTGCAAGAGACGCGGGAGGAGGCAGGGAAGGACGCAGGGTGAGCTCACGCCTCCCCCCTCTGCACAGCCCAGCAGCTCCCCGGCCCTGCCGGCTGCGTGCTCAGGAAGGACCCCCACCAAACACTCGTGGAAAATGCCCAAGTCCCGTGAGACGCCACTCCGGCACGGCCGTGCGGGACTCTAAGCCCCCGAGGCTGGCTTGCGCCAGACACCCGCCGGGCCTTTTCCACAGCAGACATGATCTGCAGCCCGGCTGGGGCCAGGGTCACCTCCTAGGCCGTCACCCACCGGGACCAGGCCATTTAGCAGGACTCAGCTGCCCCCTCCTGCACGCAGGGAACTCGCCCCAGGCCCAGCGGGGCAGAGCCAGGAAGGCGCCTGTTACTCGGGAGCAGTCGGTTTGGGAGGGGACTCCCGGCCCCCAGGTAGCTGTCCTCTGCACACCCCACACAGGATACTGCTCCTGCGTGTGGCTCTGCTCCCTCTCCGTGACATCAGCCTCTCTTGGTCGCCACACTAGACCAGGTCCTTCCCCTTTGCCCCTCCCCTGCCTCCCCGATCCAATCAACCTCCCAGCGTGCTGCCACATCGGTCCCCAGTCCACCCCCGCACTTTGACCTTCTCTCCCAGGTCATCTCACTGCCCCCTCTCCCCCTTCCAATCTCCAGCCTCCCCAGGTGGCCCAAGGGACGGCATCACTTTCCCTCCCGCAGGGCCTTTGTGGCACTCAGGATGCCACAGGCTGGCCACAAGCTGGCCCACCGTGCACTGCCTCCCTGTCGCCACGGCCCCCATCTGCGCCCTCTGCTTCCAGCTCGCTGGGTCTGGGCCAGCCCTCCCCCCGCTCCTCTCCCCCGCTCCCCTCCCCCCTCCCCCAGCCCTCCCCCCGCTCCCCTCCCCCGCTCCCCTCCCCCAGCCCTCCCCCTCCGCTTGGCTGCCTGGGACAGAATTAAGCTCTTCAGCCCCAGCCCAGGGCAGGCACAGGGCTTGCCAAATGGCACCAGCGAAGGGGTGTGGGCTGCCCTCTGCCAGGTGCCCTTCCCAGAGACCTGCAGACCCCCTCACTCACCCCCCATGAGACTTGGCGCCAACACCGGCCACCCTTCTAGAAACAACAGCCCCTACGCTGCGTGCCCACTCCCCTCGGCCTTCTTTTCTGTTCACGACTGACTTCGTGCCTCTGAGAATGCAAGGGAGTCTCCCGAGGCCGGGGCTGGACCTGGTGGCCCCCGGCTGTGCTCCAGCACCAAGGACGGCAGTGGGCGCCTGGCACTTGGGGGGCACCAAGTAGCTGCCGGCCAGTGAAGGAAGGGCTGAGGCGCCAGAGCCCCGAAGGACGGCACGACACGGGAGGAGAAGGGCCCTGGGAGGGGAAACGTGAATTCCAGCCTTTTCTGCTCTGCACCTTCACATGGGCGAAAGCAAAGCCCAAACCCACCCACCCAGCAACACGGACAAGCGGAGCTGGCGTGTGCATGTGCTCGGCGCTGGAAGCAGCTGGTTGCTCCTGGTTTATTTTAATTAGTGCCAAACCTTGGAAATAACCATTTCATGTTGGCTCTGGAAAGTTCAGAACCAGATACCGAGTGCAGGGAATGGGAGTCCACAGCAAGGGCGTTATCTGTCAGGGCTGCACAATGACACTTTGGTCAACGACAGGCGAAGGCACAGTGGTGATCCCATGACACATGGAGCTCCATCACAACTGAGCTGAAACATCCCTGTCACCGATGCCGTCATCACATGGAAATGCAACAGACCTACCGCTCTTCCAGGTGGACGAGAGTCTAGCACGTGTTACACAGTTAGTTCCGGTGCACGGTACTTGACAGTGACAATATGTGACTACGTCACTGGTTTATGTATTTGCTATACTATACTTTTCCTTGGTATTTTAGAGTGTACTCCTTGTATTTGTGTAAAAATATCCGTAACACGGCCCAGCAGGTGCTTCAGGGGCCCAGGGGCCTCGTTAGCACAGGGGACGGCAGCTGCACGCCTGTCACTGCCCCTGAGCCCTTCCAGTGGGACAAGACGTGGAGGTGGAAGACAGTGCACTGAGGAGCCTGACTCTGCGTAGGGAGGTCCAGGCTGATGTGTGTTTTTGTGTCTTAGTTTTTTAAAAATGTTTTAAAAAGTAAAAAATAAAAGTAAAAAAATTTGAAAATAGAAAATGCTCATAGAATAAGGACATAAGGAAAGAAAATATTTTTGTACAGCTGTACAATGTGTTTGCGTTTTAAGCTAAGTGTTATTACCAAAACGACAAGTTTTTAAGAATTAAAAAGTTTATGAAGTAGAAAAGTTACAGTTAGGGTTAACTTACTGAAGAGGGGAAATTTTTTATGTAAATTGAGTGTGGCCTTGGTGTCCCGCGTCTCTGGCGTGTGCAGCAGTGCCCGGGGGCGACCGCCGTCCCCCGAGCTCTGACCGTGGCCGGGCCCTACACAGTGCGCCACTGTGCACCGTTCACACGGCGTTTGTACTGTCCCTTGTCGCGTCCAGGGTTGCTTAGACGCACAGACACTTGCCGCTGCATGACAGCCGTCTCCAGTCAGCACTCAGCGGGCCACCTCTGTGCAGGTAGCTGAGGGCAACAGGTGTGCCGTACAGGGAAGCAAGCCCCTGGCAAGGCATCCCTCAGATGTGTCCCCATCGCTAAGGGACAGTGACCATGCTTCCTGCAGGCTTCGTCCTCTCTCTCCGCGCCCCTCCCTCCACCTCATCTCCCCTCCCTTTCCTTCTCTTTCTTGAATCCTGCTGAGCCCCATGCGGGGCGGGCGTTGGAGGCGGCCCCGTGAGCAAGCGAGCAGCTCCCAGACCCCGGTGTTGCCTGGACAAGGGCTTCCCCCAGCGTGTCCTGCCCTCTGTCGTGTGGCCGACACGGTCCCTTCCCTCTCCCCCGAGCAAGGTGTCGGGAGGGAAACGGCTCCTGGGCGTCTCCCACGGCAGCCCTGGCTGGGCCTCGGCCAGCAGCGCCCCTCCCCAGGCTGCCGAGGTCAGTGCCAGGGGTCGAGCCCGAGAGTCTCCTTCCAGCTGGTCCCACCGTGCCCTCTGCCTGCCCGCCCTGCTCTCCAGGCAGGGCCTCCAGCAAGGCCCCTCCCGTCGCCATCCACAGGGCACAGGGCCCTGCTGCTCTAGCGCCTGTCCCCGCGCCAGCTGGGAGAGCCGGCAGGGGCGGCCTGGCGCTCAGGGAGAGAACAGCGAGGGGCAAAGCGTCCCGGGGCCTCCAGGGAGACGGAGCTTTACCTTGAGGACGAACCCGTCGGGGCAGGTGCGGTCATACTTGTACACCTTGTAGACGACCAGGAAGACGACACAGGTGAGGAAGGCCAGGGCGAAGAGGACCAGCACGGAGACCTGCGGGCAGAGCAGGGACGTCAGGGGCGGCAGGAAAGGCAACGGGACGGACGTGCCCGCATGTGCAGACTGCCTCTGGACAAGCCACCAAGAACCTGGGCAGGGCAGCTGGGGACCGGAGGCCAGGGGATCACTTTTCACTGGGCAACTTTTTGTATCATTTTAATTTTTCACCATAGCCGTGTTTCACCTTCATTTTAAACTGGTTATTGTTAGTGTTCCAGCTGCTCACAGCGCCCGGGCTGCAACACGAGGGAGCCTCCGTCTCGCCAGGGCTCGCGGGCCACTGGCACGCACGGCTGGAGCAGGGCCTGGCTGCCACCCTGCCCGTCCCCGAGGTGATGCATCAGCCCCCCGCTCGGAGCCGGGACGCAGTGTCACACAGACACCAGCCTGCCCGTGCCCAGGACCAGCTGAGCAGGAAAGACAGAACCTCTGCGGCTTCCCGTGCGTGTGCGTCGAGGCAGGGTCCCGGAGGACGGGCATGCGGTTTCTTCACTGTGCCGTGCCGAGTGCCAGACTCGCCTGACAGGTGCTCAGCTCGTGTTTCCAGGGAGCTAATGACAGCACGTGTGACGCTGCACAGAGGCGGGAGCCCTGCCCCAGCTGCTGACACTGACTCTGGACCTGGAAGGTGCTTACCCGGCCACAGGGGAGGCTGGCAGGGCGAGAACACGTCCCAAGGCTAAGAGGGCACACAGGTGGCCCTGCCCCAGCCCAGGTAAGCAGAGGGACAGCTCCTAGGCTCCCTGGACCGTGGGAGGGAAGCAGGCCCCGGGGCACTGGGTACCGGCGTGCGGCAGGGGCTCTGTCACGTGCGTGTGAACACGAGCAGAACCGCTGGCTCCCACCTGCCCACCCGGCAGCCTGCGAGCCGCAGGGCAGCGGGGACCCCCTCCCTGGCCACACAGAGAACCCCGCGGCTTCCTGAGGCTGAAGCCCCCCCGCTGGTCTGCGGTGGGCCCGGCGCTGCCTCAGGACCCCTGGGCTCAGGGCCCATCTGTGAAGGGGAACAAGAGCCCCAGCGGCACCGGGTCCTGGGGAGGCAGGAGAAGATGGAGTGAGAAAGTGCATTACAAGCCACAAAGCACGGTCACCTGGAGGACAGAGGCCACCGCTGGGAACGCTGAGGCCCCTGGATGACTCTTCTCTTTGGGGGCCCCAGGCACCAGCCCAGGGCCCGGCGCTGAGTTCCGCCTGCAGCTCACCAGTTGTGCCAGCCGTGCCAGCCTGGAAACCCAGAGCCTCTCGGGGCCACTGTCTCCGTGACTGACGGGGACAACGGCGCCAGCACCCCCCAGTGGCTGCAAATGCCCATGAAGTGTCACAGTGGTCACTACAGCTGGTCAGTCCCCTGCTCCCACCTCCTGGGCTCTGCATCTGCAGAGTGCAGAGTTGTTCCCAAGCCTGCGTCTTGGCTACCCCAGGCCACAGGGCCAGCCGGATGGGGTAGCTCAGGGCTGAGGGATGTGGCCTCTCTGTCATTGGTTTCCTGTCCACTGTGCTGCCAACTCAGCTGGTCCCCCAGCACTCTCACTAAGCGTCCCAGGGCGGGACGAGGGGCAGCACCAGGACCTAGTGACTCCAGCCCGGGCTGCTCCCTCCCGCCTCCCTGCACAGCCACCACCGGTCACTTGCCACACCCATCTCCAGACCTCCCCTCCCCTCCCCCAGTTCATACCCACTGCAGCCTGAATGACACCTGTCTCCACTGTGTCCCCTCACCCAGGCAGGCAGACAACCCTGCCACCTCTGAGGAGGCGCTTCCTATGTCTCTAAGTCCTGCTGGTTTCTCGATCACGTCCCTTGCCTCCATCCCCACCCCGGCCCAGCCTCTGCAACCCTTCACTGGGATTGTCCCCCTCCACAAGGCAGCCAGCCCTTCCCAGGCCACCACCCTCCTCAGTCTGTCTGGACAGCCTGTATTGCCCACGGAGCCTGTGCCTCATGTGGGGACACAGGATGGAGCCAGGGCTGCCTCCCAGGGCCACGGTGACCGTGGCGGCCGCAGCACACGGGCCAGCACATCAGCACCTGGACCTGGCAGCCGAGCATGGAGCTGGATGACGAAGGAAGACAGAGTTTGCCAGAGAAAGAAGGGGCCGCTGTCCCAGGAGCACAGCCGGGCAGGGCCTGTCCTGACAGCCACAGCCCTGACCACTCCTGGGGCTCAGCTGTCCTCTCCCCAGCCCGGTGCAGACCGGGCCTGGCCTCTCCTTGGCCACTCTGTGGCATGGCATCCCCCCATGGTGACCACAGGCCTTTCTAGAAAGATCCCCAACTGGCTAAGAGTTGAAACATGGCTCTGCAAGCTGCTGACTGTGTGACCTTGGGCAGGTCCTCTGGCCTCTCTGCAGTGGGGGGACGGTACGTCCCACCCTGATGCATCTATCAGGAGAATGACAGAGACCGAGGGCCGCGCGCATGCTGGGACCCTGCTGGGGCCTGAATCCTGTCCCCCTCGGAAAGATATGCTGACATCCAACCCCCAGGACCTGTGAGTGGGCCCTGATTTGGACGCAGGGTCTCTGCAAATGTAATCGAGTTAAGATGAGGTCATGAGGTGGGCCCTCATCGAATCCAGGGACTCTGTGTCTTTATACAAAGGGGAAGTCTGGACACAGAGACCAACAGGCATGCAGGGGGAGGCCACGTGAAGATTGAAGGTGACACACGCCATGCAACGCCACGGCTGGCCAGCCACCCCCAGAGACTAGGCAGGAGTCTTCCCCACGGGTTTCTTGCACACCTTAACTTCGGACTTCTGGTCTCCAGAACTGTGGGACACATTTCTGTCGTGCGAGTCCCCGGCTGGGGCACTTTGTTGGGCAGCCCCAAAGACCAGGGCTACATGTGGGGGGCCGGGCCTGCTCCCCTCCACTGAAGATCTCCGTCTGCCATCGTCCCTGTTCCTTCCCCAGCAGGCCAGCCTGCGCTGCCTTCTCTCCTCCTTGCCCCTCAAAGCCCTGGCCAGCCCCCGGGCCTCCAGGAAGGATCTGGAACATCCCAGCCTCTCTCTGGACGCCAATCACACATGTGGGCACTAAATGACCCAACATCTATTTTTTCCTAATTCAAGTGAAATAAGTCTGTCCCAGTTTGGAGACTCATGAGCGTCTGCTCCCCTGACCCCATGAGATAATTAGGAATATTTGAGAACACAGGGTGAAATTACTGAGGCAGACACGTGTGTTTCCTTGAGAACCTTGAAGTACCTCTTAGGCTTTCTCTACAATGACCCACCAGGACCATAAGTGTAGGGGGAGCCATGACCACCAGTGGCTCCACCTTTCAACCAGCTCGAAAATGCTGGGGTCAAAAAAGATGCATTAGCCGTTCACTGCCTGGGACTAAGAGTCAGACAGCCCTGGGTTCAGGCCTGCTCGGCCACACACACAAGCCTGGAAGGGCCGTGTGCCTCCCCGGGCCCCGGTTCCCTCTCGTCTGCGCGAGGGGTGCGGGGGGCACGCAGCAGACCCCGTGGCCGGCAGGCGGCAGGGCACTGTGAGCCCTGTTCCCACACAGCGCCGCCTCCCAGCAGGCAAGAAGCCCGGAGACTGTCCATCCGACACCTTTCTCAGCGCCCTCAAGTCGGCCGACAGGACACCCAGGTGACCCAGAGTAAGAGGAGAAGCAGCGGCCATTCGCAGTGGCCCCAGCCTGGGCGCAAAACGCCTCCACTGTGGCTGCCTGTGAGGGTCGTGGGAGCTTCGGAAGATCCCCAGGTCTGGACCCACCCAGAGTAGGGACTGAAATATCGGGGCTGGGATCCAGACATCAGTGTTGTGGAAAACTGTCCAGATGCTCCTCATGTGCTGCCTACGCTGGAACTGAGGGGTACACAGAGGCCCCCACGTCTCGGCAGGTTCTGCAGCCTGAGCACTACTGAACCACCAAGCCAGATGCTACACTCTCAGGACAAACTTGACTATGACTTCTGCCATCATCTGCACCACGGTAGGCAGTTGAAATGAATTCTGTGGACTCCTTACATCAGCACCTACCTGCGAGGTAGACTACTACATTTTACAAACAGGGAAGCTGAGGCTCAGATATAAATGACTGGCCCAAGGCAAGCTGGCTGTGGTTGGCTGAGTAATGGTCCCCAAGGATACCCAGGTCCTAATCCCTGGAATCTTGTTGGGTAAGGGACTTGGCAGGTGTGATCTAGCCAAGGGTCTTGAGATGGGGAAATTGTCCCGGGTTGTTCAGGTGAGCCCTAGATGTCCTAAGAGGGCGGCAGAGGGAGATTCTACCGCAGAGGAGAGGTGACCTGAGCAGAGAGAAACCGGAAGATGCTACCCTGTAGGATCTGGAGGTGGAGAAGGGGGCCACAAGCCAAGGAATGCAGTTCTGGAAGACAGAAAAGGCTTCCACGAGAGCCTCCACACAGAGCAGGGCACTGCAGACACCTTGACTGTGGCCTGGTGACACTGGTTCAGGACCCCTGACTGCAGAACTGCGAGACGGCTGCATGCTGCGTTAAGCTGCCACACTGTGCTAATTTGTTACAAAAGCCCCAAGAAACTTTTATATCTCCTTTCAAGTTCATCTCCCCTCAAACGGGGCCACTGCGGGCAGGGCTGTGTCACACACCTGGCACAAAGAAAATGCGTCCCACATGTGCATGAGTGCGAGAGTGAGCGAATCCAGTTGCAGACAACCCATCTCCCAACAAGCACCGACCGCAACCCCTGGCTGCTGGGCACCCCCAGAATAACGCCTCAGTCACACAGAGCAGGCGGTTAGTCTGCAGGAGCTGCTGGCTGTCTAGGTGAAGGCTTTGCTTAAGTAAAGCCATTTCTTAAGCAAACAATCCGCCTGGAAGGAGGTGGGACCCAGGGCAGCTGTTCCCTCCGCTGCTCCAGGCCCAGAAAGCTGAGGTTGACAGACAGGGCCTGCCCCTCCACCCGGCCGGGCTGGGCCTGTGAGCCAGGGACCGGCCAGGGGGGTCCCGACAGGGAGAGGGTATTTCCTGGGAAGCAGGGCCTGTGTTCCAGGGCCGTGTCTCCGTCAGGCACAGCAGGCTCAGTGCCTGGGCCTCCCATGCTTGCAGGAACCCATAAAAATGTTTTGATTTTAATTCTGTTTCAGAATTAGAAGGAAAAAATGCTATAATGATAATGAATATGTAATAAGGACAGGCTGGACGGTATCCGTCTTTAGACAAGACTGCCGCAATTCTCTCTTTAATGAAGAAAGGGCCACGAAGGCCGAGTGCCCCCCGGCCCACAGGCCCTGCTTTCCTCCATCTCAGGGACCCCCACGTGGCCAGTGGACACTCGCAGGTGATCTGACCGTGGCCCCCGTGGAGGGCGCGTCTCAGGAGTTGGCTGAGAAGCCTGTAGGGTTGTATGGTCCTGTGGCGTCACCCTGGCGTCACGTCTTCACCACACAGGGCGAGAACGCAGAGCAGCCCCTAACCTTGCTTGGGAAGGCTGCTGAGAGGGGCGTCTGGCCCTCGAGGAGGAGGAGCTCATCAGGGAAGCAAGGCAATAGGGAGCCCAACAGGGAGCAGGGCTTTGTGCCAAAGGCCTGAGATGCCAAAAAACATGGTGTGCTAGGCCAGCGTGGCTGAAGCATCACATGTCCTGCAGGAGATGGGCCATGAGGCACTGAGTGCACCAGGGCCTGGAGGTGGGGCAAGCCTGGCGCAGGGTTCTGCCATAGTTGTGCCATTGACTGCCTGGACCCCCTGGCGAAGCCACAAATCCTCCTCAGAATGATGTTTTCAGTGCATAAAACACTACACGTAGGCTTGCAAACTAATTATATGAAATACTGTTATGAAAATGTTGCAAAAATATAAATTTGTGATGTAATAATATACACGTGTTTATTTATTAACACACTAAACAACAAAATCTTGTAAATACTGATTTCAAAGGACCAGTGAGTGGAAACACTACCCCAAGATCTTGGCACCCAGTTCAGCAGGATATGAAAAGGCCTGTGATCTGCGGGGCAACGCAGGTGCAGGTACAGCAGCACCTGACACCTCTGCAGTTTATTGCCTACGTTAAAAAGTGAAGGAACTTGTACACTGAAAACTATAAAACATTGCTGAAAGAAATTAAAGAAGACCTAAATAAAGGGAAAGATACCCTGTGTTCAAGGATTGGAAAACTTAAATAGTAATTATATTATGTTAATATTGTTAAGATGGGAATACTTCCCAAACACAATCTCTATCAAAATCTTAACAGTCTTTTTATTTTTATTTATTTATTTATTTATTTTGCAGAAATGGAATTTCAAGGGACCCTGAAGAGCCAAAACAGTCTTGAAAACAAAGACTAAATTAGAGGACTCATCTTCCCAATTTTAAAACTTAAAACTACAAAGCTACAGTAATCAAAATAGAGTGGTACTAGCATAAGAACAGACATATAAATCAATGGAATAGCACTGAGTCCAGAAATAAAATTATATGTCCATGGCCAACCGATTTTCAATAAGGGTACTAAGATCATTCATTCAATGGGACAAGAACAGTCTCTTCAATAAGTGTGGTTGGGACCATATGCAAAAAAATGGTGTTGGACTCTTACCTCACATGATATACAAAAAATAACTCAAAAAGGATCAAAGACCTAAATATAAAAGCTAAGCCATAAAACTCTTAGAAGAAAACACAGTGGAAAATCTTCTTGACATTGGATTTGGCAACAGTGTCTTAGATATGACACCAAAAGCACAAGCAACAAAAGAAAAACTAAATGGTACTTCACCAAAATTTTAAATTTTTGTGCATCAAAGAAACTATCCAGAAAGTGAAAAGAGAACCTACAGAATGGTAGAAAATATTTGCAAATCATATAAAGGCTTAGTATCCAAAATATGTAAGGAACTCAAACAACTCAACAACAAAAAGGCAAACACCTAATTAAAAATGGGAAAGGACTTGAATAGATATCTCTCTAAAGAAGATATACAAATGGCCAACAGGCACATGAAAAGATGTTTAACATCACTAGCCATTAGGTAAATACAGGTCAAAACAACAATGAGATACCAGTTCACACCCACTAAGATGGCTATAATAAAAAAAATAATAACAAGAGTTGGTGAAAATTTGGAGAAATTGGAACCCTTGTACACTGCTGATGAGAATGTAAAATGGTACATCTCTATGGAAAACAGTTTGGCGATTCCACAATATGGTAAATATAAAATTACTACATGACCCAGCAATTCTACTCCTGGGGGTATACCCAAAAGAATTTAAAACAGGTGTTAAAAAAAAACAAAAAAAACTTGTACATGAATGTTCACAGCAGCTACTCATAATAGCCAAAATGTGGAAACAACACAAATGTCCATCAACCAATAATGCATAAACAAAACGTAGTCTGGCCATACAACAGAATACTACTCAGCCATAGAAAGGAATTAAGTACTGATACATGCTACAACCCAGGCAAGCCTTGGAAATATCAGCACTAAGAAAGAAGCCAGGCAGGTCACACATGCTATCACTCCATTTGTAGGACATGTGTAGAATAGGTACATCTACAGGGACAGAAAACAGATTAGTGGTTCCCAGGGGTAGGGGAGGAAAGAGGGAACGAGAGTGACTGCTTAACGGGTATGGAGTCTTCTTTGGGGGAGATAAAAATGTCCTGGAACTAGGTAGTGATGATGGTTGGACAACATGGTCAATGTATTAAGTGGCACTGAATTGTACACTTTCAAATGGTAAATTTTGTATTTTGTATATTTTACAACAATTTTTTTAAAAAAATGGTCCAGTGGCCTGGCATGGTGGCTCACGCCTGTAATCCCAGCACTCTGAGAGGCTGAGGCCAGGAGTTGGAGGCTGCATTGAGCTGTGATCACGCCACTGCACTCCAGCCTGGACGACACAGCAAGACCCTGTCTCTAAAACATAAAAACAAAAAATTTTTTTTTTAAATGGGCCAGAGGAGGGAGGCAGGAGATAGGGTGTCAGACTACTGGGGGGGTCCTGATGAGAGATGGGGAGCCCAGGCCAGAGTTGCCCTGTGCGAGAGGGGAGAGGGATCTGAGGAGTGTTTTCTGGAAAGCACAGTAGGAACAGACAAGCACAACAGGGTACAGGCCTGAGGGGGGCGGTATATCATAAGGAGGGACCGTGCCTCGAGGATGCCCAGCACAGTCCTGGCTGATGGCTACGGCCTGGCATCCGGACTGCTTTGTCCATCCACTGCCACTCACAAAAGTGTCCCATTGGGGCCGTGAATTATATGGTCGCTCAGCTGCCCACGAACTAGTTCTCTGCCCGCTCACATGAGACAGGGTCAGCAAAATCCCACCTGACAGACAATACCTGAGCGGCATTTGGGTTCACTGTGCTCCCATCTGCTCTCCTGCCGGGGTCCTCCCGGGCCACTGCCCAGACGGGAGGTGGCAGTACCAGGATGTCTGCAGAGGGGAGAGTCACCCCCTGCCCCCCGGCACTGAGGACAGCATGTGGTGGGCTTTGCTGTGACAGATGGACGTGGCTCTACGTCCCACTTCCACCCCTCATTATCTGGCTGACCTTGGCCTGCTCCTTAGCTGCTCTGGCCTTAATTAGCCACCTACAAAATCAGGACAGTAAGGTCACCCTTCAGAGACTGTAAGTGAGAGTGAAAGGAATGACAGTTGGGAAGCTCGGAGCTCAAGCGGGCGCTGGGTCGATGGCGCTGGGTGGCTCTCCCTCGGCCCTCTCCTGCCTCCCAACCTCAACAGGAGGGAAAAGGAAATGAGCATTTCTGCTGAGCAATGCAGTAAAAAAAAAATCTTGGAGAAAGAAGACAAATCTTGACATCTTAAAGCGTTTACAGCGCTAAATATTTTAGGCACCCCACACAAGTGCACACACAGACACGCAGACCCCGAGATGACTCAGCCCACGTGGGACCCGGTTCTGGGTGAAGCCCCCCCCTGCAGCTGGGCCGCGAAGCGCCGGAATCCGGCAGGACGCTCGCGCGGCTGAAGGTCACAGGGGGTGTCCGGACACATTTCTAGGGTCTCCAGCATCTCCCTGCGTGAAGACCCCCCAGTGCCAAGGACACGGTGTCACCATTCATAAATATTTAACAATTGAAACACACCAGATTACTGGAGACTGGAAAACAGACGGGCACAGGCAGCACAAGGTCATTAAGGATGTGAGAAGAAAATACAAACCACCCTCAAGAGTATTTGCGACAAGCAGGACACAAAGAGACACCCACCCTCAGGAGCGTTTGCGACAGGCAGGACACAAAGAGACACCCCCCACTGGAGTATCAACTGCCTGCCGGAATGGCCACTCGGGTCTCTGCTCCGCAGACGTCCCCCCTCTCTGGGCCGCCCACGAGCGACGCGCGAGGCCGACCCGGACGTCGCAGGCCCCGGGGCAGCTCGGAGCCAGGCGGGGCGGCGGCCGCGCAGCCCACACCTTCCGCGCACGCGCAGAGAGGCCGTGCGGCCCCTCAGGTCTCAGCGGCGCTTCGTCGTCCTCGTAGCCACCAAGCACAGAGGGCGGGAATGAGCCCTGGGGGAACTTGCCTGTCACGGGCCTAGTCGTGGCCCCTCCGCCCGCCCGATGGGGAGGACAGCGCGAGGACGCGGCGCCCGCAGCTGACACGGCCCTGCACGGCGGCGGGCGGGCGCGGCCTAGGCGTGTTCAGGTTCGTGAATTGAGAACCGCCTCGGCCGCGTCTACTCTCGGCATCGACACACCTGCGTCAACTAACAGCCCGCTTTCCCGGCGACGCCGCCCTCGGGAAGCCCGCGCGTCCGGCGTCCCCGCGCCCTCCGGAGCCCTCCCCCAGCCAGCAGTCGCCTAGCAACCAGCCTAGCAACCGGCAGCCAAGAGATCAGCCCCGAGTGGGAATCAGGAGGGAACGCCACAGAGACATTTCCTTTCAGGGGAGCCACCCAGAGGCCGATGAGGATGAGGAGCTCCTGAACTCCTCAAACGAGACGCGGGGGGACGGATTGTTTACGTGCTGCTTCAACAAATGACAGGCGAGAGCTCATTCCTGAGACTCACACGCAGGGCTGGAAAGGACTAAGCTGACGCTGGGCTAGGGAGCCTCTCGGAAGCTGTGCAGTCACCAACGGGACGAGGAAGACCCTGTCCCAACCACAGCTGTGACTGAGCCCTGGTGGGAGGGGTCCGCACGGCCAGGGAGGCCACATCCTCCGCCTGACCTTCCCCTGCGCGCGCCCCCCAGCACAGCCTGCTCCGCGCCCCCCCAATACAGCCTGCTCCGCGCGCGCCCCCCAATACAGCCTGCTCCGCGCCCCCCCAATACAGCCTGCTCCGCGCGCGCCCCCCCGGCACAGCCTGCTCCGCGCCCCCCCCAATACAGCCTGCTCCGCGCCCCCCCCCCGGCACAGCCTGCTCCGCGCGCGCCCCCCCCGGCACAGCCTGCTCCGCGCGCGCCCCCCCCAATTCAGCCTGCTCTGCGCCCCCCAATACAGTCTGCTCCGCGCCCCCTCAATACAGCCTGCTCCGCGCCCCCCCCGGCACAGCCTGCTCCGCGCCCCCTCAATACAGCCTGCTCCGCGCCCCCCCGGCACAGCCTGCTCCGCGCGCGCCCCCCCCCCGGCACAGCCTGCTCCGCGCGCGCCCCCCCAATACAGTCTGCTCCGCGCCCCCCCCCGCACAGCCTGCTCCGCGCGCGCCCCCCAATACAGTCTGCTCCGCGCGCGCCCCCCGCACAGCCTGCTCCGCGCGCGCCCCCCAGCACAGCCTGCTCCGGGCCCCTCCAATACAGCCTGCTCCGCGCCCCCCCCGCACAGCCTGCTCCGCGCGCGCCCCCCCCCCCCGGCACAGCCTGCTCCGCGCGCGCCCCCCAATACAGTCTGCTCCTCGCGCGCCCCCGCACAGCCTGCTCCGCGCGCGCCCCCCCGGCACAGCCTGCTCCGCGCCCCCCCCCCGCACAGCCTGCTCCGCGCGCGCCCCCAATACAGTCTGCTCCGCGCGCCCCCCCCCCCGCACAGCCTGCTCCGCGCGTGCCCCCCAATACAGTCTGCTCCGCGCGCCCCCCCCCCGGCACAGCCTGCTCCGCGCGCGCCCCCCAATACAGTCTGCTCCGCGCGCCACCCCACCCCCCCAGGCACAGCCTGCTCCGCGCGCGCCCCCCCAATACAGTCTGCTCCGCGCCCCCCCCCCCCCCCCCCGGCACAGCCTGCTCCGCGCGCGCCCCCCAATACAGTCTGCTCCGCGCGCCACCCCACCCCCACCCCCGGCACAGCCTGCTCCACGAGCGCCCCCCGACCAGCGGAAGCGTCGCAGGACAGCGGCGCGCCTCATGGTGCATGCACTCAAGGGCCAGACATAACTGGGCAGTAAAAGGCTGGAAGAACATTCCAGAAGAGCACGCACTCTTAGCATTCCCAAAAGGCGCCAGCCCTTCTGATCCTTCCTGCACTGTGCTAGAATGCACCCCCACCCAGAAAGGGTGGGAACTCAGAGTACATTCGAATCCCCTGGAGAGCTTGTTAAAACGCATGTTCCCAGGGTCCAGGGTCCCTGTGTTAAAATCGAACTTGGATGACTCTGACTCAGGTGGCCCCAGGCACTTGGGGAAACAGCACTTTGGAGGCTGCCCTTCACACACACACACACACACACACACTTACTTCACAGCAGGTGGGCCAGGAGCAGGTAAATGTCCTTCCCAAAGAGCCTTGGAGCAGGCGAAGGCAAGAGGCGCCCTCAGAATGCGGCTGTTCGTGGCAAGAGTGCGGCCTGTGGGTGCCCTGGTCGAGCTGGCCGGCTGAACCGGGGCGCCCACAGGCCACGGCGATGGGCTCCTGCAGCCGGGCTGCCCTGGCTCCCAGCCTGCCTCTGCCGTTCGCAGACGTGTGGCCTTGGGCAGGTCTCCTGCCTTAGTCAGAATCGACAAATATCACCTGTCCAGGACTCACACCCACCTGTGGCCCAGAGAGACGGCTTACGCCAGTGACCTTGCTCAGCAAGCGAGGGACCCACAGGCAGACCCAGGAAAGCTGGCCAGGTCCCCCACGCGCGGGAGTCTGGCGGCACGATTAGTCATGCATTTTCTTGTCGAACTGTTACGGAGCGTGCACTGAGCACCAGAGAGGAAAAGCCACCACGCAGCTCTTATCGTAGCTGGCACAGAGCAGCCCATGAGTAAGCTCTGTCTGCACAAAGAGTCCCTGCACCTTCATTTTTGGCTGACATTCTTGGCTCAGGGGGTCGCCGTGGCTTGGTTCCCTTCCCTGGGTCACCAACTCAGGTTGAGGGGCCTTTGCTTCAAAAGGCCACCCCACTGGACTTCGCCAAGACACCTGCCACAGGCCTCATGCCCAAAGAGAAGCATGGGCCATCCCAGACCCTCAGAAGAGAGCATCGTGGGGTCGGAGGCTAGAGACCGGGGCTTACATGGAAGACACGAGAAAAGAGTGCTTACACGGGGCAGGGCTCCAGAGTACCCAAAGGCTGTGGGATGGGGAAGGAGGGTGTCGCGTGCTCTGAGTGACTCAAGGCAGCAGATCGAGGGCCACAGGGTGGCAGTTCCTGGGAAGGGTTTTGAATTAGCAGAAGGAAAGGATTTGTAGGAGCAGAACAATCCAACAGCAGCGGGTGGGTCACCTGTGGCTGAGACTCCTCGTGCAAACCTGCTCTGGTGCCACAGTGAAGAGCAGGCTGCCTGGCTCAAGCTCCCTGCCTCAGTTTCCCCTCGATTATAAAATGGAAATAGATAATAACGGTGCCTGTCTCGTGCGGTGTTCACAAAGATTCAGCGAGACAATAAGCACAACGGGCTGGCACACTCCCTGACTCTCAGAGGCTGTGACTGCCTCGAGACAAAGGGCAGTGGACGCGCAGCCAGGGGGAGGCTGGTCACAACCAAGGGGGACCCAGGAGGCTTCCCCGGGAGGTTCTGTCTGAGCCAGCCCTGCGGGGGGGGGGGGAAGGGGTGTGGGGAGATGTGCACGGTAGGAGGCATGGCAGAAGGTGCTGGCTTTGCAACCAGCCCCCCGGGACCACTTGGACTCAACAGCCTCACCTGTTAAAAGGGCCAGTGACAGCCCCTTCAGGGTGGTCACAAATCACAGAGGAGGCCATGGAAACTAAGCACAGACACACGCCCTGCAGGTCTGTGTGCAAGACTAGGGAAATGGTGCATTCCAGGGCAACCATCTGGTGAGCAACTACTGTATACATTGCTCTCTCAGACAGCCAGAGGAGAGGCAAGGCAGGACTGCCACCAGCAGCCAGTCTACAGGGACAGGCACAGGTGTCTGAGGTCTTCTGAGCCCTTGGGGTCTGGGTCCCAGCTGCAGCTGCAGAAAGCCCTGGTGACAAATATGCGTCATCTAAGCCTTAGAGAGACCTGGGCACCTGCTTGAGGTGATCGTGCAGGAAAAGCACAAATGGAGGATGCCACGGTGCTTTGGAAACTGCCAGAGGTGGGGGACAGAGCCTAGCACACGACACACACTCAACAGATAAAGGAATAGCCATTCCAGTACCACTCGGCTCCCTGCTCTGTGGGGGCCTGAAATGCCAGGGCTGCGGGAAGCAAAGGTCAGAGCAGGCGTGAGAAACCCAGACACATGCAGACGTCCAGATGGTGCCCAGCCAGCAGATTGGAGGCCAGGGTGACCTTGAAATCGAGGTCACTCCTTCCTCAGCTGGGGACAGCAGCTGATCTCAGGGCGTGGACGGGGCAGGACAGGCCTGGCAGCAGCCGAGGCACACGCTGACCCCACTGGGCAGAGGGGAAGAGAGGTGCTGACCTGGGGTCTGCCTGGGTCCGGGCCGTGAACCTCAAACACACGTGAACTGCTGAGCCAGCGGCCACCCAGAGCGCTCGGCACAGTGTCCTCGCAAGCAGCAGAGACCACGGGCAGGGACTGCCCTGTGCCTCAACTTCCCCTCTGCAAGATGGGCACTACGAATAGTCACTACTCTCAGTAGGCAGGAGGTGGAGCATTGCTAGGAGGATGAGATGAGCTGACACAAGTAAACCCCGCCAGAGAGAGAAGACAACACGCTCGTGGGGTCCACTGTGCCAGGCAGACCCTGAGAGGCAGCGTGGCGCTGCGGGAAGGAGCAGGGACCGTGGGTCAGACTACGCCCCACGTTCCCTGGCGCTCCATGGAGGCCTCAGCCCCCGCTCCACTCATCTGTTAACCAGGATGGTCCCCAGGCCGCCTTCTGTACCTGACAAGGTTGTCACAAAGACAAGGTGCTTTGGAAACTGCAGGGCATGGGGGGGTGAGAGCCCCCGTGCACCATGGTGTGAGCAAACTGCTCGCACATCCAAGTGGAGTGTGACCAGAGAGCCAGCCAGGGCCACTCTTCGAGGCCTGGAGACCCTCTCATGTCTCTCGACTCACCCCTTTAAACCTAGGTGAGGGCCACCATTTTACCTTCTTTCTGATGTTTCCCAAAGGATGAGTTTCCAGAAGATGAATATCCAACTGGTTCTTCACCCAGTGCCGCCTCAGAGGCCACCCCGCTGTGGGGGAAGGCTCCCCCCACCCGGGGCCGACTGGAGCCAGGGCCCTTCCCGCAGTCCCCGCAGTCCCGTCAGCAGGGGACAGGTGGGGGGTGCACACAGGGCTCTGAGCCAGGCCACCTCTGGGTCCTGGCTCTGCCACGAGAGCTGTGACCACTCTGCCTCCGCTTCCCCCTCTGTAAGATGGGTTGTATGGTTCACACCGACCCCCGACCCTGGGGAGCACTGTTTGGATGAGCTCACATAGGGAAAGGGCCCAGAAGCCTGTGCAGCAAGTAGCAAGTGCTGTGCGTTAACGTTTCGTCATTGTCTGCTTCCTTCCTAGAACTGCTAGGTAAATATTTTAATGTTTGGTAAGTGTTTATAACCTTTGTCTAAAAGAAAGGTTATGGGTAGGTTTTCCCTGTTATAAAAATAAGTAATAAGTGATCATTTTGGAAGATGAAAAGAAAAAAGAAATTTTAGAAAACCACATGGATGACATCTTGGTGAGTAGCCGGAAGCCGCCCGGTTTGTGCAGCTGGGGTCAGCCCAGAGGAGCGCAGCCACACCGTTTTCTGTAGGTCATCTCCGCAGCTCCGCGGACCCCTCCTGGGGGCAAGAGCAGCATCTCACCCCCCACCCCCACGGCCACTCACCTTAAACCTCTCGGTGACACCCTCAGTGATGCTGACGGTGAACTCAGCTATTTTGGGAGCATGCGCTTTCCCTTTCTTGCGGTCAGGTTCATATTCAGTCTTGGTTTTCACGACCACCTTTCCCAGGAAACAGAGAAGCAAAAGGTCAGTGGCACAGCCAGATGCATTAGGACACATCTGCCCCAAGAGGGGGTCCGCGCACTCTTATGTTCAAGGTCACCATTTCGCCAGGAAGTAATTCACAAAAGGAATGAGAACAGGCCCTACCTATTGGAGCTCTCCTCTCCCTGTGCCAGGACTTTTCGGAGAAATTACCCATTAATAATCCTGACAGCAGCCCCAGGAGGGAAATATAACGGAGGGGCAGAGAAGCTAAGCTCACTGGCCAAGGTCACACAGCTAATGGGTGGCAGGGCCTGAATTCAGTGTGGCCTCTGACTCCTGACCCAGCAGAGCTCCCTCCACCCAGCAGAGCTGCAGCCCGGGCAGTCGGAGGCACACCTACTGTGTTTTGGTCTTTATGTGCTGCCATGGGCATAAGGACAGAAGCTCGGAGCACGCCACCACATCCCTGCAGGACTTGGCTGAAGGAGCAGGCCACCAGCCCATCAGGAAGGAGATCTGGAGTTGGCCTCCTCGCCTACACGCCCCATCCTCTCTCCTCTGCCCCAGCAACTGCCCCCAAAGTGTCTCCTTGCCCTCACTCGCCCACCCCCACTGCCAGGTGGGAGCTGCTTTTCCAATATGGAAACTGACTCTCACCTCTGCTCCGCACAGACCCCAGGCCTGTGTCCCCACCAGCTCCAGATGGACCATGATGCCCGTGTGGCCTCCTCCCTGGGACACTCCTGGCCCTGGCCTCGCTGGCAGTGCCCCTGTCACACCCTATTGATAGGAACTGTTAACTTCTCTGTCCCCACTGGAGAGGGAGGTGTTCAGAGCAGTGTTAAGGGGTGACATAGCTCTGATCCCCAAACCCCACTCCCCAGAGTAAGTGCCAAGAGGGGCTGCTGGACGGGGAGGACCAGCCACCCCCACTCTCTTCATCCCCAGTGAAGATGCCCCGCAGTGGGTGCACACAGTTTGGAGGGGACACCTGCTCTCTAAGGCAAAGGGAATCCAGACACTCAGATGGTCAGTCCCGGGCAGCAGCTTCAGGGAGCAGCAACAGGGGGAGTGGCCCATGCCAGCTGTCACTGAAAAATGGTCCCAAGAGCCAGAACCCTTGTAACCACACTCCTGGCCTCGATCCTTTCCACGGGCTTGCCCATGCTGGAGGAGGGGTGCCCACCCTTCGAAGCGCCAGTGTCTTGAGGCAGTACTTGAGTGGCACTTTGTCATCCTCAGATCCCAGCTGTCCCCAACTAGCTGAATGAGCACACACTGGCCACCTGGAGCCACTTCAGTCGCTTACAAAGTGGGAACAAGGCTATTTCCTCGGGCTACTGTGAGGATAAGGAAGCCTTGGAACCCTCAGCCCAGCATGGGGACTTGGTCAATATTCTGTTGATATGGATTCTATCTGCATCTGTCACTAACTGGCTGGGTGGCCCTGGCAGGTCCCTTCAACTCTCTGTGCCTCCATGTCCACATCTGTATGCTGGGGGTCATGCTGGTAGTTGCCTCAGTGTTGTCAGCAAATTAAAGGAATTTAAACCTGGAAAGCTCCTAGAAAGCTCCTGGTTCAGAATAAACACGCACCCCCAAACATTAGGGGAGATCCCTGGTGCTGCTGCTTGCTCTGGGACCACTGCTGCTGTCGCGCCCCCAGCACCTCGACACTTGGTGCACATTCTCAGAATGGATTCTGTTTACAACCCCTCAGGAGCCATGCCACCTGGGACAGGTGACTTCTCCTCCCTGAACCCTGGCTGTTAGCAACACGCTGCTGTTGTTCAGGCTGAGATGTTTTGTGTGAGAGACGTCTGGCTCCAAGCAGGGCGGAGTGAGGCACTGCCAGAAACTTCTGCATCCTGGTGGACTGTAACCTTCAGCCAAGTGACCTTGGGCATGGCCCATAAACTCTCTGAGACTCAGTTTCCTTATCTGTGATCTCAGAAACCTTCTAGCCCAACCATCAGTCCCTGCTGGAATTCCCTTCTCTGGAACATCCTGCCGGATGGCCCCTTTGTTTGAATATTTCCAGGGACAGGACACTCATTACCTTTTGGGGCTGCCTAGACTACCCCTGCTTGGCCAGGGTTTCATACCTGCCCAAATCCCTCCACCTTGCATAAACTCACGGTGCAGACGGTTCTGGAATGGAACAGACTGAGGACGAAAGAGGAGGCTCAGGCCAAGCAGTGGGAATCACCTGACAGAGGTGCCACCTCCGAACACAGAATTCCTGGCACAGGCACCACACTCCGCAGCTGAGAAGCTGAGGGGCCAAGGCAGGAGGGGGAGGTGGGGGCCTCGGGGCCAGGCTCGCCAACAGGACAAGTCTCTATGCCTGGACAGGGAGGGTAGGCCTCGGGCAGCCCTGCCCCTTCTGCAAAGCCCAGACTGGACCATAGTGTCCCAGAGGGACCCCATCAAGGCCTGGGGGGCATTATGTGACCAGCTGAACCCCCTTTCTCTAAATGCTGCCAGCCTCTTCCCTCCCCTGCCTCCTCCCACCCAAAACACAGACAATAGAGTTGGGAGCTGAGCCAGCCTCTCAAGGGTCCACCCTGGGAACACAGGACCCACCGCAGGGCTCCTCTCACTGCCCCCTGCCCCTGGCCAGCAACCACCAACTTGCCAGAATGGACACAGAGCCTGACTCAGACCTCTTCACCAGGGACCAATGAGACAATAGATGTAAAAGCACTTTGGGCAATAAAGTGAGCTTGTTCGTGGCCAGGGTGGTTTTTAAGGTTTTTGAGCAACAAGAGGGTCAGAATGGATGCTTTGTGTTTGTGGTTTGAGATCTGAGTTTTACAGTACAATTGTCTAGACTTCCAAAGATGTATTTGCCTTTTTAAGTGTTTTAAGTGTTAACTCTTGAAAATATTATTCTTAATGGATAGAAACTACTTGATTGGAAGCTGCAGTCAAGAAAAGATGAGATTCTTTAAATCCAGCAAAAAAAAAAAAAAACGCTTTGGGGAAGGCTGATGAATGGCTGGTCCTGGTCACAGTAGTCCCGAGCGAGCCCAGGCGCTTTATTTGGAGATTTCGCAGAAGGAACAAAGAGAAGGAGGCCGCGGAAGAGCCCACACCCTCCTGCACCCAGCGCGGTCGGCAGGGGTGGGCAGAAAGGACCGGGAGGACAACTGAGCCCGGAAGGAGGGCCCGTCTGGCCAAGGAAGGGGCTTGCAGCCTCGGTGGGGCAAACTGGGTGGAAATGCACCCCCCGGGGAGGCCCAAGGGCCACCTACGCACCCCCGGGCTCACCCGGGCTCACCCAGACCCAGAGCCCCTGGTGCCGCGGAGCAAGGGAGGAGCGGGGGGCTGGGGGGCGGGCCACTCGTGGACAGGACTCCCACAGAAATCCAGAAGGGACCTTTCCCCACCGCGTTCCATTGTCAGGACGAGGCTGTCGTCTAGGGCAGGGGCCTCCAACGTCACCCGATCCAGAATCCCGCGCAGGCACATTGTCCTCGCCCGGCTTCCTCCTGCTGCCCGAGCGCACCCCCACTTCGCGTCCCCAGAGCACGCGGCGCGTTCCTTTTGTTGCGGTTTCGGTCCAAGATTTAGGGGTGCGCACCCGGAGGGGCGGAGGCACGAGGGGCCCTTACCTTATCTGGGGGCGGGAACTGCAGTTGATTGACATCGAGGGGCGTCATCAGAGGAATGGTGTCGAAGCCATCCTCCAGCAGCGGCTGCTTGGCGCCCTTCTCCGCGAAATTGTTCCCCAACTTCACCATGGTTGCGGGGACCCGAGGCTGCAGCCTGCGGACGGAGGGCCGGGCGGGAGTCACCGGGAGCGGGACCCGGGCGGGGCGTTCGCAGGCGGGCTCCCCACACCCTCCAGTGTCCCGAGCTAGTCTCCGCGGAGGGTCGTGAGGACGTGGCGGTCACGGCCATATGGGTGGGGGAGGAAGCAGAGGGTCTGCAGACGACTCTCGTCGCCCGGGCGCAGGGGAGCTCCGCAGCTGGGGAAGGGGGCGCCGCCCCTGCACAGCCCGACTAGACGCGCCCGTCGTCCCGGGGCCGCTGCGCCCCGGTGACCCGCCCGTCCACCCCGTGCCCCTGCTCGGGGAGATGCGCATCGCCCCCAGGCCCGCTCCCCGGCGGGAAGGCCCCGGCCCCGCGCGGCTCGGCCGGCCGCACTCACCCGCGCCGGCGCCGGCAGGTCTGGCTGCGCGCTCCGAGCCTCCGCGCCGCCCGCTCCCGCTCGCAGCAATGGCGCAGGCGGCGCCGGGCGGGGCAGGGAGCCGGGCTGGGCGGCCGCCCCCTCCTCCCCGCGTGGCAGCCTCCCTCCCGCCGCCCCCGGGGGCTCCGCGCGCGGGGAAAGAGCGGGGGCGCCTGCGCCCTGCCGCAGCGGCCGCACAAAGGAGCGCGGGGCCGGGGAGGGACGGGGCGCAGGGGGACGGGAACGGGGCCCTAGGGACCGAGCGACCCCCGAGGCGGAGTGGAGAGAGGTGCGGCCCGCAGCCGCGCCGCGCCCACCTGGGGGTCCTCCAGGCGGCCTGGAGGCAGCGGGCGGCGGGGCTCCGAGCGTGCCTGGGCGCGCGGCCGGGAGGGCGCGTCCCTGGGAGGGGGCCCGCGCGGACAGGGAGGACGGGGCTCCTCGGGCTGCGGGAGCGGCGCCCTGAGAGCCGGGAGGGGCTGCCCGGGGGGCGGGCCGCGTTCGGGGCAGACAGGGCGCTCGGGGCTGGTCCGAAGAGAAGGAGAGACCCCCCCCTCTGCGGCCGCCGCCCAAGCACAGAGGGAATCGCTCGGGCGATACCGGGACCCGGAAAGGCGGCGGGTCGTTCTAGCCTGACCTGCGCCCCTCACCCACCAGCTGAGCGCGGCCGCTGTCGTAGCTGCCCAGATGAGGGCCCGTTTGGGGGCCCTCCAAGCCGCCCTGCCTGCAGGACTCACCGGTGAAAGGCGTGTGGCAGGGAGGCGAGACGCGCGTGGCCTGCGCCCGGGGACGGCGGACGCTGCCCGCGCACCTGGGCCACGCGCTGGGCCCCGCCAGGGCAGAGGAGGCGTCCTCCGAAGTCGTTATTGTCACACCGTTTGCGCAGGTTTCCCCTTTGCACTGAGGCCAAGCGTTTTCCATCAGCCAACTGAGAATCAGGAGAATGCGGGGAATGAGCCGAGAAAGCCGAGCAGCCGCTGCAGAGCCTGAGCCAGCCCCAGGCCCACTCTAGGGATTTGCCATGAGTGCCCTGATTTTAAAATCCTCAGGAGGGCCAGCTCCTTTTGACAGGAGCCTGAACAGCGCCTCTTAACCCCCCCAGCAGGGTCTAAGCCGCCTTTGGGCAGCAGGTCAGCCGGGCCAGGGCCCAGGGTTGTGGCCACCCTGGGTGAGACCAGGAGGGCAGTTGTCTCAGGCTCTGGCCCCTGCCACAGGCCTTGGGGAACCACTGAAGCCACCTCTCTGGCACTTTGGTACCTTCCTGCAGCAGGGAAGAAGAGTAGTTAGAAATCTGCCCAGGCACCGGTGTGCGGGTGACCTGCAGAAGGGGCAGGAGAAAGAAGCCCTGCAGGCTTAGGCAAGGGAATGGCTTTTTCCCATCTCAGACCCGAGCATTTTCCAGAACCCAACACACACACACACACACACACACACAGGGAGGAGCAATCTGGGGCCTCTCCCTCTCCCTCAAGGCTCCACCAACTGAGGAGGACAAAGGCAGGAGGACCCAGGCTGTGCGAGGCAGACAGTGGGAGGTCCAGGTTCTGCCTGCTCACTGGTTTGTGCTCTCTTGGATTCTGACTGGTGCTGGTCGCCGGGACGCCGCTGTTTCATTCTGTGTGGTTTTCTTCCTCTGCTGATTATGTCTGGGCCCTGGGAAGGGCACGGGCAAGCAGAGTGCACCAGACACACTGCCTACCCGCAAGGAGCTCAGGGCTGAGGGAAATAAGACGGCAAGTCTCTGGGCCGAGCAGTGGGCCTGGGAGGGAAAGGCCACCGCTAGTAGGGAGAGCACCAGGAGGCTGTGGGTGCAGTGTGCACCTCCCACAGGGAGGCCTGAGAAAGGTGTGGGAACAGAGCATGCAAATTGTATTAGCTTCCTGTCGCTGCTAGAACAAGTAACCACAAACTAGGAGGCTTAAAACAAAAGAAATGTGTTCTCTCACAGTTCTGGGGGCCAGAAGTCCAAAATCAGGAGTCAGCAGGGCCTCACTCCCTCTAGAGGCTGTAGGGGAGAGCCTGTTCCTTCCCGTTCCACTTCTGGTGGCCCCAGGCATTCCTTGGCTAGTGGCTGCATCACTCTGATCTCTGCCCTCACACTACTCTAACTGCATCGTCTCTTTCTCTTCTCTGTGTGTCTCTGTGTCTCTTACAAGGACTCTCATCACTGGATTTAGAGCCTACTTGGATAACCCAGGATAAGATCCCTTTCTCAAAATCTTTAACTTAATCACATTTTTGCCATATAAGATAACATCCACTGTTTCACCATGTAAGGTAACAGGTTCCCGGGATTAGGAAATGGCCATGTCTTTTGGGGGCCACCGTTCAGCTCCCTACAGGCATTAAGGCTGCCATGGCGTGGTGATTCAGGGAACCCAAGTAATTGACAGGGGGCTGCAGAGATGAGGTTGAAGAGGCCACAGTCACATAAATGGGAAGGCTGAAGCTGTGACAATGGTTGTGGACACAAAGGTGTCAGGTATTTGCACAAATACAAATGTGCACAAAAAGTGAAATCATCAGGACTTGGTCTCCCCACTGGACCCGAGTTTCATCCTAACACCAACAGTTTGATTCCAAGTGTCACAAAGGATTTTTGACACGTATTCATTCTTTGTAAATGACTCTTTTAGGGATACTTCCAGGGTTAGAGATCGCAGGGACAAGCCCATCACTGCTTGGATAATTGGAGTAACTCCTGCCCTGACTCCCCTCCACAGGGCAGCCAGATGCTGCTTGGTGACACGCAAGGCCAACCCTGTCATTTCAAAGTCTAAGACTTTTAGCAACTTCTCTTGTCCCACTGGTCGAAGTCCAGACTGTCACAGCAAGAGGCAATGTGACGCAGTGGCTAAACTATGGCCTGATTTTTTTTTGAGACAGATTTTGGTTTTGTTTTTTGGGTTTTTTTTTATTTTTATTTTTTTTTTTTTTGAGACAGAGTCTTGCTCTGTCACCCAGGCTAGAGTGCCGTGGCGTCATCATAGCTCACAACAACCTCAAACTCCTGGGCTCAAGCAATCCTCCTGCCTCAGCCTCCCAAGTAGCTGGAACTACAAGCACACACTCCCATGCCCAGCCAATTTTTCTATTTAATGTAGAGACGGGGTCTCACTCTTGCTCAGGCTGGTCTCGAACTCCTGGCCTCCAGCGATCCTCCCGCCTCGGCCTCCCAGAGAGCTGTCATGCCTGGTCCATGGCCTGATTTTGAATCCTCTGTCCCTCTTCTTGACTGTGTGACTTTGGGCAAATTGCTTAACCTTTCTGTGCCTCAGTTTTCCCATCTATGAAATGGAGATAATAATACCTTCATCATAGTGGTGTTGTAAAACTCAAATGAGTTATTATCATATTTTTTTCAAAAACAGTGCCTGTTTTGGCTTTTACTATTACTTTGACCTCTAATTCTGTACCCCAGGGTACAGAATTCTTAGCAGGGTACTCTATTCTTAGCAGCCTATACTGGAGCCAGGGCAAGGTGATCAACACGTTTCGTGGTTATATGGTTAGTGCTCAGAGTGACAAAGGTGACTCTATTCCCCAGAGTCCAGTGAGCCTCTTTGTAGCGCAGAGAAGTCCAGTGACTAGTCGCAGGCCCCAGAGTTCCCCGCAGAGGCAGGACAGGCTGCAGACTCCAGTCAGGCTTCCCCACAAGCTGCCTAACACCTGGCACAGGTGAGTACCGCGCGGGGTGGGTGGCCACCCAGGGCCCTCGGCACAGGGAGATCCGGTGGTAACTGCAGGAATCAGCCAGACTTTTACAGCCGTGTGTCTGTAGCCAGCCATGTTGATCCAGATGTGCTTCATCCAAATGTCTATTTTAAAACCTGAGATATGATTCACATGTCACAAATATCACCATTTTAGTGTACACTTCACAGTTTTTAGTATACTCACAAAGTTCTGCAACCATCACCACTAATTCCAGAACATTTCGTCACCCCATGAAGATACCCTGTACCCAAGAACAGTCACTCCCCACTTTCCCCTGACCCAGTCTCTGCCAGCTCCTAATCTGCTCTCTGTGGATTTGTCTGTTCTATACTCATCCTCATTTCTGATGGTTGTGAGTTTCTCTGGTCTGCTTCTCAATTCACGGAGTCAACCAGCACACTGACATGGACCAGGGAGGGAAATTAGACTCCATCTTTCTGCACGTGGGAAAACCCATTTGCAATATGAAGAATCAGCCCATCTGGGTGGAGTCATCCCTGTCTCTCCCTGAGCCCCACACTCTATCCAAACTCCCCGGTCCCCAAGCACCCACCTTTGTGAACGGCCGTCTCCTTTGCCTGGACCGCCTTCCCCAGCCACTTGTCCTTTCGGCAAACTCGTATTGATCGTCCAAAGCCCAGACCCAGTGTCGCCTCCTCTCTGAAGCCTGGCCTTTCTTTATGCTTCTCTGTCCTGGGGTCCAGGGATTTACATCTCTTTCTAGATCATGAGTAAATCCAGGCAGAACAACGTGATCCTTCATTTCTATACCCTGCACGTCTAAAACAGGGCCCAGTATACCCTAAATAATCAAGAGATGTTTGTTCCATTGCATAGGCATCCACTTATTTCACACTCCCAATACATGCAGACATTTAAAGTGTAAAGCCAAGTTCAAGCGTGTAGTAAGAAAATTCATGGCCTAATTCACACTGAAGGCAGGGTTGCCCGTGACATCATTGTGACGTTCTTGCTCCTAGATTTAAGTTTACTGCAAAATGCTCATTTGTGGAAAACTCCAAACATTAATGTTTAAAATACACGCTATATAAATGAAATCATAAACACAACCGCTAATGGTCTCCAGCGTCTTACTCCTCTCTGGACTTCCCAGCACTTGGACACATGAGGTGCTCAGTAAATGGATAAGGAATGGAAAGACCGTGTGTTTTTTTCTTTGCTTATACTCATAGAAACTGAGTAAATACTATTATGGGACTCAAAGTCATTTGATGACCTGTTATATATTTAGATGGAACTGCGTGCCTGTGTTTTGTTTTGGTTTTTGGGGGAGGGTTGTTTGTAGTTGCTGAGGCTTTGCCCTAGGGTATTCATGAACCGCTCAGCAATTCATACCTTCTCCAAGTTATTTCTAAGATCCGTTTTGCTTTGGCTGTGAAGCCCTTGCCCTTGGAGGAATGTGAGGGCTTGTGAGTGAAAACAAGATGGCCAAGGGCTCTGCTGAGTGGCCCTCTGTGGACCTCAGTTTCCTCGTATGTAAACTGACAGGAATGATTACATAGGTTTTCTTTCTTTGCCCCAAGACTTGATATGTAAGAAACGATCTTAAAAACGCTCCTCACTTGGTTCTCATTTTTGGATTCAGAATCAGAGCGCTGCAGCTGGAGCGGCCCACGGGCGTGGAGTCAGCAGAAGTTGACTTCTTTCCAGTTGGATCGTCACCTCCAAGATGCTGGTAGCTCCAGATTCCTGCTGCCTGTCTGTTTTCCTCTCTCATGACACAGGCTATTTTCCAGTGTGCAAACCTGTCCAACCTGAAAATCAGGGCCATTAGAATAGGAAAATATTTAGGACAAGAAGCGTTTCCCTATCTAGCTAGAAGGAATCTGAAAGGACATCCGGTGACCCTGACATTTTCCATCAGGGAGGGGGGAGGGGGGAGCAGGAGAAGCAGCCCCCCCACTGCATAGGCCGGTCGGGAGGGAGCAGAGCGTACTACCAGAGAGCACCTCCAAGATCTCTCTTGAGGGGGCATCAAATTCAGAGCATAAAACTCTACAGAGTCCTCGGGGGCAGGGTGTGGAGTGCAGATTGAGTGAAAAATTGTCTGTGGGTCAAGGGTTTTTCAGAGGTCGAGTAATGCCGTAGTTCCACACCCACAGTTTACACGTGGGCCGCAGGGATCCGACGCGGCCAACACTACCTGGGGCTCTCAGAAGGGAAGCGGAGCTGGGCGCGTGGCTCTCGCACTATGGGAGGCCGAGGCAGGACGACGGCTTGAGCCCAGGAATTCGAGGTTGCAGTGAGCTATGATCGGGCCTCTACACTCTATCTTGGGTGACAGAGTGAGATCCTGTCTCTAAAAAGTAAATTAATTTTTTTAAAAAAGGGGGAATTGGAGCCTGTCCTGGGTATGTGGCCTGTTCAGCTCCCCGCAGTGAGCAATGCCCGGGAGCCCTCAGACCAGGCCAACCTCCTCCCACGGCGCTCAGCCCCCTGCCCTGGGCACCTGGCAACCCGGGTGCACCAGCAGTGCCGTGCGCCCGTCTGCCTCAGGCCCGCAGCCCCTGCCTCCGGGACAGATGCTGACCCGTACGGACTGTGGCCTGCGCAGTGGACTCCCACGCCCTCTGGCCAGTTAGGCTTTGCTCCCCTGGCTCCTTCAGGCTGCCTCTGTTCCTTGAAGAAGTTCACTCCTCTTCCAAGGCAGCCTCAGCTCTTCCTGGACCCTGGCACGCCCTCCCCCACCGCAAGCGCAGGCCCCAGACACCCCCTGAGCCCCGGCACGCTGGCCACGCCTTCGCAAACAACGCTTTGAAATAAACCTCCTCGCATGACCCAATTTCAGCTGTCCCCTGTGACCTCCTGGCATCTTGACTGATACAAATGCCAAGGAGAACGTTTCTTGCTCCTAGAGCCCCAGGAGGGAAACCCTTCTCTGACCTCCTCCGGGGGAGAATTAGATGATGACGTGACGGAGTACTGTCCCCTCCGTTACCTTTTTGTTTTTAGCTTCACAAAAATTCTGAGCAGGTATCGTTACACCCATGTTACAGCTAAAGGAATAATAGTAACTGGTTGAAATGAGCGTATTAATAATGATAGCTAATGCTCCGTGAAACCTGACAAGCACCAAAGTGCTTTCTAGGTGCTTCTCTCAGTCCCCCCACTCCACATTCCAGGGTGGTTCTGTTGTTCCGCCTCTCAGATGAGGCCCCCAAGGCTTGGGTGACATGTGCTTGTTAAGAGGACGCTGGGGAGATGTTGGCAGAAGAGAGGAAACCAGACCCTTCAAGAGCGCGGCGGAAGGGCCGAGCCCGGCAGAGGCAGCCCCGCACCCCCCAGGCCTGGCGCTGCTGTCACGCCAGCTGTCAGGAGGCCTGGCTGTGCTTCTGCTCCCCTCTTGACTCTAGTAAAGGGGGAAGGGGGACCCCCTAAACCGGTAAGCCCCCTCTGGCCCTGAGTTTGTGCCAGTCTTCACTCCCCTTCCTCCTTGGCGAGAGAGTCATGCCAGCCCTGTGGCCTTGGCAGAGCACACCCTCCCACCTCGGTTTCCCCTTCCACAAAATGAGGGGCTTGGGCTAGAAGGATAACTTAATTCTCCTCTCACCCAGAAGTCCCTCTTTCATTTTGCTCGCTGTCACCATGACAAGAAAGGCCCAGGCTACATCAGGGCCAAAGTCAGTGAGGGCACATGGAGGTCGAGCACGAGACCTGGGGAACGAACTCCAAGGGCCCAAGAATTCCATGCAGCCCCCCGCCCCCACCCCGCTCACTGCACGGCCTCCCAGGGTGCCCCAGCGCCCGCTGAGTCCCGGTTGCTGCCTTGTAGCACTAACTCCTATTAAATTATTTAGCCGGCAAATGATTATAAAAGCACTTTGCCAAAGTAAAGAACCACAGAAAGGCCAAATTCTAATAACAGTAATACCACCGTACACTTGAATTAATTATTGAATTTTAAAAAGCCCACAGATGGATGAATGCAATTCATTTCATGCCTTGTGGAGCCAAGGTCCCCGGGAGAGTGTCTGAAATTCACAGGCTCCCGGAGCACTGGAGATACACAGCGCACGGCTGAGCTGCCTTGCGGGCAGCCCGGCGATGACCGAATGGGGCATTTCTGGCTGTCTCACTCTGGGGCTGAGGCTTTTGTGGTTGCAGTGCAGTGAAATTAGCATGCGGCCTCCTGGCCAGCCCTGCCCCACAGGCCCTGGGCTGCCCTCCCACTTCTGGCCGTGGTGTGATTCTTTTAACACCCATAATTTGTAACTTTTTCTCTCCTCTTTTCTCTGGCCCAGCTGGGGCATGGGGTGGGCTCCTGAGGAGCGGGTTTTCCAGAGATTGAATTTTGATCGCTCTAGCTCTAGCTTTTCTCATTTTGGACCAGAGTCATTCTGAAATGCAAGGCACATTGTCCTGCCTTCCAAAACAGAGGACAGTGGAAAAAATTTAACCTCTTCCTGAAGAATCAGGTTAGCTTTAAGCATATCTACTTTCGAGCCGGGCCAGGTGCGAGAGGCTGGGGCCTCCTGCCCGCACTCAGTGTCCCCGGGTTGCTGGGCTTGGGCAGTGCTCAGGTCTGCTTTTGTTGTGGCCACTGTCCCCGTCGGGGGCTGCAGCCAGGATCCTCACTACTCACCCCCTCGCCCTTCCCAATTTGCTGCTTCTAATCTGCTGTGAGCAGAGGATCCAAAAAGCCAAACTTACTAGCATGAGATCGGAGAAAAGGAGTAGGGATGCTGTAGTGGGGGAATAGTGTGCCCTGCCAGACTACTGACCACCTGGAACCGCAGAGTGAGACCTTAGTTAGAAATAGGGTCTTTGTAGATATAAAAAGGTACAGATCTGGGGGGAGATCATCCTGGATGTAGCGTGGGCCCTGAATCCAATAATTGGTGTCCTTACAAGAAGGAACAAAGGGAAACACAGAGAAGGCTGCGTGACAAGAGAGGCAGAGACTGGAGTGCCATGGCCACAACCCAGGAATGCCCGGCTTGCCGGAGCTGCCAGACACCAGGAAAGAGCCAGCAGCCGGAGCCTTCAGAGGGGGTGTGGCCCTGCTGCCACCTTGATTTTGGACTTCCAGCCTCCAGAACTGTAGGGCAACAGATTTCTATGGTTTTAAGCCTCCCAGTTTATGGTAATTGACTATGACAGCGCTAGGAAACTAATATAGATGCTCTTTGATGTGTTATTTTACACTTTATGTTTTATATATTTCATATGTGGACATCACAGGCATTGTAGAGACTTTTCAAAGTATTTTGCAAGTGTGAATTTCTGTGATTAAAGCTCAACAGAGTGAAGACAGGGGACCTGCTCAAAGCTGTTGGCCTTTGTAGGACAAGGCAGGATTAGGGCTTGACGTCTGCTTGCCCAGACCTCTGTCTGTGACATGAGCTTCTCCCTTGAGTGGAGCACCTCTATTTTGGGTTTTAGGATCATAAACATGCGTTTAGAGCCAGGGTGGAGTCCAGGGCTGTGGGTCCCGGAGTCTTGGGACCAGCAGCACCTCCATACTGGGACCGGCTAGAGATCCTGACCTGCTGCATCAGAAACCCTGTCTTCTGACAAGGCTTCTGGGTGTTCTGATGCACATCCTGTTTTAGAATCACTGATTCTGGGTTTACAAACTGGGATTCTGCGTGCCAGGCGACCCTTTAGAAAATCCCTTTACTGGAAACATTTAAAAACCAGATTTCAAGCTCGGTGTTGTGGCACGTGCCTGTAGTGCCAGCTACTCGGGATACTGAGGCAGGAGGATCCCTTGAGCCCAGGAGTTCAAGGTTACAGTGAGTTATGATGGAACCACTGTACTGTAGCCTGGGCAACAGAGTGAGACACTATCCCCCCAAAAAAACGAAAAAACAAAAAACAAAAACACAGATTTCATAAAACATCCAGATTGCCTGCTTTCTTCTAAAAAATTAAGAGATCTGACAAAAACATTGTCATGTGGCAAAAATCAGTTGTGCAAGGACAATGGCTGCCCACCTCCCACACCCTCTGTTCCCTCACCCCTGCCTCAGAGGGGTCTGGGCTGCACTCACCTGGGGTACCTAACCTGCCTGGCCCTGTAGGTACTTGGGTTTGAGACCCTAATCTAGTCCAATACCTCATTTGACAGGCAGGAGAAACTGAGGAAGACCCAAGGCAATGAACAGCTTCCTGGGGCCCTGCAACGACACCATCTGCCGGTGATTCTGGCAGCTCGGAAGCCTTTGCAGGTGCTCGGCACAAGCACAAGAAGCTCACAGCGGGTCCCGTGCTGAGGAGCTCGGCTCTGGAATTGGGAACCTCTGGTGGGGCCACTGTCCAAGCAGGAGAAGGTGAGGGTGGAACAAGGCCAAGGCCATGGAGAAGGACAGGAGGGAGAGCCGCAAGAGAGGGTCAGAGGACAGCCGTGGAAAACACCAGACAACAACAAGTGTGGACAAGGATACGAGAGATTGGAACTCTCACACACACACACACACACACGCACACACACACGCACGCACACACACACACACACACGTGCACGCACACACACGCACACACACACGCACACACACACACACACGCACACACACACACATGCACACACACACACACACACGCGCGCGCACACGCACACACACGGTGTTGATGGGAAGGTAAGATGTGGTGGCCACTGCGGGAAACAGCATGGCAGTTCTTCAGAAAGTTGACATAGACTCACCCTACAAGCCAGCAATTAAGAGGATTAAAATATACGTCCACAAAAATGTGTCCGTGAATATTTGTAGCAGCATTCGTCATGGTAGCCAGAGGCGGAAAGAATCCAAATGCCTGCCCGCTGTCAGACGGATCGGCCAGTGCAGCCTGTCCGTGTGATGGAGTGTCACTCAGCCACGGAAGGGACAGGGGCACTGGCACCCACCGCAGCACAAACGAACCTTGAAACGTCGGCTCAGTGCAAGAAGCCAGACACCGAAAGCCACATGTTGTGTGACTCTGTTTATATGAAATGTCCAGAAGAGGCAAATCCACAGGGACAAAAAACAAATCAGTGGTTGCCAGGGGCTGGGGGGGAGGTGACGGCTAATGGACGTGGGTTTCTCATGGGGACAGTGAAAGTATCCTAGAATTAAATAGTGGTGACAGTTGCACAACTCTGAATGCACTAAAAAATGAGTGACTTTGATACTTTGAAATGGTGACTGTTTTATGGCCTGTGAATTACTGTATTTCAGTATTTTAAACAGATGATGTGGGGGGAAAGGGTGGGGTGTGGGCAATGGGGGAAGGCCAGTGACAAGGAGGGCAGGGCAAGGACGCCTCTGGGCCCTAGCACCCAGCCTGCCCTGGGCCGGGCCTGCACCGACAGCAGGGGGCGGGAGCGAGGCACCCTCACCTCATTCACTGCATGGTGCCTGTAGGTAAACTGAGGCTCAGGAAGATCAAGGACTGGCTCAAGGTCGCACAGCTGGGAAAAGGAGCTGGGGTTGGGTTGGTCTGCCTCCAGTTCCCCGTCCCTGCTCCATCCTCTCGTCTGGCTTGGGAACTCTGGCAGGGCAGAAAGGGGCTCATTCGTCCTCCCATCCCCAGGCCTGGCCCGGGGCCTGTCCCCCCTCCCACTCCCCACCTGTTCCCTCAACTGCACCGAGGACACGAAATGTGTAGGACGTGGGGGGACACGGGCTGCACTGCTCATTTTGTTCTCTGGGTCATCTCGACTTCCGAAGATTGTTTTTAAACCTCCAACAATGACCCTTAAATGTGAAATGAAAATGTTTTCCCAGCAAAAAATGCATCCGTCCGTGCGAAATGGGAGGCTGAGCTGTGAACGCTCAGGCTCATGGTGCTCCCTGCTTTGCCCCATGTGGAAGGAGACGAGATTTATAAATGATACAGCTAATTGTATTTTTCTACAAGATTAATTTTATTGTCCCATTATCCACTCCTTCTGAATCCACTCAGGGGTGGATCATGTCTTAGCTTTCCTCTCTGGAGCTTTCATTAATAATTAGGTCACCTTTTAGCCAGGAGCCCTTGCATGCCTCAGGCCAAGGAAACTTCCAGTTGGAACGGAAACCCTCAGCCTGTCGCAGTGTTCTCCCTGCTGCTGTCTCCGTGTCAGGGCAGAAGTGGGCTTCGCCATCATCTGCTGTCAGGAGTGAGAGGGTCTGTGTTTGGGGTCTACTAGGCTCCAGACACTGTGCGGGGAGCATGGTGTGTGTGTGAAACCTCACAGCACAGTCTGGAGGTCAGGACTGTCAGCCCATCACGCAGCTGAGAAGGCTGGGTGTCACCTCTGCAGGACAGTAGAGCAGGAAGTCCTCTAACCACCAATTTGAACCCAGAACAATTTGCTCTATAGCCAATGCTGTCCCCACCCCATCGCATGGGCAACTCTCACCCCAGGGTTTGGAGAATTAGAGGGTGGAGTTTCACTCTCTCTTGATCCTAAAGATAAAAGATGCGCCCTTCTAATAAGATGCATCCAACACATTGACTTTTGTTAGTTTCCTACTTTTTTTTGGTTGGTAGAAGATGGGGCAGGTGGTGGAGGAAAGGTTGGAGACCCCTAACTGAGCATCAGCTATGGGCCACACAACCTCTGTTTCGTATCTCTGGTCCTCACCACCATCCTAATGGGTAAGTCACATTTTCTTCTGTCTTCCAGGGAAAGTAACGAAGGTGCTGGGGCCAGACACTGAGTGATTGGTTCGTCCACTGCGACCCAGCAAGGCATGTTGAGCATTTAGGCTGTTTATGATTTTTCGCAATGATGAGTAACCCTGTGATGAATATCTCTGGGCAGTTATCTGATGCTAACTGTTGGTATAGGAATTCCCAGAAATGAAATCAGTGTACAAAGGGAATAATGCTTTTCAACGATTATCTCAGACAAGCTACAAAGCTAAATTTTTGGTTTTCCAGCCTCCCTTGCAGAGAGGGGTTCCAGGAGATGCCATCCTGGCTGATGGGCACTATTTGTAAGTCTTCTGGGGGTGTTTATGGCAAAGCTTTTGTTTTCTTCTTGAAGAGGGACACGCACGTCTGGTGGCACGCTTCATCTTTCTTCCTGCCTGAAATGCACAACTGACGTTTGGAACCACAGCTGCTTTCTGTCCGTGAAGCTACAAATCTGAGAATGGAAACCAGTCCTCAAAAGTGTGGTCGTCTTTGAGCTGACTGTGCTATACCAGCAACCAGACACTTCTTGCTCTGTGAGAAAAGTAAAGCCCTGTTTGCTTAAGCCCGTCAGGGCAGGATTTCTGTTTCTTGAAGCTGAGCACATTCCTGAGATTGGCTCAGACAGGTGAAGTGTAGCAATCCCAAACCTCCATTCGCCCCTTCTTCTGCTGTAATAAACATTTCCTCCAGGTGCCTGTCTGCTCAGAATAGAAATCTCATTGTCCTGCCTCCCTTGCAGCTAGGTGTGGCCCTGTAACTAGTTCTGACAGGAGGGAAGAGAACAGAAGTATGTGACCGCTTCTAGTGACCTTCTGAAAAGGCCAGTTGGTGCACACTCCTCACCCCTGTCTTCTTGTCCCTCCCCCTCCTGCTGCTTTGTGGATAGCATCTTGGCCATGAGGGTAAGGGCCTGCCTCGGACGGTGTGGCAGGGAGCGGGGAGGCGCTGGGCCCTGAGGACTCACAGGGGCAGAGCCCCTCCCTCCACAGCCCTGGACCACTCACTTCCAGACTTTGTATCCAACTGTCTTCTTTCAGCCACTGTTTGGGATTTTGTCACTCATAGTCAAACCTAATTCCAACTATGTTAGTCTCCTATTGCTGCTGTAACAAATTGCCACAAATTGAGTGGCTTACAATAACACCAGTGTATTCTTTTACAGCTGTGGGGCTCAGAAGCCTGAAATCAGTTCCACTGGGCTTAAGACAAGGTGTTGGCACTGCTGGTTCCTTCCGGAGGGTCTCAGGGGAGGAGAATTTTCTTGCTTTTTCACCGTCTAGTGGTCACCTGCACGCCTTACTCTGTGGCCCTCCCTCCACCTTCCACACGCACCCTCCAATTTCTGTTTCCCTCATCATGGTGTTCTTTCCTCCGCCGGTTTCTCCTGCCTCTGTCTCATAAGGACACGGTGATGACATCAGCCCCCACCCCCTGGCAATCCCAGATGGTCTCCCCAGCCCAAGATTCTTGGCAGAATCACATATGCAAAGTCCTCTTCCCATCTGAGGTGCTGTTCATAGGATCTGGGTGTTAGGGAGTAAACATATTTGGGGGGACATTGTTCAGAACAACTCACTCTTATGAACATGTTCGTGTCCTTCCCCCATATTCACATGTTGAAGCCCTAACCCCCCAAGTGATGGTATTTGGAAACAGAGCCTGCAGGGAAGTGATAAAGGTTAAATGAGGTCATCAGGGTTGGGCCCCGATCTGATAGGGTTGTGCCACTGCAAACAGGCAGAGACACCAGAGCTCACTCTCCCTGCCATGTGGGGACACCGTGGAGGTGGCCGTCCGCAAGCCAGGAAGAGCCCACACCAGAAGTGGATGCTGCCAGAGCGCGATGTGGAGCTTGCAGCCTCCAGAACTGCGAGAAAACATTCCTGTCGTGTGGGCCACCCAGTCTGCAGTGCTGTGATCCGGCCACCCTCACAAACTAACACACTGGGCTTTTCCCCCCAAACTATTAAGGGGGTACAGATGTTTTGTTACACGATTTGAGTCAGGGCTATAAATGTGCCCATCACCTGAATAGCGTTCATGGTACCCGTGGGGTGGGTTTTTTCCCTTCCCATCCCACCCCGCCCCCCCCCCCCCCCCCCGCTTGATTTCCAATGACTTTAGCTTCCCTCTGTGCACTTTTGTGCCTGCTGGTTACTTCCAATTCATTAGAGAGCGCGTGTGCTGCTTGTTTTTCCATTCTTGAGATACTTCACTTAGGAGAATGGTCTCCAGTTCCATCCAAATTGTTGCAAAAGGCATTAATTCATCCTTTTTATGGCTGAGTACTCCTCCATGGTATACATACACCACATTTTGTTAATCCACTCATGAATTGATGGGCACTTGGGTTGATTCCAGTTCTTTGCAGTTGTAAATTGTGGTACAATGAACATTCGAGTGCAAGTGTCTTTTTGATAGAATGACTTCCAGAATAGAGAGCCTAGATATAAAACCATCTACCTATAGCCAACTGATCTTTGATGACACAGACAACAATGTACACTGGGGAAAAGAGGCCCTGTTCAATAAATGGTGCTGGGAAAATTGGATAGCCACATGCAGAAGGATGAAACAGGACCCCTATCTCTTACGACTCACAAAAAGTAATTCAAGATGGTTAAAAGTCTTAAATGTAAGGCATGAAACCATAAGAACACTGGCTTTTTTAAAATTACTAGTAGCTGTAATTTTGTAGAAATAGCACAGATTTTTATGTTTCCATGAGTTGGATGACTGCAGTTATGCAGAAAATAGGACCCTGACTTGGAAGTCTATGGACTGCCACCCCATACACCTCTGGGGGCACTGGGAAGCGTGATGGGAATTAGACAGGCCTGAACTCAACCCCAGATGCACGATCCACTGACTTCCCGATGGTGAGCAGGTGTAGCGTCCTCATCTTCTAACTCCTGAAGCCTAAAGTGCCCCAACATCATAACAAGGACTATGGGAGCTATAAAACTCATAGGAGCAGTGGATGAAAACCAGTATACGTATAATAACACCACAGTCACATTCACTGTGCCAAATGTTAGAACCGACACGATTCCACCCACAACATGTGCACTGTAAGCCAAGTGTCCAGACAGAACTCTCGATGTCCCCTCTTGTCCCTACTCCAACCCTGCCTGTGGCCAAAATAGCAGATTATCTGGTCTCACTTCTGTGCCGACCTCCTTCTCATGTGCTCTCCTTGCATGGCCTGAGACAGGATCTAGGCAACTTGCCCCTTGCAGCTAAGGTTCCAGATGTGACTTGTATTCCGTCAGTGTTGGGGCTGCATTGTGTCCATCCAAAATTCGTGTGTTGAAGTCGTAGCCCAGCAACTCAGAATGTATTTGGAGATACGGTCTTTAAAGAGGTGATTAAGGTAAAATGAGGTCATCAGGGTGGGCCCTAACCCAATATGACTGGAATCCTTATAAGAAGAGGAGATTAGGACAAAGAGACACAAAGAGGGACAATCATGTAAGGACACAGGGAGAAGCCTCAGGAGCAACCAACCCTGTGGATGCCTCCACTTGGGACTTCTGGTCTCCAATACTGTGAGACAATAAATTTCTGTTATTTAAGCTGCCCGGTGTGTGGTTCTTTGCTATGGCAGCCCGACCCTGTCGGCCAGATGCACCTCCTGGAGACCTGGGTTTGGACTCAGTGGAGAAAGAGGCAACACTCCTGAGGTCTTCGCTTTGCAGCGCAGTGTGTTCCCGGAGCCACTGGCTGGACAAGTATCTTCCATACTGTCTCCCAGGCTGTGGCTAGAGTGGTTTTGCAGTGGCCCAGTTCAGCAGTGCTGTTCCTGAAGTCACTCCTGCTCCCTGGGCCGTTCAGACAATTGCGTCTGCTTCTGATTCCCTATTTTGCATTGCCCTGTGCCTGACCAAGCAGAGCGAGTTGTCCCGCGCCTCTCCCTCTGCTCCGCCCAGGCACGTCCAAGTCAAGACCTAAGAATCACCCTCGACTCCTCCATTCTCTCAGCTGTGGCCCAGCCAGCCCATCAGCAAGTCCTGTCACCCCTGCCTCCCAACAGGGCCCATGCCAGCCACGCCTTGCCATGGTCGTCACTGCTTCCCAGCTGGCGATGCCCACCTGTGTGCACTCCAGCCTCTGCGGTCCATTCTCGGAATGCAGCCGAGTGCTCTTTGTTCCTGTGATATAAAGCATGCCTTTTGTTTCTTTTAAAATTTATATACAAGAAAGTTCACTTTTCTAGGGGGTACCATTCTCTGAGCTGTGTAACCACCACCACAATCAGAATGCAGAGACAGCACCGTCAGCTCCAACAAGCCCCTCTCTTTGCCCCTTGTAGTTAAATCCTCTCTGTCCCCAACCCCTTGGCAACCACAGGTCTACCCCGTGCCCCGTGACTTAGCTGCTCCAGGAGGTCATCTAAGTGGAAGCAGTGAGAGCATTAGCCACAGACTGTGCTTAAACAACAGACATTGATTTTCCCACGGTCATAGAAGCTGGAACCCCGAGATCAGGTTCTGGCCGATGTGGTTCCTGCTGAGGGCTCTCTTCGTGGCTTGCGGATGGCGCCTGCTCACCACGCCCCCCGGCAGCCAGTGGGGAAGGGCATCGAGCTCTGTGGTGTCTGCCATTTTCCTTGGCAAAGTGTCTGTTAACATTTTGCCCATTTTTGAAATTCGGTTGCTTGTTTTCTTTTTAATTTTTGAGAGTCCGTTTTTTATATTCTAGACACATATCCCTTGTCGGATGTGTGATTTGCAAATATTTTCTCCCAGTCTACAGTTTGTTTTTTCATTTATGTAAAAGGATCTTTCAAGAGCAAAAGTTTTTAATTTTGATAAAGTTCAATTTCTCAATTTGTTTATTGATTGCATTTGGTGTCATACCTAAGAGCTCACTGTTCAACCTGAGGTCACAAGGATTTTCTCCTATGCTTTCTCCTAACCTTTTCATAGTTTTACATTTTACATTTAAGCTTATGATGCATTTTAAGGTAAGTGTTTTTTTGTTTTCCTGTTGTTGTTGAGACAGAGCCTCACTATGTAGCACACGCTAGAGTGCCGTGGCGTCAGCCTAGCTCACTGCAGCCTCAAACTCCTGGGCTCAAGCGATCCTCCTGATTCAGCCTCCTGAGTAGCTGGGACTACAGGCATGTGCTACCATGCCCCGCTAATTTTTTCTATTTTTGGTAGAGATGGTGTCTCTCTTGCTCAGGCTGGTCTCGAACTCCTGACCTCAAGTGATGCACCCACCTTGGCCTCCCAGAGTGCTAGGATTACAGGCGTGAGCCACCACGCCCAGACGGTAAATATTAGTCTAGTAGAAACCCATTAGAAAGTGTGCTTCGTCTGCCCCTGACATTTCTCTTTTCTCGGCGTTCTCAGAATCTCCAACTGCTTTCACCTACCTTGTCCCTTCCTTGCTAACCTCTTACCTTCAACCCCCCACCAGCACCTGTGCCTGTTTGTTAATATCCCCTCCCAGTGTGGGTCCCGACTGACTCTGCATTTGGATTCTGCATGAGAGGTGTGCAAACACGGTGCTCTGGGGTGCTTGGGAATCGTCACAGGCGAGGTTGCTCATGAACCCTCCAGACAAAGGAGCCTTGAGGAAGAGCAGGGAGAACATTCTGGAAGGAGCAGGTCATTGGCACATCCGAGCAGGGCTAGGTGGGGCATGCGGGAAGGTGAGGAGCTAACGCTGCCGAGGGAAGCAGAGGCCAAACCAGGAGGGGCCGGCGGAATCTCGGCCCCCAAGGGCATCCGGGTCCTAATGCCTGGGGCCTATGAATGCTACCTTAATGACAAAAGGACTTTGTAGCTGTGACTAAGTTGAGCATCTTTAGATGGAGAGCATGTTCTAGGCTCCCCAGGTGGGCCCTAAATGTGATCACAGGTGTCCTTATAAGGGATCTTTGACACAGAAGAAAACGCCTATGTGACTGCTGAAGTGAGATGCTTAGCTGCTGTCCTTACGGATGGAGGAAGGGTCGCCACCGAGTCATGCAAGGAGGGCAGCTCCCAGAGCTGGAGCAGGCAGGAAGTGGGGTCTCTCCCACAGCCTCCGGAAGGGGCACCACTCTGCCGACACTTTGATTTGGGCCCCATGAACTCGTCACAGGTCTCTGACCTCCAGAACTGCAAGACAATACATTTCTCTTATTTTAAGCCACTGAGTCTTTGGTAACATGTTCCCGCAGCCACCGGAAACCGACGCCCCAGGCTAAGGAGTTTTCAACTTTCTCCCGGTGAAGTTCTGAGCAGTGGTATGTTTGAAACCACGGTGTGTTAATAGGAGACCTGAGGTGCAGTAGGGCCAACAGATCAGGAGACAAGTGCCACTGAAAGGTGGTTTGTCACTCACAGTTCCCAAGAGAAGGAGGCAGCCGGGCCACGCCGGCCACCGCAGGCTCGCCAGCAGGCGGCAGGCAGAGCTGCGGGCGGGAGCTTCCACTACGGCCTCTGCCAGAAGGAATGGGAGAGGCAGGGCAGGGCGCTGTCTGGCACCTGGCCCTGGGGTGACCGGGGTAGGCGACATGGCCGGAGGGTGAGAACCCCATAGAGGAGGTGGGTCGAGTGTGGACTCTGGAGTGGTTGGTCTGTATTTGAAAAGGGCATCTGCCAGGAGGAGGAGTCCTCTGAGGAGCGGGGCGGTGATGAGGGTGTCAGGAGGCCAGGCACAGCGACTCAGGCATGTCACCAGGTTGCCCAGAACAAGGGCCATCCAGCACAGGTGTGGAGGGCAGGTGCTAAAGCATCACAACCACAGAAGCTACAAACATGGGGAACACTGGGTGTGACGCATCCGGGCATGTCCCAGCAGGAGTGTGGTGCCAGTGGGGTGCAGGAGGGACCCGCTCGTGGCTGAGCGGGCACAGGCGGCTCCATATTCAGTGGTGCGTCCATCACCCCTGCACCTCCTCTGGCCAGGAAAGCTCCTTTGCGCCCCCAGCACCTTCCAAAGCCACCTCTCCCCGCCCCGTGTTGCTGCTCACACTTTTCTCTAGTGGGCACCCCCGGCCCATTTCCTTCCACGAGAGCCCCCGCCCACCCCTGGGGACCCCGTGCCAATGCCACTCTGCCCTCCGAGCAGTCGCCCCAGCACCAGCCGAAGGGCTCTCCGGGCTCTAGCTGCTCACGCACCGCATGCCGCACGCACAGGTCAGCGGTCGGTGCCAGCGCAGCCACCAACATCCAGTCACTGCGACTTACGAAAACGGCAACTTAATATGGTTCGACTTCAATCCTTCAGTTAATGCTTAAAATAATTGTACATGTTATGTACTCTCTACAAGTGAGGAAACTGAAACTTAGACGATTTGGGAATTCACTCAAAGTCACGAAGCTCATGTGTTAGTTTCTTGCCATAACAAACACCTGCGGTAGGTAACGAGGGCCCCGACAAACGTATGGCCGCGTGACAAATACCTCAACAGTCCCACAGTTCCAAAGGCCAGAAGTCCGGACGGAGTCAGAGTGTCAGCTGGGCCACCCGCCTTGAAGGCTGCGGGAGAGAATTGCTCCTCCCCTCTCCGGCCTGCGGTGGTGGCGGCAATCCTGGCGCCCTTGCTTTGTGGGCTTCTCTCCAGTCTCTGCCTCCATCTTCACGTGGGCTTCTCCTCTTCTCTCCCAGGTCCCCCACCGCGCTTCTCATGAAGACACTTGTCGCTGTATTGGGACCCACCTGGATAACACAGGATTATCTCATCTGAAGATTCTCAATGGCACCACTTTTCCTTCAACTGAATAGTATCTGCAAAAACCCTATTGCCAATAAAGTGGCACTGACAGGTCTGAAGGGTTAGGATGTGGACACATCTTTTTAGGGGCCACCATTCAACCCCCTACAGCTCATAGGAGGTGTCGCTGGGTTTTGAACCCAGGATGTCAGACGCCTGCGCCCACACTCAGAGCCATAATGCTGGGGCTTGGGTAGAATGTGCTTTCACACCTGCCTTGCGCTGTGCTCCTGTAACACCTGCCAGGCGCCCACGTGTGTGTGGACTTGGCTGTGGGCACATGCAAGACCCAGACCTCAAATCACCCAGCAGCCTCTCCCTCACTCTTCCAGGTATTTCTCCACACGTACACTAGACACCGGAAGGTTTTTCTTACGTCTTTGATTTCTCTGCATAAAACAAGTCTAAAGAAAAACATTCACTGCTTCCTATGAAACGCCTCTGACCACCACCGTGGGAAGGCTCGTGCTGACAGGGGCACGAATCTCTCGCTGGCAGAGCCTTGACCGGGCAGCTCCCACGCGCTGGCTCTTGGAGAGGACACAACACCCGGGCTGGCTGATTCCTGACGTGGGCACTAGGCTTGTGAGGGGCGTGCATGTAACCGGCCCCATGAGCTAATTTCAATGACCCTTATATGTTTTTTTATAATCATCTCCCTTAACTAACTACTTGACATTTTGAGTTGTTTCCAGAAATGGATTTTCTGCAAGACAAAGGAGCCAAGGTGCTGAAGACCCCTGGGCAGCCGCCAAGACTCACTGTCCCCCACGACCTGCCCCAAGGCACGGGCCCCTCCTTAAAAAGCCCATGGTCTCCGTTAGTGGGAGACAGACTTGAGGCAGCTTCTCCCAACAAGGCATCTGTCATATTAAAAAACTCCTTTCTTCCTTGGCCATCCTCCTTGTCTCAATAATTGGATCTTTGCGTGATGAGCAACTGGACCTGGATAGAAAGTACTCTGCGGTTTTGGCAACACGCACAGAATCAGTGCAATCCAGGCAGAGGTGGTCACAGCAGGAGAAGTGAGTGAGAAATCTGAGGGAAACCACTCCCAGAGCAAGAACCAGCACCTCGTTTCCTCTTGACCTCACCAAATCCCCTCAGTGCTCCTTTGCAAAAAGTATTCTTATTCCCATTTTAAGGAAGAAGAGAATGGTTCAGAGAGGCTAAATCACTTGGCCAAGGCCACACAGCTGCAAATGGTGAAAGCGGGTTTGGAACATATGCCCCTTTACTCTTTATGCTGGCGGAGAGGAGGGGGTGGGCAGAGGCCTGGAAAGACTGTCGTGGAGAAGGTGACAACAGTACAGAGCTCCAATGTTCAGACTGCTCAGGTGTGCGGGGCTGGGCATGCTGCCCACGTTTGAGATTAAGCGTCAAAGTCACAGGACATCCACACTCCTGGGGGATGATTTTGTTACCGAAAGCTTGGCACTTTTCCCCAAGTCCACTTCAGAAGAATGAGAACAAGTGGTTTGAGGAGAAGAGAGAGAAATGTAATAATTTGCCGGCAAATGAGGAGGTTGGCAAACTCCCATCTTAAAGTGTCAACGTCCTTGGGCGGGTGCAGTGGCTCACGTCTGTAATCCTAGCACTCTGGGAGGCCGAGGTGGGTGGATTGTTTGAGCTCAGGAGTTCGAGACCAGCCTGAGCAAGAGCGAGACCCCGTCTCTACTAAAAATATAAAGAAATTAGCTGGACAACTAAAAATATATAGAAAAAATTAGCCGGGCATGGTGGTGCATGCCTATAGTCCCAGATACTGGGGAGGCTGAGGCAGAAGGATCACTGGAGCCCAGGGGTTTGAGGTTGCTGTGAGCTAGGCTGATACCACGGCACTCTACCCCGGGCAACAGAGTGAAACTCTGTCTCAAAAAAAAAAAAAAAAAGTGTCAACGTCCTGCCTTTGAGCAGAAAAGCAGAGGTTTTAGAGGGGAGGTTTTCAGCTTCAGGCTCTTGCTGTTCAGCTGCAGTTGATGGTTCTGATTCAGCCCATCTTCAGCTAAGACAGTCTCCGCCCTCTACTGGTACCTTCCCTGCAGCCAGCTCCCGTGGCACAAAGGACCAGGGACAGTCCCCTGCCCCTCCTGACCCCTGGCCTGGGGCAAGGATGCAGGTCTTAATTCCCAAAAGGAGTGGGGGAGGTTTTAGGGAAACAGAAAACATTTTTACCCGTTTCCAGGCCATTCCCCCTGCTACAATTTGTGTCAATTTTGCACAGTGGGTCGGCAGGCTGAGGCTGGGGTCTCTTCCCTGCTGTGAGCCCTGTGTTTCTGCAAGCAGGCTCTCCCCCTCCGCAGTATCCCACAGTGTTAATGCCACACACACAATAAATTAGGGTCTTTAAACCACAAAATTGGCATTGGACTCTAGTCATGTGCAAAGGCCTCAGCTTCTGTGAGCTGTGAAACAAAGTGTCCTTGATTATGAATAACCAGGGGCGATGGCAGATGGGGGGATGGTGGAAGGTCCCAACGCAGGGACAGCGAGGGTCCCAGCGAAGAAAGATCATGGGGTGCGGGGCAGTTCAGGAGGCAGTGACCTGCATGTTGGTTTATCTGGCAACACTGAGATAGCACTACCCTCGAGCACTTTACAAAGATTAGTTCCCTCAACCTGAAATAATTAAAAAGGGTCAGATTCCAATTTTAAAGAGTTTATTCAAGCAAAAAGCTGGGAATGGCCGTTCTGGGAGAAATGGGGCAGTGCTCCAGAGTTACAGGCTAAATTCTTGCTTATGTAGGGAGAAGACAAAGAAATTTAACAGGATCACAGCATTCTCTATACAACGCTGGTCTACAAATTACGACAAATTACTTACAGTTTGTTTTCTTTTCTGTGTGTTTTGTTTTCTTTTCTTTATAGCTGGTTTTCATTTCCTTTCCAATTTGAAAGAGTCTATTTAACATCCCATCTAAGGCACTGTGATAGCCCCAAGGTCTGTGTGAGAAGGGTGAGAGGAGGCTGATCCATACCGGAAGCCAGTGGCAGGGGGGGGGGTCTTCCCTGGGGCCCTTCACCCTGTGCAGCATTTTACCAAGCATACAGGTGAAGCAAAAGCCTTAATTCAGACAGTGAGAATCTTACAGCCACCTGTCCCATGACTTAAGCTCCATAATTCACATTCCTTTAAGGCTCAAAATAATTTAGAGTTCCAACAGCTTAGATTTTGAACCACATTTTTGCACAATTCATTTAGTCCTCTAATACCCTATAAGGGAGAACAATTATCCCCATTTTACTGAGAAGAAACTGAGGCACACGAAGGTTATTTGGCCAAGGTTGTACAGCCAGTGTGGCAGCAAGGGGACCCAGGTGGCCTGCTCCAGAGTTCCTGCTCTTACCCGGGGCTGAACTGGCTATTCATTTTGTGATTCTTTCATGGAGGCAGAATCACTTTGGGGCCCTTGAACTCCGGGTTAGGAGCTTGGCTTCCCCCCCACGATGGGAGCCCCCAGACGTTGAAATGATGAGGTGATTGTAGCTAACGTCTACTCACCTGTTCCTCGCACTAAGCATTGACCTCCTCAGCAGTTCCAATTCTCCCATAAAGCCCAGCGCAGTCGGAGGTAACATGTGCAGCTGCTGTGGGAAGCAGCCTGGCAGTTTGGCAAAGCATCAAGCATTAAGCACAGTTACCACATGTTCCAGCAATTCTGCTCCTGGGTGTGCACCCCAGAGAATTGCAAGCAGGGACTCAAACAGACACCTGCACACCCGTGTTCACAGCAGCACTACGCACAGTAGCCAAGAGGTGGAAGCAGCCCAGGTGGCAATCTGCAGATGGAGGGGTAAACAAAGGAAGGGAATTCTGACATGGCTACATCGATGCACCTTGAGGACATTCTGCTAAGTGAAATAAGCCAGTCACAAAGGACACATAGCCTATGATTCCACTCATGTGAGGTACCTACAAGTCAAATATGTACAGACAGAAAGAAGATTAGGGTTAGAGGGGTCGGGGAAATCTTGGGGAGTTATTGCCTCATGTGCACAGAGTTTCTGTTTGGGGTAATATGAAAATTTTGGAAATAGATAGTGTAAGGCTGGTGGCAGGTACCCCTCCCTTCCCTAATGGAAAAAGAAGAAGCCCCTCCTATTCCTCAATACCCGCCCCAAAGCTGAAACAAAGAAATTCCTCACTCTTTGAGCTGAAACCTTCCCTGCGGAGAAACTCCCATCCCCAGCCCTAAAAACATATATAAGCCCACTCAGACTTCTGGGTGGGGCGGCTTCTCTGGTCCACTCCTGGGTCCCGTGAAGCTCGCCCGGGTCCCTCTCTTGGGACTCATTACCCTCACCCGGGAGCGCCCCAATAAAGCCTCTTTACTTATCCCTTTCAATTCTGCTCGTCTTTCTTTCTCTGGCGCCGGCCACTCCAAAAAACCTTACATTTGGTGCCGAAACCCAGGAGGAGTGTTTGGCTGCACCGGCCCGCTCTGGGGCCTTGGCTGTACAACCCTCTTCCGCAAACTCTCCCATTCCGAACCAGGACCTCTGCTGACTGCCTTCGAGTCCCTGATTGACGACCTCGGCCTGGGTGAGTCACCCCGTGTTCTCCCAACCCAGATCCCCCCCTGGGAGCCTCCGTTCCTTCCAGGAAGCTGTTCCCTGTCCGTTCAACCACGGGCCCACATCGGAGGCTCCCCCGTTCCAGGGGCTGAGGCTATTCGGGGACGCCTGAATTCCTCTCACCCCTTTCCATGCCGGCACTCTAGTCTCGGGCAGAGGTGTCCCCCCAGACTTTTGCTGCCTCTGTAGCCATGAAGCTGTTCCTGGCTGTTTCCCCATCCGGGTTGAGGTGACGTGGGTAACCAAAATTCCAAAATTCCCCGCGAGACACCCCTGGGGTGTCTGCTGGCCAATCTGAAGGCCCTGGATTTAGGCATCCAGCCCAAGTGCCTCATTCTTTACTACAATACTGCCTGGCCAATGTATAAATTAGACAATGGCTCCCAATGGCCTGAAAATGGGACTTTCAGTTTCAATATTCTACAAGACCTTGATAACTTTTGTCGCAGAAATGACAAATGGTTGGAGATCCCGTAGGTCCAAGCCTTTTTCTGTCTGCGCTCCTGTCCTTCTCTCTGTCTGACCTGCCACCCCGCACAAGTCCTCCTTGTGCTGGATCCCCCACCCCTCTCTGCCTCTTCTCCCTCTAACTCTCCACTGTATGTCTCTTCAGAGGCCCCTTCTGCTTTCTCCGATCCACCCGACTCCCTCAGCCCTCCCCCCACTGGACCTCCACCGTACCCGGATGCACCCCCTCACCCTCCCACACCACCCAGCCACTCACCCCTGCCGTCTCCAGTCAGTCTGCACCCGCGCTCTCACGCAAACCCCTCGGACCAGCCCCTCCTCTGTCCGTTCCGGGAGGTGGCAGGCGCCGAAGGGCTTGTGCAGGTACATGCTCCCTTCTCCCTTTCTGACCTTTCTCAGATTGAAAAGCACCTGGATTCGTTTTCTAATGACCCTGTAGCCTACACCAAAGAGTTCCACTGCTTGACACAGGCATATGACCTTGCCTGGCATGGTATTTTTGTTATACTGTCCTCTACCCTTGCTACTGATGAAAGGGAGCGCGTCTGGACAGCGGCCCAGGAACATACTGACAACGCCCATCTTACAGACCGCTCTATGCCAGTGGGGGCCGAGGCTGTCCCTCGAAAAGAGCCGGAGTGGGAATACCAACCTGACACCCCGGCCGGCCAGGAGGGCAGGAAACAACAGGACCGCATGTTGCAGTGTGTCCTTGCCGGCCTCCAGGCTGCCGCCCACCGTCCTGTAAACTATGACAAACTCAGGGAAATCACTCAAAGCGCAGATGAAAACCCCCCTGGCCTTTCTCAGCCTCCTTACAGATGCCCTTATCCAATATACCTGCCTAGATCCTACCTCCCCTGTGGGGACTACTGTCCTTGCAATCCACTTTATTACTCAGTCCTTCCCTCACATCAGAAAGAAACTCAAAAAGGCAGAGGAGGGCCCTCAGACCCCTATCCGAGACCTGGTGAATATGGCATTTAAAGTCTTCAATTCCTGGGACGAGCAGGCAGAGGCCCAAGAGGAGGCCCGTGTCCACCAAAAGGCACACCTGCAGGCCCAAGCCTTGGTGGCAGCCCTGAGGCCAGCGGGACCTGCGAAATCATCAACCTCGTCTAAGGCGACCAGCCTCGCTCCACCAGGCACCTGCTTCAAGTGTGGTAAGGAGGCCACTGGGACAAACAGTGTCCGCAGCCACGTCCACCCACCAATCCTTGCCTGGCATGTGGTCAAGAGGAACACTGGAAAAGTGACTGCCCCTTGGGACAGAAGTCTGGAGGGTCAGTCCTTCCATCCCTAGACCTGCCGATGGCGGCTTTGGGTCTGGCTGCTGAAGACTGAAGAGGCCTCGACTCGGTGACCCCGATCACCCTCACCAAGCCCAGGGTAACAATCAAGGTAGCGGGTAAGGCAGTGTCCTTTATGGTTGACACGGGGGCTACCTACTCTGTCCTGCCTTCCTTTTCAGGCCCTACTTATCCTTCCCAGGTGTCAGTCGTGGGTACTGATGGCAATCCCTCTCGACCTCCCACCACCGGTCCCCTTTGTCTAATAGATGACTGTCCCATCACCCATTCCTTCCTTATCATGCCCTCCTGTCCCACTCCACTATTGGGAAGGGACTTATTAACCAAGCTGAGCACCACCCTCCACTTTTCCTCCGGAACTTCCGCCCTGCTTCTTCTCTCTCTCTCTCTAGATTCCTCAGCTCCACCCACAGCCTCTCCCACCTTACCGAGTCCTACGTACCCCCTCCCGCCAGAACTCATAGACCCCCAGGTTTGGGACACCTCCACCCCAGTGGTGGCTACACACCACACCCCCATCCTCATTCGACTCAAAGACCCCTCATCCTTCCCTTCCCGGCCACAGTTCCCTACTTCACCAACCCATCGCAGAGGTCTAAAACCCATTTCTTCTGCGTGAAAAACTTTTAATTGCAACCGACTCTCCCTATAACACACCCATTCTCCTGGTAAAGAAGCCAAATGGTTCCTACTGGCTAGTCTAGGACCTCAGACTCATTAACGAGGCGGTTGTCCCCATACACCCTGTAGTGCCTAATCCCTATACTTTACTTTCTCATATTCCGCCCTCCACTACCTACTTTTCTGTCCTGGACCTCAAGGACGCTTTCTTTACCATTCCTCTAGACCCAGCCAGCTACAATCTCTTTGCCTTTACGTGGGAAGATCCTGACACGAACATGTCTCGACAACTCACTTGGACTGTCCTGCCCCAGGGGTTCAGGGACAGCCCCCACCTCTTTGGTCAGGCTCTCGCCCAAGATCTTCTTCAATGCCCCTTACGACCAAGCACTGTCCTCCAATATGTGGATGATTTATTACTCTGCAGCCCCTCATACTCCGACAGCCGCACACAAACTGCCTCTCTACTGAACTTCCTAGCCTCTAAGGGCTACCAGGTGTCCCCCTCCAAAGTTCAGCTGTCCAAGCCTACTGTCACTTACCTTGGACTTAGTCTCACCCCCACTTCTCATCATCTCACTGTTGATCGCCAGCAGGCCCTCCGCGACCTCCAGCCTCCCACCACTGCTAAACAAATTCTATCCTTCCTCGGGTTCGTTGGTTTCTTCTGACACTGGACCCCCAACTTTTCTCTCCCTGCCAAACCCCTCTATGAGGCAGCACATGATGCCTCTGCTGGCCCCTCTCTTAAACCCTCAGGCTGTCTGTCCCGTGTTCCTAAAACTTCGCGACTCTCTCCTACAAGCACCCCCTCTAAAAAACCCTTTAACCCCTGAAAAACCCTTTAACCTCTACATGGATGAGCGCCAGGGCCTGCCCCTCGGTGTCCTCACCCAACCTCTGGGACCTACTCCCATTTCCACCCCAGTGGCCTACTTATCCAAACAGCTGGACACCACGGTCTGTGGCCGGCCACCCTGTCTCCACGCCTTAGCTGCGGCCACTACTCTCACCAGGGAGGCCCTGAAACTCTCCCTGGGACAGGACTTACATGCCTTCTCCACCCTCCATTTACAGGACTGTGACATTTGTGCCTCTGTTAACCCTCAAGGAGGCCTCAAACCTCCCGTGTCCACCTATCAGATACATGGTCTCCTCCCCGGACAAGACTGACAGGTCAATTTCACTCATATGCCACCTCACAGACATTTCAAACTCTTGTACAGCTGGCCTTTTCTCATTGACCATCATCTTCCAGCCCAGCCCCCAACTTTGGCCTCCTATCTCCCATATCTCTCTCTCCTCAGGCAACTTCTCCGTGCCCATGTGGACCGATATCTGCCTCAGCTGCTGGAACCGAACTCTAATGTCTCTCACACTGGTATACAGCCCGGCAACTCCGTATCATCATTTACCTAAGCTTTCTCTTTGCCCCCTGTCTTTTACAGTTTGTCCAACGTCGCCTGCAGGAATTATCCAGAGTGGCAGTAAATCAGATACTTCTTCACCCCTACTTTCCTCTTCCAGTCACCCCTCCACCAGCCGACTCCGGCCCATAGCCCCCACTACGCCCCTCAAAAGCAGGAAGTAGCCAGAAAGACCGCAGAGCCCTATTATCACTAAAAGGCCGGAATGTAGGGCTGGTGGCAGGTACCCCTCCCTTCCCTAATGGAAAAAGAAGAAGCCCCTCCTATTCCTCAATACCCGCCCCAAAGCTGAAACAAAGAAATTCCTCACTCTTTGAGCTGAAACCTTCCCTGCGGAGAAACTCCCATCCCCAGCCCTAAAAACATATATAAGCCCACTCAGACCTCTGGGCGGGGCGGCTTCTCTGGTCCACTCCTGGGTCCCGTGAGGCTCGCCCGGGTCCCTCTCTTGGGGACGCGTTACCCCCACCCGGGAGCGCTCCAATAAAGCCTCTTTACTTATCCCTTTCAACTCTGCTCGTCCTTCTTTCTCTGGCGCCGGCCACTCCAAAACCCCTTCCAGACAGCCATGATGATTGCACAGCACTGTGAATGAAATGCATGCTGACGAGTCAGACGCTTCAAATGGTTAAAATGGCAACTTTTATGTTGTATACATTTTACCTCAATTAAGAACACCCAATGGAATAAAATCGATTGTTATCCCTATTTTGTGGATGTGCACACACGGAGGCCCTGAAGGGTAACGTGCCCAAGGCCACACAGTGCCCCACCCTGCAGAGCACACCTGTCTCCGTCAGAAAGGTCTCTGCAGCTCCAAGTAGACCAGAGCGCTGGGAGAGCGCTGGGCAGCAGACGGGCCAAGGCCGCGAGGGGCAGGGAGCATGGGGACCAGGACCTGGAGAGCTCAGTGTGGGACTGGGGGTGGCTGTATGTGTGTGGGGCCATGAACTTGGCTTTCCAGGAAGGACCCAATTTATACTTGGGGAAATTGTTCCTGGCAGAACGAGCTCTTACCCAAAAGTCAGGGAGGGATGTTTGTGGTTTTGCCTTCATCTGCTCAGATTGCCCATTTCTGAACCATAAAGGCTCGGGGCCGGGGGGAGTAGAGGCCACTGCAGGCCATTGAGACCTATTAACAACGTCACCTTTGACCTCACTAACCTGGTGCCACAGGCTGGGCGGCCATTTTTCCTAATTGTACGGAGAGACAGCGTCCTCCCACATTCTGCATATTCCTGAGGCCCTGGGACTGTCACCAAACAGTCACCGTGTGTGGGTGAGGAGTGTCGGGGTGGACAGGGCTTGGCCATGGACCCTCTGAGGCCCTGGGATTGCCCATCTACCCTGGTCCTCCCGAGCCGTGCCCAGTGGCCCACGTGTCTGCGTTGCTCCCAGCATCCTCCACCGCGGGGGAGGGTGACCGGCCACAGGCTGAGCTGTCCACGGGGTGTTCCCGTGGCTTCCTAAAGTGCAGGCTCCTCCTCCTCCACTGCACCCCTGTGTCACCCCTTCTGGAAACCCCACACTGGCCCACAGGGAGAGTTAGCTGCCCCCTTCTCCCCGTCGCTGTCTCTCTACTATGCCCACCTGGTGAGAGAGGGAACCATGCCAGTCTCCTCTGGAACTTGTCAGCCCTGGTACATGGCAGGTATAAAATCAATATTGATTGGAGTGAAATGGATTAAAATGAAACACCAAAGAGAACTGAGATTAATTGGAAGGAATTACAAGTACACTGGCTACAGGTGTACGTAATGAGTTGAAAGATAACCTCCAAAAAGAAAAGTCCACGTCCTAACCCCTGGAAACTGTGAATGTGACTTTATTTGGAATAAAAAAGGTCCCTGCAGATGTAATTAAGTGGAGGATCTTGAGATGAGATTGTCCTGGATTAGTCAAGTGGACCCTCAATCCAGTGACAGTGTCCTTATGAGACACACAGAACAGAGACAGCGCAGAAGGCCACGTGACATGCAGGCAGATTGGAGTGATGCAGCTACAAGCCAAGAAATGCCTGGAGCTACCAGAGGTTGGAAGAGGCAAAGAAGGATTCTCATCTAGAGCCTTTGAAGGGAGTGTCAGCCTTAAATAATGAGCTTCAGAAAATATGATAAAGTCTAGAGTTTAATCGAGTCCAGAGCTTGAGGATGGCCACTCAGGAAAGCACTGACTCCAAATGAACGGTGTCTGCACGTCCAAAGTGGAGAAGTTAAGGTTTCGATGATTTAGGCAGAGACAGAAGTTCCAGCAGGATCACAGCTTTTACACACAAGACCAGGTGCACACATCACAGTGATGTGATTAGTTACAGACATTCCAAGGCCAATTCCTTTATTGCTATGTGTGGAGGAACAACGATCTAAGGGGATCTTAGCACTGCTTGGTCTTCTTTATTAACAGAAGAAAAGAAGCAGAAGTTGCAGCTGTATGCCACAGGACTCAGGCTGCATGGCCACATTCCTCTCAAGGCTCAGGATAATTTAAAGTTCCAACAGCTTTAAGTTTGAATTATTTAATTTCACATTTCCCCCTTTTCATCAGGCTCTTTTGAAGAAAGCGTCATAGATGAACTCAAGTGGTTTTGGCTCCTTTTATGCTCAGGAACTTAGTCCTGCCTCACTAGGAAGGCTCTTTGGTAGAGTGTCATGCCCCACGTTGCGGGGAGAGGGGTTGTCAGGCTACAAAGTTGGTGGTGCAGGCTGAATTTATAGCAACATGAGGGAAGTGACTTTGTGAACTGGGTCAGGCTACATGGCTGCATTTTCAATTAATGCAATTCTTTAAACAACTATTAATTTTGTTTCTTCAGTTGCACATGGACTTTATTGCAAACAGATGCCATAGCAGCAATGAAGTCAAAAACAGGACAAAACATAACAAATGACTATACTTTCTAGAATGAGTAACAGCTTTTGCCACCAAGTTCCCCAAGATCCAAACCAGCAGCTTAGTCAGTTGTTTAGAGACAGCATTGGATCTGAAGGGTTATTTGGGTTTTCATATCAGCCATTAATCTAGGGATGTTATCTGATTCATCTGGGATATAGACACAACACTCAGTTTTTATGATAGTGCAGATTCCCCACCCCCCAGGCTGTAGTGAATATGTCTATGTCTAGATCCATGTGGTTCTGTAATACAGCCTTTCTCATAAGACAACTTCATTGTTTAATAATGAGACACACATGTAGCTATCATTTACTGCCTTTTTGTATAATTGTTTAGGGCCTCTATATTACAAATGATACCCTCCATACCCAGTGGTGGCAGAAAGATGGAAGCTAAATGATCATATGAATGGAATACAGAATGACCCCAGCAAGACTGTAAATGAGGAAGAGGTGCAGGCTTTGAAAGGGTACTATTTGACCTTGTGCACAGGCATAACCCTAAGAGCACCATCCTAACCAGCCAGGGGATAGCTTGGTGCCATGCAGCCAAGACACTTCATTTGGAGCCAACAAATACCCAGTCGCTGGGCCCATGCAGTGGAACGCCAGTCTGTACTTTGTAACATAATGGTGTGGATGTGCTCTTCCCTGGGTATCCATCCCATGCCTCTAGTGCTCCTGGGCCATGTAGCACCCACATAGGGGTGAGCTGACTAAGCCGGCCAAAGTAGGTGGCAAGCCGGGTAAAACCATCCCAAAATTGTGTTCTTATCTCTCAGTTGGGATAGTGCCAATGTCAAAGCTAACAAACTGGTTTCTTTAACCATAAAGCTCTTCCCTTCTTTTTGGAAAGTATAATGGTAACCAGTAACACACGATATCCTTAGTGTTACGCACTGATGGCTGAGATATATTTGTGATAATCTGCCCTTGGCGAGGAGACACCCACCATGGCAGGCCAGATCCACCGGACCAGGGCGCGAGGCTGCAGACCCAGCATGTATTTTCTCCAATCTATCAGCATTGCCTGAGCCCACTGCTAGAAGAGGTTTGCTTCGTGGGCAACGGCTGGTGATGGTAGCAGTAAAACACGTGCCCCAGGGGTGAAAAGAAAGAAATTTAGTGAGAACTTGCAAAGGAAAACCTTCCCCATCTATTAGTGATTATTGATATTAAGCATTCATTTAGATACAGCTGGATCCAGTGTCTTGGGAATGCTGACTGCCTGAGATGTCGTCATCTTCTCACCCTTTGTGGCTCTGAGAATTCAATTTTAGATCACCAGTTTAAGATGAAGTCCAATTTGGTGAAGCAGCATTCTTTAAATCGGTGATGTGTATCCTAGAAGTGATTCTTCTTAGCTTAGAAGTACAATTGGTTAGAAACACCTGATAATGTCCCTTCCACTTTGGTTGGAGAGAGTCCTTTAAAAGATGCCATTTCCCAGAAAGCTGAATACCACAGATGTGGCAAAGACTGTATGAGCTGTAGTTGGAGAAGGCTTTCAAAAATATTGTTTTCCCTACACAATCATCTTGTCAGGGCACCAGTGGGTCAAATCACATACAAAAGAAGATAACAATCATTTGGTTACAACTATGGGTAGACCATTTGGTCCATACCAGAGCCCAGTCTTGGAGGAGTGCATTCCCTCTTTTGTTTCCCAATTTTCTTGTTCTGTTTTTGGAGCTTTGAATTGAACTGATTCTATATCAAAATCAAGTGCTTCCTTAAAAGCTAAAATGGGTTAATTTTCTTGTAATGTTTAGGGCAGCCCTTTTGCTACACTCACTGCTAATTGATTTCCCTTGCTCTCTGTAGTGTCTCACTCTGAGCGACCTGGAATCCCATAACGGCTACTGATTTGGCAATAACATGACTTCCAGTAACTCTGAAATGCGGCATCCATTGTTCATGGACTGATGGGAAGAAGCAAAAAGTCAGTCCTCTTTGTGACCATGGCATTCGGGTGGGAGCTACGCAGGAAGTGTACTGCTATCTGTGTAAGTGTTAGCAGTTGCTCCTTTTGCCAACTGGCAGGCTCTGATTAATGCTGTTGACTCTGCTTGTCGAGAAGATAAGCACGTTCTCGTTCAGTCGAAGATGCCATGGCACAACCTGCATGACAAATTCCAGATTCATCTTTTAAGTAAGATCCATTTGTAAACCAAATAACACCAGCGTTCATTAAGGGGGCTTTCTCGAAGGTCTGTTCTCGGAAAGAGACGCTGGTCAATTAGGTTACGTGATCACGCAGTGTTTCATCTGAAGACCGGCAGAAGAGTGGCGGGACTGGGAGTGTGACGTCTGCAGATTATCATATGGGAGTGTAGGGCAGAACTAAAACAATGTTTTAGTTTATGTGATGGTGACTTGTTTTTGCTTTTAGCTAACAGCCAAATTCCCCTTCTGTAAACAAGGCTTGCTTGCTTAACGCTTGGTTATGATAAGAGCTAAAAACATGCTCCAATGTAAAAAACACAACTGCAAGTAACTTCCTGATAAAAAGACCAAGGCCAAGGCGTCATCAGCACGTGAACAGCTTGTGCAGGGCGTATGCGTATGTTCCTGGAGCCCTGGGGAGGGGGGCGGAATCTCTTATCTGCAACGGGCTCCAGCAAAGAATATAAAAGACATGCACCCCCGCTGTGTGGGGTCCCTGCCCATAAAAGAGACCACTGCGTTGGTGCTCGGGGCTTGGACCCTAGCTCGAGCTAGTCAATAAAAAAACTCCTTTGCCTTTTGCAGCCTCAGTGACTCTGTCTTTCTGTTCCCGGGGCCGAGGGGAACCGGCTCTAACAGGAGCAGACAGAAGAGCTTCCCGAGGAGCCAGTCTGCTAGCTGAGGAGCGTTGCGTGTGGAGCGGCTTTGGAAGCGCTTCCGCAGAACGTGGAGTGGAGGCAGCGAGGGGAGATTCACAGGCAGTAGCAGCGGCTGTTCTCGCGCACCGTGGCAATCCTTTAGCCACAGGGCCCAGCTGCTAACCGCAGTATCCTACAGGTCTGCTTTGATCTCCATGCTTTTGAGTCAGAATGCCTAAGGCTTTTCCCTGATTTTCATGAACAAAATGAAAATGAAATATTATAATTTGGATGTCCTAATGCCGGGGAGCTTATAAGATTCTTTAATTTCTTCCAATGTCAACTGATTTTTCCTCTGTCCATTCCAGGGGATCTGGTTTATCTGGTTTTTAAAAAGCATATAAATTTGAAGTTTTTGTTGCCCAGGCTGGCATGCAGTGGGGTAATCACAGTTCACTCCCCAAACTCCTGGGCTCAAGCGATCCTCCTGCCTCAGCCTCCTGAGTAGCTAGGACTACAGGGATGCATCACTGTGCCCAGCCAACTTTAAAATTTTTTTTTTCTTTTTTGTAGAGATGAGGTCTGGCTATGTTATCTAGGCTGGTCTTCCACTCCTGGCCTCAAGTGATCCTCCTCCCTCAGCCTCCCAAAGTGCTGGTATCACAGGTATAAGCCACCTTGCCTGGCCAAACATTGGGTTTTTAAGAAGTTTGGAACCCAATTTCCACAGTATCCTGCCAATCTCAAAGATCCTCTTGGTTGTTTCTTAGTTATGAGGGTAGGGAAGGCCAATATTCCTTTTATTGCATGCACATTGATTTTAAAAAGGCCTTCATTTCATATTGGTGACCTAAATATCTTACTTGTTTCTGACAAAATTGAAGTTTTTATTTTGAGACCTTGTGTCCCTTTGAAGCCAATTGCTGTGGTAAATACATTTCATCCTCTACGGAGGCTTGCTCATCCTGAGCAGAGAAGTAAATCATCTATCTATGTGATGCATCAGGGTGGATTTCTTAGGGAAGTTGACATCCAAGAGGCTTGCTTTTAATATTTGTGAAAAATAAATTGGGCTCTCAGTATATCCCTGAGGTCCCTGTGTATTGTGCGTCTTCCCAAGTGAAGGCAAAGAGAAATTGACTCTCTTTATCCTAAGGAATGTTAAAGAATGAACTACGTAGGTCCAGCACAGTACAGAACTCGCCTCCAGGTAGGATGACAGTCTACAGCGTGCAGGGGTTTGGTATTAATACTACCAGATATTGAGGGATGACTGTGTTATTATTAACTGTTCTGAGGTCCTCTGCAAAGCTCCACCCTATACCACTTGGTTTTTCTGTGGGGAGGATGGAGTGTTACATGGGCTTGTAGAGGAATGATCAAGCCTCTTTTTACATACTCCAAAATTATAGGGCTCAACCCTTCCACGGCCTCTGATGTTAGATGGTATTGTTTGAAGTTCAGAAGAGGTTTTGATGAATCTATATGGATTTTAATTGGCACAGCCAAGATAATTTTCCCAATATCAGCAGATAATTTTGACCATAATTGATCAGGTACTATTTTTTTCTTCTTTCTTTCTTCCTTTATTTATTTATTTATTTTTGAGACAGAGTCTCACTCTGTTGCCCAGGCTAGAGTGCCATGGTGTCAGCCTAGCTCACAGCAACCTCAAACTCCTGGGCTCAAACGATCCTCCTGCCTCAGCCTCCCAAGTAGCTGAGACTACAGGCATGTGCCACCATGCCCGGCTAATTTTTTTTCTATATATTTTTTAGTTGTCCAGCTAATTTTCTTTCTATTTTTAGTAGAGACAGGGTCTCACTCTTGCTCAGGCTGGTCTCAAACTCCTGAGCTCAAATGATCCACCCACCTCGGCCTCCCAGAGTGCTAGGGATCAGGTACTATTTTTAACAGCTCTTGTAATTCTTTATTATTTAACAATTTAGTTTCTTTCATGGCAATATAAATTGCAATTTGTGAATTAAAAGGATCATATTTTTAAAAATTTTTGACCCCAATAATTCTATTTCATCTTCTAATTCTAAATACATTTCCCTCTTTTGAGAGAGATGTGCATGTCGTGTAACTCTAAAAAGTCTCTTCTAATCAAATGGCTGGGGGCTGAGAGAAGCAAGAGGAAAACAGGTGCTCCCTGCAGAAGACATACTGGAAAACTGTAGGTTGAGATTTCTATATGGATATAGGAGTATTTGTTACACCCACTATATTATTGTCTTACTCTGAGGAGCGGACCTTGTAATAGGTGGGATTTGTCACTGATGAGGCAGCCCCAGTGTCACCAGGAGCTTGAGTTCATTCCTCGCTTAATGAACACTAAGGTGTCGGTGAGGGGAAAACAGAATGTCCCTATGGTCCCCTCAAAGCCTCCCTGTTCTTTTTCCTTGGCCTGCTGTTGTTTTTTCCACTTTAGCTTTCCACAATCCCTTTTGAAATGTCCAGGCTTTTTGCAATAATTGCAAAGTGAGGAAGCGGGTTGGTTTGGGGGCTTACTATGCTGTTTAGGGGTTACAAATCGGTTGCACAATAGCTTTAGTTGTAAACTCATGGTCTGAGGTGCTCCTCCTCTGTGTTTAGCTTCCTCTCCTTTTCTTCCTTGGTGAGGGCGTGGGACACACAACTGGCAAGATCATCCTGGGGCATGATTCCGTGAGGTAGCCAATGCTTATAATTGCCAATTCTTTATCTGTGTATAAAGTTTGAGTTAAGGAGAGTATCATTTTGGTGATTAGTATAACTTTCTTCTGAGAGGCCTGAATAGTATTTAAATGTTTTTTTCAAACCATCCGTAGTGTGGCATTACAGGCTCCTCAAGATTTGTTCGGCATCGCTGTATTTTGTCCCAATCCGTTACTCTTTGGAAACTGAAGGATTGTCGTCTAGTAAAGATCCGGCGGTGTCACGGGTCTGTTCACAGTCTGCTCCAGGACAGTTGTGGGCGTCCCCAGAGCACTCGTGCAGCTTCCCTTCGTGCTCCACTCCTGGGCTTCACTGTCCGACACCGACATGTGAACCAAATGACATAAAGCGGGGCGTCCAAGGGCACAGGTTTGAATGTTTAACCTGAACCTCTAGCAAATCCGGGAGGGCCCTGAAGAGGATCCAGGAATTCTTTAATTCTTAAAAGTTCTGCTTTTGACCATGGTTGATAAACCAAGGCAGGTTGTCCTCTGCCTGACACAGGGTGTTCCCAAAATGGGCCAGAACAGCAAGGGGAGGAGGAGGAAGGGCAGGTAAGTCGGGACGAGCAATTTTGCCAAAGGAAAACAGGCAGCCCAAGGAGGGGGAGGGATTTCAGCAGTCTGTTTCAATTCAGAAACTGTTGTAGACAAGCTTTTGTTTTCCTCTTGCAAAGAAATGACTTTGTCAGAACCTCTTTTAGAAGCTTCTAAGTACCATTGAAAATAACTCTCCCAGTTATTTTATGTTAGAGCTGGCTTTCTCTAAGTGAGTATACAGATAAACTAGCTTAGGTATTTCAAAGGTAATCCATTTGGGCCACTGTAATTTGGGGTCTCCGTGAGTTACATGAGACCATTTTTCTAAATATTGGCATGAAGAGTTGCTGTAAGCATTAAACAAAATGCAGGTGGTGTTTCTAAAGGTGGATTTTTCCTTAAGGAGGAAGACTCTGTTTTAGAGGCACAATTGCCAGTCATTTAGCTTTTCCTTCCCGAAGAACCCGAAACACAGTGGGAAGTGGCTGAGACTGACACGCCGGGGTGGAGTCGTTTCTTCCCTCTGTGCGTCTTGCTGATCCCAGGACACAGCGCCGAGGCCGGGGCGGGGGGCGGTCACCGGCGCCCGCCCGGGGGACCGAGGGAGCAGGGCTCGCCACGCGTGTGTCTCTCGGGATCCCCGGGAGAACATCCCACAGCCTGAGGGGTAAGACCTCAGCCCCCGGGGTGTCCTCGGGACTTACCTCATCCTCATAGAGCCTTTTATAATTTTGGTCGTTCAAGAAGAAAGTTTAGATTTGTCAGTTAAACAACCTGGCCAGTTTTTAAAATTATAATTCTTTTTGCTTAAGCCACAAAGATTCACTTTCTCTGTTTAGGGAGAAACTGTTTTCTCCCTGAACAAAAGTTTGAACGAGAGAAAACTCTAAGGAATAATTCCGAACCGAACCTTAACCTCAGAGAAAGCGAAGACCACAACCCCAAGACCAGCAGAGTCTCTGGAGAATAAGAAACAAAACTCCTGCCCTTCAGCAGAGCCTTAGGGGCGCGTGGAGCCTCCGTGAAGTCTGACTCCGCAGCGGCGCGGGGGGTCTCCCGGGAGGGGCCTCGCCAGAGACCCCCACCGACGCCAGCAAGGAACCAGGGCTCCAGCTGCTGGCAGAGTGACAGGGATCATTGGAGGTCCCCTTCGGGTCCCTTTGTGGTTGCCGGAATGTCAACCTTAAATCATGAGATTCAGAAAATGTGATGAAGTATAGAGTTTACTGGAGCACAAGGCTTGAGGATGGCCCACCCAGGAAAGCACCAACTCCAGATGAATGTGTCAACATTTCCGAAGTGGAAAAGATACGGTTTCGATTAAATAGGCAGAGACAGAGAAGTCGCAAAGGATTCAAGGATTACAACATTTTCCATAGAAGTCTGGGTACATACACCACAGCAATTTGACTGGTTACAGATTGCTACATCCCAAGAAAGATTAATTTATTATTCCATGAGGACGAACAATGATCTAAGGGAGTCTTATCTCTGGTTCTGCTTGGTCTTCTTTCTTTCTGTCTTTCTGTCTTTTTTTTTTTTTTTTTGGTGGAAACACGGTCTTGCTAGGTTGCTCAGGCTGGCCTTGAACTCCTGGCCTCTAGCAATCCTCCCACCTTGGCCTCCCAAAGTGCTGGGATTACAGGTGTGAGCCACCATACCCAGCCCTGGTCTTCTTAATTATGTATTATTTGTTTTATTTTATTTTTAAAAACATTTGCCACAGACGAAGAACAGGTGCCCTGTCATAACAACAGGCCCTTCTCCATTATTAACGGGAAAAAAAGGCAGAAGTTGCAGCTGCGTGCCACATAACTCGGGTTTCGTGGCCACATGCCACTGAAGGCTCAGGGTAATTTAAATTTCCAACAGCTCTAAGTTTGAATCACTTTAAGTTTGAATTATATAATTTCACAGGAGTTTGACCCTGCAAAATACTTGATTTCTGACTTCTGGCTTCCAAAACTGTGCAAGAATAAATTTCTGCTGTTTTAAGCCACCAGGTTTGTGATAATTTGTTATAGCAGCCACGGGACACTGATGCAGGTTTAGTAGAAAGAACATAACACATTTGGATTCAGACAACACCAGCTTTGCCTCTTGCTGTCTGGGCTAGATTCCTTAAGCCCAATAGCCTCAGTTTCCCCATGTATTGAACAGGGATCCTAATTCCTACCACTGACAGTCATTCTAATGAGCAAATTCATGTGGAATGTGGTCAGCCACAAGTAATCATGCTCAACAAATGACCAATGGGCCTTTATTATGGGCTGGCTCTGTGCTGGGCTCTAGGAGCACAAGGTGAAGAAGGGACTGTCCCTGCATTTCATGAATTCACTGCCTGGAGGAAACAGGCTGCTAAACAAATCATTACAGCTGAGAAATAAAAATAATATCCTAAACCCTGCCCAACTGCCTGATAGGGTGCTCCTTTGGCCAAGGGGACTCCAGAGAAGCCTTGAACGCTGAGTCCCAGCCGTGACGGGCAGAGCGTGGACACGCCTCCGTACCTGCCCTGCCTCACTAACCTCTGTCAGGCTCTCCCTGCTGAGAGCTGGGCAGCAGCAGCCCTGGGGAAGCCGTGCGCCACTGCGGGCCACACGGTGGCCGGGCAGCTTTCCTTCCCGGGAACCACCTGCTGAGCAGGGACCGGCTCTGGCCCGTCTACAGAGGCTGAACACAAGAGGCTCTGTGTCCTCTGTTCTCCTGTCTGAAGCACAGAACCTAATTGTATTAATTATACATTCAAATGCTAAGTCTCCACCCCGAAGTGAACATGAGACACATGAAACACGTATGTTTACTTACTACACATACATGCACCCCCCCTCATGAATATTCATAGCTCCCCCTGTAACCTATTATATATGTATACTTGGCCAACCTGTTCAGCTTAAATTCCCGTCTCATTGCTCCCTCCCTCCAAGTGTCTGGACCTTCAGTTTCTGCCACAGGTTCTACTTCCCAGCCTGCTGAAAGGCCAGCCTGCAGGCTGCCTCTGTATAATGAATAAAGCTTTCTTTTCCAAATTTATGAACTTTCTGATTCTTCAGTTGACCTGGTGTATGCAGGTGAGCCCTGGGATGGGGGATACAACATTATTCAAGGCCGGGTGCAGTGGCTCACACCTGTCATCCCAGCACTCTGGGTGGCCAAGGTGGAAGGATTGCTTAAGCTCAGGAGTTCGAGACCAACCTGAGCAAGAGTGAGACCCCATCTCTACTAAAAATAGAAAAATCAGCCAGGCATGGTGGTGTGCACCTATAGCCCCAGCTACTCTGGAGGTTGAGGAAGGAGGATCGCTTGAGCCCAGGAGTTGGAGGTTGCAGTGAGCTATGATGACATCATTGCACTCTACCCAAGGTGACAGAGCAAGACCGTCTCAACAGTGAAAAAAAAAAAAAAAAAAAAAAAAGGAAACAACATTATTTGAGCAGAGGAGGGAACCTCCAACTCACTTGGGGGCAATTAGAAAAAGGCTCACAGAGTAGGTGGCAACTGAATTGCGTTTTGAAGGATGCATAACAGTTTTCTAGGAGGAAATGAGAAGGAAGTGGATTGGGGGCAGAGAGAGAGCATGTGGCTGGGGAAAGTGGGAGGCAGGGGCGAGGGATTGTAACCTGGCTGGGAAAGGGCCTCGCCTTCTAATGTGGGCTTGGATTTATTCTGCCATCAATGGGAGCTATTGAAAGTTTTGTGGCATGGGAGCGAGCTGATTGGGCTTGTCTGCTGGAAAGCTCACTCTGCCTGCAGTGCGGGGGTGGAGGCGGGGGCGGGGGACAGGAGAGCACTGCGAGGTGTGGGGGTCTGGGGGCACTTGTGGTCCTGTCCTGAAATGCTCCAAAATCTCATTTCTTTTCAAGTGCTCCTTGTCTTGGGGTATAATTTCTAGGTTGTGACCTCCCACCCCACAGGACCTGTAAAGAATAAGGCTATTTTTTCTTTCTACTCACACACTCAACTGTCAATAAAAAAGAACCCAAAATCTGTAAAATAATTTAAAGAGATTTATTCTGAGCTGAATATGTGTGACCATGGCCTAGAGAGCCACACCCAAGAAGCCTTGAGCGAGTGGTCTTGTCATGGTTGGGTTACAGTGTGGCTTTATGCATTGCAGGGAGGCAGGGACTACACATAACATCATAAATCAATATGTGGAAGGTGTACATCGGTTTGGCCTGAAAAGGTAGGACATCTCAAAGTGGGGAACTACAGGTTATAGGTGGGTTTAAAGATTCTTTGATTTGCACTTGGTTCAAGAAATGAAGCTTCGTCTAAAGGCTTGGAACATTTTAAGATAAGGATGTCTGTTAATCCGAGACGAACCACCAGACATATATGAAGAATCAAGTGACCTGTTAAGTAAATTGTTGGCCTGCAGGTGTGGTTTAACCTTTGCTTTACTCGGTCTTAGGCCTATTAACGATTTTGTAGCTTATTGTTACAAAGAGTAAGTCCGTGAGGGACAGGGCAAAGCTACGCGTGTCTGACCTCCCTGTTCCTTATGGCTGGCAACTGAGCTTTAAGGTTTTTTTGGGGGGTCCCCTTGGCCAAGAGGGGGTCCATTGAGTTGGCTAGGGAGGCTTAAGATTTTATTATAGTTCACACTGGTTCAATTTCTAATTTTTAATTTTAATTTTTAAAATTAATTTATAATTAAAAAAAAAACCTTTCAAGGAACACCATCTTCTACAGTGGCTGTGCCATTTGACATTCCCGCCAGCGGTGCTCAAGTGTCCTGATTTTTCCACAGTTTTGCTAACACTGTTATTTTCCAGTTTTTTGGGGGGGGGTTATGATAGTTGCCACTGTAATGGGTGTGACATCAGATTTGCTTTTTATTTGACAAAATCAGTAAATATTTCTGAGCACTTACTGCGTGCAAAGGCCCAGAGGGTGCCCAGGGCAGGCGGGATGAGAGGGGAGCGAGCCGTGCTCCGCTGCGAGCACAGAAAGGCTCCCCCTTCTCTGGGTCTCTGCCTGAGACCTCCGGGGCCCAGAGGGCATCTTCCCACGACAAGCGGGGGAGTGAGCCAGGGATGGTGCCATGAGCTTGGCTCTTGGTGTAAGAACCAAGGTCTGGAGGCCCATAAAAGGAACAGTGGCATTCTAGAACATTCCCTCCTGAAGGAGCCTTTGAAGTTATTTAGTCCAGGGATGTCAAAGATCTTCCTCTTGGTGCAGTTGGTCTAGTTAAAAATGGCTGCCAGCAGCACAGTGGTAAGGAGGGTCGTGAAGCCAACCTGTCACTGAAGAACAAGGTCACCAGGAGTGTAGGTCATGAAGAGCAGAGGTGTCTTCTGTGAAGGAGAAAAGCAAGGCCCAGGGAGGGTGCGGGCTCTCCCCAAGGCCGCAGAGCAGGAAGGGGCAGAACACAAGTCCCCACTGAACCTTCTCTCAGCCAAATGGGAAAGTGAGCCCAGAGCACAGGAGGGGGGTCTCCCTGCTTTGTGGCTGTCCTTGCCGGCCACATCTGCCAACACTGGGGATGGTTTCTGCAGCACACGCCTGGGGAACAGGGCTGGCCCTGGCCCTGTGGTTTGGCTGGAGCCCACAGCCTATGGCTTCCCTTATCAGCTATTTCAGTGGGATGAAAACCAACAGTAGCCACTGAAAGAGGTTTGTAAAATCTTAAAACCACAGGCTGAAGGGAAACCTAGATTTCAATAGTTTCTAGTCTACTGATTTCCAAAGTGATGATTTCATGGAGAAAAAAATTCTGTGGTTAATAAAAAATAAGAAAAAATTCAAAACAAGAAAAATGCAAAGTAACATTTATTTTTAAGCACTGCCTGGGTGTCAGGCACCGTGTTAGTCACTCTGGCTCTATTAGTACTGTTGAGGTGGCCAGCTTAGCCTGTGTGAAATGCTGAGACTCCAGTAACAAATTCCTTTCTTTGCTTTGGCCACCAGGAATCTCATGACCAAAGGTGGAACTCACATGTGTTAATTGGCAGGATTATATGTGTATTCGTTTGCTGGGGTTGCCCTGATAAACTACCACAAACTGAGGGGCTTAAACAACAGAAATTGACATTCTCACAGTTCTGGAGGCCAGAAGCCTGAGATTAAGATAAGGCACTAGGGAAGGGTCTTCTTCCCCAGGCATCTCTCCTAGCTTCTTGGCTTGTGATAGCATGACTCCAGTCTTCACATGGTGTTCTTTCTCTGCGTATTTGTGCCCAAATTTCCCCTTTTTATAAGGACATCAATCATATTGGATTAGGTGTCCATCCTATTCCAGTGTGACCTCATCTTAACTTGACTAATTATATCTGAAGGACCCTATTTCCAAATAAGGACACATTCTAAGGTACTGGGAGTTGAAGCTTAACGTGAATTTTTGTGGGACATGGCCACCTTCTTGCTGCGGCCTCACATGGCCCTTTCTTGGGATGTGATCACGGAGAGAGCAAGCTGGCTCCTGGTGTCTCTTCTTATAAGGGCACTAATCCTGTTGGATCTTGGTCTCACCCTTATGACCTCATTTAACTTTAGTTACTTCCTTAAGGACCTATCTCCAAATACAGCCATACTGGGCGTTAGGGTTTCACCATATGAATTTTGGGGAACACAAGCATTTGGCCCATGACAACCAGTAACAGTAAGGTGTGCATTGCTGTATAGCAACCATACCCCTGGTTGTATTCACCACATGCCACTGTTTTCCCTTTGTCCCAGGCTCCTTAAACATACCAAGATATTTGTATTTCTATAGTCTTCTTGGAGCAAGGCAGGTCTTTATAAATAACAAAATAGTGACACTGTCCTGAGCTGATGTATAGAAGCCCAAATGACAGGAACCCCATGACTGATTGTTTATTTCTGGTAATCTCTTCTGTCCCACAGGTTGTTGGTTTCACTGCTCTCCTTGGAGTCCCAGGGGGTCTCCTGGAGCCCCCTGAGGGCCCAAGACTGGCGGGGGGATGAAGGGATGAAGGCCAGGCACGCAGGGTGCTGGGCCCCCAGGACTCTGCCAACCAGCGTGTCTTGATTTTTTCTGCTCTGTGGATCGAGCTTCCAATAGAACAAGTCCTGGGTACAAGTCCCGCAGCTGAGATTGTCTGAAAACTCTGCAGCTCAACCAAAACCACCAAGTCAGCCAGCAGGAAGAAGTGTCTCTCCCCAAAGCTGACACTCCATTCTCCATCCCCCCCTACAGTCAGTGGTCAGGCAGTCTGCAGCAAAGGGCCCCATAAAATCGCTTGGTAACTTGAGAATCTGAGATACCGTAAGTAAAATGACCAACTTCCTTTAGTGATCAGGTTTGTCTGTCCTGGGCCTCACTGACTTGGACTCTAGGATTTGAGAATTACAGGCAGCTTCATTCACGGGGTGGCTCAGCGTCCACTGCTGGCACCGAGCAGCAGGGGCCCCGGTGCCGCTGCCCTGTGGGTGCTGAAGTGGGAGCCCACTGGACAGGGTGGGCTCATCAAAGTGTGCAGAGTCATGACAGGCCAGGGGCTGGTGGAGGATATGGTAACTCCGGGGCCTGCAGCTGGTGGGGACAAGATGCAGCCACACCAGGGGTCCTCAGCTCTGAGCACACTGAGAGGCCCCACGGAGAGATCTCCCTGCTGCAGACATGAGCAGGTGCCAGCAGGGGTCCAGGGACCCTGACTCCTGCCAGCATGGAGAAGCCACAGGTCCCCATTACCTGATGCCACATTAGGGGGACTGCCAAGGGGGGTGGTGCTAAGAGAGTGAGCACTTTCCTGAGGGGCTGACTTCACACCCCCATGCTTGCAACTGGATCATTTTATTTATTTTTCTGTACTTCCTTGTCTCAGAACTAAGAAGATAGAATTATCTGCAGCCCCAGGTATGGTGTGGATTACATGTCAGGACCTGGCTACATTGCACTGGGGGCCTTCAAACATGAGTGACCTCATTACTCTGCCAGGGCTGCTGTAACGAAGTGTCATAGGCACAGTGGCTCAGAAAGAGGAATTTATGCTCCCAGAGCTGCGGAGGCTACAAATCTGAGATCGGGGTGTCTCGCGTTGGTTCCTTTTGAGGGCTGCGAGGGAGAATCTGTGCCAGTCCCCTGTCCCCACCTGGTGCTTTGCTGGCCCTCCTTGGTCCCCTTGGCTTGGGGAAGCAACACTCCATCTTCGCTTGCATGTTTGCATGACTTTCTCCCTGTGTGCACGTCTCTGACCAAATTTCCCTGTTTTATAAGGACACCTGTCACATTAGGGGCCCACCCTACTCCAGCATGACCTTGTCTTAACTAATTACACCTGCAACGACCCTATTTCCAAATAAGGTCCCATTCTGAGGCATGGGGGTTAGGACTTCAACATATGGATTTTGGGGGGTATAAGTCAACCTATAACAGTAACTACTTTTTGCTTGGATTTTAGGTAAAATTATTACTGGTCATTTTAATACAATAATAACTAAATTATATTGTTTAATACACACTCCACCTCCCATTCAACAATATCATATCTACTGAGTGCTTGTTATGTGCCAAACACTGCTCTAGGCTTGGAGGGGACAGTGAACAAAAGGGGTGAAAGTCCCAGTTCTCTTGGCAGACAAGAGAGAACAATGACAAAGGCCTATGTTAACTGCACCTTTACCCCCTACCCGGCTGTGTTCTGGCCTTTTATGGGTCATTTCCTCTAATCCTCATAGCAGCCCCATGCGGTGGGCATGGCTATTACCATCCCATTTTACAGAGGAGAAAACTGAGTCACAGGCTCAAAGTCACTGTCTCAGTCCATTTGTGTTGCTATAAAGGAAACACCCATGGCTGGGTAGTTTATAATGGAAAGAGGTTTGTTTGGCTCCTGGTTCTGCAGGCTATACATTAAGTATGGTGCCAGCATCTGCTTGTAGGGAGGACTTCAGGAAGCTTCCACTCAGTACGAGGTGGAGGGGAGCAGCTGTCTCATGGGGAGAGGAAGGAAGTGAGAGAGACAGAGAAGGGAGGAGGTGTTGCAGGAACTAATAGAACAAGAACTCACTCATTACCATGAGGACCAAACCTTTCGCGAGGGTTCTGCCCCCATGGCCCAAACACCGCCCACTGGGCTCCCCTCCCACACTGGGGATCTAATTTCAACTTGAGATTTGGAGGAGACAGGTATGCACACTGTGTCAGTCACAGCTGGGTTACTCTGAGCTGTTCCTCTCATCACACCAGGTGCTGGTCAACAATTATTTGACCTCAGTTTACATTGATTGCTTATGGTGGTTGAATTTTCCAACAAAAATCAGGGCCCACAGCATGAATATGTTTCCGGTGGCAGCTGCACTGAAGAACGCCAGGCCCTGTGGCTGCTGTTCCCACTTTTTCATCAGTAAGCAGCAGCCCAAAGGGGTGTGAGTCGCACTCTGACCACGCCAGCCTGCGCGGTGCGGGGGGGAGGGGGCATGGCGCTATTTGGGTTGGGTTATTATTTTTATCTTGGTGAAATAACACAAAAATGACTGCTTTAACTATTTTTCAGTGTGCGATTCAGTGGCATTTAGATCATGCACAATTTGTGCAGCCACCTCCACTGCCTCAGTCTGCTCTGGCGGCCACGGCGAGATGCCACAGGCCGGGGGTGTGCACGTGTTTCCGCACAGCTCTGGAGGATGGGAGTCTGCGAGGAGGGTGAGCCGCGGCCTGCAGACGGCCCCACCTCCTTGCTGGGCGCTCACCCGCTCTTTCTGCCAGAGGGGGAGGAGAGGAGAGGGGAGGGCAGGGGGGGGAACCTGGGGTCTCTTCCTTTTCCTTCAAGGACATCAGTCCTATGGGATCAGGGCCCACGCTGATGGCCTCATTTAACCTTAATTACTTCCTTGAAGGCCCTATCTCCAAAGAGCCACCTCGCTCTCAGAGCTTTAACACACCACGTGAATGTGGGGGGAGGGAGAGCACCCCCCGTCCACAACACCCACTGCCCAGTTCCAGAACTTCTCATCACCCCAAACAGAAATCCTTTAAGCAGTCACTCCCCAGTCCTCTCCCCCCAGCCGCCACAGCCTCTAGTCTACTTTCCGTCCCTGTGGATATGCCTGTTCTGGACACCTAAGTGTGATCACACAGTATGTGGCCTTGTGTGTCTGGCGTCTTTCACCGAGCATCACGCTTGCTAGGGTCACCCCTGCTTAGAGCTATTGTTTAAACCCATTTTACAGACAGTCATGGAGGCCGGAACCCTGGGAGCTGGCCACGTTGACAGCTGGGGGTGGGGCCTAGGCCGGGCTGTCCTGGGCCATCTCCAGAGGGAACAGAGGGCCCAGGCCACAGTCAGCACTCCACAGGTTGGAAAACCCGTAAGCAAGTGACTTCCCTTCTTAGGACACATTCCTCCAAACTGGGGCGGAAGAAAATGCCACCTCACCAACAGGCCTCCTGGGGTGGGGCGGCGAGGGGGCGCCGGGCCGGGACGGCTTTGTCGTCTGCAGAGGGCGGCGGGGGGCGCCGGGCCGGGTCGGCTTTGTCGTCTGCAGAGGGCGGCGAGCGCAGCCCGGACCAGCGCTGCAGCCGCGGAGGCCGCCCGGGCCGCGTCGCGCCTGTGTTACGGCGCCATCTGGCGGCCGCACGGAAACCCGCAGGAAGCCGCCCGCCGTCCGCTCCAGGGCGCCGTCCCTTCGCGGGTACCTGGGACGGAAGCGACGTGGGAGCATCATACGGGTTCAGTGTTGGTGTCGACACACATTTTTTTCCTTTTGTTTTTTTGCTGAAACCTTCAGTCCAAGATTTTTTGACAAGGGAAGATTATGACAATTCTCTGTGTGAAAAGACAGATTCCAGAACAGTATGCGCAGCATGAGCCACTTAACAGAATGTTCAGGTGTCTGCAGGCGTTCGGGGCGGGCTGTAGGGGAAGCCTGGAGGGAAATAAACCGAGGCGTCCTCACTGTCCCGACACCCCCGCTGTCGGCAGCCTCCCCAGGGGGTACAGCCAGTTTTCCTTTTTACTTATTTGTATCTTTTGATAAGAAAAAAAGAAGTTAAAGGGGAAGGTAGGTGAGACACTCCAGGAGAAGGACGTCACGGGTTCCACGAGTTAAACAGCGGGTTGTTCTCGCGAAACCCGCCAGCCCCGCGTTCCATGCGGGCTGGGTCCGAACCCGGCTTTGGGCTTTGCCGCCGAGTCACCCTGGATATTGGGGCCCAACTCTGCCACTTCCGGGTGGCGTTTGGTAAGTTCCTTGGCCTCTCGGGAGTCACTGTCCCCATCTGTCCAGGCAGGCCATCACAGGATCTGGGTTCCTAGGAGTTTAAGTGAGCAGGCACTTGAGCACTTGCCACTGGGGCTGGCATCCCGCGGACACGAAGTCTTTGCTCTCGTCATTCCTGGGCAAGTCACCTCTCGTCTGAGGCCATCTGTACAGTGAGGGATTGGGACTAGATCAGATCCTTCAAGTTCTGTCCTTGTACCCTCTGCCTCAGAATCATCAGAAAACTCGCTAAATGCAGATTCCTAGGTCTTGCCCCCACCTTCAGAATCAGCACTTCCAAACACCTGCGTCGTTAGCAAGCTAGCTGAGCTCACAGAAGGGTGAAACCCTCAAAAACAGGATATGATTTGTAAGGTCCCTTTCTGCTCCGACATTCTAAGATGCTGGGGTTTCTGATGGCCTGCCAGCCTCTTGGCCTCTCCTTCCGACTTGGCAATGGAAGCCAGCTCTTGACCCTGAAAGGTTCCATAGAAACCTAGTCATGGGCTTTTCTCAGAGAATGGAAATCCCACAGCCATTGCACAGTCATTGAAGACCAGTGAGAAGGGGTGTTTGCCACGTGATCAGTTAGTGATGGAGCCACAAACACAATCCTGGTGTCCTGAGTCTGGGATCAGTGCACACACGTGCACACACACACACACAGTCTAATTCTTGCTGCGGATGGTCGAGCTGTAGGCACGAAGGCAAGGCCTGGTCCACCGTGGGGGAATTTGCTGTCTAAGTACCACTGATGCACATCCAAGCCTCTTCACCCCTTCTGAGTTCTTCCTTATTTAGGGTAAGGCTTTAGGGGCAGAGTGACAAGGAGAGAAAAGGAAGAGAAAGGAAATAAGAATGAAAAAAGCTTGGGTTTTAATGTTTTCCCCTAAAGCTTTATTCTATCATACAAGAACCAGTTATTGTCCTCATCAAGCAGATTTATTGAAAATAGTTACCTCGGCCAACTCAAGTCGTGCTCTTTGTACCTCGGCAAACCCAACGCCTGGCGCGTGGGAGGTTCCCAAGAGTTTCCTGATGGGCGTGAGACAGCTCTTCAGGTCTGCGGTCGGAGCAACTGGGAGGCCGGGCTTGCCGGTGACGGAGGCAGCGGAGAGCAGAAGGAAGAGGGTTGGGAGGCGACGAGGAGCTTGGTCTCGAGAGCTCTTGTCTGTGATGTCTGCTGGACAGTCAGGGTGCTGGTAGCCCCTGAAACAGGATTCTGGAGTTCCGGGGAGGACAGACACGTGTTTGGGAGTCATGGGGTTGTTAGGCATGAGGTGGCCGGCAAGTGAGCAAGGCCAGAGAGGATGCCCAGGGCCTGTGCTGAGGGCACCCCGACTTTAGAATGTGGGCTGTGGGGGACAGCATGAGACTGAGCAGCCGGTGAGTGAGGTGAAACTTAGAGGGAACCATCCTCTTGGTTCTTGTTTCAAGAAGGAAAGAGGGATCACCTTGCTGCTGAAGTGTTAAATCCTGCATAAGAGTCGACTTAGATGGGGACTGGGAACTGATTGCTGGATGTGGCAGTGGAGAGGTCATCGGTGACCTGGGCAGAAAGTATTCCAGTGCAGTAATGGGACAAAAGTCAGATGGCCGGGGTTCAAGAGAAAAGAAAATTAGGGCTCAATCCAGGAGGCCTGATACTTTGACTAAAAGGTATCCAGAACATTCCCTAGGTGAAATATGTAGTGGGTCAGACAGTGGCAAGAAGTGCTGCTGGGACAGAGCCAGCCCGGCTGGGAAGCTGAGGGTGTGGGCGGCCGCCGTGTCATGGGGGTGCAGAGTCCACAGGTGCAGATGCAGGGAGGTGGTAGGGGCATAGGGGGGTGAGGGATGGGCTCCTTCCTGTTTGCTCCCCCCTCCTGGGAGAAGTAGGAAGCAGGACCGTGAGTGTGAGGGTGGGGTGCCCTGGGGAGGCTTGAGACAGGTGACAGTGTGACACAGCTGTCCAGGACAGCGTAGTCTCCATCAAGGAGGGAATGCTTAGATGCAGGACGAGGGCTCAGGAGAGTCACTGGAGAAATCAGAGAATGGCTTCCCCACCGGCCTGGCTCCGCTCCCCGTGTGCAGGCTCGGACAGCAGAGCTGGGTTCCCCAGGAGGTTTGGGAGCCCAGGGCATAGCCTAAGTATCCATAGCAACAGCTGAGGCTCAAGGGACTGCAGGAGCTGGGTGCTGAGGAGCTACCAGGGTCAGGTGAGGGAGGAGCTGGAAGAGGCAGCAGGAAGAACAGCGAGGTCAACCTTCAGGTGCGACTCTTAGGCCCCAAGTTTCCCCTCGCGGGCACACCCTACACAAGGGTCATTAGCTACACACTTCCTGTGGGTCGCTAACCCATGTGAAGCTCAAGTCCATCCACGTGTATTACGGGGATAACAGATGCTTGCTGCACCAGCCTGGTGGGGCCAGGGGGCAGCTGACGGCTGGAAACCAGACAGTGCACCTGAATTGGACCTCAGGGCTGACACCCTCCTCTGCAACTGTGCCGTTTTTCTAACAAAATCTTTACCTACTTACTAGCGTCTTCCATTGGGTATACATACTTCTGAGTTAGAGCCACTAATGAGCACATTCAAGGGTGCTTTCAAATACTCCAGTCCTCTGTGCAAGCAGTGCTCTAGGCAGATAATCTATGTCATGCCACACAGGTGACTACATCTTCACACCCCTGACCTTACCTTGACATTCTAGCGACAGTGCTATGGGCATGTCCAGTTCTCTCACGGAGGCTGTCAAATCTGTTGGGAAGAAACACATGTTTAGGAGGCTCTGCCAAGGGCGAGACCTTGGGCAGGTATTTTCAAGTGGATGATCAGATCACTGGAGCCTTACAAAAATGCTGCAAGATATTCATCTCATACTGTAGAAAAGAAAACACAGAGAAGATCCTGAGAGGTTGAGTAGCTCTCCCATGACCTGGCCGTGAGTGGCAGCCAGGACCCAGCCTGCTCTGACTGCTCTGAAGCGCAGGGCACCAGGAGCGCAGAACGACCGACGCGGCGCTTACCCTTGCAGGACGAGTCCTCGTTGGTATGTATTTTTATGCCTCTATCATCTTTAGATTCATAAAAATGCTGGAGAAAACATACAATATTATATAAAAAAGCAAGTTTCATTTATTCAAATTAAATTATAGTATGAGTTTCATATACAAATAAAATCTGTGTAAATATTTAAAAATACAAAATGCTACAAGTATCTTGTAAAAATGCGAAAATATTTGTATTATTATACATATATAATTCCTTTAACATGACCAAAATGTACAGTAGTTGACACAAAGTATCACACTCTCATGCTGGCTAAAGTGAACGAGACAGCCTTTCCAAGCCTTTGGCTTCTGCGCCGCAAGCCCTCCACCCCGGCACCTGCTCGGTGGTGAGCAGCGGGCCTTTCGTCCCAACCCTGAGCTCCAGATGCTTCAAATTATCAGCCACCTTCAGAAGGGAATTGTCTAAATATTCTCTGACTGGTGAGAAGGGGCCAGTCACAGGGAAAATGGTTCTCTCCAGTAGCCTGAGACCAGTCCGCCAAGCTGAGAAAAAGACTCTGTTGACAGATGCTGGCGTAGACATCACTGGTCCAACTCATTTTCATTCTGCAGCGTCTTCATCGCTAGCCCCCAGAGAGTCATGCTGGAGAAGAACTGTCCCTCTGAGCTCCTGTAAGCTGCGGACGGCGCGCGACCGCCCAGGGGATCGGTGCAGTGGCTGTCCAGGGCAGCCAGGGACGAGCGAACCACCGCCGCGCCGCCGGTCTGCAGCGGCCCGCCGCGGGCCGAGCTGTCCACGTCTGCGTCCGCCTCTGCGTCCGCCAGGTGCTGCGCCTGCTGCATCCGGGGCCTGGCCAGCTTACCAGGCCCCACGCCTAGTTTCTCCTGGTCACCAACCGCATGAGGGTCAATCATGGACTGCAACTTGCAATAGCGGCTGGCAGAGTGGCTATCAAATTCTGTCACGGGATTTTCCACTGGGTTGACGGGGACTTTAACTGACACTGGCATCGTCACGGACGTGTCCTGGGAAAAAGAGTCCGAGCTCTGAGACCTCTCAAGGGCTCGAGCGAGCCCGCCCAGCACGCCCGGGCCCGCGCCGCCAGCTCGGCAGTGCACCTTCGCGTGGCGCCGCAGCACGGCGGAGCGGGTGAAGCGCTTGCTGCAGACCTCGCACGCGTACGGCTTCTCGCCAGTGTGGGTGCGGACGTGCCTGCGCAGGTCACCTGATCCCCCAAAGCATTTTCCTGGAAAAAGAAAAAAGGATGGTTTTAGCAGTGGCCATTCTGGAAGGATTTCCTCTTCTCCCTCCTAAGATACTGAGATACTCCGATTTAAGGAGAGCTAGCAGTCCGACGGCACCTGCTCACTCTGGAAGGCTTTCCATCCGTGGGGTGCACGGCCCCAGCGGAGCGCGGCCTTTGGGTTCTGATATCTCAGCGCGAGTCTGCTGGACTCTCGCCATGTCTCCCGGCACAGGGTACCATGCTGGATGAGTCGGGTCGCCTGTTCCTGCCAGGTCGGTGTAGGGACACCACAGCTCTTGTCAGTTTCGTAAATTTAACACAGCCAATCTATACTTTAGAAACATCTTTTCCAAAGGTATTTATGCATTTAGCTTTTTTTTTGGTATGATTAATTCTTCTTTTTATTCTTATTTCAGCATATTATGGGAGTACAAAAGTTTGGGTATATTGCCCTTGCTCCTCCCTGCCCCCGAGTCAGAGCTTCAAACGTGTCCATCCCCTAGACAGTACATATCGCACTCATTATGTGTGTATACACCCATCCCCTCCCCCACCCACATCTGCCTGACACCCGATCAATGTTATTCCTCATTGTGCTCTTAGGTGATGATCAGTGAAACCAATTTGCTGGTGAGTACATGTGGTGCTTATTTTTCCATTCTTGGGATACTTCACTTAGTAGAATGGGTTCCAGCTCTACCCAGGAGAACATAAGAGATTCTATATCACCATTATTTCTTATAGCTGAGTAATACTCCATGGAATACATATACCACATTTTATTAATCCACTCATGTATTGATGGGCACTTGGGTTGTTTCCAGATCTTCGCAGTTGTGAATTGTGCTGCTGTAAACATTCGGGTGCGGATATCTTTGTCATAGAATGTCTTTTGTTCTTTTAGGTAGATGCCCAATAATGGGATTGCTGGATCAAATGGTAGGTCTACTTGTATCTGTTTAAGGTATCTCCATATTGCTTTCCACAGAGGTTGCACTAGTTTGCAGTCCCACCAGCAGTGTATGAGTGTTCCTGTCTCTCTGCATCCATGCCAACATTTGTTATTATGGGATTTTTTGATAAAGGCTATTCTCACTGGAGTTAAGTGATATCTCATTGTGGTTTTGATTCGCATTTCCCTGATGATTAGAGATGTTGAGCATTTTTTCATATGTTTGTTGGCCATTCTTCTCTCTTCTTTTGAAAAATTTCTGTTTATGTCCTTTGCCCACTTTGTGATAGGGTTGTTTGATTTTTTTCTTGCTGATTGTCCTGAGTTCTAAATAGATTCTAGTTATCAGTCCTTTATCGGATGTGTAGCATGCAAAAATTTTTTCCCATTCTGTAGGTTGTCTATTTACTCTTGTGACAGTTTCTTTGGCTGTGCAGAAGCTTTTTAATTTAATCAGTTCCCATTTATTTATTTTTGTTGTTTCTGGGATTGCCTTTGGGGTCTTCTTCATAAATTCTTTGCCTAGGCCAATGTCTATAAGAGACTTTCCCACATTTTCTTCTAGAATTTAACAAAATTGTACACATACACCTTTGTATGCATACACCTTTCTTTTTTTCTGTGAATATGATAAAGGTAAGTGATCTAGTTCCACAATGAGAACAGGAAAGATGAGAAGCGACAGATCGAAACATAACGTTAAAGAGTTCATAGTATAGATAGATACAAAGGACCACCTGAGAATAACTACATGACATACATGGATATATACCTGGAACTTCTCAATTATGCATATGTCCCTACATTTGAAGTCTCAGCTATCTAGCCCCAGTCAAGCAACCAGATGGGCTAATTTTTTTTTTAAAAGCCTTTGAACAATTAAATTAGACGTGGTATGCAAGCATTAAACTTTGGGCACTTTTTCCATATAAAATAACATAGCAACAACACACCACAGTAACCTTGGCCTCTGTGTTTTCATGTCTACAGTTTGCCCACAATGTCAGGCTCGGTATTCTTCACTTAACACTACCGTGACAGCATTTTTACCATTTGCTTTGTTGTCTTTGTAATGTGCCCTTTACTTAAATATGTGGTATCTTGGGGATTCGAACTTCATAACTGTTCTTTTATTGCTACACATTCTGGCTGCTTCCAACTAACTGTATTATACATGATGTATAACATGGCTCAATTAACATCTTCAGGCATGAAGTTTTTGTCTTTCTTTTCATTACTTCTTTAGGATAAATTCTCAATGGTAGAATTATTGGGCAAGGCAAGACAACGATTTTTAGGGTCCTTAATACATATAAATTTTAGTCACAGTAGCATTCCCACGAGGGGAGAAGAGTATGGGAGGTGTCTTTCTTTTATCCCTTAAGTCAAGGGAGGAGCTTGGCTTGACTTGCGTCCCAGCCATGAGGAGGGCAGAGTGCAGGGGCGCCCGTCTCCTGCAGGGCACATCCAGTGGGACACAAGAGGGCCAGTGCTCCCTGCACAGGACAGGGGGCACCCTGGACTGCTCCAAATCAGGTGAGAGAGAGTCTCCCTGGAGCAAAATGCCACAAAATCCAGGGCTAGAGGGAAGAAAAGAGCTGGCGGGAAATGCATGGCTGCATCTTGGAAGATGCAATGAGGTGCTAGGGGAAGAGAAGGGAAGGCTGTCTTGAGAACTATGAAGTGCCAGAGAGAGCGAGCAGCTTTAAACACTGAAAAGCTCAGAATGCGTAGATGTTGTAAAATTGAACCTGTCTACATCCTCCAGAAAATGAAAACACTTTATCCATGTAAGCACTGTATGTGAATGTCCACAACAGCTACAAAGGACCCCATATTGTATGAGTTCATTCATGTGAAATGTCCAGAACAGGCAAATTCAGAGACTGAAAGTAGATCAGTGGCCGCCAGGGGCTGGCAGGTGGGGATGGGGGGTGACTGCTAATGGGTGTGAGGTTTCTTTTTGCGGGTGATGAAAGTGTTCTAAAATTAGATTGTGGTGAGAATTAGTCAGCTTTGTGAAGATACCAAAAATCAGTGAATTGACGACTTTAAATTGGTAAATTTTATGGTATGGGAATATTGTCTCAAAGCTGTTAAAGCAATTGAACCTGTCACATAAGAACACTCCTGCTCTATTTACCCTCTGTGCCCCCGAAGCTGCTCCTGTCAGGGTCAGAGGCCATGGTTAGCGAGCTGGGGAGAGGGTGGAGGAGAAGGTCCTGCCTGGCCCCCTTTGCCATGGGAGGACAGGGGGGCAGCAAGGCTGGGGGCAGGAGTGGGGAGAAAATCTGACTTTAAATCAAGTTCACAGTTGTGCTAATTCCTTGGAACTGACACTAAATTAGTGCTTAGAGACTATGTTCATGATTTAAAGTGATAAAATTTTACTTTCTAAGAGTAATCAGAATGATTATGGTGGAGTTGCCTAAATCTGTCTCCAGGAGAGTTGTATACAATTTAAATGGAGAGACAAAAACAAAGTTGCCTTCTGGTCCTATCCAGAAGTCCTGCCTGGTTGAAGACACCGATGACAGAACGAGCCACTCTGAACCGTGTCCTCCTCCAGGCTTCTCACAGCCGCACCCGGAGCATTTCCCGCTTGTTCGCAACAGATGGTCACAGAAATTCCCTCTGCTCACGGCTGTGCTCACGACTCGGTGGCCGTCACTGCGTCCTTGCCACAGGCACACTCACCGCCCTCCTCTGAGGCCTCGCACATGTAGACCCTGGCTCCGTCACTGCTACCACGGGGGACGGGTTACCTGACCCCGGGTTGCCATCCCCTGGCCCATCTGTGCGGCACGTGCCCTGGAGCCAAGGGCTGCCGCTCGCCGCTCGCCCTCCCTGATGGTCTCAGTGTGCCTGTGAAAATGACCTTTGCTCCACAGACGCCTGATCTCAGAGACCCACCCTCTGGACCCCAGTCTGTGCTCCTAAAGCTCTGGTGGGACAAACCGTCCTGCAGCCCCCACACCGCAATCGTCCATGTGGAGGCTGCCACCCATCCTGCTCTCTTGTCATTTGCCAACTGCCCACGCCCCTGCCATCTGGACCATGAGCACTTGGTGCCTGAGACCGTATCACAGTCATCTTTGTACCTGGAGCATCTAGGACAGTTTCTGATACCTCCAAGTGAGGCAGTAAATGCCTGACACATGAGTGCAGGATTAGTTGAGAGGTAGTAAAGAAACAGCGTTACTCTCACTTTACCTAGGACAAAACAAATGACTTATCCCACGCACTGTATCAGCCAATGAAGGAGCGGGGGCAAGGCCCTCCCCACACCACGGGTGACTAGGTGACACCCAGAAACTTACCGCAGGCAGAACAGCTGTAAGGCCGCTCACCCGTGTGCCGGACTCTATGTTTTACTAACTTCCTTTGCATATTAAAAGACTTTCCACATTCATCACAGGTGAAGACTTTATCAGCCGTGTGTGTCTTTTTGTGCTCCTTCAAATTACTGAAGTTACTAAACCCTAGAGAGACCAGAACAGTATTAGGCTGAAAGACAGAGAACATTTTAATCAGAAATCTCCAAGAAAAAAAAGAGGAAAACACTCAGCTGTACCTCGACCACAGATGTCACACAAGTGTGGTTTTTCTCCTGAGTGAATAATAATGTGACGTTGGACGTCGCCAGAGGCTGCAAACCTGGAATGTAATTTGAAAATTCAATTCAGAACCTTTCTGCATTACTGTGGATCTTTATAACTGCAAGTCACTGAGGAGGAGATGATCTGCTCCCGACAGAGCTTCAGAATGGAATCAGAAGGGGCCTGATTTCATTTGGAATGTACATTTAAACAACCCTTTCCCTTCTCCCTTTTTTTAAGAAAAGTAAAAAATGATGCAAGTGTCTTGTTTTTAAAACATTTTTTCTACTGGTTTCATTAAACTCTTTTCCTCAGTTTTATACAGCACAAGACCAGACACTAGGTTTAGCATTACCTTAGGGGCTGTAAGAGAGAAAAAAGTGTGTCTCATTAGCTCAGAGGCCAGTGAGGCCCTTCCACCCTCGCAGTCCTGCCAGTGCACCTGAGGGCCTGAGGGAGACCCCGCCGTGGCGGTGCCAGCCCAAGGAGGACCCCTGGAGAGCCCAGAGCAGGTTCTGCCCTGGTCCTGGCAGGCGCAGCCCTCACTCTTTTCACTATAAGGTGAAGTGCAAGCAGCAGCTCAGAGTGTCAAGGGCTGAGACATATGGCCACAAAGGTTTTTAGAAAATCCTCACCCCCTGCCCTGAGTATCCCCAGAGAACAGGTTCTTCTCCGTCCTACTTGAGTCAAAACAGAAACTCATGCATGTGAGTCTTACACTGAGAAACCAAGGGACCCAGGTGAAGACAGGGAACTGGCATTCACTGAGCGGCTGCTGTGTGCCAGGTGACAGGACAGGTGCTGAACAGACAGCACCACTTCCCTGCTCCATACGACCACCTGGCAGGCGCTTCCATCCCCACTTTCCAGGTGGGAAACCAAGTTCAGAGTGGTCACTAACTTGACTTAGATGGCATTTCCAACCCAGGCCCTCAGATGGAGAGATCTCTGTTCTTTCCTTTCCACCATACTTGACAGAACAGTATGTTATGTTCTCAGGAAAGTGTGGAACACAGACCTGACTGTAAATACATGCCTTATTTTTAAATGGAATTCAGAAGGCTCAGATTTGAAACACCGTGCAGAACAAGACCTTCAGGGGCCGACAGTGAAGTGACACCATCTGAGGCAGCAGGAGGTCTGTGCTACCAGGCATCTGAAATGAGCAGTTGATGATACCTGGGCCCTGAACTTGGCTTTCAGTGTTCATGTAGCTATAGCAGAAAGGGAGACATGTTAGGCTCTTTAGCTTTTACTTATTATTTTTTATTTTCTATCACCAGCAGAGACAACTGTGTTCCCGAAACTGAATCAAGAGTCGCTTCGTCCTCTACTGTTCCCACAGCAGGTGCTGCAGACCTTAGTAGAGGACTGTGACTTCTAATTGTCCCCATGCCCATCTCCTCCCCCGGGACTCTTCAGTATGAACCTGTCAGAGGCAGAGACTGTACTGTTTATGTTCCCATCACAGCACTTGGTATGCAGCAGGTGTCTAATACATGGTGAATGAATGATTACACGACTGAATATAAACACTATGTAACCAGGGCGCACACAGCTTCACGGCTGCTGTAGTCTTGGCTGACGCCTGTTGTTCCAGCACAAGCATCAGATGACAGAGTCATGGATGCCCAGGAGAGAAGCCTGGTGGCGGGAAGGAGTGCTGACACGCCGGCCTGTGCCCCGGGACACGCGCTCCTCATGTACAGTGCACTGCGGAGAAGGTGAAGACTGCCACATACTCCATTCCACCTCGAGAATCAGATTCTTATTGCCCAGTCAAAATCCTACCCTGCCATCAAGGCTTAGTTCCACCCTCCTGCAGCTGAAATCTCACAGCCCATTATGGATCCACGGCTCGTGGCACCTTCTGCCACCTTCTCTCCTGAAGTCTAGTCACTCAGGCTGCAAGTCCCATTTCCCCTACCAGGCAGTCATCTCCTTGGGGGCATTAATTTAGTTTTGTAGACATTTTTGAAATGAATGAAATTTAGAATAAAATAATTTTGTTTCATGTAAAACCTCATTTCCTTCCTAAGACCCCTGTCCTAGATTTTCTTTCTCTTAATTAACTTTTCTTTTTATTATTCTCTCGTGTGTCACATGAAAAGCCAGAGGGTTTGAATTTGCCTGTGTTCCGTTGTAGCAGAGTGAGCCCAGGTGTGGCTCACACACAAGCCACAGACACTCAGACTACGAGTGGCCCTGACACATGAGAGAACAAGCCCAGCACTGACCTCTTTCCACAGATTTCGCAGATGTACGGTTTTTCACCAGAATGCCGACGTAAGTGAGTCTGCAAGTTACCTGCCTGCAAAAAGAGGAAAAGAAAAAACACACCAATAATGAAAGGGTTTTTTTTAAGTTATATAAATTCAAAAGGAAAACTGACAAATTTAGCCAGGTTCCAATCCAGCCTCCAAATGAAGGCTAGATACACACAATTGAAAAGCAGCCACGTGCAAGGAGATCAAGTAAAGGCAAATTCTAACTCTGCCCAGCGAGCGGATGTGTCTTCATCCTGTCCCCCACTCGAGCCCCCGCTGTGTCATGGCTCAAGTGTGCACTTTGTGCTGCTTCCCTCTCAGATGGGACCCCTCGGAAGCTGCTCTGGTGGTCTCTAGCCTGTATTTTAAACAGACTTTTATGTATTTTATTTGGACCATCTCTATATAACATCATCTGGGAAAAAAAACAACACTTGTATGTGCTTATTTCAGTATTGTTTCTTTCCAAAAAAACAAGCTTTTGTTCATAAAGAAGGGAAGACACTTTCAAAAAGTATTTCCTCTGGCAGTGCAGTTGGTTCTGCCGGACAGGTTTGTCATTTTTACTTCTGTGCAAAAATGCAAACCAGGAGACTCACAGCAGCCATTTGGTTGCAGGGCCTTTTGTGTTCCTGATTCCTGAAAATAGCAGGGCTTTGCAAAGAATAACACTAAAACAGAGATCATCAAATAGATTTCCAGGTACTAATCAACAGGCAATCAATATTAAATTAACTAAAGTACAGTGGAATTAAAACTGCAAATGCCTCAGATGTTAAAAAAGCTACTTGCGAATGTTTTAAATTATGATTTGGAAACAAAATCTTCCATTGCTGTAATTTAATAGTCTCAACCTATCATTTCCTACATTTAATTTTTTATAGTGTTTTGTTGCAAAAAAAAAAAAAAACCACAAATTGAACTAATATACCCAGAGGTAATAATGTGTAAGCATATGCACAAGATAAGCCAAAACCGAGAATGAACACTATTCAACCAACATAACAAATTTGGTTTTTTAAATTTGCAAACTATATTTTAAATAAAATACAAAGATAGTTCATGGTTACAGGTTTGAAGGTGAGTTTGATGTCTACTTGTTGAGTGGAAACTCACAAGTATAAAAAATGTTGCCTGCGGATTCTGTAACACACAAGATTCATCATGTCTATCAGACTCTGGGAAACAGAATTAGATATTACATTTAAGAATATGATAAATATGGCTTAGAAAAACTCGTTTATTTTCAATAATCAAAGAGAAAGAATTTGGCAAAACTTTGGAAAATGTCCAGATTTTAATAGAATGACTATTAACAATAAAACAACAAACTCAACAGTACACATTTGTTGAAATTCCAATTAAGCCTTTACATGCATTATTAAATTACCATTGGTAGTTGGTATCTTGATGAAAAATTGAGATTCAGATGAATAAAGTAGTTGCCTCAGTTACAAGGTTGGGGCAGAAACTACTATTGGTTTGTGTGAGTTTACTAGTGGGGAAACCTGAGGCTGTGCAACTTTCTATGAATAAACTACCATGTTTTGGATACTCAGCATGACAGAGGGTCACTCTACCACAAGGAAACAGCTCGCTGGAGAGTTAAGATAATGCACCAATAACTGTTTTAAATCAGTCACTTCCAAATTTCAGAAAAGCTGATCAGTCATATGATAATCTGAATAGCACCATCTACTCAACTGTTAAATTAGGTCTCTATTGTTTGAAGTTACTTTGTAAACTATTTATTATAACTGAAATGCATTCTGAGTCAATTCTTAGCAATGCTGCAGTTTTTTGTGATCATGGTATCTTCCCTGCCAGGTAAGTATACGAATGTTGCATTTTTCTTTTAAAAATGGCATAACAATTACTTGTTTTTAAAGCAAATATAATCAAATGGTCTTCCACCTAACATTATAATGAGTGGTAGTAAAAGACTTTAAAATGTTTCTTTACCTATTTCATACTGAAAATATATAATGAAAATAATCTTTCCCCCAGATAAAGGACTGTATGCTAGTCTGATAAATAGTATAAAAGTAGATTAAATAAAACTAATGGAATGATTCAGATAAAAATCCAACAGTACATTTAGATAATTTATACCAGATTACAGAGCAAACTTGGGCCCAGATTATTAGAGCTTTAGTCAGTGTTTTTATTTTTGGTCAACTTTTGATATACTCTAGTACTAATTATATCCTAAGTGCACAGACCACATCTTAGAAATCATCTAAATATATATATGGTTGCATTCATAAAAACTCTAGCAAGCGGTAATTATGATACAATAGCTACCATTTGTTAAGAGCTTACTATATGCATGAAGCTCTTTGCTAAGTGGTTGCAAAGAGTATTTAACTCATCATCATAATGTCTTATAAAACAGTTTTATTCACATTTTACAGAGAAGTCAACAGAGGCTCTGGGACTGGGAGGTAAGTAACTGGCCTCAGGTCATAAAATTGGGATTGAACACACTAATTCAGGTTTGTCTCCAAAGTTTGTATTGTTACACCTATGCTGAAGATATTAGCAATAAAGAAATTTCTATTCCTTCCAAGTCAATACCATTTTAAATTAAAATGGAGTTATCAGAATTTTTAACAGAAAAACTCTGCTATAGAGAAGAATTAACATCTGAGTTGAATTACTTTTATAATAAACTCCTTCTGATACATCCTCAAACATCTGTATTTAAACATGAACAAAATCAGCATCTACCCCTATCATGAGCACTCTTAATGGCAGCTGAGTGTTTATGCATAAAAAAGTCAGGGAATCCCAAAACTTCAGAGATAAAAGGGATTTCAGATCTTAAGTCATCTAGCTCAGGAGTGTCAAGACTTTAGAATTTTGCAAAGTAGGAAAATTTAAAAACAAAATCTAAGGATTAACATAGAGATATGACCTAACCAATGATAAAATTTAACACCAAAAGTGTGAAAAATACCACCTCAGAGCTGAAAATTTAATAGGTTAGGGAAAGCTCATTCAAGTGTCCTTATTTTTGCCTTTTCACCGTGGATGGGTGGCACTGTCACCTCTGCACACCAGCACCCTGGGAGCATCGGTGCTGCCTCCCATGTAAGGCACTGGCACCCCCAGACGCGGGCAGACCCCGCGAGCCGGCGCTGCAGGGAGAGCACTGCCTCGCAAAGCCCATCTCCGGACCAGCTGCCCAGCGTTCCTGTCTGCCTCCATGAAGAGACAGGACAACTCTGCCCCTCTCCCCAAAGACAGTTAACGATGCCGTGTTTCCTTTCCCCTATTTCTCAGGTGACAGGCACTCCAGACCTGTCACTATCTTGGTTTCTCTGGGGATGCGCTGCAAACAGTTCAAGTCCCATGCCACGCAGGAAACACAGCCCTGAGCGAGACTCAGTCACACTCTGCAGTATGGCATGACTCTTACGTGCCAGATCTGGATACACACAGTGTCCAGAGTTGCATTAATAGATGTAGATTCTGTTGTCCCAATCTAAGACAATGCTAATGCTTGCTTTTTTATGCTGATGTGCATCCTGCTTGCTGACTCATTATGAATGCTGATACTAAATTATCAGTAAGTAGGATAGAAGAGTAATTCTTGCTCGTAAAGATTTTTACGTGGGAGCATTCCAGGCCATTGTAATTGCAAACATTTATTCCAGTTCATCACAAGAATGTTTGGCTTACGGTGAAGGACAGGCTAGCAGGCATCATGTACTGAGTACCCTTATGCAAACAATCTGACTGCTCTCTTGCCCTGCAGTACCAGAGACTCCAGGCTTACCCAGTGCCTGCACTCACCTGAGCAATCTCTCAAGCACTACATGCCCTTACACCACCCCAAACACACCTTTCAGGTAGAAATGACCACCCTCTCTTCTTTACCCACATTGTTCCCATAGATACTGTCACAGCACTTCTGACATTTTCAATGTACTTGATCATCTACACATTTTTCTTCCCCCAAATAATAAATTCCTCAAGGCCATATTCATTTTTGTTCCCCTTCTCAGCACATGCCAGAGCTCATGGACACTGTAGGCTTGCCATAAACACCTGTTGAAGTTTTTAAAACAGTTCCTTGTTCACCAAAATTTACTAACTTCACTGTGAAAATAAAGCAGCAATATAAACTCTATGGTCATAAAAACCTAACAATAATACAGATACCAATATAGGAAAAAAAAAAAAAGGATTTCTACATCAAACAAAGCTATCCTTGGAAATCTAAGAGGGTCAGTGCAGGTCAAGGTCCAAAGCAGTGGTTCTCAACCTTGGCCACACAGCAAAATTGCTGTATTTTAAAAAATACCCATACTTGAGCCCCACGGCAAATCACGGAATCAGAATCTCTGTGGGGGGCACCAGGCATCGGTGCTAGGAGAGGAGGGTGGGGGTAGACTGCAGGATGCTTGAGTGTTTGGTTTTACTTTGCTTGGTTAGCAATGGAGAGTCCAGAAGAGTTCGGGGCATGAGAATGACAGACCTTAAATTGTTAACATTTAAATGTACAAAGGGCTCCTATGTCTATTTTTTCATTTAATCTTCTAGATAATCCCATGAAGCAGTATTATCCCTATTTTAAGAATTAGAAATATGAACCAGCCAGGCACAGGGGCTCATGCCTGTAATCCTAGCACTTTGGGAGGCTGAGGTGGGAGGATTGCTTGAGGCTAGGAGTTTGAGACCAGCCTGAGCAAGAGAGAGACCAGTATCTACAACAAATAGACAAATTAGCTGGGCGTGGTGGCGAGTGCCTGTAGTCCCAGCTACTCAGGAGAGGCTGAGGAAGCAGGATCACTTAAGCCCAGGAATTAGAGGTTGCAGTGAGCTATGATCGTGTCACTGCACTCTAGTCTGTCTCAAACCAAACAAAAAATCCCCAAAACACCCCCAACAAAAACAACCAAAAAATGAAGAAAAAAAAAAAAAAAAGATTTAGAAAAATGAGGCCTGGAGAAGCTGTGATTGCTAATTATCAATGGTCATTAATCCAGGTCTTACACTTTTCCCACTGTACCAAAGCTGCTAAGATGAAATGGGGGTAAGGGGGTGGGGGGGAAGGGAGGTGCCCCCGGAAGACTGACATACAAGGGTCGTGAGGACGGAAGAGACAGGAGAAAGGTGACGGCAGCAGGGAATGATGATGTCTCCTGGGTCCTCACTATGTGCCAGGCACTGTTCTAAGTGTTCTCTTATTAACCCACTTATTTCTCACACACTCTATTGGGGTAAGTCATCTTCTTTATTCTTGTTTTACAGATAAGGAAACTGAAGGGCCAAGAACTTAGGCCAAGGTCACAGAGCAGTAAGCCCTGACAGGCAGGGTTCAATTCCGGAACGACGGGCTCCAGAGGCCAAGCTCTGAACCCCGGGCAGGCTGGAAGAAGGAAGCAGGGCCTGCGTGAGAATGCCGGCCGGGGGGCTGGGCAGTGGGCTCAGCTCACCAATTACTTACTGAGCATTTCCTGGCCGCCAGGCATTCTCCTGCACAGAAGTGTGACAAGACCCTGGCCCAGAGAAACTGACTGTCCTTCCGTGACCGACACTGTGAAGACCAGGACCGATAATACGAATGAGGAAAGTCAGGACTTGGTGAATCCTGGCAGGCGGGAGTCACGGGTGGGAGGGTGCAGAGTGATTAAGATGGCAGCTGTGGGTGTACGGGAAATGGAACTGACACCCTCCACGGGTGAAGGAGACTGGAGAGCTGGCTCTGGGGAATGTGAAAAGCTGGCACTTGCTGCACTTGCTGCTTCCAAGCTCTGCAGGGCCTCCCTCCCAGCTTCTGATGTCACCTTCCCAGCCAGACAGCACTTGCCCACACTGCTACTAAAGGGTCTAACGTGCCACGTGTAAGACGGTTGTGGCCCTGACTGGCTCTGCAGAACTGCGCCCTCCCGCCCTGGGAGCTGGGAGCAGCTTCCTTCTTATTTACCTCCGGAAGCCCAGTGCCCTGCACACGGTGACGAACAGTTACCTTCTGTTTCACAGAGGAAAGCAGGTTCCCACAAGCCATGCGACATTTTCTATAAAACGTTAAGTCTCTAGGTTTCTTTGTGTTTAGCCCCTGGTACAGTGCCGGCCCATGGGAGGGTATGATAAACGTCTGCTGACGAGAGAATTAATACATGTCCAAAAGATCTTAAGGGAAGTCAGCTAAAAGGCAGCAGTAAAACCAGGGAGTAAAACTTGCTTGGTCTTTTTTCCAACGTCTAAAACCTACAGTCTCAACAAGAATAAGGCTACTGGTCTTGCCCCAGCCCAGTATCATCTGCGCCTCCAGGGAAACCATGCCCAGTGTGCTTTACTGTGAACTGCATTCCCAAAAGAGAAGACATATTCTAGGACTGGACCCATCCTTGGCGACGAAACGAAGAAGGTATTATAAGCATTCACACACATAAAAAATGCTATTTTTCCCCAATGAACTAGAAATTTGTTTTCTTGAAAATGATTTTCTCCAAATTTAGTCTGAAGTCTTCAAGTTACAGATATTATCAGAGGCTTCTCTCACAAGTACAAAAGTATGTCTTATTTGCAATAAAAATAAACACTGGATTTCAGGTTTCCAATTATTAACAATAAATAAGAGTATTCCCACCTGAGAGAAATGTTTCCCACAAATGTTACATTCAAAAGGTTTCTCACCTAAAACAAAACAAAACAACAATTTGAAAAATCATTACTAATATTTGCAAATTTTTTTAAGATGTCTAAATGATCTCCTGTGTCCTACTTTTCAAAACAGAGCACTACATTCTTTATCCTAGCAGTATGAAAATGAGGAATCTCTACTTCCTTATAGTTACCCCTCAACCTTAGGTGCTATGCAGAGAAGATAAAAGTGAAATCTTTATTTTCCTCTAAAAAATTAAATTTTTCTCCAAATATAAACCTATGTTAAAATCAAATATATTTATTTGCATCCAAAGCAGACCTAGGTTTTGGATAGTCTTTTCCTTCAGTTGAAAACCAAATGTGAGTTTTCTTGTTGAACAGCATCAACTTTGTTCTCCTGTTCTTCAGCCTGACTCTACCACTGATTTCTAACAGAGAGCAGGCCATTCATTCACACCACACAAGGTGCGAACACGGGAGAGTGCCACACAGAGTGGGACCTCCTGAAACACACGTGACAGGGAAGAGCTCCTCTCTACTGCCTTCCTGTGCGGGTTTAAACAAGCTCCCAGGAGAACACGAGGCTTCATCCTGGGAGATGTGCACCTCTGCTGACTTCTCAGCCACCTCTGATTTCAGTAACTAATTGCACTTGGGCACAGAACAGACTGTAGAAAATGGTACTTTACTACAGAGAAACAACAGCTGCTCTGAATGTGGTCTATAGATGATCCGTTTAGAAGCACACTTCAGGTACTACCTTTAACATGGGTTAGACCCCAACAGACTGCGAACACTAAGAACCTTCCATATTCCCCATCAAATCAAATGGTTTCAGTAAGATCCTCTTTAAAAAATGACAATGTTTTCCCTTCCCACTGGGGCTTGCTACCTTGAAGAAACCAGCTTGCTTGCTTTCCGGGCTCTAGGATATTTTTATTTTTATTTTATCCTGAAAATGTCTAATGGCTGCCTCAACCCTGAATAAGTATAATCATATTACTTCTGTATTTTGGGACTGCATTTATGTCTGAAATTATTGAGATGATGATAGATAATGATAAGTCAAAACCTCCATAAGAGATATAAGAGTTTGAAAAGAGAGAGAGGTCACTGGCACCAAGATGCATAAGTGACCAAGGTCAATGACTGGACTCCAGTGGGTCTCAGACTTTTTGGTCTCAGGACCCCTTCACACTCTTAAAATTGAGGCTCTGAAGAGCTCTTGTTTATGTGGGCTATATCTACTGATATATGCCATATCAAAAATGAAAAATGATTTTAAAACACATGAATATACTTCACAGGCTACCAGGGTGACATTACACATCATGTACCCTCTGGCAGACTCACTGCACACTGATGAGAGCAGGAAAGGCAAGTAACATCTTATATTATTTTGAAAAGTTTTGGCCTCATAGACCCTTGAGAGACTTTCCCAGACCACACTTTAAGAATTGCTGCCCTTCTTAGTAGAGTATTATGTCCCAGTAAGCATCTCTGCCACATGACTGTATCTGTCATTCAAAGATGTTCTCTCAGAATAAACAATTTAATTTTTGTTTCCTTTAAACCTAAACGGGTAAGTTTCTCAAATAAAAAATTACAATATTCATTAGGCTGTAGGAAATTTAGGCAAACAGAATGATCTAAATTAAGTTTTTTAAGGGCAAAACTGAGTCTGTGATACTGCCTTCATATGGAGTAATCTGAACTACAGTAATAACAGTACTCTATATTCAAATGCACTACAATTTATAAAAGACTTTCACAAATATTAATGAAGTCTCCTGACAATACAGTGAAGTAGTAAACACCTAAGCAAACTGGGAATCTAGAGTAATAGCAGAAGGTCACATCAATAAACACAATTACACAATCACCTTAGAAGCAAATATTGTGGAAGCACCCTGTTGCACATTGCTTCTCATGCCTGTAATTGTCGTTAATTTGTAATGTGTTATTAAAGACATCACATTTAACTATAGGAAGAAAAGTAATATATACAGATTTTATAACATAATATGTATGTGTTGTATAATACCTTAAAAAAACTTTTGGGAAAGAGGTGGAGGGATGAGTTAAGATATAATAATAAAACTTTGAAAATTCAATGTTTAAATGAAAGAATTTTCATTTGAAATATCAAATGGTTAAAGCTGATTCTTATTCAAAAGTTTACCTTCTGCCTCACAAATCACACTTTTACAAATCAGATATTCAAATTACTTCTGAGAGAACTTTTAGAATTATTCAAACTAAATTTAGTCTGAATTAACCTACATTACGCTTTCAAAAAATAAGCTTAACCTAATTCTAAAAAGACAACTAAATATAGCTTATCTGTTTTAGAATTAATTTGAAATTCTGAGTGCATCAAAATAACTTCTGTACCTCTTTAGAGATGGACAGTTTACCACACAAAAACATAACTGAAAGAAAAAGTATCCCAACTTTTTAAAGTGGTTCCTTAAAACCATTTATAGAACTTTAAGTTAGATACATCATCAAAAAGATAAAATAAAGTATCTAACATCCCTTCATTTTTGTTTAAAAACAGCAATGACTCCATCAAACAATAGCAAAACTTCTTACAAAAACAAGAACAGGCAGTGGTGTTTGAACAACTGTATTTCCCTTTTGCCTGCAGGTACTGAATCAGTGTACCTGTATGAGACCGTTTGTGAAGCTCCAAATTGCTTGGGTGTTTGAAAGGTTTCCCACACAATTCACATGCATATTGTCTCTGGGACTGAAGTGTCTGGCACTGGTCTTCCAGTGCTGCAGGGTCCTCAGGTCTCTCCATTTCACTAATGCAATTAAAATCCCCACAGCTTACGAGTTCTTCACTTTCCTTTTCGGCAGTACATTGGCTGCTAGCTTTCTCTGTGGTATTTTCACCAGCAGATTCCATCCTCTTTGTTAAGCCATCATCCAACTTGGGTTCTGATGTTTGCTCTGCTGATTTCTGTGACTTTAGGAAATTTAGTTTCTTCAGGTGAATGGCCTTTTTGAGCCTCATCTGTTTGGTAGGTTGTGGATAGGTGGTGTCTGATTCCGGGTCTGGGGCAGAGTCACTCAAAGGCGGGGCCAGGAAGTTGGAAGGCAAGTCCTCCGAAGACTCCAGGATGCATTGGGAATGGCTGGCAGCACACGGCCGGCTCTCTACTGTACTGAGGTCTGTGGCAGAACTCAAAGTCAAAGGCTGCTCGACAACTCGCTCATGACTAGGACAAGCAGCGTCTTTATAGTACTGCTTACTGTAAAAGTTTCTGAGTTTGTGATAGTAATTTGGCTGTTTGAAAGGCAGTTCTGCACAGCTGCCATCTAAAGTGTCAGGGGCTTGTTTGGCTATGTCACTTGTGGAATGATGAAGATTAACTAATGGTGGAGCTTGAGAATTTGATTCATCTAAAACTTTATTATGCTGTACATCTGCAGAACACTCTTGCAGTAAATGAGAAGGGTAGTTTTCATTCACAACACAGGTAGCATCAGGGGTGACCGTGCTTTGCAGGGAGAATGCACTATTACAAGGCATGCCAGGAGGCTGTTCTACAGTAGCTGACTTTATAAACGTGTGGCATAGATTCAGGACATTTTGAACTTGCAAACACTGTGCTGTGTCCAGCATTACTTGTATATTGTCCTGGTTGAGATCTAAATGAGAAGTGTACATGAAGTCCAGGATCTGCCCTATGCCACTGACATTTTTAATATCCAAGTGAAAAACATCATTCTTCTGGCTTGAAGAATTCTGAAAGAGGCTCCTGATAAGAGAAAGGATATCTGTTTACAGTGTTAACAATTCATACATTCTGTTAACTTTTTCTTATAAATAACATTCATACATTAATATTAAAAAATACTATCCTCCTATGAATGCCAAGACTTGTAACATAAGTATGTTTTAATCCTTTAAAACAGTTTGGTGAGCCATCCAATTAAGCAATTCAGATGAATTAAATCTCAAGGTACATTTTTGAAATATACTCATTAAATTTACAAATTAAAAAATTACATATGGGGGGTGGTGGGGCAAAGGCAATATATGTAACCTAAACTTTTGTACCCCCACAATATGCTGAAATAATAAAAAAAAAATTACATATAGTAATGTAGCTGATAAAGCAAAAATCAAGAAGATTTGAAGGTAATTCCCAATATGATCTACTTAACATGTATAAGATTACTTTAAATATTTTTTCAAATTATCCTTAGGTATTATACACTAACAGAGTATAGAAACTAAAGGATACACATTTTTCAGCATTTCATATTTAGTTTGACAAACGATATATTTTGGGCTGTAAGCCATATACACAAATATTTTCATATCTAATGCCTTAAAAACTTCTAAAAATAAAAATAATGATAATAAATCAACTCTCAGTATACATCCACTTTGTAATCAATGATTTATTTGGCTGTTAGGTTTTTCTACAACCCAATGGTCCATAAACCAACAGTGAGAAAAACCCTAAGAGTTAATAGAGAAAACAAAGCACCATAAAACTCAGGCACTTTATGCTGGGTACAAGGCAAAAATAAATTAGTATGGTATATAAAATAATAAAGTGAGTTAGGCAAATTGTCTGACAAGCTTGTTGAAGACATTTTGTCAAACACAGTCACCTGTTTCCCCCAAACAGCTTTCAGTTCTGTTCTTACTTAAACTCAACAGGCAATGTATCACAATAAGGAAACCTAATTGTGCTGGAAGACAAAAGAAACAGGCAGGCGCAACGCCCAGAGTTTGGGACCATTTTGCACAGGGACAAAGCCTGCTACCGACTGCAATGAGCTGACTCGTTATAATATGTGATGCACTACATACAGTAACTGAGACTTAATTTGCTGATTCAGCACTATCAAGGAAAGAGTAAATCATGTTCCATATATTGTTTACCAGAGTGGTAAGATGGTATGCATCTTGGAAACAAAAAGTACTTAAAAAAAAAAAAAAAAAAAAAAAGACTGTGGTACTTAAAGAGCGATGAATCTGTTAACCAGAGAATTAACTTACATAGAATACCTAACTCTGATAATGTTAAATAAGTTGAAACACAACTGCTTGGTATTATTCAGTATTTATAAATAAATCTTTCATATAAGCCAAAATTGTAATGTTTTCATAGAATATTCAAATAGAAACAAAAACTAAAACTACTTTAGCTAAAAGGAAAAAAAAAACAACATATAGAATGCTTTCCTGTGTCTGATTTTTTATCACAGAAAAATTCTTGCCAGAAATTTAACCCCTCAAATATTTTACTATAGACATACGCCACAACACTTGGCTAATATTTTTTTTTTCTTGTAGAGACAGTGTCTAGTTATGCTGCTCAGGCTGGTCTTGAACTCCTGGTCTTAAACAATCCTCCCACCTCGGCCTCCCAAAGTGCTAGGATTACAGGCATGAGCCACTGCACCCAGCCACAATAATTTTATCTTGAAAGGATGAGAAATATATAGAGAGAAATACACACATATATGTAGAAGACTGACATTAACTAATTAGAATTATTAAAATGAAAGACAAAGTGCCGAAATACTTTCAATCATCCCAAATTCATTTTAGTTAAGAGCCTCTTTTCCTTTCAGGTTACTCTCAACACAAAAGCAAAAATAAAAATAAAACTTTTAAAAGTCCACAAAACCCAATGTGCTATAAATGATAAAAATAGTGAAGTCCAAGGAAAAAACATAATGTGGCCAAAATACTTCCATACCAGATGATCTTTTGCCCCTACAGTTAGAAGAATGAAGTCTAAAATACATACCTAAAATACTGGCTGAACGCTGCTAGAACATTTTTATGTGCTTTGAAGCAGACTCCTTTCACCACCAACATACAGTCACAAAGTAGGCCCTGAATACGCTGCTCGTGCAGTTGCTGGAGGAGATGGCAGCTGTGGGTGGCAATAGGGTCCATGCTAAACCAGTCAAGAGACCTACAGCAAAGAATGCAGATAAAACAGATGTTCTTAATGACATGGAAAACCTACTGACTAATCTGTGCTTCACTGTCGTAATTCTCCATCAGAGTTGGTATCTCTCACGCACCCACACACAGCCCTGTTTCTGAGGCATCTACACAAGCGCTGTTCAACAGAACTGTCTGCCAGGATGGAAACGTTCTTTATCTGCACTGCTCAAAACAATAGCCAGTAGCTACAACATGTGGTCACTGAGCACTTGATATGTGGCTGAGCACTGAAATTTTAATTTAATTTATATGTAAATAGCCACCATATTTGACAGTGCAAACCTGCAATATGACTCATTAGCTACGACTTTGGGCAAATGCCTTCTCTGTGTCCTACTTCTTCCTCCTATCTCACAGGTTTTTGTGGTGACCCGTGTAAACGTTTGGAATGGTAGCTGGCATATGCAAGTGTCCTGTAAATGTTATCTATGAGGATCACCTGGGGAGCCTGTTAAAAACGCAGATTCCTGGGTACCACCCCAGACTTCTGTTCTGTCAGTCGAGGGTGGGGCCTGGGTATCTGCATCAGAAGCATCTGGGTGATTCTGGAGCAGGTTGACTGTAGACCTCTGCCTTAAGCTCTGCCCCAGAAGCCTTTGGTTCTATTAATACTTCCTGTCCTAGGAACACTTTACTCACACTGACCCTCCCACCTTCCAGCTCAAGGCTCAGCTGAGCTGTCACCTACTTTCCTGCCATTCTTAAACACATTCTCTTCTCCCCACTGCTCCCTCCCAAATCTGACTGGTTGTTCCTGTGATCTTGCAGTACCCCAAACATACTTTTTTTTTTTTTTCTTTTTTTGAGACAGAGTCTCACTCTGTTGCCCGGGCTAGAGTGAGTGCCGTGGCGTCAGCCTAGCTCACAGCAACCTCAAACTCCTGGGCTTAAGTGATCCTCCTGTCTCAGCCTCCCCGAGTAGCTGGGACTACAGGCATGTGCCACCATGCCCAGCTAATTTTTTCTATATATATTTTTAGTTGGCCAGATAATTTCTTTCTATTTTTAGTAGAGACGGGGTCTCGCTCTTGCTCAGGCTGGTCTCGAACTCCTGACCTTGAGTGATCCTCCCGCCTCGGCCTCCCAGAGTGCTAGGATTATAGGCATGAGCCACCGTGCCCGGCCCCAAACATACTTCTGTAAGATGACTCATCACAGTGTTGCGTTCTTGGTGTCTCCAACCGTGCTGTACCATATTACTCATCTTTATCTGGCACACAGCAGATACTCAACCATTAAAATTCATGCTGGCTAACCTCTGTGGGCCATTAATCCTGGTTAGTAATATTTTAATGTATGTCGTTTGGCTCCTTCCCTCTCCATTCCCCACAGGGCTACTCTCAATCTTTCCCACTCTCTTCATTCGCACTACATCTGTCTCCCTCACCCATAAAAATGACAGTGACTTTGACTTCACTAAGAAGGTTAGGCCCAAGTACAACTTGCTATAACCTGAGTACCTTTCACCTCTCAGCTCCTCATTCCCTCAGCTTCCCAGGATGAAGAGGGCCTCCTCCTTTCCATAGCAAACGTCCCTTCCTGCCTCCCCTAGGACCCTGTTGCATCAGTGAAGCTTTCATTGCTTCACTCGGTCCTCTGCTCGCTCACTGGTTCCTACAAACACAATCATCCCATGTTGAAAACAAAGCAAAACAGGATAACAACATACGTTTACTCATCACAGGCCTCTCTTTCACACTTTTCAAAACAGCAATCTGTATGCCCCACTTTCTCACGACTCCATTTTCACCCTGCAACCTTGCTGCCATTTTCTACGCTGAAACAGACTTTCCCACAACGCCTTTGCTCAATCTTCAACCATTCTGCCTAGCTTTCCTGCAATGCACAGGATAGTCTGCCAACCCCCACCCTGAAATTCCTCCTCCTTCACAACTCTTCTGGTTCTTATCCTGCATCCCCGACCTCTTCCACCCCTATGCTGTACCTCCTCCCTGTCAGTCCTGCGAACGTCTATGTTCCTTAAGATGCAGCACCTTAGTCCTCTCTTCTGCTTGACATCACTTTTATTCTCGACTTTTACCTGTTCTAAATGGACAACTGCTACTATTAATAACTTTGAAGCTTTAGCTTCAGCCACCAGTTCCAAATCTCCACCTCTCTGCTAAACATCTTTAATGGCATGCCGCTCAACTTAGAATCTCTGAACTTCATCCCCCATCAACTCACCCCTCAAACCTATACTTTGTTCCCCATCTCTATGGAAAGTTTAGTTTCCGATCTGTAGAGTCTAGGGTATTGGCATGACTCCTGGTTTGAGATCAGGGTGGGATTCAGAGAATACTGGGACTAGAAATGATGTCACCTATCAAGAGCAACACCAAAGCATTAGGATGGATGATATTGCCCCCAAAAAGAATATAGAAAGAGAGGCGTTATGATAGGTGGTAGGCATTGTTCCCAGTGCCGAATCCTCAAGGCTACTGCACAGCCAAATGAGTAAGTAATCAGTTACCTACCCCTGCCCCACTGGTTGGCTGAAAAGGCTTCTAGGGTTTTTACTATTATCACCTATCATTTACTGACTATAGATCTGTGCTAAGCATATTATATCCATTAACTCAAACAATTCTACAAGAACCCAATTACCACCATTTACAAGAGAAGAAATTGAGAAATGAGGAGTTTAAGTAATTTGACCAAGACCATAAAACTGTTACATGCCAAAGGCAGGATTTGAATCCTGGTTCCTAAACCCTGGAGTCCACGCTCTTATGCTATGCTATCTCCCAGGGAGAAAGAGTCATCAAAAACAAAACACAAAACCCATTTCCACACACTTAAATGTTAAGATGCAGCAAACATTCTGAATTTACATTGGACATTTTCTAGTTCTATAGAAGTGATAAAGGAAAAACTCTTTGGAATGACCCCCAGAGTTATGATGATACACAGTTATGAGCTGCTTCACAATTTGCTTTTATGATAAAATTATACCTATTCCAAATTATTTTGTATAGTTCTCTAAATTAATTCATGATGCCAACCCTGTACCCCCTCCGTAAGGTTATAAAAAGTTCTGAAAAAGAATTTGTACCTTATATTTCTTATGTGTCATATAAATAACAACTATAAATAATAATGTATTCTGTACCTAATAATGGTAATAATAATAACAAATATTTGTTTCCTATATGCCAGGTATTATTTAATCCCTTCATATTTATTAACTCATTTAATCCCCATAATAAATGTAAGACAGATAATATTATCATCCACATTTTACAGATGAGAACAACGAGGAATCTGGTGGATTAAAGATGGCCACAAATTCTTTGACATTCCTCTGTGGGGGGGTCTAGGTCTCCTCCCCTTGAATCTCAAGCTCTGTCTTAATCAGCAGAACATGGTGAAAGGCAAGCCATAAAGCCATGCTCATTTCTGAGCCCAGGCCTTAAGAGTTGACAGCTTCCACATCCCATCTTTTGGAACACCAGCTCTGGGAGGCTCGAGCCACCCGTAAGATGCCCAGCTGGAGAGTACCCACGGAGAGGCTGAAGGGCACAGATGGGCGCAGTCTTCCAGCCACTCCTTCCCAGGGAAGCCATCCTGAACTCTTCAGGGTGGCCCCTCCTCTAGCTGAAAGCCATTGAGTGATCCCAGTTGACACCATGTGGAACCAAAGAATTGCCCAGTTGATACCTACCTGAATTCCTGACCCACAAAATTGTGAGATAAAATAAAATAGTTTTTAAGTCACTAGGTTTGGGGGTAGTTTGTCACATAACAATAGATAACCTGACCACGTACAGAGAGGCTGGTCACCCAGCTGGTAAGTATTATAATAGGTAAGCAATAAGGGGCAGAGTTGGGATTCAAACCCAGGGAATCTGACTCCACAGCCCACACTCACAACCACTACTCTGAATTATATGCAACAGATCAAAGGCCTCCCTATGATCTGATTAGTTGCCTTTCCAGTCCGCCTATGCCTGATTGTCCAGGTAACTCCCCAGACAGGCACTGCAGAACTCAGGAAACAAATACTAAGGAAAAGCTTAGACGAGTATGAATGAAGACGTGCTTCTAAAGGGAACAAGAGCTAGGATGGAATTTTAACCTGTAGAGAAGACTCCTTGAGCAAAGAACTTTCTGTTCGGTGAGGGATTCTCCCAACTGGTCAAATAACACTGGATAGAATTTGTGGTACTTTTTTTTAGTGGGTTCATTAATAGATTACTTCTTCAAGGGTCCCTAGTTCATATACCTCAATACTAAGCTTGCCTTAAAAGGATCCTATGGAGTCTTTGCCCACCATACTTTTCAAATGGCTTATTCCCAGCCCTTCACCCTCAAAGACAAAAGCACTGGTTTCAAGCAAACAAATCTGGAGTCTTGCCTTAGCTTTATACTGACTCTATCATGCTAGGAAGGCCAATTCAGTTAAACAGATGTTGTGTGCTCAGTATGTACAAGATATGGCTGTGAGGATGGAATGCTGATAAAAATGAACATTATGTTCCCTGCCCTCCAAAGGCTGTGTCTCAGTTTTCTATCATTCACTTAACTTTAATGTTAGGCACTGAGAATACAGTGGTGAACAACTCAGATACCACCAAACGTGCCTTCATGAAGCATCAGTCTAGTGAGAAAAAACAAGTACAGCACTGTACTAAAGTTATTCAATAGAGGAAGTAGAAACTAATTTGGAGAGGAGGTAAGGGGAAAACTTCCTGGAACAAAAGACAACTATGCTGAAACCTGAAGGATAAGTTTGCCAGACACAGAATGAAAAGAGGGCTCACCCTGTTTGAGTTTTCAGGTGGAGCAAATGAAAAAAACCGAACAAACAAAAAACAACGTAAGAAGGTATAAACAAAGCTGAGGTACATATACGTGCCTTGCACAAACTAAACAGATCACCTTGAGCACCCTGCTTTTAAACCTCTTGACCATTCTGTCACTTCTCTTGGAAAATATTTCCCTCCTTGTCCAGTCTAGTGAATTCCTTCTGAATTGTATTATAGACTGAATTGTATGTATTCCCCCAGTACCTCAGATTGTGACTGTATTTAGAAATCAGGCCTTTAAGAGGTAGTTCAAATGAGGCCATTAGGGTAGGCCCCAATACAATCTGACTGATGAGGAAATTTGGAAACAAAGAAAGACACCGGAGATGGGAGAGCACAGGTGAAAGACCACGGGAGGACGCACCAAGAAGGTGGCCGGTGGCCATCTGTAAGCCAAGCAGAGGCCTCAGAAGAAACCAAACCCGAGGACACCTTGATCTCAGATTTCTAACCTCCAGAACTGTGAGAAAATAGATTTCTGTTGTTTTAGTCACCCTGTATTTTGCTGTGGCAGCCCTAGCAAAATGATACACCTTCTACTTCAGACCCAACAACGCTCATTTCCAGAGTGAAACCTTCCTTATCACCCACATACCCCCATCCTAGGGTTAATGTTACTCACAGCACGGTCTATACCCCATTCCACTTTCGTGCACTCATTTAGGCAACAAGCACTTAGTGCCAACCACTGTTTGCCAGACCCTGTCTTGACGGCTGAGAACAGCTAACGTTTACTGAGCACTTTACCTGCACCAACTCATGAAATCCTACAAGGTCCCGGCGAAGTAGGTCCTGCTATTATACCCGTTTTACAGGTGCGGGGCTAAGGCCCAGGGAGGTCATACCGTAATGAGACCTAACCAGGCTATGCGCTCTGCAGTCTTAAGCACCACTCTCAACTACTGTGTGACAGCGGGAAGCAGGAACTGGGAGATGGGCAGCCCAGGGCGGAGGAGGAGCAGGTGGGTTTCCCGCGGGCAAAGCCTGGAGACGAGGAGGCCAAGCGAGGACGCGGGTGGGTTTTCCAGGCCGAGGGAGCTGCACGGGGCAGAAGGCCCAGTTCCCAGGCCCAGGCCCTGTCCTTTTGTGTCTCACTCGGCGTCCCCGCCGCTGTCGGGCGCAGAGCCGATGCCCGCTGACGCGCACCGGAGCCGCCAGCTCTCCCTTGACCTTTCGAACCCCGATGCGCAGGGGGCGGCGGGTCCACGCCCCGCCGGGCCACCCTCGAGCACCCAGCTTCCTCTCCGGGGCGCTCCCACCCGCGAGGGCCCCGCACACCCTCGCGAGGCCCGCCTTCCGGCCCGCCGGCCGCTTTACCCTCGGAGGCCGCTCTCCGCCCCACCGCCTCCTCTTCCCCGCCTCAGAGCCGCGCGCCGGCCCGCGCCGGCAGCGGAACCATCGAGACAACGCCCCCTCGGCTTGTTGGGACCGCCCCCGGCTTCCGGTGGCGTCACTTCCGCTTGGGAGGTGTGGCCGTGGCACGCAGGCGCGCTGGGCGGTTCGGAAGTGGATTCTGCGCCGCGAAGCTCGGAAGGGGGAGGAGGCAACGCTGGGCGGCGGCGGCGGCGGCTCCACGTGCTCCCCGCGGGGCGGTTGAAACCGTTGGCGGGCGCTGGCTGCGAGGTGAGGAGCGGTGGCCCAGAGGTCCGACCCTAGGAGGTCGGAGCTCAGAGAGTGAGGAGCGCGGGACGGAGGGGCTGGTGCCTGGTTTCCTCCGTGAGTCCCTCTGGCGTACGCGGAGGGAGGACAGCCGTTCCGGTCCTGCCGTGCTTTGGGCAGTGGCAGGACTCCTGGACGTAGGGTGACCATTTCGTCCTTGCTTTAAAATGAAAACCCCACGTCCCGGGACCGCCCTCTCGGGGCTGGCCAAACCAGGACGGTTGGTCGCCGCCGGACTGGCCTTCAGGCGTGCTGCATGATGGGGACGGGGCTCTTCTCGGAGTCTTGGGGCGCTCGGTCCCTAAGGAGGAGGCCTTACGGCGTAATGGTGGAGAGCACGGACTTAGGACCAGAATATAACTGCGTATGAATCTGGGTTGCCAGTAACTGGATGTGTGACCTCGTGCAAGTTACTTAACCTCTTTGTGCCTCAGTTTCCTCATCTGTCAAAAGGGAATGATGTAGAACCTAACTCCGAGGACTGATGAGGATTGCATGAGTAGATACGTATTAACCACCCTTGAGAGGGCTTGGCACGTAGTAGGTGCTCAATAAATGTCAGTATTTTCTGCAGCACCTTTCTCTGAGGAGAGAGGGAGGGGGGTGAGATAGGGTGTGTGAGTATTTGCAAGCCTGACTTTCCTGCAGAGAGGGTCCCCTTGGGACTTGTTCGCACTTTGCTAGTATAGTTCTTGGTACATGGTAGTTATTCCAGTGAAGAGTTGCTGTTTAAAACAAGGCCGGTGATGTAGTGGGTGGGGTGGGGGAGACTGGAACTGAGAGGCGAGAGAAGTGGATTAACTTCTCTAAACCTCAGTTTGTTCATCTCTTCAGTGGAGTTAGGTGCACTTACTTCCTAGGACTTTTGCATGGACCAAGGGGGAGAAGTCCTCTGTGTGAATCCACATTGCAACCCTTGTTACCCCTACATTCAATAAAATAAATAATACAAGAATATAGAGGGAAGAAGGTAAAAACAACAAAAAAAACCTACAGATTCCAGTCCCAGAACCAAACCTAAGGGTATGTTATCAGGGAACAGGGTGGTAGTCACTCATGGGGTGAGGAGCCAGAGGAGGCTACAGTGAATGTATTAGATTGGTGCAAAAGTAATTGTGGTTTTGGACCGTGAATTTTAAATCATTATAACTAGGCACAAGCACATCTTTGTTTATCAAAATAGTAACCATTACAATCAAAACATTTTTGCCAATGAGAAATAAGTTTGTTTATTCCTGTAGCAAAAAAAATGTGTGCTTTGGGATTCCATGAACTCTTGGAAAGCATTTTGTGTATCCTGCTGGTTGTGGAAGCGTTTTCCCTGCAAAAAGTTGTCGGGATGCTTGAAGGAAGTGGTAGTCGGATGGCGAGAGGTCAGGTGATGAATATGGCGGATGAAGCAAAACTTCTAGCCCAATTCGTTCAACTTTTGAAGCATTGGTTGTGCAACCTGCAGTTGGGCGTTGTTATGGAGAAGAACTGGGCCCTTTCTGGTGACCAGTGTTGGCTGCAGGTGTTGCAGTTTTCGGTGCATCTCATCATCGATTTGCTGAGCAGACTTCTCAGATGTAATGGTTTCTCTGGGATTCAGAAAGCCGTAGTGGATCAGACTGGCAGCAGACCAGCAAACAGTGACCATGACCTTTTTGTGCTGCAAGCTTGGTTTTGGGAAGTGCTTTGGAGCTTCTTGGTCCAGCCACTGAGCTGGCCGTCACCGGTTGTCGTATAAAATCCACTTTTCATCACATGTCACAATTCCATCGAGAAACAGTTCATTGTAGTTGCCTACAATAAGGGAAGATGACACTTCAAAATGATGACTTTTTTGATTTTTGGTCAGCTAATGAGGCACTCACTTATTGAGCTTTTTCACCTTTCCAATTTGCTTTAAATGCCAAATGACCATAGAATTGTTGACATTGAGTTCTTCGGCAACTTCTCGTGTAGTTGTAAGAGGATCAGCTTCCATAATTGCTCTCAATTGGTCGTTGTCAATTTCCGATGGCCGACCACTGCACTTGTCATCTTCAAGCCTCTTATCTCCTTTGCAAAACTTCTTGAACCACCACTGCGCTGTACATTCATTAGCAGTTCCTGGGCCAAATGCATTGTTGATGTTGTGAGTTGTCTCTACTGCTTTACGACCCATTTTGAACTGGAAAAAGAAAATCACTCAAATTTGCTTTTTTTCTAACATCATTTCCATAGTGTAAAATAAATGTAAAATAGATTGCAGGTGATAAATAATTAGCAAAAAAACCATAAAGTGAGACATGAGCATTAAAATGATGTATAATGTAATCACATTTATTTATTTATTGTTCAGGATTTTTTTTTCCAGCATATTACGGGAGTACAAATGTTTAGTTTACATATATTGCCTTTGCCCCACCTGAATCAGAGCTTCAAGCGTGTCCATCCCCCAGATGGCGTGCCTTGCACTCATTTGGTGTAAATATATGCATCCTCTCCCCCCTCCCACCTGCCCAACATTCGATGAATGTTACTACTATTTGTGCACATAAGTGTTGATCAGTTAATACCAATTTAATGGTCAGTACGTATGGTACTTGTTTTTCCATTCTTGTGAGACTTCCCTTACTAGAATAGGCTCCAGCTCTATCCAGGATAATATAAGAGATGCTAGATCACCATTTTTTGTGGCTGAGTAGAATTCCATGGTATACATATACCACATTTTATTAATCAGCTCATGTATTGATGGGCATTTGGGCTGTTTCCATATCTTTGCGATTGTGAATTGTACTGCTATAAACATTCTAGTGCAGATGTCTTTTTTATAGAATGTCTTTTTTTCCTTTGGGTAGATGTCCAGTAATGGGATTGCTGGGATCAAATGGTAGTTATACTTTTAGCTCTTCTGAGGTATCTCCGTATTACTTTCCACAGAGGTTATACTAGTTTGCAGTCCCACCAGCAGTATATGAGTGTTTCTATCTCTCCCCATCCATGCCAACATTTATTGTTTTGGGACTTTTTGATAAAAGCCATTCGCACTGGGGTTAAGTGATATCTCATTGTGGTTTTGATTTTCATTTCCCTGATGATTAGAGATGTTGAGCATTTTTTCATATGTTTGTTGGCCATTTGTCTTCTTCTGAAAAGTTTCTGTTCATGTCCTTTGCCCACTTTTTAATGGGGTTGTTTGATTTTTTTCTTGCTAATTTTTCTGAGTTCTGTATAGATTCTAGTTATCAGCTCTTTATCAGATGTGTAGCATGCGAATATTTTCTCCCATTTTGTAGGTTGTCTGTTCTCATGATAGTTTCCTTGGCTGTGCAGAAGCTTTTTAATTTGATCAGGTCCCCTTTATTTATTTTTGTTGTTGCTGTGATTGCCTTTGGGGTCTTCTTAAATTCTTCCCATAAGCCAATGTCTGTAAGAGTTTTTCCAGTATTTTCTTCTAGAATTCTTTTGTGAGGTACAGATGGCTGTTTCAGTCTTCCTACATGTGGCTATCCAATTTTCCCAGCACCATTTATTGAATAAGGATTCTTTTCTCCAGTGTGTGTTTTTGCATAGACGGGACTTACCTAAAAATGACCTAAAAATGATAAAAGCCATATATGAGAAACCCACACCTAACATCATACTGAATGGGGAAAAATTGAAAGCATTCCTGCTTAGAACTGGAACCAGACAAGGTTGCCCTCTATCACCACTTCTCTTCAACACAGTGCTGGAAGGCCTAGCATTGATTTTGTAACCTGAGACTAGGTTACAAAATCAATGTACACAAACCAGTAGCATTCCTATATGCAAACAGCAGTCAAACTGAGAACCAAATCAAAGAGTCAGTACCCTTCACAATAGCAACGAAGAAAATAAGACACCTAGGAATATATTTAACTAAGGAGGTGAAAGACCTCTACAGGTAGAACTATGAAACACTGAGGAAGGAAATAGCAGAGGAGGTAAAGAGATGGAAAACCATACCATGCTGATGCGTCGGTGGAATCAATATTGTTAAAATGTCTATACTACCCAAAGTGATCTACAGATTCAATGCAATCCCCATTAAAATGCCAACATCATTTTTTGCAGATGTAGAAAAAATAATTCTATGCTTTCTATAGAACCAGAGAAGACTCTGTATAGCAAAAGCAATCTTAAGCAAAAAGAACAAATTGAGAGGCATCAGTTTACCAGACTACAAGCTATACTACGAGACTATAGTAACTAAAACAGCGTGGTGCTGGCACAAGAACAGAGACATAGACCAATGGAACAGAACTGAGAACCCACATATAAAACCATCCTCATATAGCCATCTAATCTTTGACAAAGCAGACAAAAACATACACTGGGGAAGAGAATCCTTATTCAATAAATGGTGCTGGGAAATGATGCTGGGAAAATTGGATAGCCACATATAGAAGACTGAAACAGGATCCGCACCTCTCACAAAAATGAACTCACAGTGGTTAACAGACTTAAACCTAAGGCATGAAACTATAAGAACTCTAGAGGAAAGAAAATGTTGGAAAAACTCTTACAGACGTTGGCCTACGCAAAGAATTTATGAAGAAGACCTCAAAGACAATCACAGCACCAACAAAAATAAATAAATGGGACCTGATCAAATTCAAAAGCTGCATAGTCAAGGAAACTATCAACGAGAGCAAACAGATAACCTACAGAATGGGAGAAAATATTCGCAGCCTACACATCTGGTAAAGGGCTCATAACCACATTTATTTAAGAATGTATTTCGATATCAAACAGCAAATTTCAAAAATGCTAAAACTGCAATTACTTTTGCACTAACCTAATATGAAGATAGATGTGTGGTTTAAGGACCATATTTAAAGGAGCATGAGTTTGGAAGGGGACTGGGTATAGCATTGTTGTGCAAATTAATAGCTCACTGGGAAACCTTTTTACTGTTGGGAAAGGATGAAGCTTTCACATCTTAGTATCTTATTTAACTTTTCACACAGTGCTTTGAGATAGATATTAGACCTATTTTACAGATAAACAGATGCTGGGAAGTTAAGGTGCCTTGAGGTCGTTTAGTTTTTAATGATTTTTGTGGCATTAGCAGATGCAGGCTCCAGCTCAGATCCTCTACCCCTGAGTCCAGGCCCAGTCCAACAAAACCTGGCGACCGTTTTGTTAAGGGAAGACTAAGGTGTCTGGCCCCTTACTGCCTGACCACTGGTTGCTGCCCAGCACCTGACAGCCTCGCCTGTGACATGGGTGGTCTCCTTGCCCAGTATGGGGTGGCTTTAGAATTAAGACTTAGGGTTCTATGGAAGGTCGTCTTTTAGAGCCTTTACTTTTTTTTCTCTTTGGATGAGGATTTCAAGGTCCCAGATGCCAAATAATGGCCAGGCGACCCAAATGGTGTTCCTCTGAATTATGGGTAAAGGAAAAGTGGGAGGAAGGCCTCTGTTTATGCGTGGGTCTTAGTATGCCCTTTACACAGGCTGGCCTGCTGGTTCCACAGGGCAAGGTTGAGACTTGAGTCCTTTTTTTGGTTTACGTTGGTGAGTGAGTGATAGGGTAACAGAGGCCTTCAGGAATATACCATTGAACTGTGCGGAGCTCCTTAGATCTCCACTGGCATCCTGAACTGGGGAGGCCCTTGTGAGGGCCAACTCTGGAGAAACCAGGGCGTTTGCACCAGAAGCCCCTGCAGAACTCTGTGCAAGGACCTTGTACCCCAGGACACTGGTGGTTCTGGGGCTGGGAGGAGAGGAGGGCTTCAGCTTTCTCCAAAATTGATAATTGCTTTTTAGCAGTTCAAGTTCTTGTTCTCAAACATGTTTTGTAAATTGATGGGTATGTTTTCATAAGCATTGTTTCTCGTAAGGCATGGAAAGGGAAGAATGCCCAAGTTAGTCATGTTTATTTGCAGCAGGATGGGCCTGTGGGATCCCTGCCAGGGGCTTCCCCTTCATGTGGCACCTTTGTGCGGGGCCACCAGGCACACTTTCCACGTTCTCACTGAAGGAACAAGGGGTTTGAACCATAATTTGGCTATTCAGAGCCCATGTTTTGTCCTAGTATCTTTCACGCTTGTCCAGTCAACTGTCTTATTTTTTTAAAAATACTCTGTTGCTTGTATTAACATACAGGTAGAGAGAAAGTTTCTGAAACCTAGTTTATTGTGAAGCTTCCCAAGGGAGATGTTGTTCTGTAGAGAAAATAGTAAGCTGGTTTAGAAACAATCTTCTCTCCAGACAGTTATCTGGCTCTGACTAGGGCAGACATCCAGGACAAGGTGGAGAGGAATTTGCCAAAGATCTGCCCCATGACAATGCCTGTCCAGTGTCTTCACCATGACAATAACCAAAGTTTCAAAGTGTTTTTCTTCTTTTCTAAAAAACTCCACAAGATTTTTAAAGTGCATGTGAAGAATATGACCGATTTTAGAGTGGACCTGCCAACCTGGCAATTGTTACATGTGCTGACGGTTTGATGCCTCTGGAATGCGTTTGATACTCACCGCCATTTTTCCTTGATTGCATTTTTGTTCTTTTAACAGATCCCTGTGGGTGGTGTCTTAAAAAGTCAGACACCTTGATTTTTGTGTTAGATTGAACTGGGCAGCTGCAATCAGTTTCTATATGCAAATTAGGCATGACCCATCCAGGGGCTCCTGGTTGGTGGCTAATGAAGGGAGGGAAAGATGTTACCCCCAAAGTAGGCCCCTCCCATGGGCTTTGGCCAGGCCAGACACTTAACATCGTTTACATGGTTCTGTGTAATTTTAAAGTTTATGTGTATAAAGCGAAGCTGTTTCTGTGAAACTGTATATTTTGTAAATAAATATATTGCTACTTTAAAAAAAAAAAAAAAACAAATAATGGCCAGGCAAGTGGCAAGGACACTACAGTTCAAGATGGAGGTAGGGCAGGACTTGGGCTTGTCACCTGGCCTTTCAGGCCACCTTTGCCACTTCCAGGAAGATATCTTAACCTCTTGAGCCTCAGTTTTCTCCTGCAGACAGTGGTGGCATGGTGATGGCTGTTCTGGAGGTATTAGGTGCAGTTGTGATCGTACATGTGGAATGGCTTTTAGAGAGCAAACGGTCGTGGGTTCTTTTGTTCGGGCCCTTGTCATCTTTTTCTTGGGTATGGCATGTGCTGAGAGCTCAGTAAATTGACCATACCGATAGAGGAGTAGATAGCCAGGAGCACACACAGAGGACCTGTCTGCCGTGAGTGAGGCACCCAGGTGTATCTGGGTAGCACAGTACCTGACACACACTTAGGATTCAGTAAATGTCTGCTGAAATGAGTCAGAGTGACCCACCTGGGGTGAGAACTGGAGCATGCTCTCACCAGTCCAAAAACACTGCTTTCTACTTGCCTTCTCTTTTAATATGCCCACACATCTAGAAGGAATAGTGGGTAGAATCTCTGTGGCTGTATTGGGACCTGCTTTGGGCAGCGAGGGAAGGAAAAGAGGACTCTTATTTAGGTCCAGCCCTATTAAAAAAAATGCTGTCTTTTTACACTTAGGGCTAAAAATTGGAAATCTATCACTTCTGAACCTGGTGGATAGGGTGTCCTCAAAGTCTTAATGCAGGTTTAAGCTTTCATAACTTCAGAAGCATAAAGGTTGCAAATTTATGAAAAACATCATTTGAAGTTTAATTATTTACATTTCTTCCACGTTTATCTACTCTTGTGGAATTTGAATAATATGGTTTTGCTTTTTTGTTGTAGGCAATGTTTGCTATCTTCAGTTAGAGGGCCTGAATTTCCACAGGATGTCTTTTTGTAAGTTTGTAGCATTTACACTTATGAAATTATTAAGCCCACTGTAAGACTTGGGACACCCTGTCTGCTGTGCCGTTAAGCTGGTTTTGAAGGTCTTGATGGTTTTGAGCTTTTCTTTGCAGCTTAAATGGAAGGTATTTTCCCTGGGGACGGGTTGGGTGTGAGGCATAATCAAGGTGACTCTTGGGCAGGTGCTGGGGTGTCCTTGGCTCTGAATGAGGGGGAGGTAAGCTCCTTACAGATTTTATCTCATTAGACAAGCAGGTGGACATGCTGTTGCGATTTCATGTCAAATGGAAAATTCTGGAGGAAGGCAGGAAGAGACTGAGCTCTGACTTCCTGTGCAATCCACACACTCTGCCTTGAAAAATAAAGACCAAATGAAAATGGTTGGAAATATTTTTCAGAGGGACATGTGACCAAATTCTAATCCTCTCCTGAACCCATATTTAATTACACTATGACTAATCTCCAGAGGGGTAGCATGTTTTGGACAGATACTCAGAGCATCTTTTTGTCGACATCACTGGCTGCTTTCAGTCCATGTATTTTTTAAGTCCTCACCTTCCACAACAAGCTGTCCAGTGGGAAGTCTCCCCATTGGATCACAGGGCTTGCTAAAACCTTTCTCCCCTCTTCCATCAAGAAACAGAATAGGCCGGGCGCGGTGGCTCGTGCCTGTAATCCTAGCCCTCTGGGAGGCCGAGGCGGGTGGATTGCTTGAGCTCAAGAGTTCGAGACCAGCCTGAGCAAGAGCGAGACCCTGTCTCTACTAAAAATAGAAAAATTATCTGGCCAACTAAAATATATATATATAAAAAATTAGCCAGGCATGGTGGCGCATGCCTGTAGTCCCAGCTACTCGGGAGGCTGAGGCAGTAGGATCGTTTAAGCCCAGGAGTTTGAGGTTGCTGTGAGCTAGGCTGACGCCACGGCACTCACTCTAGCCCAGGCAACAAAGCGAGACTCTGTCTAAAAAAAAAAAAAAAAGAAACAGAATAGTCCTCAGCAACAAAGGTTGGAAAGCTCTAAGCCATATCTGCATCTCGGGAGGTGTTTTTCATTGTTGTATCTCATCATGAAAGTACTTTAAAGTCTTTTCAACAGATAATTTGGCTTATCGAAGCTGCTTCTACCTTGTACATACAATGGCAGTCCATTTCTTGGTGACTAATTAATGATTTACTCTTGTACTTAAAGGAAAGTACACCTCCAGACTACTTGATAATGTGATATTGGCTCTTGTTCCAACCTTTATTCTCCCGTATGAGGCAGAATGGCTGCTCCTCTTGCCTGACATATATTGAACATCCATCTGCTTCATGCAGAATGGTGAACTTTGAGGGAGCTGGGTCATGGGAGACTATATCACACGTTACAATAACCAGATGAGATGACAGTTTGCAGCGCATCCCAGGTTAGTCATCTTTGCTTCCTGAGGATTCGGTGCTAGGCTGTAGCTGACCACATGCCCTCCCTTACCAGCTTACCCTGATGGTAAGTTAGCTCCATCAGGAGGGCACCTGGGATCTGGGGCCAGGGGCCCGAAGTTTATACGTAGCATAGAAAGTGAACTGGTGTCTGGCAGCGTTCCACAGGACAAGAGGCCTCCACAAGAGACCGGCTGGGCCTTTTTAAACCCTGAAGTTACAGCCAGGACGTACATGTCCATTCAAGGCTGCATGGACACGAACAGCTCTGGTCCTTGCTTAGGTGTGACCTCACCAGCAGAGATCTGGAGAGGTGGTGATTTCATGCATGAGAATTCTCTGTGAACTAAGGGTAGATGATTTGTGCCAAAAGATTCTTGAGTGAAGTCTTGGGTAAACAGCTCTCTGTTTTTGCTGTGAAACTTATTTATGATGTAAAACAACAGTGCTCTTTTAGAATCTAGTGATTAAAAAATTATATAAGCATGGAAAGTTACTGTGACTTCTTTAACACTTTTAGATGAATTTGTGTTGTGTTGAGCACAATAGTAGTATTTTCATGAAATTTTTAAATGGTGATTTTGTGTATGTGCAGACACACTTCATGTTGGGGCAGAGCCAGGGATACCTGGGTTTGTGAAATCCTCCAGTAATCCAGCACCCAGCAGTTGGGACACCTCGATGTGGTTCCATTTCTCTAATTGATCTGACAAGAAACCACATAAAGGAGGCCCCTGTCCACTAAGGCTGAGGGGCATATCCTCATATTCAACACCGGTGGATACGTAGTAATGTCGGTGTGTTTTTAGTGCTTACAGAAATTGTGTCTATAGAATTGCCTCTTCTCCACTTTCTCAATTTCCCTCAATTTTCCTCTGGCTATATTCTTATTATATTTGGGGACTGGAATAGTTTGAGTATAATCTAAATTGCAGTGCCTTCTATATGCTTCATTTTATATATTTATACATGTATATATATAGAGAGAGCTTAAAGTTATTAGGGGAAGTAAAATGTGTCACTTAATGCCCCCAAAGCTCTTCATCTTCCAATCTGCCAGATTTAAATCCTGGTTCTGTTACTTGGGCAAGTTACTTAATGTCTCTGTGCCTCAATTACCTCCTGTAAATTTTGAACAGTAGTAATTTTTCTTTCATAGGGTTATGATGTGGATTAGATAAGTTAATACAGGTAAAGCTCTTAGGATAGTACCTAGCATAAGGTAAGCATGCATTCCCCAAGTGTTAGCCGTTGTCATTGTTAATGATAATTATATGGGCGGTAGTTATGTAGATTGTTAATCAACTTTGATTCTGTTATTTGCATGTGAAATTATGGTTGAAAAGTTAGCTATATGAATCATTTATTGGCAAAGTTTCAGTATACAATGATAATTTTTTTTTTTATAGACAAGACTTAAAACCTATCTTGGATAGAGACTATTTAACCATTTAGCTGAAAATGGTATTTTTTACGTGCAATGCATGTGGTGAATCAGTGAAGAAAATACAAGTGGAAAAGCACATGTCTGTCTGCAGAAACTGTGAATGCCTTTCTTGCATTGACTGCGGTAGAGACTTCTGGTAAGCTCCGTGTAATTCGTATAGATCCATAATAAAGGTCCAGGTCAGTTTTGGAAGCCGTGGCCCCATAAAACTTGGAAAAATGAGGCAAATTTGAGGAAAGAAATTAAGAAAAAGAACTTGTAGGGTCCATTGATTAAAATGGGTATGATTCTTTGCAAAGTGCTTTAAAAAAAGACTTGCTTTTTAAGGAAGTCTTTGCTGGGCATGGTAGCTCATGCCTGTATTCTCAGCACTTTGAGGGGGCAAGGCAGGAGGATTGCTGGAGGCCAGGAGTTTGGGACCAGCCTGGGCAACATAGTGAGACCTTGTGTCTACACAAAATACAAAAATTTAGCCAGGCACAGTGACATGCACCTGTAGTCCCAGCTACTCGGGAGGCTGAAGCAGGAGGATTGCTTGAACCCAGGAGTCTGAGGTGGCAGTGAGCTATGATGACGACACTGCACTCCAGCCTGGGTGACAGGGTGAGATCCTGTCTGGAAAAGAAAAGAAGTTTTCAAGAGAAGGAGCAATTATGGTGATGAGAGGGTTTGATCAGTCAGTGGCACTGGTTGCTGTCTTCTTGCCACTGTTACCAGGCCCAGGGAAGGAGCCACACGGAGAGAGGCTCCAGGGGCTTTGTGGTTGGTTGTGTTAGACCAGGGTATCATGTGCCCATCACACTGAAGAGATGGACTTAGAAACCAGAACATAGATTTTTGGATTCACAGGGGAAGATGACTGGTAGCAGAGGAGACCAGGTCCTCCCTGGAAAGTGGGAGGTGCTGGCGGAGGTGATGTTCCTCCTGGCCCCACGCGTGTGGCGGGAGGCACTTGCACAGGGGAGGCGTCTGTGCAGGTGGATGATTAGTGGGGAGGTGAGGGGCAGAGCCCGATGTGCTCAGACACTGCTTCTCGAGGTGGGTCATTTGCGGAGGGCTGCCCTCTTCAGTTTGGGTTGATTCCCCTTTAGCTTCAGAGGGTTCAGGTGAAAAGCTGGCTATGGCTGCATTTGTCCCAGTGTCCTTTGTGGTATTTAGATGGTATTTGCTTATAGTCCATTTTAATTCATTCTAGAGCAATGATTTTTTGGGGGGAAACTGCTAAACTCTGTTCAGACCCAATCTTAAGAGGAAGCTTGATATATAAAATAGGTAAAAATTGGGTTGTTTTAATTAGGGGACTTGCCCCCGACCTTGTCCCCAACATTTCCCTGAGGAACCCCACAGAGCTTTAAAAAGATCACTTAAGAGAGAATCGAGTTTTCTTTTTTTGTAAGACTCTGAGACTCAGAACTTTTAGTGACCTGATACTGCCATTTTATACCAGCTTGTAATTTATAACAACAACTGATTTTTTTGAGACAGGGTCTCACTCTGTCACCTGGGCTAGAGTGCAGTGGCATCATAGCTCACTGTAACCTCAAACTCCTAGGCTCAAGCAAGCCTCCTGCCCCAGCCTCCTGATTAGCTGGGACTACAGGTGATGCCTGGCTAATTTTTTCTGTTTTTAGTAGAGATGGGGTCTCACTCTTGCTCAGGCTGGTCTGGAACTCCTGGCCTCAAGCATTCCTCCTGCCTTGGCCTCCCAAAGTGCAAGGATTATAGGTGTGAGCCACTGTGCCCAGCCTAGAACTGATTATTGATGGCCTACTATATTTCCAGGAACTCAGATTTTTGTAATTTAAGATAAAACTACCCTATTGCAGAGAATTTTATTTTATTTTTTATTCAGTTTATATATACTTGTGACTAAAAAAAAAGAAATACTGCCTATCGGTTTGGTCTAAGATGTTTGTATATAAAAATGGGTGAAAAATTAAAGTGGGTCTTGTATTGAAGAGTTTGGAGGAGGGGAGGTGTGGTTATGACCAGGAGGTCATAACGATGGCGAGTGAAGTAGTTGGGTGCTTGTGCCTTGGACATATGTGAAAAAGTACAGTGTGGACCACAGGAGGGAGGAGCAGCATGCTGGCACTAGTCAGGGCCTGCAGCCTGGGTGTCAGTCTAATGGTGGAATTTCTGATCACTTTAAAGGGGCGATGACTATAAAAACCATGTGAAATGCATAAGTGAAGATCAGAAGTATGGCGGCAAAGGCTATGAAGGTAAAACCCACAAAGGCGATATTAAACAGCAGGCGTGGATTCAGGTAACGTCTTTCTAATTCATGGAGTAGCTTCATCTGACACCTTCCTCTTTCTTTGGAAGCCCAAGAGACTGAGTAAATGTTATCCCTACAGACAAATCTTGGAAACATCATATCCTAGAATAGTCCGAGGTTGAACCAAACTACTTGAATAAGAGTTCTTTATTTTTCTATTAGTATAATTGCAGTACATTATGTCTGCAATCCATGTATTTTGCAGATTTCTTGCAAAAATATTTTAGAATTCTCAGTAGCTTTCCCCCAGCTATGCAACTGAGTGGAAGCTTTCTAATCTTTCTGTACGTTTAGTGATAATGCAACTTTTAAAACTCAGACTATGTTAATCTGTCATGTCTGTCAGTCATCAGAATCAGGCAAAATAAAGACACTTTCATTAATATAAAAGTACATGTTTTCACTTTGGTTAAGTAGAAAATTTATTGGCAAAAGCATTGAAATCCCTAATTCACTGAGAAGTGTAACTTGTAAAATGTTACCATGTACAGAATAGATAGCCCCAGGAGGGACTCAGAAAGGAAGGCAGGAGAGTGAAAAGACAGATGTCATATATGTGGAAAAATGTCCATAAAACCACCAATAAAAATAAAGTTGTTCCATTTGATGAAAGTTTTCAATGTGAGTTTTCTGATACTGACTATGTTGAGTAGCGTACTGATTTAGCATACTCCTAGACAGGCAAGTCTTCTGTTCACGAAGGACTTCCACAGTCTGCCCAGTGCAGGTGGAGAAGCTGTTGAAATCTTGGCTAAGATGTTTAGGCTGGTGACCATCAGCCACACTTTTGGGCACTCTGTCTGTAATCCTTTGAGAACCAGATTACATTCCTAGGCCCTGAGTTTGAGGTACCTGAGTCTATGAGTTCTACTTCTGCTGTCGTCACAGCCACAGGATGCGGGAAATCCTCTAAAGCAGAATTCAGCAAACAGTGGCCCATGGCCAGAGGCCACACACTGCCTCTTTATCAGTAAAGTTTTATTGAAACACAAGCCACAGCCATTTGTTTATCTGTTGCCTTTGGCTGCTTTAGTGCTATAAGGGTGTCATTGAGTAGTTGTGACAGATACCTGCAAAGCCTAAATATTTATTCTCTGGCCCTTTGCAGACAAAGTTTGCTGACCTTTGCTGTAAAACTCTCAGGCATCGTCAGCCCTGCCTGCTACTGTGTTTTAAATCAAGAACTAACTTGTGGTTCTGCCCCTTCCGCTGATTGCTGGTGGCCGATGCCTCTGTGCTAAATGGGCTGCTCTGGGACCCTTCTGACTGACGTGCATTTGGGATTTTGTTCTTTCCCCGAAATCCTTAAAACCCACATTTTAACAAATAGAATTAAAAAATCTTGTCAGAAGGGATCCCTGTTCTCCAAAAGCTTTTTATTAGTAGGTTGGGTATTTTGAAGTCATTAATATTATAAAGAGCTCAGAATATTGATCCCCAGAGGGACCCTTTCTCCTTTCACAATAAGACTGGACTGTTTCAGACTTTGTCTCACTTCTTCCTTCTAGCATCTCCCCCACACTTCCAGAAACTTGCTGCCTTAAAAGTTCGGCTGTATTCCATCTGCTGTATTCCAACCGTGGGGCTGGCTCCTCAAACCTCACCCGTGTCATTTCTGACACTCTGATCTGCTGCTCTCTTTTTTTTTCTGTTAATTTTTATGGCTTTATCATTTTAATAAAAAATAGGTGTGCATCAATTTTAAAAAAACACTCAAGTAATACAGAAAAAATACAGAGAAGAAAGTTAACACACGAGAGCAAAACTAGTCAGCTGGAAAAAACCGGTGTGAATGTTAGCTGAGCACCTCAGGTGTCTCTGGGCTTCCAGCCAGACTGTGGATAGAAGATTGGGAAGAACATTTAGTATCTCACACGGGTCACAGTGTTTTCCTCTAAACTTTGTCGCCAGTGCCCTGTTCTTTCCTGACACTGCTGGCTGCTCCAGCGAGTGCTGGGCCTCATTCTTTCCCTGTTGATGTTTGTCTTGTTTTCTTGGTGTACGTTTTCCTGCCTGGGTGCCTGAAGCCACTTCCTTATCCTTAGTATCCTGCATCGTTTTTTCTGGTCTGTTTATACATGAATTCCTAATGCAGGGACATTTTCCTCCATTATGTTTGTTTAGCTCCAGCATTTATCCTTATGTTGGCTCATTGGTGACCTCCTTCCTGTCTACTGATGTCTCCCAACTTTAATAATTATTTCTTTCCTCTGCCTTCACTGGGATTGCCAGATGCATTTTCTCTAGGTCACTAATTAGATTTTCATCTCTGTCCTGTTCTTATTTCAGATTTATTTATTAGATCTTAATGTTATTATCTTATTCTCAGTTTATGCCCTAGTCCCTATAATGCCCACTTTTTTCTGATTCTTTTGATCACATTTGGTTTGTTTATATGCTCTTCTTTTTTTCAGTTTGTTTTTTCTTTTTACTGTGGTTAAAGTATACACAACATAAAATTTAGGCTTTTAACCATTTCAAAACATACAATTAAGTATATTCACATTGTTCTACAGCCACCATTAGCATCCATTTCCAGAACTTTTCTGTCTCTCCAAACTGGAACTCTGTCCCCATTAAACGCTAACTCCCCAATCTCACTCCCCAGCCCCTAGTAACCGCAGTCTACTTTCTGTCTCTATGAATTTGACTACTCTGGGTATCCCATATAAGTGAAATCATACAATATTTATCCTTTTGTGGCTAGCTTATTTACCTTAACATAATATCTTTACCTTAACAGTATCTTCAAGGTGCATCCGTGTTGTAGCTTGTGTCAGAATTGCCTTCCTTTTAAGGCTGAAAAAATAATCCATTGTATAGATAGAATACATTTTGTTTATTTCTCTCTCAGTGGACACTTCTTCCTCTTGCCTGTTGTGAAAAATGCTGCTGTGAACATGAGTATACAAATATCTCTTTAAATCCCTGCTTTCAATTCTTTTGGATATATACCCAGCAGTGGAATTGCTGGATCGTATGGTAATTCTATTTTTAATGTTTTGAGGAACCTCCATACTATTTTCTGTAGCAGCTGCAGCATTCCCACCAGCAATGCACAAGGGTTCCAATGCCTCCACATCCTTGCCAACACTTGTTATTTTCTAATTTTTTAAGGGTAGCCATCCTAATGGGTGCAAAGTGGTATCTCATTATGGCTTTCGTTTGCATTTCCCTAATGATTACTGATGTTGAACATCTTTTCATGTATTTGTTGGCTATTTGTATATTTTCTTTGAAGAAATATCTATTTAAGTCCTTTGTCCATGTTGTAATCAGCTTGTTTGTTTTTTTGTTGTTGAGTTGTAAGAGTTCTTTATATTTTGAATGTTAGCCCTTTATCGTATATGATTTGCAAATATTTTCTCCCATTCTGTGGGTTACCTTTTCACTATGTTGATAGTGTCCTTTTTTGTTTCATTTTTGATACAGAGTCTCATCCAGGCTAGAGTGCAGTGGCATCATCATAACCTTGAACTCTTGGGCTCAAGCAATCCTCATGCCTCAGCTTCCTGAGTAGCTTGGACTACAGGCATACGCCACCATGCCTGGCTAATTCTTGTATTTTTTGTAGAGACAGTCTCACTATGTTGCTCAAGCTGGTCTTGAATTCCTGCCCTTAAGTAGTCCTCCCATCTTGGCCTCCCAAAGTGCTAGGATTACAGGCATGAGCTGCTATACCTGGCCCTTTGATGCACAAAAGTTTTTTAATTTTGATGTAATCCAGTTCATTTTTTAATTTTATTGCTTGTGCTTTTCATGTCATATCCAAGAAATTATTGCCAAGTCTTGAAGCTTTTCCTCTATGCTTTCTTCTAAAGGTTTATAGTTTTGCTCTTAAGTTTAGATCTCTGATCCATTTCGAGTTAGTTTTTATATATGGTATTATGTAAGGGTCCAAGTTCATTATTTTGCATATGGATATCCAGTTTTGTCAGCACCAGTTGTTGAAAACTGTCCTTTCTCCCATTGAATGGTCATGATATCCTTGTTGAAAATCATTTGGCTGTGTATGTGAGGGTTTCTTTCTGGAGTCTCTGTTCCATTAGTTTGTATGTTTATCTCTATTCCAAATCCACACTGTTTTGATTACTGTAGTATTGTAGTAAGCGTGAGACTTCCAACTTTATTCTTTTTCAAGATTGTTTTGGCTATTTGGTGTTCTTTGAGATTCCATGTGAATTTTAGGATTCACATGGAATTCTGTCTCCACTAGAAAGAAGGAGTTGCATGTGGGTTTAGTGTCCATGAATACTGGGCATTCTCACCTACCTCAACACTATAACAGTAAGAGGCTGCCCATGGCCCCCTTATGCCTATCTAGAGGAATAGCTTGTTACTATGTGTGGGGGGAAACACACACACACACACACACACACACACACACACAAAATATGTGTATATAAACTGGATTTTAATAGGAATTGCATTGAATTGTGCTTTGTGTAGTATTAACATTTTAATGATTTAATGATTCCAGTCCATGTACATGGAATGTCTTTTCATTTATTTGTGTCTGCTTTAATTTATTTTAACAATATATTTTGCTTTTCAGTACATAAGTCTTTGCCTCTTCGGTTAAGTTTATTCCTACCAAATTCTGTTTATTTTGATGATGTTGCAAATGGAATTATTTTCTTAATTTCCTTTTTGGGTTGTTCATTTTAGTGTATGGAAATGCAACTTGATTTCTGAGTGTTGATCTTATATCCTGAAACTTTGCTGAACTAGTTTATCAGTTCTAACACTTTTAGGGTGGAATCTTTAGGGTTTTCTATGCATAAGACCACATTGGCTGGGCACTATGGCTCATGCCTGTAATCCCAGCACTTTGGGAGGCCAAGGTCGGAGGATCAGTTGAAGCCAGGAGTTCAAGACCAACCTGGGCAACATAGCAAGACCCCTGCCCCCCCACTTTTTTTTTTTTTTTTTTTTTGAGACAGAATTTCACTCTGTTGCCCAGGCTAGAGTGCTGTGGCATCAGCCTAGCTCACAGCAACCTCCAACTCCTGGGCTCAAGCGATCCTCCTGCCTTAGCCTCCCGAGTAGCTGGGGCTACAGGCACTCGCTACAATGCCCGGCTAATTTTTTGTTTCTATTTTTAGTTGCCTGGCTAATTTTTTCTGTTTTTAGTAGAGATGGGATCTCACTCTTACTCAGGCTGGTCTTGAACTCCTGACCTCAAGCGATCCTCCCACCTCAGCCTCCCAGAGTGCTAGGATTACAGGCATGAGGCACCGCGCCCAGCAGCAAGACCCCTTTTCTACAAAAAATATTTAGAAATTACTGGGGCGTGGTGGCATGAGTCCCGGCTATTTGGGAGGCTGAGGTGAGAGAATTGCTTGAGCTCAGGAGCTCCAGGCTACAGCGAGCTTTGATCATGCTACTGCCTTCCAGCCTGGGCAACAGAGAAAGCCTGGCTCTTAAAAATGAAGAAAAGACTTAAAAATGAAGAAAAATGAAGAAAAGAAAAGACATTGTCTGTGAACAAGGATAATTTTACTTTGTCCTTCCAATTAGGCTATGCCTTTTATTTCTTTCTTGCCTAACTGTGCTGGCTAGAATGCCAGTACTACCTTGAATAGAAGTTAATCTATATATTTTTAAGCATAGGCATAAATGCAGAATATAGGTTTAAAATGTGAACCCTTTAGCTATAGCAAGGACTTTTTAGTTTGGCTTTCATGAAATTCATGTGTCAATTGTTTCTGTTTTTATCTTTTTTGTAGAAAATTAATGAATTAATAAAGAGACCGAATGTCAGCCCCAAAGTGAGAGAACTCTTAGAACAAATTGGTGCTTTTGACAATGTACCCAGGAAAAAGGCAAAATTTCAGGTATGGGTTGGATTCACTTCCCTGTGTGGAGGAGCTGTGTGGCCAATGACTGAGCTTGTGTGTACTTGTCAAAATGGGATAAATTACAGGGGCAGGGAAAAGCCTACCTAATGAGTAGGACATTGGACACTATTTGGGTGATGGGCACATTGATAGCATTACAAAAACTCAAGCATTACAAAAACTATCCATGTAACAAAAACAATTGTACCCCCTTAATATTTTGAAATAAAAAAAAATGGGGTAAATGGTTCTTTTTTTTTTTTTTTTAATAGAATTGGATGAAGAACAGTTTAAAAGTTCATAACGAATCCATTCTGGAGCAGGTGTGGAATATCTTTTCTGAAGCTTCCAGCGGTGTAAGTTGTATCTAATTTTAGATTTGCAGTGTGGCGAAAATTCATAGTACTGAAATGGGAATGTCTTATTCTTGGAGGTCAAGACAGCCTTCTTTTTCAGAGAGCCTCTTTGTGCCTCCATTTATGAGAAGGAATGAACTGAGTGCATAGCGGAGAGGATTTCCTTATTGTGCAGAGACAGATATTTAATCCCAATGTTTGGTAATGGTGCCAGCTAACATGTAATGATTTGCTTAGACATCAGGCAGTGGCATGCTTTGGTGAGAATGGGAGCTTTGGATTTCTGACAGCCCTGGTTTGAGTCCCTGCTGTGCTGTTTGCCTCACGTTTGATCTAGGGCATGTTATTCACCTTCTGAGCCTCAGTTTCCTTAACTAAAAAATGTGGATAGTAATATTGATTCATTTATTCAATACTTACTAAAGGCCACGCACAGTGGCTCACGCCTGTAATCCTAGCACTTTGGGAGGCCACGCAGGAGGATCACTTGAGGCCAAGAGTTCAAGACCAGCCTGAGCAACATAGTGAGACTCCATCTCTACAAAAAATAGCTGGGTGTGGTCGTGCAAGGCTGTAGTCCCACATTCTCGGGAGACTGAGCCAAGACGATTGCTTGAGCTCAGGAGTTTCAGGTTATAGTATGATGTAGTATGATGACACCGCTGTACACTAGCCTGGGCGACAGAGGAGACCCTGTCTCAAACAAAAATAAAATTAAAAAAATAAAAACTTACTGAGTGTCTAATCTGTGCCAGTCCCCAAACAAAAAATCTAAAGCATCTCAGGTGGCGGTGGTGGTATTATGAAGAAAAAACAGGGTAAGGACATAGTGATGAGGTGTTCTTAAGATAAGAGGTTAGGGGGCCCTGGGCGGCCTCTTAATCTTGTAGTGTAAGGTAGATGAGGATGCCCCAGTATTCAATGGGCACTCAAGTCTCATACAACTCCTTCCTTCTGCTGGAGAGAGAATTCCTTTGATTAATTAAATTAACTGTCTGTTAGTCAATGGTTTGATAGTGAGAGGTCCTAAATGTGGAATATACATGCAGAAAGTCTTAGTTTGATATCATTTAGCCATATTGTTGATTACATTGTTAATGTAAAATTTTTTTCCCCCCTTCAGTTGTACTTTGCTTCCATTTGGAGCTTTATCCTATTTGGAGACACATATCAGTAGTTTCAAAAAACAAAGTTCTGACTGGTCTTTTATTCTAGTCAGATTATCAGGGGTTGATTTGTTTTGTGTAGAGAGAATCATTTTGGCAGCAAATTGAGATCAAAATGAAACTTTACCTTGGCAGTATATCATTTGTCTCTTTCAGAATATACAAATTGGGCCTTTGAAACCTTATAACCAACCACTTAATTGGGATTTATGTGGCACCTATTTTTTATAGGTTATTTATTTTAACTAAGAAACAAAGATGTGAAATTGCTTAGTTCAACTGCAGGGTTTAAAAAAATCATGTTTTCCAGTTTCCCCTTTGAAGGAACATATTAAAATATCTTAAACATACTTAAATTAAATGATCAGTAAACAGCCCATGGTAAATTCCTTTGCCTTTGCCCTGTGACCCTCCTGGCATGTCCCTGGTTTTGTCTGCAAAGTGAAAGGTCCTGAGGTTTTCTCTGTCCACACATCAGTGTCTGTCCTGTAACTGCTCACCAGGCTCAGGTTGGGTACTTTTCTGTCCTTTTCAACCCCATCACAGCTAGCCTGGTCACTGTGGATCCAGTCATAATTAGGCCAAAGTCCTGCCTGCGTGGAGCTATCTTCTAACAGGGGAGATGGGCAGCCACGTATATGTGTCACAGAGTAACATCAGGTCCTGATAAGTGCTGTGAAGAGGCAGAAGGCAGTGGAGAGGCTGAGACTAAGAGAGGAGGCTCTGGCAGGCAAGTCAGTCCAGGTGTCGAGGAGACCACGTGTGAGGAGAACATGGAATGAAGTGGGAAGAAGATGGGGAAGAATACATTGAGCAGCTGCTGGATGGATGAGCATGTGCATGCATCTTCCCTCCCTCTCCCCCTCCCTCCCCCCCCCCAGCCCCCACCAGTGGCCAAGGAGTTGGTTTGGACATGAGGCAAAGTAGTAGCTGGAGACTTGATCTAGATTGGGTAGAAGGGAAGCTAAGGTCTCAGGCATTCAGTGGTCGTAATAATATTTTACTAGAAGATACCAACAGAATTGTAGAATAGATGTAAAGTTTCTTTGTCCTAGTCTTCCTCCTGAGTCTATTTCTGAATTCATCCATGAGCCTTGATGGCTCAGTGTCTCTGAACCACAGCTACCGAGAAAACGTCAACTATTTAGTTCAATATCTGTTTCCTAATGCTGCTCTTCCAACTAGGGGTTGAGCATTAAGGTGTGAAGTCTTGTACTCTAGCAGAAGCCCGTCCTCCTTTACTTGGTCCAGTTTTAGGGATAATAGTTCCCCTTTGCAACCTATAGTCTCCCAGAGGAGGAAGACCGTAGGTCACTTGCCCTCTCCTCTGGCTGGCAGTTAGCAGAGCTGGAGCTTGAACCCAGGCCTGCAGGTGCGTCAGCCTGCTGGTTTCTGGCACCCGCAGCAGCCCTGGAGCTGCTGCCGCTGGCCTGCTCCCTTCCTCCCAGAGGCAGTGGTGTTCTTGGAGCAGTGCGGGACGTTGCTCCACGTCATCGCTTGAGGTAAGGTAATGTCGCCAACGGAAAGCTGGTCTTCGTCCAGTGCATGAAGTTTGGTTCTCTGTGGTTCCTTACTCACAGTCCTTTGCACTATATCCAGGCGTCCCTGGACCATCCCGAGGGCAGCTATCTAATCTGAATAATGATGATAATAACAGTTCCTTTGTCTAATATTAATACTTGATAATTTACAAAACTTTGCATGCATTGGGCTGGTTTATTGAGCATCGACTGTGCTGGGCACCTACGTGTCTTCTCTCATCTTCCCCGTCCGTCCTGGTATAGGGAGGTGTTGCCACCTCTCGCTTCACAGGTGAGGAAACAGGTTCAGAGCAGATGAATAACCTGCCCTGGGTCGCCTGACTAATTAACAGAGCTGGAACTTGAACCTAGGTCTGCAGACACGTGAACCCAGTGGTTTCTGCCATACCTAAGTGCTTTTGTCTTCCTTCATGCAAAAAAAAAGTGAACAGTGAGCCAGAATGAACGGTCTGGCTCAGGTGACATAAGGATTCTTCCTTTTCCCCGTGGATTGAAAAATGTCTGTTGAGTGCAGAGGGCTGTGGGCTGGGGGGGGGTTCTCATTCTGCATATTACTGCTTCAGTTTAGCTGGGGGGGTGGGGCTCACAGTTATAAAATGGTAAGTGATAAAACCGTTTTTCTTCAACAGTTTATTTAATCATTACGTGCGATGATGTGAACACCTGTGCTCACACATTCAGAGTGAGCGTTTATGTGTTTCTTTTGCTTGGTAATAAGGAGCCAGTCAGGAAGGGACAAGACCCACAGGCGCACAACCAGGTGACAAAACCCCGTGCAGAGACCTGCACAGCGAGTGATGCCAGGGAGGAGCGAGCAGGGGCAAAGAAGAACAGAAGGGAAAGGAAGGAAGAGCGGCAGAAGAATCAGAAAAAAGAAAAGAAAGAACTAAAATTAGAAAACTCAAAGAGTCAGAACCCTAAGAAGCGCAGAAGGGGACAGAAGGCTGACCTTGAGGCTGCTGGGGAGGAGGCCCCCGGGGCCGGTGGCTCTGCAGGGATGGAGAGCAGGAAGAAGAGGCGCAAAGGCCAGCCTGCGGAGGAGCGGCAGTGGGGACACGGAGCCGGGGGGCCGGGGCAGGGCGCCGGCCAGGAAGAGACGGGGAAAAGGAAGCGGAAGCTCTCAGAAGGTAAGCAGCTAGCTTGTGCTCTAGGATTCATTAAAGAATGTTAAAGCTGTGAATTTGGGGTATATGCAACCTGTTAGACTTTGTGTTTGAACCAGGTATGGGTAAGAGCATGAGCTTTGGGGTTAGGCCAGCCTGGGCTCAGTCTAGGTGGGTGACTTTGCCCTCAGCCCCCCAGTGCCTCTGCAGCCCAGCGTGACAGGTTGCTCGGAGGGTCAGTAGGATGGGGTGTGGAATGTGCCTGGCATGAGTAAGGTCTCATTGGATGGCAGCTGCTAGCATAAATGCAAGATCTTTTATTTTTCAATGTTTCTAAATACTTAGTCGAAACAAATTCTAAGAAGAAAATGATGAAGATCCCAGGACATCCTGAGGGTGGAGAACTGGAAGACCATGTGGCTCCTGCAAAAGGTATCATTTCCATCATTTGAAAAGCAAATGTAGGTTTGTGTAGGTTGGGGCAGGGGCCAAGAGATGCCCCCTTCTGGGGAAGGAGGAGGTGAACTGGGCACTTCTGGCAGGGTCTTACCCTCCAGAAGCCTGTGTAAGAATGTGAAAGCAAAATCAGTTCTCTAGGTTGTGTGGGTCATTCCAATAGTGCCTCTGTCTCTCTGTCTTTAAGGAAAAATGTAAGGCAATCTGGACTAGAAATAAATATTATCTTTGGAATTTAGAAGAAACCCAGTATGGCTTTCTGAGACCCTGCTCCCTTTTCCCCTTCCCAATTCTCTTGTCCTTGCCTCTCATTATTCCCCTAGAAGTACCCTCAAGTCCACCCAGATGGGGCTCTTCGCTTCCCCATCGCTGGGTCTCTTCCTGGTGTCCCCTTGCTTGTGACTCCATGGCCACCTGCTCTTCTTCAACCACAGTGTGTACTTGTCGGCATCCAATCCCTGGCCACTGGGGTTCCTTTTAAATGCTGTTGCTTACACAAAACTGCTCCCGCTTCCCTGGACCTGAAGCATTTCCTCCACCTGGGAAGTGGCAAGTCTCTGTCCTCCTGCCTCCCCACCCTGGGGGTGCTGCCAGTCCAGAACAGGCCCCAGGGCCCAAATGGGGATCACAGCTTGGTCTGCAGAAGTTCCTAACTGTCAGGGCTGGGTTCCATCTCTTAGCTTAAAACCCCCCTCCCAACTGTGTATACAGTAGGCCCCCCATGTGCAGTTTTTAGGACTCTTGGTCCTGAAATACTAAATGGAAAATTCCGGAAGTGAGCTATTCCTGAGTTTTAAATTGCACACCATTCTGAACAGTGTGATGGACCCTCTCGCTGTCCTGCTCTGCTCCTTCGTCATAAGAAGGGTGAGGACAGTGCAGTATTGTATCTGAGAGAGAACGAGCACATCCACATAACTTGCTGTGGTAGATTGTTATAGCCGTTCTAGTTTGTTATTATTCTTGTTGGTCTCCTACTGGGCCTCATTTGTACAGTAAGCTTTATCATAGGTGTCCGTGTTGAGTTACATGTTTTCTTTTGAGATCGTCGTAGCTTCATATACACCTGTAAGAAATAATGGAGACGTATGTCTCCTCAGGTGTCCAGGTGCCCTTTGCGTCGTTTCCCCCGAGGGGACACTTTACAGAACTGCAGAGCAAGGCCTTGGCCAGGACGTTGGCATAGGTTCAGTCAGGGCACGGCCAGGACGCCGTGTTGGCCACACCCACTTCCTCTCACCCCCAGCCCCTCCTTAACCTCTCACTATCTATCACTAACCTGGCCTCCACTTTTGTAGTTTCCAGAATGTTCTGTAAATGGATTCCACGGCGTGTGGCCTTTTGAGACTGGCTGTTTTCACTCAGCATTAGTCTCTGGAGGTTCCCCTGGGTTGTCGCGCCTGTCAGGAATCCTGTCCTTTTCATTAGTAGGGCGTGGCCCTGGTGCAGAGTCCTGCGCTTCTCTGAACAGTCACCTGCTGTGACCAACATCTGGGTGGTTTCCAATTTCTGCTTATTGTGAATAAACTGCAGTAAACATTTATGTACAGGCTTTTTTTGTAAACATAAGTCAGTTTTTCTGGAATAAATGTCCAGGAGTGCAATGGTGTGTCATATGGTAGTCGCGTGTTGTTTCATTTTTAAGAAACTGCCAGCCTTTTCAAGAGTGGAAATGCTATTTTATGTTCCCACCAGGAACATGTGCGTGATCCAGCTTCTCCACATCCTGGCCAATGCTGGGTGTTGTCACTATTTTGTGCATTATTTTTCCATTCTGATAGGTGTGTAGTAATAGCTCATTGTGGTTCCAGTTTGTAAGTCTCTAATGGCTAATGATGTTGCACATCTTTTTGTGTGTGTATTTGCTGTCTATATATCTCTTCATTGAAATGTCCCTGTTTTTTTGCCCATTTTCTAATTGCATTGTTTCGGGTTTTTTTCCCTTTGTTTATTTGTTTGTTGTTTTTTACGGTTGAGCTTTGAGAGTTCTTTAAGTATTCTAACTATTAGTCCTTTGTGAGATACGTGGTTTGTGAATTTTTTCCCAATCTATAGCTTGTTTTTTCATCCTTTTTTTTTTTTAAAGACGTGGTCTCATACTTACCTGGCAGGGGAGATACCATGATCACGAAGGTGGTTCTCCCAGGGCAGGGCTTAGCCACTGCACTCCGGATGTGCTGACCCCTGCGATTTCCCCAGAGGTGGGAAACTGGACTGCATAATTTGTGGTAGTAGGGGACTGTGTTCACACTCTTCCTTGGGGAAAAAAAAAAGACATGTTCTCGCTCTGGTGTCCGGGCTAGAGTACAGTGGCATCATCATAGCTCACAGCAACCTCAATCTCCTGGGCTCAAGCGATCCTCCTGCCTCAGCCTCCTGAGTAGCTGGGACTATAAGTACACGCCATCACATCCGGCTAATGTTTTTATAGAGAAGGAAGTCTGGCTATGTTGCTCAGGCTGGTTTTCATCCTCTTAATAGTCTTTTGTAGAGCAAATGTTTTTCATTTCAATGAAGTTCAGCTTATTAATTTTTTCTTTTGTGAATTGTGCTAAGAACTCTTGACTTAGCCCTAAATCCCAAAGATTTTTTGTTTACTAAATTATTTTTTGTATAGATCTTTTTTACAAATAAAAATTTTATATATTTAAGGTGTGCAACTTAATGTTTTACTATTTGTATACATTGCAAAATAGTCACCATACTCAAGCTAATTAACACATCTGTCGCACACACATTGGGCATTTGTGTATGGTGAGAACACTTAAGACACACCCTCTTAGCAAATTTCAAGTATACTCTAAATGTTTTTAGTTTTACATTTTACATTTAAGTCCATGATCCATTTTGTAAGGTGTAAGATCTTACTTAAACTTTCCGCTTTAGCTGCCTTTCTCTCACATGACTTTGGGGCATGTAGGGGCATCGCCTTGTTACTGCCAGGTAGGGACAGAAGCTCAGGCCTCCACTGGGCCTCCATGGGCCCTGGAGGATGGATACTCCTTGTTCTGCTGAGCAGAGCTCCCCATGTGGGTCCAGTGTGGATGAAAGCCCAGAATTCCTGCCTGGCTTTTGCTGGTGTTGGGTGAGGGTGGAGCCACGGTTTTTTCTGTTGGGCTGGAGTTGAGTGGTTGTTGTGTAAAAGGTTTCCGTCTTGCTAGGCTGCCCCTTTCCTGGTCCATTGCCAAGAGAGAGCAGGCTTCTGTGGGGCTTTCTGGTCTGTGCCTGTCGGTGCTGCAGGGTGCTAGATTCATCGGCTCCAAATCTGCGGTACAGGAGGCAAAAAGCTCGCCCCCCACCGCTCTGCAGCCCGAGCTCCCAGCCAGTCTCTGCTCTTTCAGTGTCGTCTTATGTTTGTTGTATATATAATTTCAGGGTTCTTAGTGGCACTTAGCAGGAGCAACAGGGGAAAGTACGTCTACACCATCTTCTCAGGAGTGGAAGTCCCCTAGATGAGTATTTTTAGTCCCTCGTATAATAATTTGTAGTTGTCCTCACTCTTGTTCAAGGTTAAGCTCCTTTTGCTAGTGTTTGTCTTCCAAACTGTGTTTGACAGCCCCATGATCTTGGTGGATGCTCAGTAAATTTTTACCGAGTTCCTTGAATACAACTCTGTCTTTCTACAAGCGTTTGTAGAGATGATGGTGCTGGTTTGTGATGCTTATTTAACGTGCTCACTCTGAGAACGAGCACTTTGAAGAGAAGTAAGTGCTTCTAGGCCACTGTGATTAGACAAAGCGAGTGACTGCTCCGTGGTGCCAGGGTGCCCGGCTCACTGGAGTTTCCCAGGAAGCAAATAGATACTGCAGAAATAGATACTGCAGAAATTGCCTTCTGGTAATACAGCAAAACAAAATGTCTAACATGTTATTCTTTATGTTGTAGATAAATTCAACTGGAAGGGAACTATTAAAGCAATTCTAAAACAGGCCCCAGACAATGAAATAGCAATCAAAAAGCTAAGGAAAAAGGTATGGTATATGAACAAATCCAGGCGCATAATAGCTGGGGAGAATTTATTTTAAAATGTGCAATTGTTACATATATATCTATATATTTAACCTGAACTGCTCTAAGTGTGGGTGTGTGTCAGTGGTCCGTGGGAGGGAACTGGGCCAGAGCCCATCACACAGCCGCAGCGCGGCCTAGATTTGGGGCCTGTTTATAAGACTTTGAAGACAGGCTCCATTTATTTAATTTTTATTATGTTTGAAAATTATTGTTTGAGATATTTTTCTCTCTTTTGCTTATTGTAGAGCAATGGTTTCTTCTCTTTGCTTTAACTTTGTATCTGTGTATGATACACGCACAGCCACGTGCTCATAGCATGGGTTTCCACAAGCACAGCACACCTGTGGAACCAGCACACGAGTTTCTTTATCTTTCGCTGTTGCCCAACTTCTGGGCTAAGGAAAGAACATTGTAAGGTAAATTTCAATGATAAATACACCCATTTGATGTTTGTTTTTCTCTGTGAAGGTTTTAGCTCAGTATTACACGGTGACAAGTGAACATCACAGATCCAAAGGTGAACTCCTGGTCATCTTTAATAAGAAAATCAGCAAGAACCCCACCTTTAAGTTATTAAAGGACAAAGTCAAGCTTTTGAAATGAACATTTCTGTATTTAAAAAGTGAATCCATTCTACTGACTTCTTCCTTTCACTGCTGTTTGTAAAATGTGTAGTGAATTATGATAACTCAGACTGTGCTTTCTGAAGCTGTTATTTTTAAGTTAAGGAAAAGTATATTTTTGGTAGAAATTTTATGAAAAAATAAAATATATTCTTATCCAAAATTCTGAATTTGTGGTGGCAAAAATTAATGTACTTTAAAATTTATTTGTGGAAACTTTAAAAATGCAGTGGCAAAAAATGGCAAGTCAAAAAATAATTCTTCTATTGGCTGGGCACAGTGGCTCATGCCTGTAATCCCTGCACTTTGGGAGTCGGAGGTGGGAGGATCACTCGAAGCCAGGAGGTTGAGACCTGGGTAACTTAGTGAGACCCGGTCTCTACAAAAAATATGAAAAATTAGCTGGCATGGTTGCATTCACCAGTAGTCCCAGCTACTCAGGAGGCTCATTCAGGAGGTCCACTGGAGCCCACCTGGTACTGGGCAACAGAGCAAGATCCTGTGTTTTTTTGTTTTTTTGTTTGTTTGTTTTCTGGTCAGCAGACTAGAAGGAAATGTTTGTTTGTTTTTTTAAAGTAATTCCTTTTTTGTTCAGACTAAAAAGTATTCATTTTAACCACATAATTTCTATACATTTTTGATTAGATATTTTTTGTACATTTGTTTTTTTGTGTTGTTAAAGTGTGTATGTAAATTGTAGTATTTGGTCCAGGCATTGCTGTGACAAGTCTTTTATATGTGCTGATCCTTAGCCAGAAGTTACCCTCTCCAGAGGAGGCGTCTCTGTAGCAGGCCCCACTGTGGCTCCTCTGCCTTCAGCCGAAGAAGACCTGTCTGTTGGGACTAGACTCGGGAGTAGTCTGTGGCCAGAAGCAGGAGGTGCAGGGAAATAGCCCATTGGAGACGGAGCCTTAACTAGCTGTGTGGCCGCTGGGCTGGGAAGTGGTGTTCTGAGTGCTGCTGGTTGCCAAGGAGGGAACCTGTGCCGCCTCCTGGTGGTTGAGTAGGTTTTGCCCACAAGTCCCTTAAAAGAGGCGGAAAGTGTCTGTGGTAGTAATCAGGGAATACCTCATCCTGCAGATGAAAGCAAGGCTGGGACGGAGAACAAGTGTTAGGATTAGAGGGGGAGGAGGGGGCGAAAGGGGGACAGAGACCCCGTCTGAGCTTCTGAGTGCCCCTAGGAGGTCAGTGGGCCAGCTTCTTTCTGGGATTTGCCAGCCAAGCCAAGTAGCACCTGTGCTCAGTTCTGGTTTGAGGACGCGCCACTGTAATGGGGGGAATTGAGGGGCACCGTGTTGAAATGAACAGGACATCACAGGCTTTAGAATCAGGCCTGGAGTCAGGTCCTGGCTTTGTCCCTTATCAGTTAACCTCTCTGAACCTCTCTTTCCTCATCTGGACAGTGGAGACAGCAGAGGGTTGTGAGTGAATGAACTAGTTCCTTTAAAGTACAAGCACCACCCCTAAACCCATGTCACTACCGTTATTGTTATCAGTAGCCCTCTTTGAGCCACGAGGAGCTTTAAACAGTCTGGAAAGCAGAAGGAAAAGTGGGAAAGGGAAGCTCGACCCAGACCACACACCTAATCAGGGACAAGACTGGAACTCAGCTGTGACTCTGCATCCAGGACGTCCTCCTGCTCTGGCACGCCAGGGGCAGAGCTGTGGTCCACCATCCACCGGGGCATGGCAGGGAGATGCAGAGCCACCCGTGAGAGTCACACAAGGATGTGCAGGTGTCATAGTAGTTGAGAAGTTGTGATTTTTATTTTTCTGCCAAAACTACCTGTGTCCAGGTTTACTGTGATACCTTTAAGGCAAAGTTTGCCAACTGTGACAAAATTAAAAGGTATCCTTAACTCTGTAGGTGAGTCCTCATTTTTGTCATCCTCACCAGCCGTTACCCAAGGTTCTCAAGAGTCAGAACTTCTGGGCAGCCCAGTGCAGAAATGGGGCTGGCCGTGCTGCCCAGGATCCCAGCAGGCGTCCGTCCCTGGGGCTGAGGACATGGGCTCTCAGTTCCCCCGAATGCTGCAAGGACGGAGCAAGGCCAGGGCTGGTGTCTAACGGTCCATGCTATGGAAGAGTCTCTTCATCGGACACTGCAGTTGGTGGCAGCAAGGGCTAACCGTGTGTGCAGCTGCCCTGGGGGTCTGCCTGCAAAGCGTGGTCCGTGGGTCATGCCCAAGGCCCTTACACAGAGACCACCCTTGTCGGTGTTGGCAGTTGCCTGCCTGATGAACTCTTAAACAGGCATGATACTGAAGCTCCGGGGACTTTGGAAACCGATGCAATGATGTTCCCATAAGGTTTTACAGTTTCGTTTTGTCTAAGTTGAGCATAAGCTTAATCCTGCCATGTTCTGCCTGTCTTCCGGCTGGTCTTGGGTCTGGCAGTCAGGTACCCCCAGACCTGCCAGGGGTGCATTTTGACACACCGTGGTTGTCCTGGTGTCTTATTTTCTGGGGTATGCCTGGCATCTGCCAACCATGTGTACTGGCCATTTTTCATGATGAGCTTAGCAAGCAGGATTTGAGAGAAGATGGGCTCTGCCCAACTCCAGAAGATTAGGATGTGTGACTGCTGCACACTGGGGCCCTCCTTAACGCTGGGCACAGCGGGCACTGGGCCCTCCTGTGAGGAGCAGGCTCAGGACAAGTGGGAAGCCAGGGAGTGAGCCAGGGCTGCCTTTCCCCTGTGCCCGGCTGCACAGCCAGACCCAGGCCCACTCGGAGGTCAAACGAATGTTAACCGTTGGTGGCAGAGCAGCTCTTATGTGGAGACACAGAAAGTGTTACTTTATAGTGATTCCTGAATTACACGTGGGCAAGAGGTTGGTTGTAGTATAGTTAACCCCTGTTCTTGTTCCAGTAAACTGGATTTTGGCAAAAGAGTTGGTACATAGGTGAAATCTCACCCCTGTGAATTCCGGCAGAGGAACTACTGATTGTAAACGTGGTGGGATTTCACATGTAAAGAGACTCCATTGGAAAGTTGTATGTGTGCATGGAGTTTTGCTTTTCCCACAGACATATTTAGACCCGAATGCTCTAGTACTCTCCCTGCTGGCAATTCTGCACTGAGCCCTTTTGTCATTGAGACGCTTCTGATTCACAAGGACTAATAAGTCATTCCAGATTGTCTACCCTGGGCCGAGCTCTATGCCAGGCGCTGTGTCCCAGAGGTCTCCGGGGAGGGGAGACAACATTGGGGCGGACATAGGAAAAGGTCATGAGGGTGTGCTGGGTATAACGTGGGCCCAGGAGGGACAGGGTAGTTCTGCCTGGGGTACGGACAGAGGGTGCTAGGTTACTAAAGACCCCTTGGATTGATTCTTGAAAGATGGTTATTTATTACCTGCTTGATGCATCAAGGCATCTTTTTCATATTCCTGCCACTTCACTTCCTCTCACCCTGACTCCCACATGGGTGCAGAATGAGGGGTATGTTCTAAGCAGGGGTCACGTGCCAGAATTAGATTTGAGGCTGAATCTGAACTTTGTGTCTAACTAGCCAAGTTTCCCCTGCCCCCCCCGCCCCCGCTTAGGCAGGTTATTTAGCTTCTCTGAACCTCAAGGTTCTTTCCTGTTGCACTGACTTCCTAAGGTAGATAGAGTGAAGTTAAAATACTATACCCAAAGGGCCTGGCACACAGTCAGTATCTGAAAACATCTCCTCTTAAAGTACGTGAAGCACACAGACTGTGCCATGTCGACCACTGACTGCCGGAAGCGCTGGCTCTGACATCTGCTTTTCCCACACGAAGCTTTCGGGATGCCCAGGCTGCGGCAGAGAAGAAACAAGGTGGCCACACCGTGCATTAGGGCAACACATTTAAATGAAGAAATCCCCTTCAATTTTGAGGTCACATTCTAGCTTACAGTTAATGTTTAACCGGTTTTCAGGACAAAGACACAGTCCTGGCCGGGCACAGTGGCTCACACCTGTAATCCTAGCTCTCTGGGAGGCCGAGGCAGGTGGATTGTTTGAGCTCAGGAGTTCGAGACCAGCCTGAGCAAGAGCGAGACCCCGTCTCTACTAAAAAAATAGAAAGAAATCAGCTGGACAACTAAAAAATATATATACATATATAAAATTAGCCGGGCATGGTGGCACATGCCTGTAGTCCCAGCTACTCGGGAGGCTGAGCCCAGGAGTCTGAGGTTGCTGTGAGCTAGGCTGAAGCCATGGCACTCTAGCCCGGGCAACAGAGGGCGACTCTGTCTCAAAAAAAAAGAAAAAAAAAGACACAGTCTTACAACTGCCAAACCACCTTATACAAGTTGATATTTTGGTGTAAACTTTTTCTGTTGCAGTATGACATACATACAGAAATGTATGCAAATGTTAAGTACTGCTCACTGAGTTTCCAAAAGTGCACGTACCTGTGTCACTAAGTCAAACAAATAGACTATTTAGCCCAAGGGTACCCATACCCGTACTTCTATCCGCGTGGATTGGTTTTGCCTGGTTTTCAACTTGACATCAATGGAATTGCACGGCATGCACCCACTTGTGTCTGGCTGCTTTGACTCAACATTCCATGAGATTCACCCATGTTGCTTCGTGGCGGGAGCTTACGTTGGCTTTGCTGCTGCACGGTATTTCCCCCTTCTGCTGTTGATGAGGTGACTGTTTCCAGGGCGACTGGGTTTCTGACAACACTGACGACACGGTCTCCTGGTGCGTACACTTTCTCATCACTGCGGAGCGCATGCCCAGGAGTGGCAGTGCTGAGTCACAGGCATGTTTCGGCTTTAATAGACACGGCCAAACAGTTCTACTAGTTTATACTGTTGCCCTCCGTGGTACATGAGTTTACTTTGCCCCAAAATGTACTAAAACTTACTATTTCTTGAATTTCCATCCCTGTGTCTATCTCCTCAAAATAGCTGCTATTCAGTGCTGTCAAGCAAAATCGCTGAGGGTTACACTAGATTATAAAACTGTGGAAAATGGTGTCTCCAAGTTTTCACGGCAGATTTCAATCTTGGGTGATGTTAAAAATAAAACAGAATAGCAGTTCCCCCCAGCTTAAAGAATGGCATCTGCTTACCACTGTCCTTTTCACATTTAAAGAAAGTTAAGATCTCGCTTAGTTTACTTCTCATTAGATTTAACAGCTTCTGTAATTTGGGGTTGGACCCTACTTCTAACCGTCCGTCTTGGTTATAAGACGGAGAATTTCTGAGAAAAAATCGGTATGCACTGATGAAAAGAAAAGTTCCTTTGTTTTCTTTTGAGTGCAAATGCTGCTTTAGTTTTTTTGTTATTGTTATGGGATCTAGGGAAGCTTCAATTTATTCCCTTTGACAGGAGTGATTAAACTGCCCCTGTGGTACTTTAAATTGTAATTACTGAGTAAATACATATGTTTGTCAGAGTTTAAAGGTCAGACGTCGCTCAGGAGGTCAGGCCTCTGTCTGGCCACAGAGAGGCTATTGTGAGCTGCTGAAACGCTACTCTGCTGTTCTCCGTTCCCGGTAACCTCAGGCCGGCCCCTGTGGGAGGCCTGTGGTCGTCCATATATTAGATTTCCCCATTGTAGATCATAGGTAGGTAAAGTCGGTTCTATTGAGGACTTTCTAACAGCATTGCTTTGGGGATTTGGCATCAGGTTTGAATCCGGATACTGATAGTAATGTCATTGGATAGGCCCGCTTAGACTGATTTTATGTGGAACAGGGAGGTATTATACATACAGCTAAACTTGAAACGGCAGTCTTTCTCTCATTCAGCTTTCAGAAAAAGGTTAAGGTCATAGAATTTCTCAATTTTAAGGTGTCACTGCATAAAATTTCTTAAGCCTCTTGGCACTTGCTGCTACACGACTCTAGTTTCAATGCTGTGAGAGTTGGCATATACTTTTATAGTGTTTGGCTATTTTTTGCTTATTATCCAGGTTTCATGATGTTCCACAAAAGCACCTGCACTCTACTGTTTGAATGAGTTTGAGAATTGTGGGTCTGGAAGGAGAGGCAGTAGTTGCAAAAAGAAAATTGTAATGACAGCGGCCACTGTATGCCAAGGGCTGTCTGTGCCAGCCGCTGTCAGCCCCTGACCACCAGTTCTCTTCCCGGCACGTCACAGCGCTGTCGCTGGGTTCGGGATGAGCTCGCTCTTCCCCTCGCAGCCGGGCCCTGCCTGCTGCTGCTGATCGCGAAAGGCTGGTGTTTTCTCCTCCTTGTTTTGTCTTCTTAAACCTGAGGGCCAGCAGGCACTGTGGTATTGGGGTGATGCCCAAGGTGAGGTTACAGAGTCCAGCTGGCCATGCGTGGAGATCCACTCCCTGGTGCCAGCCTTGTGACACGTTGGTTTTTCTAAGGTTGGCCAGGGGATTTCCCATAAGGAAATGGACTCTGTTCAAAATATGTGTGTTTGCACATTAATGTTTGTGATTTTCAGTATATCTCGATGAGCAGGTGTTGAGCTTCTCAAGGGAATGACATATAGATTTTTTTTTTTTTTTTGAGACAAAGTCTGGCTTTGTCACCCATGCTGGAGTGTAGTGGCATGATCAGAGCTCACTACAGCCTCGAACTCTTGGGCTCAAGCAATCCTCCTGCCTTGGCCTCCCAAAGTGGTAGGATTACAGGTGTGAGCCACCAGGCCCAGCCCTTGACATGCAGATTCTTACTGGCATAAGAGCAATTCTCAGTTTGCATATTCCTGACTGCATTTCCATACTGTTGTCTTCTGGCATGCCTGAAGCCCTCAAGCTAGAGACAGCAAATAGATTTTATCCAACCTATCAACTCTAGTTAATTACTAGTGGTTTTCTGGTGCTCTTCAGGATTTTGGGGCTTTAACCTGGCTCTTTGGAAGGGACAGAAATGCTGTGATCAATTAGCAATGTCTGTCATGGGCATGGATGGCAAGGGGCACCCAGATCACCTCATATTCCCTTCCTGGCTCCTGATCTGGTGAAGATGGCCTAGCACTACGGAGCCAGCACTTGGCAAGCATGAGCCCCAGACTCGCTGACTTCTCCATCGCTCATGTCCTGAGATGCTTTCAGACGTGAGAGGTGTTCAGCACAGCAGCTGAGAGCTTGGGTTCAAATCCTAGCTCCACCACCTTTGTAGCCTTGGGACTGTGGAGCAAAGACCTGAGTGACGACAGACTTTACACTGTGACAAACTAGGTATTTCCTCAGTTGTTACAATTAAACTACCAAAGGGCCAGTTTACTCACTTATGAGGGAACAAATGAAAGCTTTAGATCCCATAATAACAGAGCTTTGGGCCTCAGTTTCCTCATGAGCGAAACATGAATCATGACAGGAACGACCTTATCTGGTTGCTGTGAGGGCTGAATGGGCAGCACATGGACGGTGCTCGGCGAACGAAGGCCGTGGTCTTCGCCACCGTCGGCCTCTGTCCACGGCTTCCTGACCTCCTCCTCCTGGCGTGGCCGCCTGCCCGACCCCTCCGGGCTGTGCTGCTGGGACCTGCTGCTGCTCTTCTGGCAGTGACCTGGAGCTAGTCCGGGGCTGCCTCTTCCCACTGCCTAGATTCCACAATAATAATAGTAATAATAATGATAATCAACATAATCAACCAATAATAATAATCATTCCCTTTTATGGAGTACTTCCTACATGCCAGGCACAGTGCTAAGCCCTTTAGATGTATCATCAAACCTTCCAAAAACTCTAGGAGGGTGATGTTATACGCACTTCATAGATGAGTAAGTGCAGAGAGCTTAAGGGACTGTCCCTCGGCCACACCATAAGAAGCAGAATCAGGATCGATTTGAACTCAAATGTCTCATAGACATTTTAGAATTTTTCTCTTGGCCAATATTTTCCCATTTTCCTTTGGTTAGGACCCCTCCTCATTTCTCCTTGCCCTTTCTTAGCTCTGATGATTAGATCATCATTATAAAGACATTCCAAGTAGAGCTTTATTTAAAAAATGTCCAGGCTAGGGATTTCCAAGTGGTTTCCACAGTGGGTCATGTCATCAGACAGCACTTTTCATGGTTTTATGGATGATAACATGAGGTATAGTCATTTTAAAATATGGGGGTTTTTTTGAAAGGGAAAAATGGGTTTGTTTTTATTTGATCACTTGCACACCAGTGACAGGCCAAGTTCTAGGCACTGAATGACAAGACTGGGGCCCACAGCCTGGAGGATTCTGGGCATCTGGAGGGGCACTTAGACAGGACACACCTCCATTCTCTTCCAGGTTTGCCAGCCTGCTAGTGGCTTTCAACCTTAATGGCAGCAATTTAATAAAAGAAATTGTCCTTCCACAGAACCTGATGGCCCCAGGTGTTGCTCTCACATTGGCTGCACAGCCAGAAATTTCAGGTCCTGCCCACCTGGCCTCTCACCCAGGCCAGCTCCCTCCTACCCACCTTGTCTTCTTTCTACTTTTAGGAATGGTCCTTTTCCTTGCCCCAGTCTTTTGGTTGAGACCAACATCTCTCTTCCACCTGACACACAGACAGCCAGAGGAAGCTTCTCCAGCCTTCTCCCCGGCACCCTGTTCCAGGAAACAACACCTTGCCTGTGCTTACGGGTTCACTGGGGGCTGTTTCCTGCTCGTGCAGCGACGTCTGTCGGGCTCATGCTGATTGCCCTTCTGTGAGAATGCTCTCCATCTCACTGCTTCAACAGTGCGCATCCAGAGAAAACTCCAGGCAAAGCCACGCGGGCACTGAAATGGTCAAGGCCAAAGGCAGATGCAGGCACACCATCTGTGACAGACACACAGTGTCCTCAAAGCTGAGTCATGCTTGTGTTCCTTGAGCTGTCCCGGGTGTCACCTCACTCAGGCTTGAATGAAATCCTATTTTTCCATCAGTCTTATGAAATAATTCAGAGGAATTCCAGTAAGTTTCCTTTTAAAAAATCATGTATGTATTTTATGATGATAATGATTATTATGGTTGTCATTATTGTTATTTTGCTTAGGCTGGTTAAAGTTGCTTTCAGTTGTGGGTAAAAGAACCTCTCCCAGTACAGCTAGTTGAGTTAACAAATGGGTGAGGAATAACTAGCTTCATTTGAAGAGGGTTCAGGTGATATTTATTATGCTGTATGTCCCCTAAGTCAGCAGTCCCCAACCTGTTTGGCAACAGGGACCGTTTTCATGGAAGACAATTTTTCCACAGACCGGTGGGTGTGGGGGAGGGATGGTTTCAGGAGGATTCAAGTGCATTATATTTATTGTGCACTTTATTTCTGTTATTACTACATTGTAATAACGAAATAATTACACAACTCACCACAGGTTGGGGACCCCTGGCCTAAGTGGTACACACGAACACTGAGCATGTTTCACATACCACACTTTTCCACTTAGACCCTATGGGACAAGGTTGTTCGAACTCTTTTCATCATTTGTTAAAAAACAAAACAAAACATAGGTAGGAACATGATCAAGCTTAAAAGATAAATAATAAACTAGAAAAAAGTATACTTTGAACATACCTGTTTTTCAAAGATATTCTTGATCTATCAAAACAAGCAAAAATGAAAATCCCAAAAGGAAAAAAGGATATACACACAGCCAATTAATACATGAAAAAAAATCTGTTAACAATGAAAAGCAAATTAAAATGTCAGACTCCTCCACCCCAACTATTAATTGGGAAATATTTATCAAAATGATACAGCCCCTCGTTGGTGAAAAAGTTGAAGGTGGCTTCTGCTGCCCACTGCTGGTGGGAATGTGAAGTACAGTCGACTGCAACAACACGGATTTCCACGCAAGGGTCCACTCATACTAAGGCCGCCTCTGCCACCAGAAACAGCAAGACCAACCCTCTCTCTTCCTCTTCCTCCAGCTCACTCAGTGTGAAGACAATGAGGATGAAGACCTTTATGATGATCCACTTCCATTTAATGAATAGTAAATATATTTTCTCTTCCTTATGATTTTATTAATATTTTTTTCTTTAGCTTATTGTAAGAATACAGTATATAACACATATAACATAAAAAGTGTGTATTAACTGATTGTTTATGTTATTGGTAAGGCTTCTGGTCAACAGTGGGCCATTAACAAATTTGGGGGGAGTCAAAAGTTATATGAGGATTTCAACTATGCAAGGGGTTGATGCTGCTAACCCTCAAGTTGATCAAGGGTCAACTGTAGCACAGTAAACCCTTTCTGGAGCTTGTCTGAAAATATTGGTCAAAAGCCTTTAAAATGTTCATATCTTTGACATAGCAATCCCAATGCTATAGCTTTTTATTAGGGAAATAATCAGAGCCATGTATAAAAAGGAACAAATTCATTGCATTTTAACACAATGAGTGGGAGAATTTTTATTTATTTTTTTTTTGAGACAGCATCTCACTGTGTTGGCCAGGCTACTAGAGTGCAGTGGCATCATCATAGGTCATTGCAACCTCAAGCTCCTGAGTTCAAGCAATCCTCCTGCTTCAGCCTCCCGAGTAGCTAGGACTACAGGTGTGCACCACCACGCCTGGCTAATTTTTCTATTTTTTGTAGAGACAGGGTTTTGCTCGTGCTCAGGCTGCTCTCAAACTCCTGGCTTCAAGTGATCCTCCTGCCTTGGCCTCCTAAAGTTCTGGGATTACAGGTGTGAGCCACCCTGCCTGGCCAAGAATCTTCTTTTTTTTTTCAATTAGCTTTCTTCTTGGAATGAAAGGCAGTATTCAAAGTGATATATATTGGCATTTACCGAGTACTTTCCACATCCAGACGTTTTTCTAATAGTTTTACACACATTAACTCATTTGTGGAAGCACTTACAGAACAGCTGGAGACCAAGAAGGTGGCTACATGGCACAATGACAGGCCTACACTGGTCTGGTCTCGGGATTGCAAGTAACAGGAAACAACTCATATTAAAAAAAAAAGGAAAATTAAAAGATCTGTGAAGTCTTAGCAATGGATAATAACAATAGCTAAGATTTATTGAGAGCTTTCTATAGGCCAGGCACTGTTCTAAGCACTTTGCACGTATTAATACTTTTAATCTTTACCCAATATTGTGAGGTAAGTACTATTCTTAACCTAATTTTGCAAGTGAGGAAACTAAGGCAAAGAGAGGGTAAGAAGCTTGCCCAAAGTTGAAACAGCCAGTGATGACAGCCAGCCAGGCAGCTGGCTCCAGAGGTCAGGTTCTTAACCAGGTTAGTTGGGGTCTGGCTGCATCCAGGAGTTGGTGCAATGCTACCAAGACCTCTTAGCTTGCCTCTCGGAGCTTTCTTCCTAGGTGGGCTCCCCTATGTGTTTTCACAATGGCAGCCCCAAACCCACATTGACCTCACAGCTCACCACTGCAAAGCAACAGAGAAGATCTTCCCAGTGGCCCCAGCTTAAGCCCCAAGAACTGAGAGGTCTGTTTTAGGTAAATGTGCCCTCCCCCAGGACAGGGTTAGCATCCTGAGAACTGAGGAGGATCTCTCCGGAAAGGAGGAAAAGTGGTTTCTCAGAGGAAGGAATGCTAGGCAGACACATGTATGTCTGAATGAAGACCAATTAGCTGTGATTAAGGACTGAAGAGTGGGTAAGGGAGTTCCTGCTATGTGCGTGGTGTTTGCAAGGCACTGGGGAGCCACTAAGACATGGTTGTTTTCCCCCAGTCAACTGAGGAAAGCACAAAAGAAAGGCAAAAGAAAGATCACAATCTAAAGCTTGATAATTCTTGGAAGAGAGACATGAACAAATAGTGCTGGAGCCCAAGGACAAAGGAATACTGATCAAGAGTTGAGCAGGTGCCAGATCTTGAAGGCCTGGAAACTAAGGAGTAGTGAATAGTTAATTACCACTGTCTCAATGCATACTGTATGTGCCAGGCACTAAGCTAAGCATCTGTATAGATCTATCTTCACTCTGGTATCTGCTGTTTCAGATGAGGATACTGACACTTAGAACAATGTAATAACTTTCCCAAGGACCCACAGTGATGGAGCCAGGATTCACTAGTCTATATAAACACCTTGCTGCTAAGGGGAGGGCAACAAAGGTCACAGTCAAATTCACTTTTTCCCTATAAATAATCCACATTGAAAACGAAAATTTCTTCACTTGTAGCAATCTGATATCATATCTATAGTTAAGACACCACAGTACACACTGAAGAACTTATTTAATGGACCCCAGCAATGAAGATGTGGTCATTAAAAATTGGAATTTTTCCAACCTGCTTTTAAGTATCATCAGCCTGGTGTACAAGTAGTGCCATTTAAAATATCAGAGAAAAAAAATGCTGCAAGGATTTCAGATCCAAATAAATACAAAGGCCCTGAAACCACCAAAGGGGAAACCTGATCCAACCTGAACATACTACACATGGAAACCCCGGAATTGCTGCAATGCTCTTGGGAATATTCAGTTACAAGGAGACCCTGCACTGACCCATTTTTGAGGACACAATCAATAGAAGACTGTATTTGCTGAGACAAACTCACTTCCTGTTCATACGGCTTCTAACCCGGTATGAGAGAGAAGGAGGGAGGGCAAAGCCCCCAGTTGGCTTTGAAGAAATGAATCCTAGTTCTTTGGGAGAAAGAAAAGAAAAAAAAAAACATGAAAAAGGAAGCATTGTTTATAGAAAAGCTATATGATCCATCCAGCTGTTAAATTCTTTGCTCCAAAGGGGGTAGAAAGGCTGAAGAAATGGCAGAAGTAAATCAGTAGAAACTTGACACTGTTCTTGAATACTTTTTTACATTCCTTTTACAAATACCCATGACATATAGAAGATTTTAAAGAGTGTCTACTAATTCAAATTTTACTTCCTGTGTGGCTTTCTGGACCACGCTGCCCTCTATTCAACCCACCAGAAACCATTCTCCCTGTTTCCCCGGACACCCCAGCAGAATAAACTGTCCTTTATCAGGTACTCCCGTAGCCCCACGTACGGTGTTTCTATTACGGTACCGTGTTGAAGCCGCCCGCTCCACTAGGTTCTTACCTAGCTCTGTCCTCATCATTTTACTGCATGTAGCAGCTCAGAAAGTTTCTTGGCTGAATTCATGAAACGCTTCCACACACCTAAAAAAACTGTGCTGTCTTGTATTGCGGTCTGTGGTCATCTTGGGACTAGAAGCGCCTCAAGTGCCGCACCGCTATCTAGCATGGTGCTCACCAGTTCCTAGTAAATAGCAGGTGCTCAATAAACGTTTGAGTGGGTAAGCACAACACTTCTCAGCACGTGACTAGGTAGGGAAGAGGTGGGAAAGTAACAAACAGGATTACTGATGGAAGAAAAGCTGTGAACTAGCGACACATGGTTTACGGGGGTGAGCGGGGGGCAATGGCAGTTTGCGAGGAAAGTAATTTAGTGCCCATGGTCCGGGCGGGGGCAGTTTTTCTCAAGTGGCGAGAAGGCGGCTCACATGAGCCACAGGCGGATGCTCCTCACTGAACCCCACAACGAATCTCGAGACAGGTATAATGCCTGCTGTGCAGAAGCGGAAACGCCCGGCCGGTGTGTTTCCACGCCCAAGGGCCCCCAAACAGTCGGGGACCGGCCCGGTGTCCCGTCCAGAGGTCCTTCCCTCCGCCTGGGGCCGCCAACCCTTCTGCGTCTGGCTGGACGACTCCTGAAAAGCGGGAGTAGCAAGGAAGCTGGAGGCTGCGAGCCGACGGCTGCACGCAGAGGATTTCTCAGGCTTCGGCACCGGCAGCCTGGGAAGGCTCTGGAAGCCGAGCAGTGCAGGGCCGCGCACCCCCGCCCCGCACGCGCCCAGGGCCTGCCGGGCTTCCGTAGCTCGGAGTGAGCTCGGGAAACTTTCGACCGGGAAAGCTCAGTATTTAAAATTCAAACCACGCTCGCGCATTCGAGTGCGGACTCTCCGGCGCCGACTCCAGCCCAGCTCCCGGCCTGCAAAACCCGCGAGCGCAACTGTAGTCCCACCCCCGGCGCCAGGAGGCCCCGCCCCCGGAGCCGACGCCGGAAGCGCTGTGGGTCGGACGTCACTTCCGTCGCGCTTCGGGGCGGTGTCGAGATGGACGCTTCGCGGGCCCGGGAGCAGCTCCGCAGGCGGTTCCTGCTCCCGCCGGACGCCGAGTGCTCCCTGGATGGCGAGGGCGACTCCGGGCCGGGTGAGGGGTCTCCCGGGTGCGCTCCGAGCCGCGCCGTGGGCCCCGGAGGCGAGGCGCCCGGAAACGGCTGCCCTCCCGGGCCTCCCGCAGCCCCAGCCCGGTCAGGAGCAACCGAGTTTTCGTTGTTCACGTCTTACCGAGTGGTTCTGCAAGTCGGATATTTAATGTCATGAAAGATCCTTAGAGATCTTGTAGTTCTGCGCTTCTTCATCTCAGCTGCGCTTCGGGATTCCTTGGAGAGCTGGTTTAACACTAATTTGGAAATAACCATTAAAATTAAACATACCGACTGGGTCCAAGGTTTAAGAATTTGGCCAGGCGCGGTGGCTCACGCCTGTAATTCTAGCACTTTGGGAGGCCGAGGCGGGAGGATCGCTTGAGGCTGGGAGTTGGAGACCAGCCTGAGCAACAGCCAGACCTCCTCTCTACCAAAAAAAAAAAAGAAAAGAAAAATTAGCTGGGCGTGTTGGTGCACACCTGTAGTCTCAGATACTCCCAAGGCTGAGGCTGGAGGATCACTTCAACCCAGGAGTTCTAGGTTGCTATGATGAGGCCACTATATTCTAGCCTGGGTGACAAGAGCGAGACCCTGTCTCAAAAAAAAAAAAAATATGGAAAAACCCGTAATTTTACCACAGTACACAAAGATGTGTGCATAGTGTTTCACCTCAGGATTGTCCGTAATAGCGAATGACTGGAAATATCTAATTGCCTGTCAGCAGAAAACTGGTTAAATAAACTTGGCTGTATCTATATACGACATCCTGGACAGACTTTTAGGTACCAGTAGGGACGATTGCCAAAGGGAGGCTCAGGACAATGTATGGTATGCCAGCATTTGAATACAAAGCATAACTTGTGTGGTATGTGTTCACCTGTGGATGCTTACAATATGGAAGAATTCCGTAGAAATTGAAAGTGGTGGTTGCTTCTGGACATTGAAACTGGGATTAAGGATGGAAGGGATTTATTTTAGATCTTCTGATTCTGTATGTTGTAAACAAAATAAACACAAATAAATCAACAGAATGAACACAAATCATCAGGGCATGCTGATTTACAAATTTTGAGGATATCTGCCAGAATCTACATTATGAACAAGTTTAACTCCCAGGGTTTCTGGTGGTCATCTAAAGGCCCAGAACCCCGGATGTAGACCCGTGGTTCTTGCATGAACTTAGCATGTCAGAATCACCTGGAGAACTTGTTAGAAACTACCCATCTCACCCATCCCCTGTCCACCTACTCTCTCAGATTGGGTCCCAGATGGAAGAAATGACTTGTCTATCACCTGTCTAGACAGTGCTGTGCTGGGAGCAGAGCTCTAGAGTGCCCTTTTCCACTTTTGAGCTGCCTCAAAAGGTTGTGTTTGTTTAAAATAACTAACCTATTTAGTTATAAAAAATGTTCGTGAAAGAGCACAAGTCCATTTCATGCTCTAACATTTGCCTTTGGCATTTTTATTAATTAACAGGGCTAATTACTTTCCTAGAAAAATGTGAAACATTTTACATTTTACATGTGAAACAATATTAAAATTCCTACACTTACAGATGGCATAATTATTTCTGAAAGACTAAGAAAATGTAAATTTGATTTCACAATTCATTTAGAGGCAATAAGTTGACTATATTGAACATTTTATAGTGGGCATCTACTATTTCTGTAAACATAAACCTATCTTGGTGGTTTTACAGAAAGATTTGGTGCTATAAGGGAGAGACTCACTCTAGGAAATGATTTTATGTGGCTTAAAACAAGTGTAATTTTTCCTCACAAAATTATGATAACTTAATAAGTTGAAATCTCACTTCTTTGCAGAAACCTCTACAGCTGTTGAGAAAAAGCAGAAAGCTCTTCCAAGACTTAATATCCACTCTGGATTCTGGATTTTGGCATCTATTGCTGTGACCTATTATGTTGATTTCTTTAAAATCCTTAAAGAAAACTTTCACACGAGTAGGTAAGAAAACTTTATTGCTTTATAAGTTAAACTCTTATTTTTCATTTTATGTTCTGTCAGTTGAATTCTTCAAACCCTTAGTAAGCACCTACTCTCTGCCAGCACCTCCCATGTTGGAGGTGCTGGTGATTCACAGATGAATGAAAGACATTGGTCAAAGGGTACAAATTTTCAGTTACAAGATGAATAGGGATGGGCATGGTGTCTCACGCCTGTAATCCCAGCCCTTTGGGAAGCAAAGGTGGGAGGATCACTTGATGCCAGGAGTTCGAGACCAGCCTGAGCAACATTAGTGAGACCCTGTGTCCACTAAATTTTTTTAAAAATTAACTGGGCATGGTGGTACACACCTGCAATTCCAGCTATTTGGGAGGCTGAAGCAGGAGGATTGCTTAAGCCCAGAAGTTTGAGGCTGCTGTGACCTGTGATCATGCCACTGCACTCCAGCCTGGGTGACAGAGTGAGGCCCTGTCTCTTTAAAAAAAAAAAAAAGATGAATAAGTCTTGGTGAATCTAATATACAGCATGGTGACTATAGCTAATAATGCTGTATTGTACACTTGAAATTTGCTAAGAGAGTATATCTTAAGTGTCTTTGATACACATACACACACAAACTCACATACACAAAACCAGTGGCATCTATGTGAGCTGATGGATGTGTTAATTGATTGTGATAGTCATTTCATAATGTATACTTATATGAAGTCATTGCATTGTACACCTTGAATGTATACAATTTTAACTTGTCAATTATACCTCAGCCAAGTCAGAAAAAACAAGACAAGAGTGTGTGTGCTTTGGGAATACACAGCAGAGTGGATGAGAACTGAAAATTTCACCGTGCTTTTTCAGCAGAGATGTGTTGTAGGATGAGGAAGGTAGTGAATTTAAGAAGGCCTTGATCTATTTGGAACACAGTGGAGGGAGAAAGACTGACCGAGGTCTTTCTGAAGACGAAGTGCAGAGGCACTGGGGAGGGAGTGGGAATGGTGGCTGGTGGCCCATGAGAATCGGGCTTCAGGGTTTGTTTCACAGAGTAGTTACAGTACACACGGTGACTACAGGGTGTGACTGAATTAGATGAGGTAAAAGCCACCGGAGGAAGAGTCAGAACTTTGTGGCCAGGCCAATGTAAAATAGTTACTCATTCACAGGGACTGAGATGTCTTCAGTATGATCTCTGGAGTTGACCTGGAAAAGGTTGTAAATCATATCCCTGTGTCCTCACTGCACATTGGACAGTCATGTGGAGACCCCCAGAAAACTGACAAAAGGAGGGATGTTGGTGAGCGTCAGAGCTGGCATGGACAGGACTGGTTTGCTTGGGGTCAAGAGTAGTAATTTGAAAGTGCCAGAGGGGGCAGCAAGGGGCAGATGGGACTGTGGTCCTGTGGTGTCATGGCAAGACACAGTTTCTCCTCAAGGCCTTTGGGAGGGGCAGTGACTTCTGGAGGGGGGATACTGAGGAGCTGGAGCGAGCGAGCAGTCAGGGCAAAGTAGGCAGAAGGTGTTTATTTAAACGGTCGAGGGTAGAAAGCTTGCCCTCTCCTTTCTGATTTCTGTGAGTAGGAACTGTCCCTAAACACTCCTGTCTTCTGCCCTTTTGTCTCACTCACTCCTTCCCCGGGAGGTGGTGTGATTTATCTGAGTGTGAGATGAAGCACTGGACGTATGTAGCTCAGCACCTTCTCCCTTTGGGAGTGAGCTGCCCATAGCAAGCACAGATTCTGGTCTGCTTTGCTGTGCTGTCATTTTATGGGGGCAGCTCCAACAGGAGAAGGTCTGTAGGTGTCACTGTGACCTGGAACCCAGTGGCTAAGTCAGTCTGTTTCTGGGTTTCAGTGTTAGGATGCACTCTGTCACCACTCCCACAGCTGTGTCAGCAATAGAGCTGACACTTGCTCTTCATCAGTGTGACTCCTTCGTTTCTCTCAGGCGGGCTGGGAAGAGAGGGGGTGATGGGTCCTTCAAACAGCTCCACCAGCAGCTTTTCCCTCATTCATCAAGTATTTTGTGAGAGCCTGAGATGTGTTTGGCTCTGGGTGCCAGTGATAAGTAGGTACATGTCCAGCCTTCCGACAGCTCCTTCTAGACCGCAGCAGACCGGCTAGCAGGCCTTGCTGAGCGCGCTCTGTAAGCAAAGGCGCAGGCTGTTACGAGGGAACCTAGGAGGGGTGCCTAGTCCAGTTCAGCCTCAGGAGTGGAGACCTTTTTGAGGTTTAGGAAGACGCAGGAGAACTTCTCTATTTGTGTCCTATACTAGGTATTCTCAGTAGTTTAAAGAAATGGCAGGGTACGAAACGATCACCTGTATAAGATGTTTGGGGCGGCTGCGGTAGGAAGTGCAGTGCCCAGGACCACACAGCTGTCATGTGGCAGAGACGAAGTGCAGGGATACTAGGGAAGGAGTGGGAATATTGGCTGGTGGCCCATGAGAATGGGGCCCCAGGGAGAAGGGGTACAGAGGGAAATGCAGTTACAGTCACAGGTGCTGGGACCAGGGCTGTGGGGGATGGGAAGGGAAGGAAGTAGAATCATAGGCCTAGCCTCGAAAAAGTGCTGTCTTAGAGGAAAAAAACATAATTGCATACTCAAAGGCCAATTTGTATTCTTGGTGAGGGACTCATGAAGTGGGGGGTAGTTTGAGCAGCTGTGGAACGAGAGGGGTGCACAGAAGGAAATGCAGGCTTTCTGCTTTTTGAAAACAGTTCATTTTTCTGGTACCTGAGTAATTTCTTTTTTCCCTGCTTTAGCCTCAGTTCAGAAGCTTGAGGCATTAGGATTCTTTCAGTCTATGCAAGGCTGGAGGAGGACACCTCACACGCACCGAGTCAGGTCGCCATTGGAATTGGAGAGGAACAAAAAGACATTGTCCTTTGGGGGAGGGTAGGAGAGATTCTGAAAATGGGAGGATTTCATTTAGATATCTTTCATGAGAGAGAATTTGAATTAACTGTCTTCCAAATTGATTTTCAGTATTCCAAGAAATTCTACTTAACTTGGGAAAGTTAATGGTACCTGATGAGAATGTTCTTTATTACTCTCACACTCAGAAACAACCAGAAAGCTGCTATCTTTCCTGTATTTTTAAAGAAAATGCATAGCTGTAGCCAGGGTTCCTTCTTTGTTTTTTTTGGACAGAGTCTCACTTTGTTGCCTGGGCTGGAGTCCAGTGGTATCAGGCTAGCTCACAGCAACCTCAAACTCCTGGGCTCGAGCGATCCTTCTGCCTCAGTCTCCCAAGTAGCTGGGACTATAGGCGCGAGTCACCACGCCCAGCTAATTTTTCTATTTTTAGTAGAGACGGGGTCTTGCTGTTGCTCAGGCTGGTCTCGAACCCTTGAGCTCAAGCCATCCTCCCACCTCGGCCTTGTAGAGTGCTAGGATTACAGGCGTGAGCCCGTGCGCCCGGCCCAGGGTTCTTTCTTGGTTAGCTGGTTTATGAAAGTATTATTCAAAGTCTTACTCTTTAATCCTTTGATGAGCCGTGTGTCATCTTTTCTCACCCCCATCTCCCATAGATAGAGGCTTTCTGCAAGCTGTTATTGTAATTGCATTTCCTTCTGTACCCCTTCTTCAGTTGATATTCTTCTTGGAAGTTGATGTTTAAGCTGTTAATGAAATGTTTAAGATATCTGCTGATTTGTTAAGGGTTATATAAGTAACCCCTATGTTATTTTCATCTCCACAGTTGGTTTCTCTTTGGAGGTGCCTTGTTGCTTGTCAGTTTACTGATTGCATTTTACTGCATAGTGTATCTGGAATGGTATCGTGGGATTGGGGAATATGATGTCAAGTATCCAATGTTGATACCCATTACAACTGCTACGTTTATTGCAGCAGGAATTTGGTAAGTTAACTTTGAAATGACTAATAGGAATGAAAAACACATTTTTTTTTTTTGATCAGGTAATGATGTACATGGTCCAAAATCTGAAAAAGAAAAAAGGTGTAACAGGAAAGAGTCTCATAGTCATTCCTATTCTCTGGTTCACTTTTTATTATCATCTCTTTATTTATGTACCTAGTTATTTAAAACACAAATGTTGACATTGTATACATATTGTGCATTTTGCTTTTTAAATCTTTTCAGTGTGATGTACCATACATACAGAAAGGTAGAAGAAAACTAAAATGTACAGCTGAATGAATTCTCACAAAATGAGCATTGATATACACTGCACCCAGGTCAAGAAAGACAACCAGACCAGTACCCTGGTCACCCCTTCATCACTACACCTTCTTTCCTGCCACAGGGAGATACTGTCCTGACCTTTATAGTAATTACTTGCTTTTGCATCCCTTAAATACACTATTTTTTTAACTTTATAGAAATGGATTCATATAGTGTGTATTCTTTTGCATTTGGTTGCTATGTGCAACATGATGTATGATTCATCCATATTGTTGCCCATAACAGTTATTTGTTTTCATTGTTATTTAGCATTCCATTGTGTAACTGAATCCCAGTTTATCTGTTCTGTTGATTGTGTTTGGGTTGTTTCCAATTTGGAGTTATTATTAATACAAAGTTTGCTATTAAGAACATTCTTGTACATGTCTGTTATAGTACATGTGTACTCGTTTCTGTTAGATATATGTATATATATGTGTGTGTGTATACATGTATATGTATACACACACACACACACACACACACACACACACACGAGTTGAAATTGTTGGGTTATAGGGTGTATATATCTCCAACTAAAGTAAATAGTGCCAAACCAATTTCCAAAGTGGTTGTTCATCTTTTTTTTTCCTTTTCTTTTTCAATGGAACCTATATTTAGAATTCTTCCAAAACGGTGCGTAGAGATGTTTCTCATTATTTTAAACAGTTACATAAATTTCACAACATGGACATAGCAACAAGTTCCCTGTTGTTGGAATTAGTTATTTTTATACTCGAACAATGCCACAATGAATATCTTTCTGCATAATTTAATAGGTACACAATGAAAAAAAGTTTTTTCTATTATTAAAAGTAATATTGCTCACTAAAGAAAAATCCGTAAATTACAGAAAAATACAAAGGAAATGTTCGATGATCCTGTCAATCAGAAAAAACTACTCTTCACATACTGTGTTTAGCTTTTCAGTTTTTTGTTTATTTAAGTTAATTGAATGTTGACTTTGGAAACATAACACACCTGTATACACATTCAGTTTAAATGTATGCTTTCTGTGACTTATTTTCTATAGTTGAAGTTCAAGGATATTTGGCATTGTGATGTGGTTTTTGTTAATCCTTCAGTGAAGTGAGTATACAGATGTGTTATTTTACTTTTTCCCATAAGGCTAAGATCACCCCAGAAATGTTAATTTTTTAGACCAGTAGGATTATGGTTATTTAAAATTCATACTTGTCAAAATATTATATATTAAAACCAATAACTATCTGAAAAACTTAATTAATTGACTGTAGTCTGGGTGCTTAGGGGCCGGGTGAGAAAGACAGACAGTGTCTCCCTCCTTGTCCCTTACACTAGAACTTGGAGGAAACTAAGAGCAGCTGACAGATAAGGAAACTGAGGCTGACAGAAGTAAAAGTTAACATACTAAATTATCCCTCTTCTGTGCTTACAACTTCAGTCATTAAAAATCATTTGCACTTAGAAAGTGTTTTATTTTTTACTTTAGTGACAGGAATAATTTATTTCTCAATGAAACATTTAATAGCTTATAAACAATTACTTTTTTCATTCTGTTTTTAAGAAAAATACTTTTGTCTTTTTTACCATGATAGTTTAGTATGTGAGATCATAAAAGCAGGTATAGCCATTTAAATTCATATTTTATTACAGACAGTAACTTTAAGAGACTTAAGCTTCTATTAAGCTGTGTCACCTTCCACTAGAAAACCTTTAGTGATTCCAGTTCCAAGTACTTTTTAAAGAAATTGTGACAGTTCCACAAGTATATCCAGACTGTTTCTTTCCAACTGGCTAAATCACACATGTGAGAAATACACTGTATATGGAAAGTTGCTGCTTGGATGAATTTCCCCAAATTGAGTTCTTTAAATCTAGATTCTAGAATATTTGTGTATATTACAGTTATAGTTGTCAACTGTTTGTTTTTTGTTCTTTTCAGCTTCAACATTGCTTTATGGCATGTGTGGTCATTTTTCACTCCATTGCTGTTGTTTACTCAATTTATGGGGGTTGTAATGTTTATCTCACTCCTTGGATGATCTGAAGGTAAGAGATCAGGAATGGTATTTCTCATAATGAACTTCTTGGAAAATATCTTTCATGATGATTTTCAGTGGACACAGCTGTTACAGGTGACTTGTAAATTATTTTAGTCATGTTTATACCAGAGCTCATCCATTACACTCTGACATAAAAGGGACTGAGACCTCTGTCTTTTGTAAAATTTACTGACTACTTGGTAGAAATGGCAACCTGCCTTTCAAAGACCTCATAAAGACAGGGTTTGTACCTTCCAGCATGGTTAAAATCACACATTAGACCATTTTGTATTGAAGTCAACGTCCATCAGTATATATCTAGTGACTCTTGGCTAGATTTTTCTTAAGGAATGGGAACACAGGAAGGATGGGCAATTTTACCTAATTGGGGAAAAAAAAATCTGCCATCTTCTAACTGTCCTGGCTACCTCATAATAATTTGATGGATGACACATCAATTTTTTTTGGTATTATTTATAGAATTTCTGCCTCCCCACAGACCACCCCCGCCTTGGGCCTGCTGCCGTTATGCAAGTGTGTATTGAGAATACTCACTCTGTGTACTTAGGGGCAAGATGAAAAAGACAAAGGTGGTCCCTCCCTTCATGTCACTTACATCAGAACTTGGAGGAAATTGACTTTATACAGCAGTTTACAGATATGGAAACTGAGGCCCGGAGAAGTTAAAGTTAATACAGTAAACTCTCAGGAAATTAATGAAAACTGACACTTCAGCTGACAAACAGCATGTGTTCCCTGTGGGGTTTTAAAGGACAGTCACTGTAACCATGTAAAGAAGAAATGGACAGAATCTCATTGTTGCCAGTCTGAGAAGAGTTGCTAGCAGCTCTGTGCCCATGCTGATGCTGCAGTGCCCGTCCTGCACCGCGCTGTCCGGGGCCACTGGGCTCTCAGTGGATGCTCTGTCCCTGTGAGCGTGTGTCGCCCCCAGCAGCTCGGGGCTCCTGAGTAATTACACATCTCTGAGCATTTTCGCATCTGACCCTCTCACCCACTGCTCCCCTTCTGATGTTGTTAAATCTCTTTTGCCTGTTCAGTTTTGCATTTTTACAGATGTTTGAGAGCTTTTGACTTATTGCTGACATGAATTTATAATTGGCAGTAGACAGCCAGATGGTGGTGTAGGTCACAGATAGATTGAATTGTGCTTTTTAATGTTAAATTCAGTAGCTTAAGATAGAATGTTTTACTTGAGACATAAGTGCTGTTTTTCTTTCAGATTTAAGGACACATAATTTATTTTTATTTTTATTTTTATTTTTTTAGAGATGGTGCGCTTGCTGTGTTGCCCAGGCTGGCCTTGAACTCCTTCCTCAGTCTCCCAAATAGCTGGGACCACAGGCACGTGCAAGTGTGCCTAGCTGGATGTATAAATTTAAAGTGAATGATTAAACATCTGCCTAGCCGAAAGCATCACAGATAGATAATGGAAAAGCTGCAATGCGTTTTTACACCTAGGAAGTGGGGGGTTTCCTGGGAAAAAATGTGACTTTGTAGATCTGTTGTTGACATCAGAATAAATTATAATTCATTTGGATATTCTTAAACTCAAATGATTATTGAATTTTTCAGAAGTCTGTGTTACATAGAAATAACTATTTTGCAACATTAATCTGTTTGAATCTTTGGGGAAGGTAGTGGTTTCCTTATAGGTACATAATGCACTCCCAATATGCTAAATAAATTCTTCGCTCTTCCATATAAGCGGTAGCAGTTCATTGTTTAGGATGACTGAATATGTGTAAAGGAATTATGTTATCACATGCCTTTAACCCAGCTTCAGTAATTACTATATATCTCATTTTTATAGCAGTCTTGTTGGGTGAGAGGACCAAATGAAAGTATTTTATGTTTTCCCATCACTTTATATTTTATCATCAGGTAAATTATTGAGTTTTTAGCATTTTCTAACATCAACTTTTAATCATTTTTATGTGTGCATAATTTTTTCTGTACCATTTAAATAAAATATTTTTATAACTTTCTTGTGGGTTTTGTTCATACAAACTTTGGAATAGCTTCTGTCTGTAGCTGTTAGCACTTTGAGTTAACTACAGAAATAATAAGGGCTACTCTGCTCTTCCAAGACCTCATAACGACAGTATTTCCACGTTCAAATGCAAATATGTTCACATTAAATCCAAATATCATAGAACTTGCCTTATGTTGATTCTTTTTTCTGTAAAGTGACTTCTAGAAATGACCTGATTTAGTCACCACTTGTGTCTAGTTCAGATCACGCCCTGAAACTTACTGGCCACAATTTCAGAGTGTAATGCAAATATTTCAAAATATGAAAAAAAGGCAAAATCCAAAACATTTTTGGTCCCGATCACTTTGGAGAAGGGATACTTAATCTTTTTTCAACTGTGAGATGGGAATAATATCTGTCTTGTAGGTTATGGATAATAGTAATGTTTATGAAAACACCTATTACAGTGCCTGGCACATAGTAGGTCCTCATTCACTAAATGGTAACAGAGGGAGAGAAAGAGAAAGCAGAATCTGGGATCAGGAATATCACATCAGGTGGTGATGCTTATGCAGGGAAAAGTCAGGCATGATTAGTAAGCAGAATGCAGCCCAGTTTGTGTGCACTTGGATGTGAAGGTGTGTACGTTTTCTTTAAAGTAGGGAGCAAGATCCAGCAGAGGCCAGCGTCAGGTAGCCCGTCGGTGACGTGAGGTCCAGTGCAACCTTAAGGCTGCACACCCTGCGAGGTGGAGCACTTGGTTCAGACCCATGGGCGGGAACTTGGGTTGGGGCCGAAGGAGGGTCCCCCAGTGCCAGCTCTCACACATTTTATTTGTTTTTTTGTTTTGTTTTGTTTTTTTTGAGACGGAGCCTCACCCTGTTGCCCTGGGTAGAGTGCAGTGTTGTCTTCATAGCTCACAGCAACCTCAAACTCCTGGGCTCAAGCGATCCTCTGACTCAGCCCCCAAGTAGCTGGGACTACAGGTGTGTGCCACGACACCCTGCTAATTTTTCTGTTTTTGGAAGAGGCAGGGGCTTGCTCTTGCTCTGGGTCTTGAGCTCCTGACCTCAAGCGATCCTCCCACTTTGGCCTCACAGAGTGCTAGGATTACAGGCATTAGCCACCACACTGGGCCTCTAATTTTTTTCTTGAAGAGTATTTTTACAACTTGGATAGAAATCTAAGGCTGGGATTTTCTGTTTAATACAATTTGTTAAGACCCAGTTAGCTGAGAGCCAATAACTTTGGCCAAGCAAGATGATGTGAAGATTATCCTGTTACTTAGGAAGAGACATTTTAATAAATTTGTTTAAGCAGGATCATGGCTAGTCTCTGTTCCTGTTAAACAACTGCTAATGCAAGGTGCTTATGTGTCTTTTCCTTTATTATAACTATTAAACAAAAACAGTGTCAAGCAGTCTTGTTATTGCTTCCAAACAAGCTGGTAGGAGGAGCACCTAAGCATGTAAAGTAATGAATAACTAAATTGACAGTCGTAGATCTTTATCATGAAAGTCAGGGAAATGATAGAAACAAGTGCGTGTTCTGACTTTGACACTCAGTGTCAAGACCAGGTTTTCAGCCTGCGTAGGTAGCGTACCACTTGCCGAGGCCCAGTGCTCAGAGCTTCTGATTCAGTGGGTGGGCGAGGCTATCCACATTGCTGGAAGAACTCCTCAAGCGATTCTCACGCAGCCTGGCTCCAGATCTGTCCTACTGCCATAGCCAGTTTGGGTAGAGACCTCTGCGCAGAAGCTAGGATGTTATTAATAGGATTTGCAGGGAACACAGAGATAACTGAATCTAACTTAGTTCACTAGGGTGAAAACCAGATTGGGACTCCCCCCAAATCTGGGGAGACCTAGCTTGGGAGGCAATGGACTTTCTAGGGGACTTCAAACAGGATTTAAAGTTCCTGGCTGTATTTGGTTTTATGCAACAAAAAATGGTCTCTGGCTACAAGGAATCGAAGGAAACACTGAAGAACCACGTCTTGCAAAGGATAGGGGCTAGGAGTGTAGGTAATAGGAGTAATGGGACATGACTTCTCCCCATCCTAAGGAAGGAGAGTCATGTCAAAGAATTTTTGGGCCATGTTTTAAAATTGCCACAGTTTCATCTCTGGCCATAAGTTGTCTATATCCTCCCACATACACAAGTCATCTCCCAGGAATCCCTACAAAGTCTCATCCCATTACAGCATCAGGCCCAGGCTGAGGTCCAGGATCTCATCATCTAACTCTATGCCAGGTGCAGATGAGGTTCCTCAGGCATAGGGTCCTTTTCGTCTGAGCACCTTTAAAGGCAAGTTGCCTGCCACTCTCCCTCCAGTCACCCCGTGGTGGGAGAGACAGAGGGTAGCTGCCATAGACATTCCCATTCAAAAAGTGTTAAGTCATGCACTCAGTGGTCCACAGCAATTCTGAAATTCAGATGGGCCCATGCCCCCCAGTATCGCTTCCTAAAAGTGTGTTACAGCTCTTGGCTCCACCCTCTGGGTTCTATATCACCCTCTGAGTCTTTTTTTTTTTTTTTGGTAAGAAAACTGAGTTTGGAATTGAGGAGCCTTTCAGCCTACTTCCTACTCATAAAAGGTTTGTGGTCTAGAGGGCTCTTTCCATTTTGTACTGTCTCTGTCCTTTTACATCTGAGCTAGTGGTGCTTCTACCAGAACAATTCACAAAGAGTGCAAGCTGGAAGACATGCTGGGCACTTCCCCCTTTTGGAGCTGCAGAGTGGACACAGTTAAAGAGTAGGCAGAGCAGGGAAGGTCGAATTCTCAGTCTAGGAAAATCTACACCCAAATCAGGGAAGGATCGTGGCCTTGAGAATTGGAATGCGGTGTTTTGTTAAATGCACTTAAGAACCTTGTACTCCTAGATGTTTCAGAACCCTCTGGGCATGTAGAATGGGGCCACTTCCCCTTAAGGGAAGACAGACCCGCCTTCCTTGCTTGAAGACTATGCAGAGGTCTCAGAAGAGATAGGAACCCTACAAAGCAATGTTTACCCTCTTCAGCATTTGTCCCCATAATCCCTCCTGGCTACCCAACCAATACCCTGGGTCAAATATTAGTGTCGCCTTGCTGGGCATGTGCTGGCCTGCTAAGTAAAAAGAGGGATTATATGGCAAAAGTGCTCAGGACCTGGCTAATGAATCAGGAGAGTGCCTGGGAATGGATCCTGGAGGTGCTGGATACAGGCAAAATATCAAGTTTGTCAAAACTCTGCTGATAAAGAGTTTAACACCCTGACAAGGGCTTCAGGAGCTGGTTCAAGTCACTGCTGTCACGGCTCCTGGAGGCTTGAAGAAAGCAATGGCCCACACCAAACTAGAGATGCCAGGATTGCCAAGACACACTGGAGGAAGGGATTGGCAGGCTCGGGGAGTGGCCGTGCTTAATGGGTCTGTCTAGTGCGTGAGAATGGAAACCTCTCAGATCACCAGGCTCTTTAGAAGGGCCCCAAGACTCCATTTGTCAAGGAAATAAGAAACGTGCCAACGAGTAGGGCCAAGCGGTTCCGAGCTGATGGACAGTATGCGAATGCCGTTGCAGAATGGGGCTCTCTCTCAGGAACCGGAATGACCTGATACCACCGTAGCGGGGCTATCCCGGCTTTGCCCCTGCCAGACAGAGCTAACAGTACACTGGCACGGTCTTTCCTCGGGGCGGGTCAGCCTTTTTGTTACGTGCCACAGTCTAGATCTAGACTGTCTTGACATTATACACAACATCACACTGGCCCACCACACTGGTGAAACTGTGTAATTGCGTCTGATGAACAGGAAGTAGCATGTATTTTAGACGCCATACATGTAAATGTGTGTGTGCGTGTGTATGTGTATATGTATGTAAACACACAGTTGACCCTTGAACACCAGGGATATTCGGGCCTTCGACACCCCCACCCCATGCAGTTGAAAATCTTCACATGTAACTTTTGACTCCCCCAAAACTTCACTACTAACAGCCTACTAGTGACTAGAAGCCTTACCAATAACATACACAGTAAATTAACATATTTTATATGTTACATGTATTATATACTGTATTCTTACCATAAAGTAAGCTAAAGAAAAGAAAATGTTATTAAGAAAATCAAAAAGAAGAGAAAATACATTTACAGTGCTGCACTGTATTTATTGATAAGTTTACATCATCTGCATACAAGATGGATCGTCCGTCTGAAATGGCAGGGAACCGTGGCTGCAGAGCTCAGTCTATGGTACCTATCAGGCAGTTCAACTTGTTCTTGTAATGTCCTCACTTCGCTGCTTAGGAGCACTTCCAGCATCATAGTGGCACTTTGTATGGGTCCATGGTGTTATTCAAGGTTTATGGTATTGCACTAAACATGATGAAAAATACACAAAAATTAAGAGATCACTTTTTACTTTGATGTACACCTTACTGGAGAGATGAACTGCTCATGCAGAAATAATTAGCATCACACGACATTTTAAGTGGACACTTAAAACACTTAATCTCACTGCAATAGCAGCAGGAGGTGGCTATGAAATTATTAAATTTACCATAATACCATATGTCCTACAGTTAATTTTATGCAATTATGATTTAATACTGCACCTTTATGCTTATTTATATTTTTCTTGACTGCAAATAGTGCTATTTGCATTGTGTATGTGTAAGTTTTGCTACATTTTAACATTGTATTAGGTCATTAAATATGAAATGTCTGATTTCAAATCAATAGTTTTTTATATCTCAAACAAGAAGCAGTACAATTAATCAAATTATGTACCTAAACAGTCGACACAGTTTTGCCATCTTTATGCTAGCTTGTTTATGCCAGCAGCAAAGAATTCTGGAGAGCAAGTGGCAATGAAATCACAAAAGGTATTTTCCACAGCTTGTTGAGAATTGAATATTTTTCCTTGCAAGAAGTGGTCCAAAGCCTGGAAGAAGTGGTAGTCAGTTGGTGCAAGGTCTGGTGAATATGGTGGATGACAGAGAGTTTCCAAGTCCAGCTTCTGTAGTTTGAGCAGCGTTGTTTATGACATGTGGTCTTGCAAGAGTATTGGCCTGTCTCTATGGACCAATCTCGGCTGCTTCATCGCAAGCATCCTCATCATTTCATCCAATTGGTTGCAGTAGACAGCTGCCATAATCGATTAACCAGGTTTCATGAAGCTGTAGTGGATACCAGCACTGGACCACCAGACAGACACCATTAGCTTTTTTTAATGAATATTCGGTTTTGGACTGTGTTTCGGCACCTCGTTTTTATCCAACCATTGTGCTGAATGCTTGCGATTGTCAAAAAGAATCCATTTTTCATCACACATAATAACAATACGGTGTGGAAATAGTTCACCTTTATGTTGTGACAGCAAAGAAAGGCAAGCTTTGAGACGATTTCTTTTCTGACGCTCATTTAATTCATGCAGTACCCATCTATCCAGCTTCTTTACCTTGCCCATTTGTTTCAAATGGTCCAATATTGTTGGAATAGTAACGTCAAACCCTGCTGGAAATTCGCGTGCACGTTGAGATGGATTCGCTTCCACTACAGCTTTCAGTTCATCATTATCCACCTTAGTCTTAGGGTGTCCATGTGGCTCATTTTCAAGATTAAAATCACCAGAATGGAACTTCTCAAGCCATTGACGTACTATGCGTTCATTAGCCACATCCTTCCTAAACACTTGGTGGATATTTTGAGCTGTCTGTGCTGCATTGATTCCACGACAAAACTCATATTTGAAAATAACACAAATTTTTGACTTATCCATGGTTTCACAAAAATTGCTCTAAAAAAAATTTTGAAAGATAATCACAAGCCAAACCATGCATTTGAAAAACTGAGGATGTACCTTCACGATAAAAATTTTAAAAAGTGTCAAAGTGAAATGTCAGTGATGATATCAACTGAAATGTAAGACATTTCATTCTTAATAACCTAATAGATTCGTGTATAGTTTATGGTAATAGCTGGGCATGATGGTGCGTACCTTAGTCCTAGCTACTCAGGAGGCTGAGGTGGGAGGACTGATTGAGGCCAGGAGTTTGAAGCTACATTGTGCTCTAATCAAGCCTGTGAATAGCTACTGTATGCCAGCCTGGGGAACATAGTGAGACCCCATCTCTGAGAAAAAAAAAGGTAGTAAATGATAAAATTGACTAGTATCTACATACATTTTATACACTTGTGACATACCTAACTTTTTCCTAATTTTTCTTTATTTCTAGGCCATATGGTTCATCTGTGAGATTTTTCAAATTATCAGAAATCACCAAAAATTTTTCAAATATACTTATTGAAAAAATCCTTTTATAAGTGGACTCATGCCATTTAAACCCGCATGGTTTATTCAAGGGTTGATCGTGTGTGTGTGTGTGTGTGTGTGTGTGTATAGTGTATATATGTATGTGTGTATGTATGTATACACACACACACACGCAGAGGATGGGAGATAACCCCTATACAAATTCAGGAGTCTCCGTGATCTGGAGCGTGTTGAGATATTACCTCCAAGGTAGAAGACCTCCAAGATGCTGCTCCTGGTACTGGTTACCATCTAAAAGGAGGCACAAAGCTTACAGAAATTTTTAGATGTTGGAGGCAACACGAGCTTCCCATCATGAACTGGACATTATCTGATCCACCAAACCATAAAGCTGAGCATGCACAGCAGCAACACATTGTCAAGTAGATGGCATATAAGACGTTGAACTTGAGCAGGTTTGGAAACCATAAGTAAGTTGCGCATGCAGGTGACTCAGATTCATTGGAGACCATCTCCTTTGGTTGACAATGTTTGGCTGAAAAAAAAGAAAAAAGAAAAAAGAGACCAACTCCCGCTCATTGCTTTCTTTCCTCAAGCCATACCTGTGGTCCCATGGGAGCTGCTCACAACTGAGGAGAGAGCTCAGGTTGTCTACAGGTGCTTCTGCACCACACGACGGCATCTACCCAAAGAAGACAGCTGCAGCATTACAGCCCCACCCAGTGGTGGCCCCGAAGGACAGTGGTGAAGGGAAATCCTCCCAGTGAGCAGAATGGTGAGTGGTACGTGTGGTTGTCTACTCTGTCCTGATTAAGAGACATCCAGACGTCTCATGGATGGTTGCTAACAGGATAACAGTTTGGCTAGGTGGTCAGTGACTCGAAAAGAAAAGGATTGGAAGATTGGTGACCAGGAGAATTGGGGAAGAGGGATGTGGCTAGATCTCTGTAATGGGTACAGCACTCTCAGAATGAATGTAGAGATTTGCATCTCACATGACTGCTCACCCACGGGCCTCCGCTGCAGAGCGGGTGGGCAGCATGGCATGTTCTGCGGGTGTCTGCCAGCCTTTCCCCGCCATCCAGTGGCTGCTCGATGCGCCCTTGTACAGGATGCGTGGTGGCAGGGACGGAGGCTGTGCAGAGGGTCAGCACAGAAGTCCTCTGGCCAAGGCTCAGCTTGCTGGCAAGTGCTGGTGCAGAATTTGCCGCAATGGTTTTAAAAGAGGGCCCTGAATTGTTTGACATGCCTCTCACTGAGAGGGAACTCTTTAACTCCTTCCCTTGAATCTGGGTGGGCCTCATGGTGCTGGCAGACTCAGTGTCTGGCGCAAACCCATTCCTCATAGATGGTGCCTTGTCACTGTGTCCCCACAGAGTAGAAGTGGTGAGGGATCTCTCTGGGATGTCTTTTATGAGGGCATTAATCCCACCCATGATATCTCCACTCTCTGATCTAATCACCTCCCAAGGCCCCATCTCCTAATACCATCACCTATCTGATTAGGATTCAACATATGAATTTTTTTTTTTTTTTGAGGCAGGGTCTCACTCTATCGCCTGGACTAGAATGCAGTGGCATCATCATAACTCACAGCAACCTCAAACTCCTGGGCTCAAGCGATCCTGCTGCCTCAGCTTTGTAGTAGCTAGGATTACAAGTGTTCACCACCATGCCCGGCTAATTTTTCTACTTTTTGTAGAGAGGGGGATCTCACTCTTGCTCAGGCTGGTCTCCAACTCCTAGCTTCAAGCAATCCTCCTGCCTCGCACCCGTGCCCTCAAAGTGCTGGGATTACAGGTGGGAGCCACCATGTCTGGACTCAATATATAAATTTGTCAGGGACACAAACATTCAGACCATAGCATCAAGTCTTTCTAGCTAAGTCTTCCCAGCTCAGACCCTAGACACTGTAGAGCAGAGAAACAGCAACTTCCAAATACTGACCCACAGGACCCAGGAGCACAGTAAAATGATTGTTGTTACGTACCACTAAGTTGGGTAGTTTATTATCCTGTGGAAGAACATACGGCAACGCAGAGACCAACACTGAGCTGCTGATACAGCACCTTTCCCTGGGGACACTTGCCTGGGGGACGTTTGATTGTATGAGACGCCTTCCATCACGGAGGGACTAGAGATTTGTCCTCCCTGGATTAAACACAACTTCTGAAGTTGTATTTTCCTTCCCTTCCTCATCTGTATGTTTGTAGAGCGTCCTATCACTGCCATGGTATTCTGCACAGCATTGCTTCTGATCAAGGGATTTAATTCCCAGTAAAAGAAGTGACCATGGAATCAACCCAGCACCAAAGTCTAGTGTTTTCCAAAAGGTTTATGTAGAAAAGTTGACATTAGGGAAAAAGTGGCTAAATGTAAATAAAGTCTATAGTTTAGTTAATAGTACTGTATCAATGTTAATTTCTTAGTTTTGAGAAATGTATCAGTGCATAAGATGTTCAGGGAAGCTGAGTGAAGGGGTGATGGGAATGCTCTATACTTACTATCTTTGCAACTCTTCTATAAATGGAACATTATTTCAAAAGAAAAAGAGACTTTGTATGAGGGGTCTTTAAAAAGTTCATGGAAAATTCATAACTTGAGAAACCTATACATGGATTTCAATTTTTTCCCGCCAAAATAAACTCATGTAATACTAACTTGTTATAATATGTCTGAGCCAGATCTAGCGTGAGGCACTAGGAAGGATAAAACAGCAGTTTGAAAAGAGCCCCTGTCAGAGCAACATGCATTCTTCTAAAATTGAAGCAAGAACAAAGACCAATTTATGGTGAAGTTTGTTGGAAGAATGGTGAAATCATTGATGATTATGAAGAGTTTATGGGGAAAAGGCCCCCTCAAAATCAGCAGTTTACAGATGGAGAACTCCTTTCAAGAAGGGATGAGGCAATGTTGAAGATGAAGCCCACTGCAGCAGACCATCTGCATCAGTTTGCAAGGAAAAAGTAAGTCTTGTTCATGCCCTGATTAAGAGGACCGATGATTAACAGCAGAAACAATAGCCAACACCACAGACATCTCAATTGGTTCAGTTTACGTAATTCTTACTGAAAAATTAAAGTTGAGCAAACTTTCCACTCGATGGGTGCCTAAACTGTTGCTCCCAGATCAGCTGCAGACAAGAGCAGGGCTTTCAATGGAAATTGTATTTTATTTATTTATTTTAATTTTTAATTTTTTTTAAAGACAAGAGTCTTGCTCTGTGGCTCAGACTGGAGTGCAATGGCATCATCATAACTCACTGAAGCCTCCAACTCCTGGGTTCAAGTGATCCTTCTGTCTCAGCCTCCTAAGTAGCTGGGACTGCAGGTGCACAGCACAGTGCCCAGCTAAGTTTTAAAAATATTTTGTAGTGATGAGGATCTCACTATGTTGCCCAGGTTGGTCTCAAACTCCTGGGCTCGAGTGATCCTCTTGCCTCCGCCTCCCAAAGTGCTGGTATTACTGGTGTGAACCACTGTGCCCAGCCACAATGGAAATTTTAAACAAGTGGGATCCAGATTGTGAGGCGTTTCTTTGAAGAACTGTAGCAGGAGACGTAACCTGGCTTTTCTAGTACCATCCTGAGGAAAAGCCACAATCAAAGCAGTGGCTGCCAAGGGGTGGGTGTGGCCAGTAAAAGCTTGAGTGGACCAGTCAAGACCAAAGGTCGTGGCAACGGTTTTGGGGATGCTCAAGGCATTTTTCTTGTTGGCTTTGGAGGGCTAAAGAATGATAATAACATCTGGTTATTATGAGACTGTTTTGAGAAAATTTAGCCAAAACTTTAGCAGAAAAACACCTGGGAGAGCTTCACCAGAGCTTCCTCCACCGCAACAACGCTGCTGTCATCAAACAAGGGCAGTGCTGGAGGCTGCAGTGGGAGACCAGCAGGCAGCCACCCTGCAGTCCTGGTCTGGCTCCTCTGGCAGCTTCTTGTTTCCCGATCTTAAAAAAATCTAAAAAAGGCACCCACTTTTCTTCAATTAATAATGTAAAAAAGACTGAATTGACCTGGCTAAATTCCCAGGACTCTCACCTCTTTACGGGTGGACTAAATGGCTGGTGTCATTGCTCACGATAGTGTCTTGAACTTGGTGGAGCTTATGTTCAGAAACAAAGTTTATATTTTTTATTTTTATCTTTTCATTCCATTTTTCCTTGAACATTTTGAAGTCTCTTCATACATTGTGAAATGGCTTGATTGAGCTAATTAACATATGTGCTATTTCATGTACTTATTTTTTTGTGGTGAAAACTCTTAAAATCTACTCTCTTAGCAATTGTCCATAATACTATATACTTCTTGGTCAGTAATGCCTAGGCCAAAAAAAAAAAAAAAAAAAAGAGGCCATGTGCGGTAGCTCACACCTGTAATCTCAGCACTTTGGGAGGCCAATGCAAATTGTTGAAAGAAGATTTCTATAGAAAATGAAACATTTCTGTGTGATATCATGTTAAACCAGAATGACTTGAATATTTCTTTGCAAGGTAAAGCTAAGTGTATATATATATATATATGATATGTGGCAAAAAATCCAAGCATTTTGAAAAAAGCTGTCTTTTTTCAAAACACTTCTTGAAAAGGAAATATTGATGAACATTTTCCCCAATTAGCAAAGTTCATTGATGAGCAGGATGATATATCTGAATCATTTGAAGAATACGCAGCTGTTACAGACATATTAATTGGAGAATACAACGAAAGCTTCACTGACTTTGAGAATCATGTCATCACACTCAAATTAGTATTTCAGCCTCATCTATTTGATATCACCAACACACTCAAAGAACTACAGATAGAATTGATTGAGCTCTCAATAGATGACATTTTAAAGTCACTGTTTGATGTTAAGAAAGATCCAACTAAAATACAGAAAAATGCAGTAGAACACCCAGGCCTTTGGCAACATGCCTGAAAAACGATTTGTTGCTTGTCAACCACTTTTTGCTGCGAATCTGCTATCTAACCCAAATCAAGATGCCATTAAGGTCACAAATGACTGATGTGAATCTAGAGGATCAACTGAAACTGTGGACCTCCATACTGCAACCAAATATTCAAATGCTTTCCAACAAAAAGCAGACACAACGAAGTCATTAAAAGGTTAGTTAACTTTAATATCTAATTGAAGTTTATTGAATTCAGCCTTATTTGATCACAGCTAAATTAATGCAGCCTTTCAGCATGAAAAGGTTGCCCAGCTCTGCTTTAATCTTTCTCTGTGGGTGTCCAGAGACTCATACTTCATTGCTTATTTAGAAGAAGTGAGGCAGCCCAGAGGCAGGAGTCCCACCTGATTTTCAGATGGGGGTTGAGTGTCAGTCATGTTTGTACTCAACAAGTTCAGATGCTGTTAGCAGCAGGAACAGATTTAAAACTTGCTGTGGCTTAGCACAGTGAAATTCATTTCTCACTCATGTAAAGTCCAGCTTCCTTGGGGAGAATCTGCTTCCCAGGTCACTGGGAGATTTAGGCTGACAGGTTCTGCCATCTTCAGCATGAGGCTCCAAAGTTGCTCTGGGTGTTGGTGTCTAGCTGGTTAGGGGGAGGGGAGGAGGTGGAGGATGGCATAGGAGGTTTTCGTGGTCTGAGCCCAGCAGTGTGCACACGTCTCTCTTACCCACACTCCACTGGTCAGAACTTACTCCCCTGGCCCCACTAGATGCAAGGGGTGCCAGGAATTAGAGCTCCTGGCTGGGCAGCCATTTCCCAGTACTAGCTCTGCATGATGGGAGGGAGCACAGGTTTGGTGGACGCTGGTCGCCTCTCCCACACGGCCTCAGCTCAGTGCCCGGCACACAGTTGGTGCTCAGTGAATAGCAAAGTCCATTAAGTACGTGGTGTGTGGCAGGCACTTCCTAAGTGCTTTGTAGCTATCAACTCATTCTATTCTCACAGGAACTTGTAAGAATGAGTATTTATTTTTAATTTTAATTTTTATTTTTGTACAGACAGGGTCTTGCTCTGTTGCCCAAGTTAAAGTGGAGTAGTGTGATCATATATCAATGCAGGCTTGAACTCCTAGGCTCAAGGGATCCTCCCACCGCAGCCTCCCAAGTAGCTGGGACTACAGGCATGTGCCACTATGCCTGGCTAATTTTAAAATTTTTTGTAGAGACAGGGTCTTGTTATGTTACCCAAGCTGGTCTTGAACTCCTGGCTTCAAGTGATCCTCCTGTCTCAGCCTCCCAAATTGTTTGGATTACAGGAATGAGCCACCACACCTGACCAAGAATGGGTATTGTATTTTTATTTTTTTAATTAAAAAATTTTTAATTATTATGGGAACATAATTTAAGAGCTTCATTTTACAGATGAGGAGATTGAGGTCCTCCAGAGAGGCCCACAGAGAGGTCCAGTAACTTGTCTAGGGTCACACAGCAGTAAGTGATGAAGCCTGGATTCAAACCCTGTAGGCCACCTAACCACCACTTGATATTGTAGTTTCCTGCAAAACCATGTTGAATTGAGCTGATTTATGAAAAAGAGATAATGGATAGGAATGTATTTTGTAAAGATGTAAAGTGAAATAAAGGCATAGGGGGTTTTGATGAGGACCTGGGACATTTATGGGGCCCCTGCCATCTGCCAGGCACTAGGCTCTCTCTCATCCAGGTTCTCATGGCACTTGGCACAGACTGTGGGTTTCATCTTGTTGTCCCCAGGCCTGTCACAGTACCTGGCACACAGGAGGTGCTCAGTATACATTTATCAATGGAGTTTTAAAAAGCACATGCTGGGAACTAGAGAGAAGAATGAACCAGACACAGCTGTGTCTTTAGGGAGCTCAGAACTGGAAAGGCAGTTATAAAAACAGTGACTGTGATGGGTGAGAAACAAGAGTGATGGAGAGGTGGACAGGTCTACTGGAAAACACAGGAATAGGCAGGGCAAAGAGAGCCTTCTCATTTTGGCCATCCATCCATCCACTCATCCAACACATATTTACTTAGCACCTACTATGTGCTGGGTACCACTGTTCTACATGCTGGAGATACAGCCATGGACAAGCTGGACAGAGTCCTCTTAGAGCTTTTATTACAGTGGAAGAGACATTGCAGGTGAGGTCGGCTGAAGAGGGAAACCAAGCCAGGTGAGGGGAGACAGTGTGGCAGGAAGCTGTGTCACTGAGTCAGTCCTCCCCCTCCTCTGATGAAGAGACCCAGGCCTCCCTTGCCGGGTGGCGCGCCCAACCCATTTGCCCATCATTCTTTTATCAGCTTCCCTACTGAGCATCCACTCTGGCTTGGGTCTGGGCACACTCAGTGGGGGGCGTGTTCCCTGATTACAACCCGCCTTGTAATCATGTGCATTTCTTTGCACAGGCTGGATCCTCCCTCTGGACTGCCCTCCTCCACCCTGCCCCATCCCACCTGACCAGCGGCCCTGAGGGCCTTTCCCGCTCCCAGAACCTCGCAGTCTTCCCGCAGACCAGGGCTCCTCCCAGGCTGGCTCCCGGCAGCCCTGCTGGAGGCGGGGCTGCTTATTGTGTCCAGCCCCCTCCCCAAGCTCCGAGAAGGTGAGGACTGGGTCTGGTTCATGCTCTGCAGCTTCCCAGGGAGCACTCACTGCATACTTGTCCCCTGAGCCTTTCTCCTCCTGAAGTCAGGTCCAACAGAGCAGAGTCTTCCAGAGCTGAATCCCCAGAGCCTAGAACAGGGCCTGGCAAACGGTCCAGTGTAAGATAAATATATGCTGATCAAACGAATGAACGAATGAATTTATAGAACAAATCAAGGCAAAGCAAGGTCCCCACGTTGATGCCTTCCCGGCCCAGGGCTTCCCCGTCCCCCCTTTACCACCCAGGACGGGCTACTGCAGTTTGCTGGCCAAGTGCAAAACGAAAGAGTGGGGCCCCTTGTTGGAAAATTAAGAATTTCAAAACGGCAACAGTAGAACATTAAAGCAAGAGGGAGAGAGAGTCTGCCGGGTGCCCAGCCCTGTGCGAGCGCGGGGCTCGCCCGGGAGGCCGCCAGGAGGCTCGCAGTCCCCAGGGTCGCTCCCGGCTCCTCTCGGCGACCCGCCGCTGGGGTCCGGCCCCTCCTCTCAGGCGCGCCCCACCTTGGACGCTCTTTTGCGAAGCTTCCCGGGTCTCCTAGCCCCGCGGAAGCCGCCGCTCCCGGGAGGCGACGCGCGCCCGGCGGGTCCCCAGGGCTTCGGAGGGGCAGCCGGGCGGTCTGGAGGCCGGGAGCGGCGCCCGGGCCCCCGCGGCTCCGGGCAGACCCTGGGCGAGCCCCTCGGCCCCCCTGGCTGAGGAGCAGCTCCCCACTGCCCTGCAGGAGGGCGAGGGATGGTCGTTCTTCTTGAAAAGTGACTCAGGTCTTCTGCGTCTCGCGGCCCCCACGGAGAAACCCACAGAGACACGGCCCCTCCCACACGCACGGATCTGGGGGCCCGCGCCCCCCCCCAGCCGGACACGCCCGAAGACAGATGGCCAGACAAAGAGCGTGACCTGAACAGAGGAGACACGCCGCAGAAGGAGGCCGGGACAGACAGACTCGGGCGCGCACACCGACTCCGGGTCCCGGACGCGGAGCCTCGGGAACAGCCCAGAGCAGCCCCAGCCCCGCGCCCACCCTCTAGGGCTGCCTTGGGGAGACCCCCTCATTTCCAGCCCCCGAAACCCCGGGAGTCACCTCTCGCCATCCAGCGATTCCGGGGCGCCGGGGGCGGCGGGCCGGGGCGGGGGCTGCGGGCGGCGGTGCGGGAGGACGCGCGGCGGCCGCGGGATCGGGGTCCGGGAGCCGTCCCGCGTGGGCCCCGTAGTGGGCGGGGGCGGCGGGGAGCGCGTAGAAACCCGGGTCCTCGGGAGTTGGGGGGGAAGTGGGCCGGGCTGGCACCGTGACTGAGGGCAAAGGGGCACGGGGCGAGGGCAGGCGTCGGGCGGCGGGGTGAGTGGGGCCGGGGGCCGGTTGGCAGAGGGCATCGGGGCAAGGACAGGCGGCAGGGGTAGCGGGCGGGGCCGGCGGCAGCCGCCCCCGGAACGAGACGGCAAGATGCCGGAGGGCTTGGGGGCGCCCGCCTTGCCCAGGGCAGCCGCAAGCGCCTCGGACGCGGGCCCGTCGGGGCCTGCGACCTCCCCGCGGCCCCAGCTCGCGGCTCCCGAGTCCCCGCGATCCGCGGAGTCCCCGCGGCCCCCAGGCTCGCGGGCCCCTCGACCGGCCGCCGTCCGGGCCACCTTCCCGCAGAAGCTGGCCGAGGCGCTCAGCAGCCAGTACGGGCTGAACGTGTTCGCGGCGGGGCTGCTGCTGCTGCTGGCCTGGGCCGTGCACGCGGCGGGCGTGGGCAGGAGCGCGCTGCTGGGCCTGCTGAGCGCGCTCCTGCTGCTGCAGCTGCTCTGGATGCTGTGGTACGTGCGCCGCAGCCGCGCGCACCGCCGCCTCCTCCGCCCCAAGGACACGCACGCGGGCGCGCGCTGGCTGCGCGGTGAGTCGGCGGCGCGGCCGCCACTGTGCCCTGTCCGCCTTTTCCGCTTTGCCTTTCTTCTCTCGGCCTTCTCAAGCCCGGCCTCACAGCGGCCGCTCTCTGCCTCCACGTCGCATCAGCAGAGCGACGGCGACACGGATTCTTCAGTCTGTCCCTGGCTTGAAGCCATGCAGCGCTTCCACTGACCCCACGATGGGGGCCACCCTCCCTTGCCTTGGCACCCAAGGCGCTCTAAGATCTGGCCCCAGATGGCTTCTTTCGTTTTATCGCTTCCTTTACCCTTATCCTGTGCCCCAGTCCTTCTCAAAGATCTTCAGTTCCCGCCAGAGTATTTCACGCTTCCTTGCCTTTGCATATTCTGTTCCCTCCTCCTGGAATGTCTTTTCCACCCTCCCACCTGTCCGCCTGCTTTCCAGGACTGGGGTCAGGCCTCACCCCACCCTTCCTTTCCCGACTCCCTACCCTTTTCCCCACCCTCGGTGGTTCTGACTACAGCCCTCTACCCCTCACTGTGCCCTGCTCTTATTGACACATCTGTCCCCTCCACCCCACTGGGAGAGCTCTGGGATGTTTGTCTCTTAGTCCTGGAGCCACCTCAGGGCCTGGCATGGGGAAAGTGCTTGGGCAAGGTACTGGATCTCCTCTCCCACCCTGAACCTTAGTTTTCACATCTATAAAATGGGATCACACACTGGATGGGGTCCGGTGACTGCCAGAACCCCTAGTTCTCCTTCTTTCCATGTGCCTGGCAGGAAATGCTCCTCACTGCCCCGGGCCACCCCTGCTCTCTCTGTGAAGCTCTTTTGGTCCTTGTCAATTTCTGCCTTCTGTTCTGGCTGTTTGGATATGAGCCTTATTATCCAGATGAGTTTTTAGGTTTCTTAGATAGGAATTGTATCTAGTTCATCTTGGCTTTGGGAAAATTTGAGACCATCCCAGGGTGGCCCAAATTCCTGTTCTGGAAATGGTTGTTTTAGAGAGGTTCATGGTTTTGTGACTCTCCATAAAGGCAGTGAATGCAGTGTTATTTAAAGAAACAAACAAGGCACAATATGTTATTTTACAATACTGACTTGCACAGACCAAAATCTGTGACACACACAGGCCATGTCCCTATGCTGTCCTGTAGTGGAAGCATCCTTTCTTTGTCCCTCCCTCCCTTCCTTCTCCTCCATCGTTTCTTCCTTCCTTCCCTTCCTCCTCTCTACTTACCTGTTCCTTCATTTCCTTGCCTCCCTACCTGCTTTCTCCTCCTTCTCTCCCTCTTTCCCTTTCTCTCTTCCTCCCTCTCCCTTCTTTCCTGTCTCTCCCTCCTTGCTCCTTTTCTTCCTCTCCCCTCCCCTCATCCTTCCTTCCTCTCTCCTTTCTTACTTCCTTCTTCTATTCCTCTCTCCCCCATTCCTCCACCCTCTTTCCCTCCTCTTTCTTTCTTTTCTTTTTAGGCCACAGTTATAGTATCCTCTCTCTTTTTCTTCCATCCTCTGTACCCTGTTCTTCGTTCTTCTCTCTCTCCCTCCTTCCAGGATGGGAGCCCGAGTCCATGGCTGAACAGATATGCCATTTCCCAAGACTGGGAAGCCAGAGGGAGGAACAGGGTGGGGGGTGCAGAAGCAAGGTTCTCTTGTGGACAAGTTACATTTGAGATGTTTTTTGGACACCAAATAGAGAGGACATAATGAGGCAAGATGGAGAGAACACGTCACGTAGTAGGTGTTTGGTAAACAGTGGCCATTTAGACACTGGGTGAGTTGTGTCGTAATAATAGAACCATTTGGTATGTGGACCATGGGAAGAGTGTTGGCTCTGGAAGCCATGGCTTGAGGTCTCAGCTCTAGCACCTGAACCTTTCTGAGTCCCAGTTTCCTCATCAGTAAGATAAGAATCCCAGCTGCCTCTCGGAGAGGAGCTGGGAGATGCTGAGAGAAAGCAGTTTGCAAAGCACTGGCCATTCCTGCAGAGGAGCTGTGGGTTCATCAAAGAAGCAAGAGTCTAATTAGGAATGTCAGGAGGCCGTGGTGCCAAGGGGAAGTGCCTTCAGCCCCAGCAGCACTGAGGTTTCCCCTGGAAGCACAGCTGGAAAGACAGGTTTGATTGAGGAACTTTGTTCTGCCCTGGCGCTGGTGACCGAGTCTTAGATCAACAAGGAGAAGGCAGTTCACTCAGGAAGGGGAGTGGTGATCTCCAAGACTCATCCTGGGAACATTAGGAGCAAGTCTTGCTTAACTGCATGCGTTTTCTTACATATGTTTTTGGATGATATTTCTGGTCTAATGGAAACATAAACATAATGTCAGGATTTCAGCATCAAAAAGAGAATGTGGCTGCCAAAAAATCAGATCCAGGTTTGGGATTCATTGGAAGGAAGTTAGACTGCATGCGAGTGCCTGGTCTTTCCTGAGCATCTCATGGGTCTGTCTGTATAGGAGATTGGCTGCAGGAGGTCTCAATCTCCTGGCCTCTACTGATCCTCCCACCTCGGCCTCCCAGAGTGCTAGGATTACAGGCGTGAGCCACCGCGCCCGGTCTTGTGGCGGCAGGAGGAATGAAAAGATGTTGCATCCAGGAGAGGGAAGGATGCAGGGGTCACAGGGTAGAAAACGCTGCTGCTGCCTTGCACCTGTCAACTCTGGGTCATCCTTTGGCGTTCAGCAAGCAAGAGTCACTTCTGGGAAGCCTTTCCTGATACTTTCAGACCAGGGGCAGCCTCCAGGTTGTATGTTCTGGTAGAACCCTGCTCATTTTCTTTCCAGGGTTTATCAAGCAGGAGGTTGTATTATTCAGTTGCTGTTTATTGGGCTAATGGACTCCTGTGTGAATGTGCTTACCATTGTATCCTGTGCCTAACAGGCACTAAGTGCCAATCAGTATCTGCTGAATAATTGAATGGATAGATGGATGGATGAATGAATGAGCGAATGAAACTCCAGGGAAGAGGATGACGATTCTGGGAGGTCAATTGCCGTTCAATATAAGGAAGACTATTTGAGTGTAAGCATTAGCTGGTGACGGAAGGGCACACTCTGAGAGATGCTAAGCCTCCCAGCCCTAGGCATGTCCAGGTGGGGGCCAGATGGCCACCAGTCGTGATGTACTGGAAGCGTCTTTGCTTGAGATGGAGATGTAGACTAAATCTGTGGAAACTTTCACCTCTGAGAACCTATGGCTCAAGATTCTAGATTCCTAGGAGGGACCTGGGTGCCTAACATAGGGGAGAGGTCCTTCTGCCAACGCTGGGTGAGTACCCTAGGCAGTTTTTGGATTATTCTCGAGTAATGTAGCTAGTATACGTTCTAATTGGTTCTAATTTATTACGTTTTTCTTTGTGGTTGAGTGATGAAATGATGATAATAATTACATCCCACTTATAGAACTTTCTAGGTGTGGGACACTGTTGTAGGTGATTTCTATGTAAAACTCATTTAATCTCCTGAACACCCATATGAGATAGGCAGCATTATTATCATCCACATTTTATAGCAAAGAGACTGAAGCACACACAGGTCAGTTAAGTTATTGCCCAAGGTCATCAACTAAGAAATGGTAAAAGACGGGGTTTGAAGCTAGACAGCTGGCCTCCATGGTATTCTATGTTCTACTGTCTTTAGAGCATGATTTTTGTCAATGTTCCATGGACATCCAAAATTGTATACTATTTTTTTGAGGCATGCGAAGTTTTATATATATGTAAAAGAAAATTTGTTGATTGTGTGATTCAGTTCCTCTATGTCTTTACTTACATTTTGTCTACTTGATCTGTCTAGTTCTGAAGCTTTGCATTCTATTTTTTAAAGAGTAGCAGTTAAATACATAAAGAAAAAACTATTTTATTTGGTCACATGTGTGACTGTCGTATCTTCCTCATATATCATGTCTTTTATTATATGGAATGTTAAAGGTGGAATGTTAAGGTCATTACATTAACTTTAAATTCCATATGGGCTGATATTACTATTGCTATTTCTATTTTCTTTTGTTTCCATTGCCTGGTTCCTTTTTGTCCACCTCCTTTATTTTCAACCTTTATTACTTAGTTAAAAGTATGATTTGTGTAAAGAGCATATAGGTAGATTTTATTTTTAATTCAATCTTCCCATCCTTACTAGTTAATGGGAGGATTTAGATCATCCTAATTTACTGTAATGATTTATATACTTGATTTTGTTTCCATTTTTCTTTATAATAATTATAATGATATATTTTAAATTACTACCCCTTCATTTTTCTCTTATGCATATTTGCCTTTTTTGAACATTTGGAAGATTCTGTGTGCTTTTCTATTTCATTAATGGCCATCTTCCCTTCCCTTGCTCTCATAATCAAATGCATATTATTTCATTCTTATCTGAAAACAAAATACCAAATGTGTCCCGCAGCAAGACACACGTTTTGCTCTAAGATGCTCTGTTGTTCCCACTTTCCCTCTACCTAATGAGATGACACCTCCAGTGGATATTTGCTTCCCTTTTCCTCTCCTGTCTTCCCCCACCTCTTTTCCCATCTCTTTATTATGAGGACTTTGAAAGGTTTTTCTTCTCTGTTCCTCACACAATCCTTCTCCAACTTATAGGTTTTGTAGAGGTGGTTTCATATTTAGTAGAATTCCCCCTTAAAATGTTTATTCAGTATGACAAGTCTTTATAGAGCATGTAAATTGTACATTCCTAGGCAGTTTATCTTCTTCCATTTGGATTTCATTTCTCATCTTCTTTTCTTTCCTATTAATCTAATTATCTATCTACTTGACTGTCCACCCACCCATTCACCCATCCACCCACCTATCTATCCATCCACCCACCCATCCATACGCCCATCCACCCATCCATCCACCCAACCACACACTCATCTACCTACCCACCCATTCATCCACTCGTCTCCCCACCCATCTACCCACCCATCTACCCATCCCCCCACCCATCTACCCATCCATCTCCCACCCATCTACCCCCCCATCCACCAACCATCCACCCACCCATCCATCCACTCATCCATTCATCCATCCACCTACCCATCCTTCCATCCACCCACCCATTTACCCACCCATCCACCCATCCATCCATCCACCCATCCATCTATCCATCCACCCCTTATACCCCCACACACCCTCCAATCTTTTGCAAAGTTGATTACTCACTATTATTTCTTCTTCTCCTCATTTTGAGGTCTCTCTTCCAGTTCGATGGTTATTTGGTTAAAACCCTTTGTCAGACAATTTATGTGGATAATATTTTTCTCTCACCCTCAGATCTCTGTTCCACAGTCCCCTCCTTTCCTGGTCATCCACCTTCAACCTCAATCCCCTGCCGTGCTTTACTTTTCTTCATGCACTTAGCATTTCCTGACATTCTTTATATGTTTATTATTTGTTTGTTTATTTTCTGTCTCCACTATTAGAATGTTAAACTCCCCAAGGGCAGATAGTCTCTTTTATTGATCTTTATATCCCCAGTGACTGGGACAGTGGGTAGCCCATAGTTGGTGCTCAACAAATAATTGTTGAATGAATTACATTTTGCATATTTTCAAATGTCTTTTTGCCTTTTGCCTAGATTAGTGGGCAGCATCCCAGCTGGGAATAAGGTGTTTGAGCTGCAGCCCTTTCCTTGCAGTGGACTCTTCCACTGTATTGTGGTTTCCAATACTGCATAGAAGAAGTCTGGTCTGGTGCTACCTCATCCCTCTAATGTTTTGCGCACACCCCAATTTACGCAATATTATACTTGTGTATTTTTGTTTCTCCAGCCATCTTATTTCTTTATCTTTGAGCTCCTGGGACAATGCCTCATTTATAATAGGAGTCCCCATAATATTTGTTGCATAAATAACTGGGTGAATGAATCCTTGGATAGATGGATAAATGAAGGAGGGAAAGACTTCGAGAGTGTGAGAAAATATGTGACATATTTATTACAGAATGCTTGAAATGTCAACCACAGAGATCTAGACCAGTGGTTCTCAAAGTAGGGTCCCCAGACCTACCACATCAGCCCCACCTGGGAACTTGTTAGAGATACAGATTTGGGGCCTGCACCCAGACCCATTGACTCAGAAGCTCTGGGGGTGGGGCCCAGCAATTTGTGTTTTAACAGCCCTCCATGTTCAATTTTGAGAACCACTGCTGTAGACTATCCTTATCCTCTGCATGGGATTACTGAGGCCAGGAGCAGGGAAATGACTTGTAGGAGCTCACACGTTCCTGGGCACAGCTGGGACTGGGCATAGCTAGGACTAGTGCCCAGGTCCCCAGGGCTCCAGGCCTGTGCTCCTGCCACCCAACCAGGCTGCCTCACCTCATCTTGCTATTTCTTTTTGTAATCAAAACCAGCCATGCATTAGTGAAGCCATTTCAAAGCATTGGGATCGAATCTCCACTCTTACAAAGTTTCTGATTTCACTGGGGTTTTTCCAGGGTTTAAAAAAATGTGACTTAGAGTTGTTTCTATAAAACTTTGAGCAATGGAAACGAGCCAGGCAACTGCATTACTTTTCACTGGAGGCTTCTCAGGCTGGGGCTGTAATGTCATAGCTCACTGTCACGGCTCATCCCGCCTCTCTGCTCAGGGCCTTGACACGCATCACACGGGCTCTGTTGCCTCCTGTTTGTGGAAGAGAATGTGTGGACGGTGGTCCGTGTTGGCCTGGGAGAGGGATGAGAACTTTGACATAGATCAGGACCCCATGGTCACTGCGTTTTTCTCACTGATGCTTTCGTTTGTCACCAAGAGTCTTTTTAGTGTATTTTGTATATTCCTTTAGAGTCTTATGCATTTTTTTTGTTGGTTTGTTCTTACTTTTTGGTCAAAACCGTGCTCATTATACCATCAAAGGTTGCCTCCTGTCTTCACTTCCTCACACAGGCCCTTTCCAGGCCACTGCCACAGACCTCCTACCCCTCATTTTTTAAAAAACAAACTTTCTATTTTAGAAAAGTTTTAGATTTACGGAAAAGTTGCAAGGGTCATGCAGAGAGTTCCTGTATACCTGCGTAACTTGCACCCTCTGCACCTTTATTCTTCAGAGAGTGGGATTTTAGCGTTAGAGAGCTGAGATTTCTGAGCAGAAGAGTAACACTCTTCGATTGATCGTTTTTAGAAAAATTTCTAGAGGCCTTATGTTGATTCAACCAAACTTTATAGAATGTATGTCATTTGTAAAACTCTGGGATATGCATGGGCTAGGTACAGTGATGCACACGACACAATGCCCGCATTCTAGTTTCAGCTAATCAGCCCAATAGTAGAATTTATTTTATTAATATATTTTTAATTGTGGTAAAATATACATAACATAAAATTTACCAACTTACCCATTTTTAAGTGTACAGTTCAGTAGTGTTAAGTACATATACATTATTGTGCAACCAATCTCCAGAACATTTTCATCTTGCAGAATTGAAACTCAGTGCCCATTAAATACTAACTCCCCACCCCCTCCCCCAACCCCTGGCACCCTCGAGTCCACTTTCTGTCTCTATCTTAAGATACTTCATATAAGTGAAATCCTACAGTATTGTCCTTTTGTGATTGGTTTATTTCACTTAGCATAATGTCCTCATGGTATGTCCATGTTGTATCATGTGTCAGAATTTCTTTCCTTTTGAAGGCTGAATAATATTCGATTATGACTGAGTCGCCTACTGCTGAAAATACAAAAAAAAAAAAAAAAAGATAATATTCGATTGTATGTCCACACCACATTTTGTTCATTCATCTGTTGGTGGACAGCAGGTCCACCATTTAGCTATTGGTAACAGTGCTGCTATGAATATGGGAAGCAAATATCCCTCCATGTTCCTGCTTTCAATTTTTTCAGGTTTATGCCCAGAAGTGGAATTGCTGGACCATATAATAATACTTTTAATTTTGGGGGGACCCTCCATATTTTTTTTGATAGTGGCTGTACCATTTTCCATTCCCATTGAGGGTGCACAAGGGTTGCAGTTTCTCTATGTGTTCACCAACACTTGTTATTTTCTGTTTTTTTCTTTTTATTTTTTTTATATTAGCCTCCTAATGAGTATGAGACAGTATCTCATACTTTTGATTTGCATTTGCCTAATGATTAGTGATGGACATCTTCTCATGTACTTGTTGGCCATTTTATATCTTCTTTGGAGAAAAGTTTATTCAAGTCATTTGCCCATTTTTTAATTAGTTTTTTTATTGTTGTTGACTTGTAGGAGTTCTTTATATATTGTAGATATTAATGAATTATCAGATATATAATTTGAAAATGTTTTCTCCCATTATGTAGGTTGTCTTTTCACTCTCTTGGTAGTGTTCTGAGATGCACAAATTTTTTTCATTTTGATGTAGTTCAGTTGATCTATTTTAACTTTTGTTGCTCATGTTTTTGGTGTCACGGCCAAGAAATCATTGCCAAATCCAATGCCATGAAGCTTTACCCCTATGTTTTCTTCTAAGAGCTTTATACTTTTAGCTTTTATATTTGGTCTTTGATCCATTTTGAGTAAATTTTTGTACATGGTGTAATGTAAGGATCCAACTTCATTCTTTAGCATGTGGATATCCAGTTTTCCCTACACCATTTATTGAAAAGACTGCCCTTTTCCCATTGAATGGTCTTGACATGCTTGTCAAAAATCATGTGACCATATATGTGAAGGTTTAAAAAATAATATAATTTATAGGAACACTCATACACTGTTGGCAGGACTGCAAACTAGTACAACCTCTGTGGAAACTAGCATGGAGATACCTCAAAGAACTAAAAATAGAACTATCATTTGATCCAGCAATCCCACTACTGGGCATCTACCCAAAGGAAAAAAAGATATTCTATGAAAAAGACATCTGCACTCAAATGTTTACAGCAGCACAATTACAAAGATGTGGAAACAACCCAAGTGCCCATCAATACATGAGTAAATTAACAAAATGTGGTATATGTATACCATGGAGTACTACTCAGCCATAAAAAATGAACTACCTATTATGTTATCCTGGATGGAGCTAGAGCCCATTATTCTAAGTGAAGTATCCCAAGAATGGAGAAACAAGGACCACATGTACTCACCAGCAAATCAGTCCTAATTGATCAACACTAATGTGCACAAATGGGAAGTAGCATTCACAGGGTGTTGGGCAGGTGGGAGGGGGAGGAGGGGATGGGTAAATCCACACCTGATAGACGTGGTGAGTGCTGTCTGGGGGATGGGCATGCTTGTCAGTGGTGCAAAGGCAATTTATGTAACCAAAGCATTTGTACCCCCATAATACTCTGAAATTTAAAAAAATAAGAAAAGATGAGAACTGACAGTTAACACAAAAGGCAATGTAAGTGGCTTAATAAACATTTTTAAATATTAAAAAAAATAATACATTTTGAAATAACATCAGTGCATATTAACATGTGGATGTGTGTGTTTCTACCTCTCCGCCCCCCAAGTTTAGGTAGCATCACATTGTTTGCCGTCATTACCATCATCCTGGGAGGCCTTAAAGTTGGATACTTTGTTGGATTTTCGAAATGTTTATCAGCCACTGAAGGAGTCTTCCCTGTCACACACGCGGTGCATACTCTGCTGCAGGTAAGCTACTGTTGTCTATTTGCACTGTCTTGGTTCCCGTTACGTGGTTCCCAGGGCATATAAAAACCTGTAACGTCAAAACATCCAGCAAGTGGGGCCAGAGCGAGCAGCTGCAGACGGCCCAGCAAGTCCCAGGGGAACTGTCGTCCCTCTCTACGGCTCAGTTCTCCCTCCACCTCCGCTGCAGAATGGGACTCTGTCCCGTCGGCAACCTCTGTGAGGATGCTGGGAGGCAGGACATAGAATGATAAAGACTCTGGTTTGGAAATTCTGCCAAGCCCGAGTCTACCAGAGAAGGCTTGGAGGAATTTCTTTTTGTTGGTGAGATAGAATTCCCATGCCATGTGAATCGCCCATTTACAGTATACAGTTCAGTGGTTTAGACTGTACATGGAGTTGCCCAACTATTGCCACAATCAATTTTAGAACATTTTTATCACCCCCCAAAAGAAACCTCATTCCATTTCAGGGTCATGGAAAGACTTTTTGTTTGCCCACTTGTGGATTAAAATCTTTTAGAAATGTATAAAGATGTTTTCCCCAGCAATGGTGAACTTGATGTGGATTGGTGAACTAAGAAGTAAAGATTTGATCACTAGAATTTAAAAGTATATCTTAGAGTCAGAAAAATCTCATGGGTAAAAAGAATCCTGGATGGGCCTCCAGTGTAGCATCCATCCTTGGCAGGAATCCCTGGTAGTGGCTGTCAGAGTTAGGGGGGATCCCCGTTGCTCTAATGACAAAAGGGATAACCAATATTTCTGTGGCATGTTGGAGCATGCAAAGCACTTTTCACTCATCTCTTCGTGCAGTCCTTCTGATGGCTCCACAAGAACAGATGTTGGATTGTCATTCTCTTTTTTCTTCTTTTGTATTCTATGGATTGAGGTTGACAACATGACGTTCTGATATCCTACACATAGTGAAGTGATTGCTACAGTCAAGAAAATTCACATACCTGTCATCATATCACATAGCAGTTACCTTTATTTTTTGTTTGTTGGTTGGTTTTTTGTGGTATGAGCCCCTAGAATCTACTCTCTTAGCAAACTCCCGTGTACAAGGCAGTGGTAACCGCAGTCTCACGCTGTGCGCTAGCTGGCCAACTGTCCGTCCTGCGATCCCGCAACTGTGTGCGCTTTGACCAGCATCTCCCCATTTCAGCCCCTCCAGCCACCATTCGACTCTTTGTTTCTATGTATTCGATTTTAAAAACCTTTTTTGGATTCCACATACAAGTGAGATCACGCAATATTTTTCTTTCTGTGTCTGGCTCATTTCACTCAGCGTAATGTCCTCTAGCTATACCCCTGTTGCAGATGGCAGGGTCTACCCTCATTTTTTTCTAAGGAAAAAGTTCGAGCTCGCAGAAGACAAGTGACTCTCTCAAAGTTGAGGCTGAGACACAATGATTATTTTCCTCCTGACAAGTCACCCTGGAAGACCATGGGCTTGTTCTAGTGATACCGTCATTGCTCAGAATGTTTTTGGGTTTCCAGTTTGAGGATGCCCTTAGACATAGTTTTCCAGCTTCATAAAGCCAATGATGCCAGTTTTAAAACTCCATCTTTTATCCAAAGTGATCTTCAGTTTTTATACCCAGTTGACTTACCAGATGGCTCCAGATGACCTTAGAATGTTTCTCAAGGTCAAACATATTCTCCCGCGGTGAAGCTGTCCGAGAGGACATGCCAAATGAGCCCGGAAGCACGTTGGCTCAGTGGCAGCATGGTGGGATAGGTTGAGGGCTTGCTGGCGGAAGGCCAAATTTGAAGGGGCTGCCTTGCATTTGAAAGTTGTTATGGGCTGAATTGTGTCTCCCTCAAATGCTTATGCTTTCACCCTGGTCCTCAGTACCTCAGAATGTGACTGTATTTGGAGGTAGGGCCCTTTGGACATGACTGAGGTTAAATAGGGTCATCAGGGTGGCACTAATTCAATCTGGTGTTCTTATAAGTAGAGGAGATTAGGACACAGACAGTCACAGAGGGACGACCATGTGAGGACAGGGAAGGATGCGGCTGTCTACAAGCCAAGGAGAGAGACGTCAGAAAGAACCAACCCTGAAGACACCTGATCTTGGACTTACAGCCTCCGGAACCTTGAGAAGATGGGTTTTGTATTGAAGCTGCCAGTCTGTGGTTCTGTGTTATGGCAGCCCGAGCTGCCTAGTCGAGAGTTAGCCAGCCACTCATTCCAGGGGAGCCAAGTCCCATGAAGTTAGAGCCGATGGCAATGGCAGTGACAACGTGCAAAGTGTTAGTGAGGCCAGAAAGAACTGAGTTCATTCATTCACGCACTCGTTTACTCATCCCGCCCATCTTTAAGTACTAGGCAAACACTGTTCTCGCTATTAGCTGCAAGAGAGTGTCATATGCAGTGTCAGCACAAAAGCAGGCGGTGACAATGCTAGGCTCAGAGTGACAAGGGTTTGGCAACTTGGGGTGAGGGGTGGCCTCGGCCAGGGAAGTGCCCCATGGCTGGCTGTGCATGAGGGAGCAGCACAGGGTCAGAGGCCACTGGAAGAAGCGTCCGTGGCACGTGCGGTCTTTGTGCACCATGGGGAGGGGAGCACATGTGGGCCGTGGTGGAGAGGAGGCCAGGGTGGGGGGTGTAAGCTGGACCCACAGTCTGGTGTGGGGCTTGTGAGCTTGGACTCTGGTCAGACTGCCTGGCTCTGGCTCTGACCAGCAGTGTGACATCCAGGAAATTACTCCCCCTCTCTGAGCCTCCTGGGGATAGTCACAGTACTTACTTCATGGGTTTGCTGTGAGGATTAAAGGTGCTGGTGTCTGGATAGCACTTTGCACAGGGCTGGGCTCGCAGCAGGCGCTACGTCACGGGTAACCGCCCCCTGGGAGCTTGGGCTCCACCTGGAGGGTGAGGGGGAGCCACTGAAGGCTTGAGGTAGATGAGTGACCTGGACAGAGGTGAATTTTCAAAATATCACTCTTATTTGGTGGGTTGGAGAGCTCTGTCTTCCTAATTTAAGGCTTTTTTATTGGCTGGTCAATCAATTAATCATTCTATACCTTTCGGACACTTACTACTACATGCTTTTGCTGCATTAGATGACTGGAGAATGACAAAATTAGTTTTAAAAAACAAAATAGTGCTTCAGGTTCGGTTCTAAAAAATAGAGTATTTATTTATTTATTCTAAAATTGTGGTAATTATGCAAAAGCTGCAGATACCAGGATGAAATGATTTTTGTTTGACCCGGACAGAATAGGGCTGGGAAGCTCTGAGGAGACCTATGCTTCCACTTCTGAGACAATGGTTTCCAAGGACTTTCTAGAACCCTTCATGCCCGTACTGCTTTGATAAGGCGCGTCACCAGACATCGGTCAGCACTGCAGTGACTCAGAGAGGTTTTCAGAACACTTGCCCAGTAAGGACATTTCCACCAATGAATTGACAACAACACTAGTTTTGAACCTCTAGAACCAATGAGTGAAATGAAAGACCAGCCCGAATCAATTTTCTTCTTTATTTAAAGCACTCAACATTTGGTTTCTGGCCACTGGTGCAGAGTAACCGTTCAGTGGATATTTCTTGGATGAACCTGACATATGTGATATAAGCCAGTTAGAGGCTTTGTGACAGGCATGCTACCACCCCCACACCCTTCCCACAGCAGACATCATCAATCAATCGCAGCACTGTTTTCTGCTGAACTGCGAGGCTTTCACCTGCTTTACAGCACAGTGCTCTTGGATTGCTGTCCCCACTGGGAAGTGGTACTGCCACCTGAGATGGGATGGGAGGTCACTGATGTCCCCAGCATTTTCCCAGACCTTTTCTTTGAGATTTATAGCTTCTCAGGTTTGCAAATATAATGATCTTTTTCCCACTGACATATTTTTCTTTTCTTTATTTCCATCTAGGTATATTTTCTTTGGGGGCATGCAAAGGATATTATCCAGTCTTTCAAAACACTAGAAAGGTAAAAATTGTGGGTGATTTCTTTATATGTTGAATTTATAATTTCATTTAGAACAAACAAAACTCATTCCTGCCAGCTTGCTTGGGTCATAAAAACTGAGACCAACTGTCCACTCAGTTCTGACAGCAAAGCCCTCACTCTCTGCCTTCTGTCCCTTCCCGGGGAAAGCCCTGGAAGTAGCATGGTGTGGGTTTGAATTTTGATTTTGACTCTGCATCTTAGACACTTCCCCTCTAGGACCCCTGGTCTCCTCATCTGAAAAATGGAGACAAAGGGAAGACAACACAATTTCTTTTTTAAGCCTCAGAAGAGCCTGGTGGAGACATTCTCCTCAAAACAAAGGTCAGATTAACAAGCGAAAAGCCAGCAGAAGTTTATTGGAACATGCTGCACCGGTCACATGGGAGAGGCCTCAGTTCAAAAGCATCTCTCTCAAGGCAGCGGTTTAAAGAGTATTTGAGCAAAGAGCCACACACCTGTAATGACAAGACTAAGGCAGGTTTGCTCTCAGATTCCCCATCCCTGCTAGAGCCAGTTTCTGAGCTGAAAAAAACCCAGAGCTGTCCCAGCGAGACGGGTAGAGGAGGAGGAGAGGTAGTGAGAGGATTGCTGTCCTGCCATCAGGCAAGCGTGGCACAGGCAGAGGAATATTCTGGTTTCCTTCAGGGACAGTAACGTAGCTGCCTCTGAGGACCACATGAGGTAGTTGATGACAGCATCACAGAGCAGGCCCTCAGGAAGTGCTGGGTCTGTCCCTATCTCTGTCCCCTGTGCTCTCAGGTGACTGTGAGGCTCAAAGGAGAGAATCCCCGGGATAACAGGGTGAGCGACCTAAATGCAAGGCGCTGGTGTCCCGTGAGACAGTGCTACGCGCCCACACAGATAATCAGCATGTGTACAGAAGGGCCCTTGTCACGAAACTCTCAAAGAGGAACAGAAAACTCCCCAGTACTACTTAAAATGACAACTGACATTTGAAAGATGAATTTATGTATGATCGCTGGATGGAACTGTTTCAATTGACCACTGAAACAGAAACAAATTTCAGCAACTTCATTAGCCAAAAAGGGTCAACGTCAGCCAGCATTTGGACACCTTTTGAGGCCCTACTGTGTGCAGGGCTTGCTGTCAGGCACAGCTGGGGATACGCAGTGATGATAACCCAGGTATCCTCAGCTGTGGGAGTGGCATCCTGCAGGTGGCACTGGGCAGCCTGTGTCATCCTTGGCAGTGACCTTTTACCCCAGTCCTAGTAATACCAGAAGCCCTGCTCCTGGCCCGAGGGGAGCAAGGGAGGGGCCAGAAGTGTGTGCTAATGCTGCTTCCTGCAGGGGAGGGCAATGGACAAATGAGGACCCCCAAAAATGACTTTAATTGTCCCTTAGAGCTGGACGAAGACTTCCACGTTCATCTATCATCCCATTCAATTCACACACAGCTCTTGTCCTCATTAAATAGACGGGCAGCAGGCTCCAGCAGGTTGGGACCTGCCCCAGGTTGCCAGAGTGCCAGTGTCAGGCCTGAGACTCCCACCCCGGCTGTCCCCTTTCGGGGCTGGGGCGTGAGGAGTGTGCCCAGGCCTCGCCTGCTCTCCCGCAACTTGGGAGGCTACAGTTAGATTCAGGACTCCCCATGATGACTCTTACGAACGGGATGTTCATTCCTCTCCTGCCCGATCCTGTGATGAAGCCCTGACCTCCAGAGGAGTCCTGGAGGTGAGGCCTTTGAGAGTCGGTTGGGTTTAGATAGGGCATGAGGGCGGGGCCGCCAGGGCAGGATTAGTACTCTTATAAGAGGAGGAAGAGACACCGGAGATCTCTCTCTCTCTCTCTCTCAAAGAGAAGATCTTGACTCAAAGCCCGAGACCAGGGTGCAGCAGGGCTGCCGTCGGGGAGGGCTCTCCTGCTGGCTGCAGACGGCGCCTTCGAGAGAACGCGAGCTCGGGTGTCTCTTCTCTTTTCCATGAAGTTACCAGCACCCCTGGATCAGAGTCCCGCCCTTCTGACCTCATTTAGCCTTAATTACCTCCCTAAAGGCCCTGTCTCCAAATACAGTCACACTGGGGATTAGAGTTTCAACATGTGAATTCGGAGCAGGGAGTGGGGACGCAATTCTGTCCCTAACACCTACTGTTGGATATTTAATTTGTCTGAAAGTGTTTGTTGTTATTATAAGTAGTACTGTGGTGAACATCTTCAGTCAAAAATATTTTTGAACATCTTTAATTATTTTCTTGGGTTAGAGTCCTAGAATTGTTGGCATGAAGGGCGAGATATTGTCAACAAATGCGGGTTGAGCAGATTGTCCCCAGAACCCCTGCTGAATCATATTAACTCTCGCATTAAAAAGCACTTCCTTTTACATGCTACTTACGAGGCTCTCTCGCACAGTGGCCCTGTCAGTTGGCGACAATAGGTATGATCATGACTCTCACTTAGCAGATGAGGAAACTGAGGCAAATGAAGCAAACGCCCAGGGCCAGGCAGCCTTTGTGGGACCTGAATGCTGACGGTGACTGTGGCGGCTGCCAGCTGGTTGGGCTGGAAAGTCCCCCTCTGTGCTCGGCCACTAATTTAATCAAAGCCTCAGGACGTGCGGGTCCATGTCCCTCCAGGCACACGGGTCTGTGGCCGTGCTGCCCGGGTCCGCAGCCACCAGCCGCCAGCCGCAGGGGGCTTCTGAGCCCGTGGAGTGTGGCCGGAGCAAACAGACATGTGCTGTGTCAAGTGAACCCCCAGATCTTGGAGATTAGAATGAAAACAGAATGTAAAATATCTCAATAATAATTATTTTGATATTACTACATGTTGACATGATAACTTATTAGATGATTTGGTTTAACAAAATATTATTAAGATTATTTTCACCTATTCTTTTTTATGGTTTTAAAAATGTAACTACTAGAAAATTTAAAATTACACAGTCGGCTCCCATCTGTGTCCTGCATTCTCTTCTTATCGGACAGCTCTCTCTAGGCTGTGTACCCGACGTTCGCCACCAGGACCTTGCATCTGAGGGGACCCAGTGGGACTGGGCCTAGGCTTGCCTTGGCCTTGCTTGTTGAGTGATTGGAGATGAGTCTCTCTCTGCTCTGGGCCTCTTTCCAAAACTGGAGACTGAACAGTTTGAGCCAGATGAGGGTTTAGTTTCATTTATCTTGTTTTGTTTCTAGGGCAAAGTGTTCAACATTTTTGTATTTCTTACTACCTTTAGATTTTAGATTGAGACTTTTCTAGAAAAATCAGATTTAGCAATCCCAAAAGAACATGGCAACAAAGGGCGAGAGCTGAGTCAAGGTTGCGCCCTGTAGGTGGGGGCTGGGCCCTCCATTTGCCACAGTCCCCACTACTCCCTAGTGTCCGCTAGACATGCTTTATTCATTGACATTTCCTGCCAGGCCCTGAAGGCTTCTGAACTTGCCACCCCTGGACTTACTGTTTTCTTCTGATCTTTTGAGCCACCATTCCACCACACCACACTTTCAGTACATACAGACCGTTTCTCATCTGAGAATTTCCCTTGCTGGTTTGAGTCCTTTTCTTGTCCCGGAGGCAAGGTTTAGAGGGACAGGGGTTCTAAAAGTAGAGCTGGAAACGTGAATTGAGATCAGAAATGGCTCACGGAAGCCTTGCCTGTGTTGAGGTCTTGGGTGGCTGGATCCGGGTGTGGGAAAGGCAGTGGGGCATGGGGAAGTGACACCTGCCTTAGCTGGAAGAGAGGAGGCTGCCAGCTCACAGAGAGCTTGCACGGCAGAGCGGTTTGCAGCTGTGGGTGGAATCGCCTACCTCCTTGAGTTCCGTGGGCCTGGGATTGGACAATGCCATTGGGACCAGGAAAAAGGAGAGAAGAAAGGGGAGCTGTGTACATTATGAGTAAAAGAAAAGCCAGCCGGTCGGAGGCAAACGACATTGTCTGCGTTTGTCAAAGGCTCTATAGGACCCCGCCCAGATGCCTCGGGGAAGGCTGGCGTGACCTATGGCAACTGGGCAACATCGGGGGCACACACCTGCCTCTCACACCCCTGGGTTTCTGTTTCTTTCTCCAGCTGTGCCTGGACATTATGCAGCTGCCAAGAGAAGTCAGGGTTCAAATGAGGCAGGTTTTGCCCACAGTTGCTCATGGGGGCCCCAGCAAGGTCAGCTGGGGTGAAAACTCCGAGCAGAGGCAGGGGCAGGGTCGATGACACAGATGCATCATTTTTCCCGTAGGCAGGTCATGGACAGGTGGTCCCTTCGTTGGAAGGGAAGGGAGCATGCTTCCTCGGGGCCTCTGCTCTCCAATTCAGGAGTGATCAGTGCCACAGAAAGTTTTAAAGAATGCCTCTCTCAAATCAGCAGTGTTTGCTGCACCTGCTCCGTGCAAGGCACACTGCCAAGTGCCCTGAAAGCTACCACAGCCTGCAAGCACGGGAACACTTGGAGCAGGCAGTGACCATATGGAAACCGCATTCCCCACGGATCTCTCCTCTGCTACCCAGAGTCCAGTGTCCACCTCCCACTTTGTCCGCCTTTCCACCTTCTGCTGTAGGAGACTGTGGTGTAGAGTCAAGAACAGGATGGGAGTCAGAACAGAATAGCGCTGCTGCTGACTGACTCTTCAAACCCCAGTGTGGCTGCTTTCTTTCTCTATGTGTGACCACGAACTAATTCCTGAACCTCTCTGAGACTCCAGCAGCTCAACAGTGGTGCCTCAGAGCAGGCTCTTTCTAAGTTTCCACTATGCCATCCTCAGTGGGTGGGGGCTCCAGCCCATGTTGGTGGCCTCATGGTCATAAGACAGCTGCCACAACTCCATACTTCATGTCTACATTCAAGGTTGGAAAAAAAAGGGAAAGGGACCATAGCGGACCTTTCTCATTCTTATCTCTTTCATCAAGAAAGCAAAAGCTTTTCAGTAATGTCCAGCAGACTCCACTTCATATGGCACTGGCCAGAATGACCAGGCCTAGCTGCAGAGGAGTCTCTGTGTCTTTAGAGGCAGGTGGTAAGGCAGAGTGGGTGTATCGTGATGCTTGGATTGGCCAACTAATAGTAAGGGTGTACCCACTCTTCACAGCTCCAGTGTCCTCTTTCATCTTTTCCCCACCGTTCTCTCTCTCTTCTTCCCTTCTGGAAAAAGGGTTTGGCGTATGGTGGGATTGACCACCTGCTTTTAGTAAATTTTCATCCCTGTAGCCCTGCTTCCAAGACCCAGTTTCTTTGATGTCCCGTAGACAATAAGCACTGGCAAGTTCAAGATTAAGGCGGAATGCCAAGACTCTGTGGTTTTGGAATATCCCATGACACTGCCCCTCCCAAGCAGACAGGGGACCCTCTCAGAGCCTGAGCTGCCAAGGGTGTGTGTGTGTGTGTGTGTGTGTGTGTGTATGTGTGTATGTGTGTGTGTGTCTGTGTGTGTGTATGTGTGTGTGTGTATGTGTGTGTGTGTGTGTGTGTATGTGTGTGTGTATGTGTGTGTGTGTGTGTGTGTGTGTGTGTATGTGTGTGTGTGTGTATGTGTGTATGTGTGTGTGTGTGTGTGTGTGTGTGTGTGTGTGTGTGTGTCTCACACCATGGGGCTTGGAGCTTTCCCAGAGTCGCTCAAGAACTGAGTCCTTGTCTTTGTCAGGTTTGGGGTGATCCACTCGGTGTTCACCAACCTGCTTCTGTGGGCCAATGGAGTCCTGAATGAGTCAAAACATCAGCTTAATGAGCACAAGGAACGACTCATCACTCTGGGCTTTGGGAACATAACGACAGGTGAGTGGTGAGGAAGGTGAGTGGCTCTTCCATCATGTCGGACCACCATGGAGACCTGCAGGGACCCGGATGTTCACAGACAGGGGCGCAGGGTCCGAAGCACTGCGGGTCCATTCAACTCGGCATGGGCCAGACCGTCCCCGGTTGTTGAAACTCTTACAAAACCTCCCCTAGTCTCTCCTCCTGCCTCATAAGTAGTGTGTGCTGAGCATAATTGCGGGTTTCCTCCACGTGTCAGGGACTTGTACCCAGGGGCTGTCATTTCGATGGCCATCCTCATGGTCCAGTTTGCTGCAGAAATACATGTCTTTGTTTTCAGTGTTGAAAGACTGATGGCTGTTTCTGTTTGTATTTCTGATTAAATCTCTATTGCCCGTTCTATTAAAAGTATGGCTTTAAAAAATTCATAGAAGTTTGATGGTAGGTTGTGGCCAATTGGTTGTGACTCATTTGAAGTTTTTATTGAATTGTATGTGGCTTGTAAGTTTGGCCTGTCTTATTCCCCCTGTTCCTATTTGAGAGCCTGTAGCACTCATCTTTATATATGTTTTTCCAAAATTCTTTGGCATTTATGATATATTGCTTCTATATTGGAACATTCAGTTCAAGGGGAGTGTGGGGTGGAGGAAAGTGCAACATGCTGGGAAGTGGGTGTCCCAAGTTCGTTCCTGTCACATACTAGCTGTGTGCCCTTTGGAAGCTGTTCCACCTCTCTGAGCCTCCCTTTTCTCATTTGTGAATCGAGGGGACCTGAGCCTTGTACTCGCAAAGGTCCTTTCCACCTTTAATGTGCTACAGTCGATGCTCACTGTGTAACCCTGGGCCGCCCTGTAGAGCAGCTTCGAACCCGTTTCCTCATCAGTGGGGTGGAGACAATGAACTCAGGGGCACGTGCTGTATTTCCTCACCGTCCCCAGCTAGCAGCCCATGCTTGGGAAGGTCTTTCTCACTCTTTGGGCCTCATCTCCTCCTCACTCTCAGTATCAGTAACAGCAATGACAACGATGACAAAAGCAAGTTTTTATTAAGCATTTGCTGAGTGCCCGACATTGTCCTCGGCAGCTTCCATGGGCTCATTTAGCGCTTGCCCCTGTATTCCGAGGTAGGCAATATTAACCTCATTATGCGGATGAAACCATCAATCCACAGAGAAGTTAAGTAACTAGCCCAAGGTCACACAGTGACCATGTGGTTGTGCCAGGATTTGAATCCCAGCAATCTGGCTCCAAGTTCCTCTGTGAAAGGTAAGATTAGATTAATTCACTAAAAAAGGACTCCATCAACTCTAATGTTCTGTTAATCCAAACTTTTCTCCTGATTTCTCCTACACAATACTGTATTGAGTTACAGCGGGTGGGGAAATTCCTTAAAAATTGCAAATTGCATAGTGTTCTGCCAAAGTGAGGGTCATTAATGTTACTATAAAGGTTTTCCATCTGATTTATTAGTATATATGTATCATAAGTTAAAACAATGACCAAGTATAAAGAAAAAATCCACAATAATACCTACCCAGAAATACAGTAAATGCCATTAACATTTGGCTATTTCTTTGCAGTGTACTATTTATTTGCTTATAGTTGATTTTATACTGTATATGTATTCAATCTGTTTTTGATTGCAGACTTCAATAAGAAATAGATTTTACACTGCAACACAAATATACACATACCTGTGTGTGTATGTATATATCATGAAATAATACTTAATCTTACTATATCCAAGACAGTCTCAAATTTGTATTGTATTCAATTCCATTCCATTCTAACTTCTTTTATTCCATTGCAAATTTATTCTACTAAAACAATGTTGGTTGCTACCCTCTAAACTGATTTGATAACCTGGTACTGGGTTGTGAACTGCACTTAAAAAAATACTAGACATGTAATTTGTTCTTACTTTTTTCCATTTTCTTTCAACATGAATACTTTCCTATATCATTAAAATATATCTTAATTATAATTTTTTAATGCCTACTTACTATTCCATTGTATGGATGTACTAAAATTCACTTAATTTCTAAATTATTAGACACTAAGGTGTTTTTCTCTCCTTCCTCGCTCCCTCTCTCTCTCTCTCACACACACACACACAATTTTACCTAACTTGTTTTTTTTTTTTGAGACAGAGTCTCACTCTGTTGCCCAGGCTAGAGTGCCGTGGCATCAGCCTCGCTCACAGCAACCTCAGACTCCTGGGCTCAAGCGAACCTCCTGCCTCAGCCTCCCGAGTAGCTGGGAATATAGGCACCACCATGCCTGGCTAATTTTTTTCATTTTTTTTGTAGAGACGGGGTCTTGCTCTTGCTCAGGCTGGTCTCAAACTCCTGAGCTCAAGTGATCACCCTGCCTCAGGCTCCCAGAATGCTAGGATTATGTCGTGAGCCACCACACCCAGCCCCCCACAAAGTATTTTAAAAATAAGTTTAAAAATCACAGATATAAATCATATTCATAGAGAAAATTTAGAAAATACAGGGAAGCAAAACCTACAATAGAAGAAAATCTAGAAGAAAATAAAAATCATCTGTCAGTTTTCTGCTCAGAGATAACCATTGTTGACGTTTATGTCCTTCCAGATTTTTTCTATGTCTGTCTATATATTAATATATCTATTATCTACATGTCCCTTTTTTAATAAAAATGGAGTCATAGTCTTTATCCTCTTTGGCAATCTGCCAAATAAATATGATTTATGTGATGAATGCCCTTTTGGGGATATTCATGCCTATCAATTTAGCCATGACACTAAACATGGTAATAAGCCATGAAATAAAGCTAGTAATCGGGTGGGAAGACTCACACACGCATCCACAGTGGAAACATTTCTCTGTGCTTTTCCGTTTCTGCCACTGCACGTGTTAACCACCCTCCTGTGATCTCCTGCCCCCAGCCTTAGATGACCACACTCCGCAGTGCAACTGCAGCCCCCCGCCTCTCTGCGCGGCCGTCTCCCATGGGATCTACTACCTGTACCCCTTCAACATAGAGTATCAGATCCTGGCCTCTACGATGCTCTATGTCTTGTGGAAAAACATCGGGCGCAAGATTGACGACCATCAGCACCAGAAAATGCAGTTCAAGTCCAGCAGGGTCGTGGTGGGTGCAGCCCTGGGCCTGACTGCGCTGGCCGCCACCATTGGGGTGGTCGTGGTGTACCTGATTCGGATTGGGCGCTCCAAAACCAAGAGCGAGTCAGCACTCATCATGTTCTACCTGTACGCCGTCATCCTGCTGATGCTCATGGGGGCTGCAGGGCTGGTCGGAATCTGGATCTACAGGATGGATGAGAAATCACTAGATGAGTCCAAAAACCCGGCCCGCAAACTGGACTCTGACCTCTTGGTGGGCACTGCCTCGGGCTCCTGGCTCATCTCCTGGGGCTCGATCTTGGCCATCCTCTGTGCTAAGGACCACCCCCCCTACACCTGGTACAACCTGCCCTACTCCATCCTGGTGATTGTGGAGAAATACATCCAGAACCTCTTCATCATTGAGTCTATCCACCGAGAGCCCGAGAAGCTCTCCGAGGACATCCGGACTCTTCGGGTGGTCACAGTCTGCAATGGCAATACCATAGCCCTCGCTTCTTCCTGCCTCAAGGCTGGAGGTGTGGCTGGAGACGTGCCTCCCAAGGGCGCTGACACACCAGGCGCAGCCAATGGGAATACATATCTGAGAGGAGGCTCTGGAAAGGAAGAAGAGGAGAGTGGCTGGGGAGGGACCCCGAGCTCAGCCTGCTGTCCTTGCTTCTTGCAGGGCAACGCCAAAAGAAGAGTCTTGAGGAATATTGCAGCCTTTTTGTTCCTCTGCAATATCTCGGTAATCTGCATCAAGTTATTGGTATTATTTTCAAATCAATTAATCTATTTTCCTTGCCCTTTTCAAATAAGGAATGGAGGCAGCTTGTGATAAAAATACTTTAAGTATCTGGTTAGAAAATGAGCCTTGAAAGTAGACCTACATTCTACAAATTCACCTACGAGGCCCTGCTGTGTCCTGGGGCTGGGCTGGGCACTCAATATTAAAGGTGAGAAGACTCAGTGTCTTTCCTCAAAAAGGTCACAGTATGGTGGAGGAGGGGGTCAAGGAGATTGTAGGATGCATGCTGAGACAGGGCATGTGCCAGGTGTCATAGAAGCAGGGATCCAGAGGGACTTCAGTGGTACAGAGTACTTGCGGTGATGCTCAGTATAAATCAGGAGTCCTTTAGGCTGTAATAGAAAATTTGGTCAGCAATGTCTTCAGTCTTAATGACATCTAATTATCTCACAAGAATTCCAGAGGCTGGCTGCTTGGTGGTGGCCTGGCAGCTGCACCATGTCATCAGGTACCTAAGCACTGTTCATCCATCCACTTGGTCATGCTTGGTGTGGTGCCTGTTGCCACATGGTCACAAGATGGCTACAGCAGCACCAGGCATCATGTCCAGATTTGAGACAGGAAGTAGAGGGGCACCCCTAGCTGCAAGGGAGGCTGGGGACGTGATGGTTTGCTTTCCAGCCTCTATGGTGGAAGGTAGTAAGGGAGAAGAAGGTGTATACTCAGTCACTCACCCAACACTGTCTGCATCAGCAAGGAATGATTGGAAGTTCACCAGGTGGTCAAGGCAGGGAAAAGCATTTTGGGCAGAGGGAACACCATGTGTGACCATGGCATATTTTGGAGCGCCACGTAGTTTAGCATGAATTCCACACGTGTTGAGCAGAACAGCAGAGGGGCAAGAGGAGGGAGTGCTGGTTAGAGGGGCTCTGGCTTGAGCAGGCTTCAGAGCCTGGCTGGAGTCTGTTCTTTGTGTTGAGGGCAACAGAGGACCCTCTCAGATCTGTGTTTTGGAACGACACCCCTGGCAGCAGTGTGCGGGAAGGGTGGAGAGAGCACCAGAAGCAGGATTCTGGGACAGAGGCCCAGGCGGGAAAGGATGGAGCTTGAGCAGGGGCAGGTGCTGAGGGAATGGAGAGCAGAAAAAGGAACAAAGAGCATCGTGTGCTGTTGGGAAGTTTCTGGAGACACACAGAGGAAGGATAGCAGGGCGTGCTGAAAAGGGACAAGCAGACTTTGGCACCACACAGGCCTCTGCAGGGACCGTGGCTGGTGGGAAATGCCCCATCCACGGAGGTGCTCACCCGTCATTCAGGGTGAAGTCTGCTCTGTCACCGCCTCCATGTGACCAGGTGTCCTCCTGTTACCCCATTAGCTCAGAGGGTTTTGAGCTTCCGCCCCCTAATTTCAGTTGGCACATGCCCAGGGGCTGCAACTTTGGATATTTCCCTAAAGCCACAAAATTAGGAGGGTCCCTCTGAAATCAGAAAAGCCATGCATCCCACAAGCAAATCTGATTCCTTCCCTCCTTTTTTCTCCTTTCCCCTCCCTCCTTCCATTCCTTAAAATGCACCCACTGAGTACCTACAGGGGGTCAGGCCCAGCTGTGAGTGATGAGGAGGGTGCAGCAGTGACCAAGGGCTCTGGTCTGCCTCCTATGTCCCCTACAAATCAGGCAACAGAATTAAACCAACCACATGTCATGCCACGAAGTGGAGGAGTGTGTGGGAGACAGCGCTGGGGCCCATGGACCCGCTCAGAGGGAAGGGCTCTCTGAAGTGGCAGCATCAGGCAGGGAGGGGCTGGCCACGCGTGCCCTGGGCAGAGGAGGTGGGATTGAGCTGGTCTGGTCTGAGGAAGAGGAAGAAGGGCCGTGTGGCTGGGGTGAGTGGTGGGAAAGAAAGAGGGGTGGTCAGGAATCTGCTAACAGAGGGCTTTATAATCCCACAGGGGACAGTGGATTCTATTTGAAATGTTCTGGGAAAACTCTGGGGTTTAATCAGGGGAGAGACATGATCCGGTGTCCGTAAGAGGCCAGGCTGGCAGCTGCGTAAGGAATATCCTACGGGGCAGGTGCGGGCCGGGAGACCAGGTGGGAGGCCATCGCGACGGCCTGGGTGAGAGAGGGCCACCTGGACAGGGGAGACGGAGAGACGGGAGGGGCTGAAGCGATTGCTGTGGAGGCACATGGTCGAGGTGGGGGAGGGACTGGTGGCAGGGACAATGTTCCTGACAGTGAGAGGGAAACAGGCCCAACACCTGGCACCTTGATCGAGCGCCTGGGAGGAGGCTGTTGCTGCTCAGATGGGGAAATGGGGAAGGTGGGCTGAGTTTGAGACGTGCTTTAGACACGCCAGTTGCCGGTGGAAAACAGGAGCTTGGAATTCTTGAAGCTAGTCCAGGCTGGGGATTCAGATTGGGAAGTCACAGGCCCGTAGCTGGTATTTACCACGAGGGACTTGGTGAGAGCTCCAGGGTCCTGTATGTAGAGAAGAGAAGGGGACCCGGGGATGAGCCCTGGTGCCAGCCAGCCTTAAGAGGTTGAGCAAGGGATGAGACAGCAAAGGAGACAGGGAAGAACTGGTGGAAGTGGCAGAGGACAGCCCCCGAGAGTCACAGCAGCCGGTGAGCACAGTGGAATGGAGATGCCGTCATCCCAGGACTCGAGGGGTATCTGTTTCAGGCCTCCCCTGGATACGGAAATGCACAGATGCTCAAGTCCTTTATGTAAAATGGGGTAGTATTTGCATATAACTACACACATCCTCCCACATGCTTGGAACCATCTCTAGGTTACTTATGATACCTAACACAGTCACTGCTGTGTAAACAGTTGTTGCACTGTACTGTCTAGGAAATAATGACAAGAAACAATAGTCTGTACATGTCCAGTAGAGACACAACCATCCACTTTATTTTTGGAATATCTTTGATCCATGGTTGATTGAATCCAAAGATGCCCCCAGATGCAGAGGACCGGCTATATATACCAGGGAGTGTCCTGTATGGAGATGTTAATGAAGGCCATGCATATCAGTTAGCTATTGCTGTGTAAGAACTTACCACAAAACTCAGCAACTTAAAACAACATATTAATTATTTCATAGTTTCTCTGAGTCACGGATCCACGTACAGTTTAGCTGAGTGTCTCTGCTCAGGGTTGTTCCCTGGCTGCAGACTGCGGAGAGTTAGCTAGGCTCCCAGCAAAAGTTCGGGTCCCTCAGACAGGGGACGTTGCAAAGGATGGAAAAATAGTAGGAAACAGAAATAAAAATAATGCACAGAGCCAAAGATATAGTTTATAAAGATTTATGAAGATAGATAAAGCAGGGTGCCTGGAAGGTTATATCTCTTCCTGCGGAAGTGCAACCCAGACTGAAGTTTTACACAGATACTTATAGCACAGGTACAGGTCTTCAGTTGCCGAGGGTAACAGGATTTACATAATAATAAGTAGCTTGGTTTAGGGTCAAAGTCTTCTAAAAGGCTACTACAGATCCTTCAACTAAATTTATCTAGGTGAACAAAGGGTTATAAAATCTTCTTAGGGCAAACTTCTAAGTTTTATGATAAGGCTATTACTTCAGCAAAAACAGAGACATCGTGGCTCCGGTTATTGTGTATTAGAACATAGATTTCAGAAGTCAAGCATGAGCTGTCCCTTATGCTATTTACTTTAACCGCATGGTTCCATCTGGGCCGGCTCGGGCAGCATATCTTATGATCAGCTCTCATCTCCGTGGCCTGTCTTTGTTGATCAGCTCCCCATCCCATGGCTCTAGGCAAGACCTGCTTTGTCAAAGCAGGTGAGAGCCACAGGCCTAGACTGCAGCAGGCACCTTGGAATGCAGCGGCTACTGACCATTGAGACGCCCTCCTGAGGCGAGGAAGCTTTTGATAAGTGAACTGACATGTTTACATTTTCCTTTAGGGCAAAGCCTTGCAAGAATCCTGAAATCATATCTGTCTCTAAAAATATACGGGGCATTTCTATAAATCAATATTTCTTAGGCTCAACAGCAGACTGTCGGCTGGGGCTGCAAGCATTCCAAGGCTTGACTTTGAAAGAAGGGGATCTGTTTCCAAACTCACTCCCATGGTTGTGGGCAAGATTCAGCTGAGGGTTGTTGGACTGAGGGTCTGAGTTCCTGTGGACTGTTGGCTGAGACCTCCCTCAGCTCTCTGCCCTGTGGTCTCTCTGTAGGGCGATTTGTCACATGGCAGTTGGCCTCTCTCTTGCGAGAGAGGACGAGCAGGATGGACACCAGATCCTTTTGTACCTAATCGCAGAAGAGACTCCCCATGACTTTTGCCATATCTTGTGTGTTTGAAGCAAATCACTAGGTTCAGCCCAACTCAAGTGGAGGGGACTCCACAAGGGAGTGACTCGAGGAGTTGGGGATCCTGGAGGGACATCCTAGAGGCTGTTGGCCACAGTGTGGCAGTGGAGAAAGCTGCAGAAGTGGCAGCCTGAGGGAGAAGTGGGCCCAGGACTAGTCCCCAAGGAGCCTGCGGAGAGTTAGCTAGGCTCCCAGCAAAAGTTCGGGTCCCTCAGACAGGGGACGTTGCAAAGGATGGAAAAATAGTAGAAAACAGAAATAAAAATAATGCACAGAGCCAAAGATATAGTTTATAAAGATTTATGAAGATAGATAAAGCAGGGTGCCCGGAAGGGGAGGCAGAAGGGGAGGGATCTGGGACAGAGAAGAGGCTGAGAAGGGACCAGTGTGCAAGTCCCAGGAGCAACACAAGTATAATAATAGACTTAGTTTTCATTCTAGCCCTCTCCTACAGGTACTAGTATTCCATCTTACAGATGAAAAAACTGAGGCTCAGTGAGGGTGGTAGGGATGGAGAGAATTGAATGGGTTCAAAAAGCATTCATTCAGGACAGATTGCAAGGAGGGGTGGGTGAGCAAGAGAGAAGGTCCATGGCAGGCTCATGGATTTGATGGTTTCCATACAGATTAGAAATGCTGTGCAGAGTCTCCTTGTCACTTGGACAGGTGTGACTCAGTTTCTATGAGTCCAGGTCAGTGGTGCCTGGGATTTGAGTCGGGCCTCCTAGATGGCTTGGAAGCTACTCACCGTGATAGGCCATTTTCTCTTCTCTTGCAGCTTTGGATACCTCCCGCCTTTGGCTGCCGCCCCGAGTATGACAACGGATTGGAGGAAATTGTCTTTGGCTTTGAACCTTGGATAATTGTGGTCAACCTGGCCATGCCCTTTTCTATTTTCTACCGAATGCATGCAGCTGCCTCCCTCTTTGAGGTCTATTGTAAGATATAATCTGGGTCCACAAGAGACTGAGGAATGAGTGAATGAGAGAGTTCACTGGAGCCACCTGGGAAAGGCCAGGTTGGGCAAATATTGCTCGACAAATATGAGAAGGGCTGCGCTTTGTCTGCAGAGATTGTGTCTCCTGTGGGTTGGAGTTGCTGTCACCCTTGACAAATGTGAGCACGTTAGATCCGAGTCCATCCGAGTCCAGGAGGTGAAAGCTGCTCTTGGTTAGCTCATTCTAATCAAACCCAGATGATTTTATCGTGTTGTAAATGAGCCACTCTGTTTTAGAAGAGTGTGATTCTAGGTTTGTAAAAAGATTTATATAGTTTGTTTTGCATAAAAATCATTTGCTGTTTATAATGTGTTGTGTGAGTCCATACGTTTCCCTGACCATCAGCCTAGTGATCACTCTTAAATTTTACCCTTCTCAGAGCTGGTGACTGTGGGTATAATCACAGTTAGCTTATATTATAGTTTCTGATGGGCTCAATTTCCGAACAAAGTTACTTTTCTCATATGGATGGAAATTTATATAGATCAATATGAAGACGTATTTCTCACCTGAAATTTTGGCATGTTTTTGTGATCATTTTGAAGTATTTTTAGAAATAAATTTTATTGTTCACTCTTCCACTATAAATACATACACATTTATTATAGAAAACTTGGATATTTCAGAAAAGTAGAGAAAAAAATCACCTGTGATGCCATTATTAAATTAACAATTACCTTTTAAGACCTTGGTATATTTTTTTTGACTGTGTTGATGCATAGAGTTCTTTTTATTGTCATTACTGTACCTGCTGGTGATGATGAAACATGCAATTTTGTATCCAGCTTTTTACTCACTTAACAATTTGGCATAAACGTTTCCCCTATATTGTGATAAACTCTTTATAAACATCATTTTAATGCTGTATTATAGTCTATCAAGTGAATGTACCATAATTAACTTAGTTTCCTATTATTAGTTTTAGAGTGTTTATAACTTTTTGCTTTTGTAAGTGACTCTACAAAAATCAACTATATTTGTAAAACATTTCTTATATTTAGCATTGCTTCTTTAAGATATATAATTAAAATTAGGAATCCTAGTCCAAAGGTTATAAACATTTTAAATATTTTTTTTTTTTTTTGAGACAGAGTCTCGCTGTGTTGCCTGGGCTAGAGTGAGTGCCGTGGCATCAGCCTAGCTCACAGCAACCTCAAACTCCTGGGCTTAAGCGATCCTCCTGCCTCAGCCTCCTGAGTAGCTGGGACTACAGGCATGCGCCACCATGCCCGGCTAATTTTTTCTATATAGACTTTTAGCTGTCCAAATCATTTCTTTCTATTTTTGGTAGAGACGGGGTCTCACTCTTGCTCAGGCTGGTCTCGAACTCCTGACCTCGAGCGATCCACCCGCCTCGGCCTCCCAGAGTGCTAGGATTACAGGCGTGAGCCACCGCGCCCGGCCCATTTTAAATATTTTAAAGGTGCCTAAGGAATATTGGTATTTGGGAGGACTTTCTATATGTTTTTCCATACCTATTTTAAAATCATAATAAAATCAGTTTACTTACTGTAAATACTAATGTGAATATCTTTTCATATCAACAGCACAGGCAATGGGACATTAGGAAACCAAGTTATTTTTACATGACTAAAATGCTTTATGTTTATTTTAGAAAAAATGCAAAAAAGGCATATGTACTAGAAATAAAGGAAAACATCATCTATAATACCTTCCACCTAGAGCAGCAGTCCCCAACCTTTTTGGGTACCAGAGACTGGTTTCACGGAAGACAATTTTTCCATGGACAGGGCCAGGGATGGTTTCGGGGTGATTCAAGCTCATTACATGCATTGTGCAGTCAGACCTCTCTGCTAATGATAATCTGTATTTGCAGCTGCTCCCCAGCACTAGCATCACTGCTTCAGCTCCACCTCAGATCGTCAGGCATTAGATTCTCATAAGGAGCCGCAACCTAGATCCCTCACATGCGCAGTTTACAGCAGGGTTCATGCTCTTCTAAGAATCTAATGCCACTGCTGATCTGACAGGAGGCGGAGCTTATTCGGTGATGCGAATAATGGGGAGCGGCTGTAAATACAAATAAAGCTTCACTCACCTCCTGCTGTGTGGACCAGTTCCTAACAGGCTGGTACCGGTCCATGGCCCAGGTGTTGGGGGCTGCAGGTCTAGAGGCTGCAGGTCTAGAGCATCCAAGTCTAGGGGTCTTGTTTCCCTAGGGAATATTTGGCAATGTCTGCAGACATTTTTGATTGTTACCACTGGGGGGGTGTTCCTGGCATCTGGTGGGCAGAGCCCAGGGACGCTGCTGAGCACACTGCCACATGCAGGACAGCCCCCACCCTGAAGAATCATCTGGTCCAGAATGTCAGCGGTGATGAGGTTGAGAAACTGACCTAGAACTGATTTTTCGTACCTATTAGTACACACACACAAACACACACAAATGGGATTATTTTTATATATATTGAATTTGTATGTAACTTGTTTTTTTTCTCTTAACACACCAGAGTTTGCTTCTTACCTATTTTTGGGTTCCTGTGGCCTTGATTAGTTAGGAATCATCTGGAGAACTGGTTAAGATTCCTGCCCTCCAGCAGGAAGTTCATGTTCAGTCTGTCTGAATGGGACCCAGAAATCTGCATTTTATAAGCATGTCAGGTGATGCCAAGTCCCTTTGAGAAGCAGCTCCTTGGGAGTCCATGGTCCTCAAGTTAAGACTCCTGAACAATGTTCCTTGACATTGTGT